>NC_140328.1:1548474-2267153 GCF_964211825.1 Aythya ferina
ACTGTCCTCTTTTCTATCATGAAGACACGGCTCCCTGAAACAATCAGACTTCAGAGTGAAATCAGAACCTCTCTTTCAACTTCACACAAGATTTCATGTAACTAATTGACACAGCCAACCACATTCAGCACTGACACAAACCTGAGATAATTTAGGGCTGCACCAGGGTCAACTTTGGTGCCCTGTGCTAGAAAACATACCCTTCTCTGGTCTCTGGCTTTTTTGTGGAGTTTGACATTTCCAGTACATGGTTGACTGTCACTGTCTCAGTCCCCATAGCAACAGTTTTGGTATGGTATCTTTACTACTTTGCCATAGTCCAATATTCTGTATTTTTTTTCTTAGAGTGGGTAGCCCTTCAGTCTGTGGTACATGGAGGGAAATGGGCTCTTTTGGTTCCCAGGTCATCCAAGAAGCTAAAGATCATGCTTGCACCACAGAATGAGATGACACTGTTAAGTATATTGTCCACATCCCCATGAACTTCACAGGTAGGTCAGGCCATTGAATGTGACACTGCAACTGGCACTAAATTTCATAAATGTTCATCAACTTCATCGATGCTGAATCTTGCTCTTGTCACTCTCCAGGAGTTTTCATGGGATTTGAGATAAACGAAATTGACTCTTTACAGATAATAGGCACACAAGAAACTAGAAAATGTTATTGAAGACATTAATTTAGAGACCTAATATGGGAAAGGGATTAACCTTGCCTAGAGATGAGAGCATTGCATCTCCTCATCTCCTCAAAGGAGGTGTCCTTGCTGAGGGGCACTGAGGCTCCTATTTGTCACCCAGATAACCTATCCGGAGAGATGTGCTGTCTTCCTGGGGCATGTGTCAGAGACGTTAGGAAGGCTCTGCCACAGCTCGTTAAACCGGAGGATTACTATCCTCCTGTTGTCATTCAGGTTGGATCCTAGGAAGCTGCAACTAGAAAAATTAGGAATATTAAAAAGGACTTTGCATCCTTGGGAAGGTTGTTGAAGGAATCAGGGGCGCAGGTAGTGTTCTCCTCTGTCCTCCCTCTGGGTGACCAGGACCCAGAAAGAAGAAGGAGAACAGGACAGGTGAATGAGCGGGTGGTGTCTAGACCAAGGATTTGGGTATTCTGATCATGGGCAGGCCTCTGAGAAGCCAGGTGTGTGGGCTGCTGACTTCAACTTAGTAAGTGGGTCACAAGTGTGTTGGGGAGCAAGCTCTCTGGGCTAATTACCAGGGCTTTAAATTAGGTTTGATGGGGGAAGGGAGGAGAGCTAAAAGTGACAGAGAAGGGCTGGGGGATGTTGTCACTGGTGTCACTGTTGAAGATAGTATGGAAAAACCTCTGAGTTGTCCCATAAGATCATCTGAGGGTTCCTCAGAGGAGGTAATAATTCTGATATTCCATCCGGAATCTTCTTGTGTCCCTCTAGGGGTAACTGTGCCTGCTGCTTCCCTAAAATGCCTGTATACCAAAGTGCGAAATGTGGGAAATAAACAGGATGAGCTCAAGATCTGTGTTCAGTCATGGGGCCAAGATCTCATTGCAATCACAGAGACGTGGAGGGACAGCTCACATGGCTGGAATGCTGTCATGGAGGGCTATGTCCTTGTTAGGAAAGACAGGCTGAGGAAGCGAGGGGGTGGTGTTGCCCTTTCTGTGAGGGAGCAATTAGAGTGTACCCCGCTCCACCTGGAGGAGGGTGAAGGACAAGTGCAGAGCTTGTGGGTGAGAATTTAGGGGTAGGCTGGTATGGAGGACACAGTTGTGGGGGGGTACTACGGGTCACCTGATCAGGAGGAGAAGGTCGATGAGGCCTTCTACAAGCAGCTGGAGGTAGCCTCACAATCATGGGCGCTGGTTCTCATGGGGAACTTCAATCATCCAGACATCTGCTGAGTAAGCAACTCAGCCAGACACGCACAATCCAAACGGTTCCTACAATGCATTGAAGACAATTTTCTGATGCAGGTGGTGGAGGTGCCGATGAGGAGAGGGTACTTCTGGACCTTACTCTTACCAACAGGGATGGGCTTGTTAGGGATGTGAAGGTTGGGGGCATCTTGGGATGCAGCAAGCATGAGATGGTGGAGTTCAAGATGGAACTTGGTAAAAGAAGTAAGACAAAAAGCAGAATTGCTACCCTGGACTTCCAAAGAGCCAATTTCGACCTCTTCCAGGACCTGCTTGGGGGTATCTCATGGGCTAGGTTGCTAGAAGGCAAGAGTGCATGTCAGAGCTGGGCTACATTTAAATAACACTTCTTCCAAGCTCAGGATCGGTGCATCCCTAAGAGTAGGAAATCATGGAAGGGGGGAAGGAAACCTGTGTGGATGAGCAAGGAGCTCATCGACAAGATCGAAAGGAAGAGGAAGATCTATGAAATGTGGAAAAAGGTCCTGTCCTCTTGGAAGGAGTATACAAATGTTGTCAGGGCCTGCAGGGACGCGACAAGGAAGGCTAAAGCCCACCTGGAGATGAGGCTTGCAAAAGAGATAAAAGATAATAAGAAGGGTTCTTTTCAGTATGTAAACAGTAAAAGGAAGACTAGGGATAATGTGGGTCCCTTGCTGAACGAGGGGGGTGTCCTGGTAACAAGAGACGCTGAGAAGGTGGAGATACTGAATGCTTTATTGGTTTCAGTCTTTACTTCAAGGACTCCCCCCCAGGACTCCTCGACCCTTGAGGGAGGAGAAAGAGTCTGGGAAGTGGAGATCTCCCCCCTTGTTGATAAGGGAGTGGTTTGGGAGTGTCTGAGTGGGCTCAAAGCACACAAATCCATGGGTCCCGATGGGATGCATCCATGTGTGCTAAGGTAGTTGGCAGAGGTGATTGCCGAACTGCTCTCTATCATCTTTGAAAGGTCCTGGAGAACAGGAGAGGTGTCTGAAGACTGGAGGATAACCAATGTCACTCTAGTCCTCAAGAAGGGCAGGAAGGAGGATCCAGAAAACTACAGGCCAGTCAGTCTCACCTCTGTCCCTGGAAAGGTATTGGAGCAGCTTGTTCTGGATGCCATCTCCAAGCAATTGGAAGAGAAGGTTATGAGGAGTAGTCAGCATGGATTCACCAAGGGGAAATCATGCTCGACCAACCTCGTTGTCTTCTATGATGGCATCACCTGCTGGGTAGATGGGGAGAGCAGTTGATGCCATCTACCTTGATTTTAACAAGGCTTTCTATACTGGCTCCAATGACATCCTGCTAGCAAACCTGAGAAAGTGTGGGATAGAGGAGTGGACAGTAAGGTGGGTTAAGAACTGGCTGACTGGCCGAGCTCAGAGGGTGGTGATTGGTGGTTCAGAGTCCAGCTGGAGACCTGTGATTAGCGGTGTTTCCTAAGGGTCAGTGCTGGGTCCATTCTTGTTCAACATCATCGATGAACTTGATGAGGGAAAAATGTCTACCCGAGGCAAGTACACTGATGACACAAAGCTGGGAGTAGTGACTGACATGCCAAAAGGCTGTGCTGCCATTCAACAAGACCTGGACACGCTAGAGAGGTTAGTAAGAAGAAACCAAATGAGGTTTAACAAGAGCAAGGGTAGAGTCCTGCACCTGGGAAGGAACAACCACATGTACCACTATAGCCTGGGAGATGACCTGCTGGAGAGGAGCTCTGCAGAGAAGGACCTGGGGGTCCTTGTGGACGACAGGTTGACCATGAGCCAGCAGTGTGTCCTGGTGGTCAAGAGGGCCAATGGGATCCTGGTATGCATTAAAAGGAGTGTGGCCAGTAGGTTAAGGGAGGTGATCCTCCCCCTCTACTCTTCCCTGCTCAGGCCTCACCTGGAGTACTGTGTACAGTTCTGGCTCCCTGGTACAAAAAAGACAGGGAACTCCTGTAAAGAGTCCAGCAGAGGGCCACAAAGATGATATGGGGCCTGGAGCATCTGCCTTATGAGGAAAGGCTGAGAGACCTGGGTCTGTTCAGCCTGGAGCAAAGAAGACTGAGAAGGCATCTCATCAGTGTGTATAAATACCTGAGGTGTGTGAGACAGAGGGATTTGGCCAACCTCTTTTCAGTGGTTTTTGGGGACAGGACAAGTAGTAATGGCAACAAGATAGAGCACATGAAGTTCTGCACCAACATGTGAAAGAACTTCTTCATAGTGAGGGTGACGGAGCACTGGAACAGGCTTCCCAGGGAGGTTGTGGAGTCTCCTTCTCTGGAGATATTTAAGGCGCGTCTGGACACCTACCTGGGCAACCTGCTCTAGGGAACCTGCTTGGCAGGGGGGTTGGACCCGATGATCTTTTGAGGTCCCTTCCAACCCCTTCAATTCTGTGATTCTGTGATTCTGTGTAATTCTGTGATTCTATTATTTGGTGATTAAAGGCTGTGATTAAAGTGTTTCAGATTGTATTATTCTTGCTGGAATACTAGGACAGGCATTTGGGTGGGGGACTTGTAGAAACCTATTGCCATCTGGATTATAAATACCAAATGGCTTGGAAATACCAAAAATGTCACAAGATGTTTGTGCTTAGACAAAAGCAGCTTCTCTCCTAGCTGTATTCATTGCCATTTGAATATTGCAAGTTCTTTTGAAATTCAGTGAAACCCCATACATCCAGCCCAAATACAACTGAGATGAATTGTACTGATGAGACTGGATACATCAGAGAGCAGAAAGTAGGATCAGACACATATGGGAGCATCTGGACAAAGGAGTTCCAGCCAGCAAATGCTGAGACCTGATACTTTGTTTAGCAAAGGTATTTTTGCTAACAAATGTTATTTTTTTGTTTTCTCTGACTTAAAAAAACACATATTGTGTTATATGAGGAGAGACCAAAAAAACCCTCACTGACTAGCAGATCAACATTTATAACTTCAAAGAACAAAACCAACTGAATGCTTATATGCCATTTTAAAACAAACAAACAAGAAGAAACACAACAAAAAACAACAGTTTGTCTTAATTCCCATGGGCTTCATGTGCATTGCTAAATAGACATAGTGTGACATATTTTAAGATAAACAATCATTATTCTACTAGAAGGATAGAAAATTAAATTAACTTTGGCACTGCAACTTGTATCAAACGCACAAATTCATTGAATGCAGTAGAATTTTAATATGGATGGTTTAATGGTAAGAAAAAAAGACATTTTCATGAAGGCCTGATATTCACTGCATAGAAGATGACAACCTTAATTATTCAAACTAATCAGAAAAGTTTGAGGTTGTTAACATCTCTGCAAAGCATTTATTTTACCCTGAGACACTGTGCTGGGGGGTGTGTGTGGGGGGGGGAGGAACAGAGGGAGGAGCTTCCCTGAACCAAACAGTCCCCTTCAGAAAGGGAATATAGACCTTTTCTCCTGCTCTGCAGCCTCCGCTTCAGAGATATGCTGCAAGATAAATGCTATTTCCATACACCAAAGACAACTGACAAATCCTTGGTGAAGCAAAACCTAACCCATCTGGCTAGTCAACACCTCAGCTTTCTCCCCCTTTCTCCCCCTTTCATTTTTCTCTGCAAGAGCTATCAGGAACAAACATGCTGCTGATTCCTACACTTCCTCCCTGACAACACTTAAGGAGACATGGGTGGAGAGAAGAGACTGTTGGCCCCTGCGTGCACAGCTTTGTTGAAGGGAATAGAGCAGTTCCCTTCCATCTCTATGGAAGCCTGACATTCTTGGTTTGTTCAGAAGTGAAAAAGTTAAAAGAGAAACGCCTTACCTGTCTTGATGTATGAAGGTGAACAATGATATCGGATAGCTGTTTTACCTTCTTGCCGGAGAAAGTGAACTTAAGCCTTAACTCATGCAGGATGACAGTGGGTTATGCACCATCTCCCTGCAGAAGGAAAGAAAAATGAAAGAAAGAATCAGGTACTGAAGTTTAAATCTGACATTCCTCTGCCAGAAGATCACACTTCATCTTTCATACGAGGGCTGCATTGTTGTGTTGTAAACGATCAGATGCAAAAGAAACTTTGGTGTTAGGAAGAAGTTTAAGACAATCATGCATCCAGCTGAATGCTCACTGCCCAGCATCAGAAGTGAACCTTATTTCAGAATAAAATGTGTATTTCACCTGTTGTAAGGTAGGAAAGGTCTCTCCATCTTCTGTCTCAGATCAAAGAGACTGAACTCTGAACAGTGGAACTGAAATGAAGAATGAAATGTTAAAGATTAACTCAGGGTGCAACTCTGAAGATCACGTTTTCTTCTAAGACTGATGCTTTACTGTCAAGTTACAATGGTAATGGAAGCATGTTGTCCTTGGGACTTGGCAGATACCCTTAAAAGAAACCAGCTTGAAAAGGGTGTAACTTTCCCTTTGGAGAAGGTAATGTCTTTGAATCTAACTATTTGTGGATTTTCACAGGGTTTTCCTCTTAATATCATTTCTCACAGCAGTTTCTTCCTGAAAAATACAATGCAGGAAGTATTTCTAGTTGCCTTAGAAACAAAGTTGAATTTTCTTTAGGAAGGAGTGAAGGCAGAACAGAGAAAAGAAGATGTTACACTTGGTGGAGGAGGACCAAGTTAGGGAGCACTTAAAAGAAATGTGGCATACAAAAGTCCATGGAGCTTGATGGATTGCATCCTCAAGTTCTGAGGGATCTGGCTGATGTCACTGAGAGACCACTCTCCATTATCTTTGAAAGGTCATGGCAACTGGGAGAGGCTCCTGAAGTCTGAAAGAGAGCAAATGTTACCCCTAAATTCAAGAAGGGCAATAGGAAGAAGACCTGGGTGACTATGGTCCAAGCAGCCTCACTGCAGTCCCTGGAAAGCTGATGGAGAAAACACTCCTGGAAACCACTTCCAAACACACAGAAGACAAGAATGTGCTTATGAACAGTCAGCATGGATTTCCGAAGCACGGATCATGCTTTACTACCCTGTTAAACTCCTATGAAGAGGTGACCAGCTTGTTGGATGATGGGGAAAGATGATGTTTTATACCTACTTTTTAGTGGGATTTTGACACTGCCTCCCATTAATGTCCTTGTAGACAAGCTGACAAAGTATGTTAGATCAGCGGACAGTGAGGTAGAATACTCTATAAAGGGGAAACAGTTTGAACAGCCAGGCTGTGCTGGATTTACATGGCAGAGTAATAAGGTGGATGACCTCAGTGTGGGACAGGTTTATCCTAAACGACTACAGCCATTGGACACGACCCACACTGGAGGAGGGGAAAAGTGTGAGCAGGAAGGAACAACAGACAGCCGTTAAGGACTGATTGCAGTTCCTCATTCCCCATATGCCTGTGCCAAGTGGTGGGGAGAGGGACTGGGAATAATAGAGTGAAGCTGAACCTGGGCAAAGCAGGGGTGGAGGAAGGGTATTGTTTCAATTATGTCTTTGTTTCTCACCACCCAAACCTATTGTAATTTTCAATAATTTGAATTTTCACCAAGGTGAATCAGAAAAATGGAGCACAAAGTCCTGCCCCTGGGGAAGAACTATATAAGGCACAAGGACATGCTGGGAACATCCAGCTGTAAAAGCAGCTTGGCAGAAGAAAAGGACCTGGAGGTCCTGGTGGACAGCAAGATGGCCAACAGACAGCAATGTGCCCTTGCTGCATAGAAGAGTAATGGTGTTCTGGGCTGCATTAGTAGGACCAATTGTAGTCTTAACCTGGGGAAAATAAGGAAACCTTAAAGAAAGCAGGGAGATGGGTAGCCTTGAGATAGCAGAAGCAAGGGAGATAAAGGATGAAAGGTTAAAAAAAAAAAAAAAACAGCTGCAGGAAGATTCCAGACTGACCTATGGAAACCTTTAGCTCAGTAAAGGTCATTAACATATTAAAAACCACACCCATCAAAATACTAATGTATGTTAATGTGGGATTTGGTTCCTCTCCACACACACACCCACCCTTTGTCCTCTGTAATGGGCAAACTCAGAAGAGGTAAGTTAGGCGAGATGAGATAGCCAATTAAAACTAGCAAAAGAGATAGTCTCACAAGTTTGCTGTGTATAAATAATGGTGATTCAAGCCAGAGGTGTCCTTGCTTTGTGAAAGATTGCCAAACACCTGACTCTGCAGAGTTACATAATTAATCATTTTTGCTAATAATGCAGGAAAGTGGAAGCTAGCAATGACAAGGACCAGCAGGAGGAAGAGTCTTCCCCTAAAGCCTGAGGTGTTCTTGTGGAATCGTTTTGCCCCCTGCAGATGGAAAAGGAACAAAAGACCCAGTGCAGGGGTGTGGAGCTGGGTAAGGCAGCCTGATTTGCTGACCCAATCTGCTCTTGAGTAAGTCTGCTGCTTACCATGGGCTCACATCACCAAGAAACGGACAAGCCTCATAATCCTAAGGACTATTACCTGCTGCTGCTCTTCCATGAGGGCACCAGAGCAGCTGGAGGTGTCTGGGGACTGTCAAGAGAGTTTACAGAGCCCTGGGAGCAGCAGAAAAGACTCAGTAGCACAGGTAGCATTTTCATCAGTCCTCCAGCTCAAGGGGAAGGGTTTCGAAAGGGTCAGTCAAATCAACAGAGGTGTGCAGGACCGGTGCTACAGACAGAGCTACTTAGACAGTAGGACTTGCTTTGAGGAACCTGGTCTGATGGGGACTGATGGGGTCCACCTGTCAGATAAGGGGAAGAATATTTCTGGTGATAGGCTCGCCAATCTGGTGAAGAGGGTTTTAAACAAGAGTTTCCAGGGGAGGAGAACCTCTGTCGATCATACTCCTTCCAACTTGAAGACAGTGTTAGAAATGGATGTCCAGAGTCTGGAGAAGAGTCACGGATCAGCAGGAGGGCACCTGAAAAGCAGCGCAAAGGAATTCCAGCCATTCCAGCTACTCCAGTCAGTAAGGCAGCTTCATCACGGACCCAATTTAAATGTCTCTGTGCTAGCTCACCTGACATGGGGAACAAACAGAATTACGGATGCAGGGCTATGACCTCATTGATACTATGAAGACATAGTGGGTGGCTTCCAAGACTGGAGTGATGGAATCAAAGGATACAGGCACTTTAGGAAGGCAGACAGGGGAGATGGCAATGCCCTCTGTGTCAATGAGCATCTGGAGTGCATGGAGCTCTGCCTGGGGACAGATGAGGAGCTTACAGAAAGCTTAGCTTCCTTTTCCCAGTGATAGAGGAGCCAATGAATCACACAGAATCACAGAATTTCTAGGTTGGAAAAGACCTCTAGATCATCGAGTCCAACCTCTGACCTAACACTAACAGTCCCCACTAAACCATATCCCTAAGCTCTACATCTAAACGTCTTTTAAAGACCTCCAGGGATGGTGACTCCACTGCTTCCCTGGGCAGCCTGTTCCAATGCCTCACAACCCTTTCAGTAAAGAAGTTCTTCCTAACATCTAACCTAAAACTTCCCTGGCTCAACTTAAGCCCATTCCCCCTCGTCCTGTCACCAGGCACGTGGGAGAACAGGCCAACCCCCACCTCACTACAGCCTCCTTTAAGGTATCTGTAAAGAGCAATAAGGTCGCCCCTGAGCCTCCTCTTCTCCAGGCTGAACAAGCCCAGCTCCCTGAGCCGCTCCTCATAGGACTTGTTCTCCAGGCCCCTCACCAGCTTCGTCGCCCTTCTCTGCACCCGCTCAAGCACCTCGATGTCCTTCTTGTAGCGAGGGGCCCAAAACTGAACACGGTACTCGAGGTGCGGCCTCACCAGAGCTGAGTACAGGGGGACGATCACCTCCCTAGCCCTGCTGGTCACACTGTTTCTGATACAAGCCAGGATGCCGTTGGCCTTCTTGGTCACCTGAGCACACTGCTGGCTCATATTCAGCCGACTGTCCACCATCACTCCCAGGTCCTTCTCTGCCAGGCAGCTCTCCAACCACTCATCTCCCAGCCTGTAGATCTGCTTGGGGTTATTCCATCCCAGGTGCAGGACCCGGCACTTGGCCTTGTTGAACTTCATGCAGTTGAGCTCAGCCCATCGGTGCAGCCTATCCAGATCCTCCTGCAGAGCTTTCCTAACCTCGAGCAGATCGACACATGCGCATAGCTTGGTGTCATGTGCAAACTTACTGAGGGTGCACTCAATGCCCTCATCCAGATCATTGATGAAGATATTAAAGAGGACCGGCCCCAGCACCGAGCCTTGGGGGATGCCACTAGTGACTGGTCTCCAACTGGACTTGACTCCATTCACCACGACTCTTTGGGCCTGGCCATCCAGCCAGTTTCTAACCCAACAAAGCGTGCGCCAGTCCAAGTCAAGAGCAGCCAGTTTCTTGAAGAGAATGCTGTGGGAGACAATGTCAAAAGCCTTGCTGAAGTCAAGGTAGACCACATCCACAGCCTTTCCCTCGTCCACCCAGCGCATCACTTTGTCATAGAAGGAAATCAGGTTTGTCACACAGGATCTGCCTTCCATAAACCCATGCTGACTGGGCCTGATCACCTGCTTGCCCTGCAAGTGCCGCATGATGACTCTCAAGAGGATCTACTCCATGAGTTTCCCTGGTACTGAGGTCAAACTGACAGGCCTGTAGTTTCCCGGGTCTGCCCTCTGGCCTTTCTTGTAGATGGGTGTCACATTTGCCAGCCGCCAGTCAGCTGGGACCTCCTTCGATAGCCAGGACTGCTGATAAATGATGGATAGAGGCTTGGCCAGCTCCTCTGCCAGTTCTCTCAGTACCCTTGGGTGGAGCCCATCCGGCCCCATCGATTTGTGCACATCCAAGTGCCGTAGCAGGTCACCAACCAGTTCTTCATGGATAGTGAGGGCCACATCCTGCTCCCCATCCCCTTCCACCAGCTCAGGGTACTGGGTATCCAGAGAGCAACCGGTATTGCCACTAAAGACTGAGGCGAAGAAGACATTAAGCACCTCCACCTTTTCCTCATCTCTTGTAACTAAGTTTCCCGCACATCCAGTAAAGGCTGGAGATTCTCCTTAGTCCTCCTTTTTGTGTTGATGTATTTATAAAAATGTTTTTTGTTATCTTTAACGGCAGTAGCCAGATTGAGCTCCAGACGAGCTTTGGCCTTCCTAATTTTGTCCCTGCACAGCCTTGCAACATCCTTATAGTCCTCCCTAGTGGCCTGCCCGCTTTTCCAAAGATTATAAACCCTCTTTTTTCTCCTAAGATCAAGCCACAATTCTCTGTTCAGCCAGGCTGGTCTTCTTCCCCGCTGGCTCGTCTTTAGGCACATGGGAACAGACCGCTCCTGCGCCATTAAGATGAAGAGACGTGCTGTGCTGGATCTCATTCTCACCAACAAGGAGGGGTTGGTGGGGTGTGTGAAGCTCAAGAGCAGCCTTGGCTGCAGTGACCATGAAATGGTGCAGTTTAGGATCCAGAGGACAGTGAGGAGGGAGCACAGAAAGCTTGCTACCCTGGATTTTGGGAGAGCAGACTTTGCCCTCTTCAGGGGTCTGGCTGGTAGAGTGCCATGGGACAAACCCCTGGAGGGAAGAGGGATCCAGGAAAGTTGCTTAATGTTCAAGGATCACTTCCCCTAAGGTCAGGAGCAATGCATCCCAGCAAAGAGGAAGTCAGGAAAAAACACCAGGAGGCCTGCATGGGTGCACAAGTAGGAGCAAGGATGAATAACCTGGGAGGGATACAGCAACATTGTCCAAGCAGTCAGGGATCAGGTTAGGAAAGCCAAAGCATTCATAGAATTAAATTTGTCCAGGGACTTCAACTGCTACAAGAAGGTTTCTATAGGTACATCAGTGACAAAAGGAAGACCAGGGAATTCGTGGGCCCTGTGTGGAAGGAAATGGGAGACCTGGTCATCTGGGATATGCAGAGGGCTGAGGTATTTAATTGCTATTTTGCCTCAGTCCTCACTGACAAGAGTTCAAGACATGTGTCCTGGGCCCCAAAAGGCAAAGGCAGGGATTGTTTGAAAAAAGAACTGCCTAGTGTAGGAGAAGATCAGGTTTGAGACCATCTAAAGAACTTGAACCTGCACAAGTCCATGGGACCTGATGAGATGAATCTATGGGTCCTCAGGGAACTGGCAGGGAACTGCTTGAGATGTTGTGGCAGTGCAGTAAAGTTCCCATTGATTGGAAGAGTGGAAATATTTTAGAAAAGGTAAAAAAGGAAGACCTGGGGAACTTCAGGCCCTTCAGTCTCACCTCTGTGCCTGGCAAGATGATGAAGCAGATAATCCTGGAAACTATACTGAGGCACATGGGAAATAAGGAGGTGATTGGTGACAGCCCATGTGGCTCCACTAAGGGCAGATTGTGCCTGACAAATCTGGTGGCCTTCTACCATGGGGTTACAGCACTGGTGGATAGGGGAAGAGCAACTGCAAAGCATCTTACACTGTTCTTCATTATACCCTTGTCTCTAACTTGGAGTGACATGGATTCAATGGAAACCTAGAAGAGGTTTCAACTTTGTGTAATGGCCTCAGTGAAAGTCCTTGGCAAATGTTGGACTGCAAATACTTTCGTCTTTCTGAGACTCTCTCAGTGAAAGCTCCTAGCAGAGCTCTGAAACAGGCAAATACTGGACTCTGATAAGTGTCTTTTTAATGTGACACCCCTCATCCCATCAAAATGAAACCAAAAAGGTGTAAACAGATGAAATCAAATAAAAAAACAAGTGATATAATATATAAACAAGAGATATAATGTTTATTATTTATTATTTATATATTATAATATATTTACTTCTTCTTATTATTATTATTAAATTACATATATTGTAATATATTTACATATAATATATTCTTAAGGTTTAGCGCAATATTTCCATGTTCCATGAGACCTTCAGGCATTTAATCCCATGCTTTTTGTCCATTCTCTTGGTAGATGTCTTCTACAGATTATTAATTTCACCCTTTTGTCTCATCACATCTCTAAAACAGCTGGACATTATGTGTCAAACGTGAAGCTCCAATAAAGCATTGTGGTTTCTTTTAAAACAAGTTGCATGCATGTTGTGGTAAACTAGCTCAGCATCAAACAGCTCACTCTCTACAAGCAGTATTTAGGAATTTGAAAGGCAGAAGTTAGTAAATTCATGGGCTAAGATAAACAATCAAACAAACAAACAAAACAATACAATAGAAAACGTAGTGCTGTAACATGCAATTTTTCATTACCAGCTGACTGATGCCCAGTTATATTGCCCTTTCAGGAGCTTGGAGAAACTGTCAAACAGTATTTGCATGTAAAAGAGAAATGCATAAATCTAAGAGCTTAAATGGGGGAACCCTAACTCCTTTTTCAACTGCACTAGTAATAGTGGATAATCCCTCTTTGGTGATGCAGCTACTGGCCAGGACATTGTTATCTCCATTCAGTTATCACAAGTGCTCAAGATTGCATGGATAAGTAGTAAAAACATGTTGTTATGGAAAAACAAACAAACAACAAACAAACAAACAAAAAACATCACCCAACAATGTCACAGATCAAGAAATGATAGAGAAAATAACAGGACCTCTACAACAGCAGGAGGCAATAATCCTCTAAAAATCATACTCATTTAAATGGATTAACTGAATAATCCAACATTTCTGATGTTCTTTTATAATTCAAACTTTGATTTTCTTCATACTCACTCTTCTTACAACATTCAGAAAAAAAAAATAAAAATTAAGGATTTTGTTTTTCTTTGTCCTGTATTTACCATCATGCATTTTTCTGTGATTCTTTATGCATGCCTTGGAATTCAAATACATCCTTGACATATGCTCCACCAAAATGTAGTCATTACAGGCTTCTCATGTTCTCTTAGTTGAGAACAAATAATATTAAAAGATATTTTGCTTCAAACTTCACCTTTTTTTTTCTCTACTTTTAGACACAGCATCTTTGCCTCAGTATTTACTTTTTTTTTTTTTTTTTCTTTCCAAGTTTTTCTGTTTTGTTCCACAGTACTGCTCTCTGGATTTGATAAGAACTGATGTCCTAAGACATTGTTGTCTCTCCTCTAGTCCACTCTGACACACTGAAGAGAACCTTACCTCTACAAGCTATTTGATTCAAATTATCCTTCTACAGTGTCTCCAAAGGGACAGGGATTAAGACTGGGCAGATAACAGGTGTGACTATCCCTTCTTCTCCTTTAGGTAAAAATGGGTAAAACATTTCTGCATGTTCCTTTCCAAGGCTTAAAGGGATTTTCACTATGATATTTTTCTGCCCTGCTTCATAAAATTTTACTTGTGCTTCCTCCAAGTCCAGAAGCACACCAATCACTGAGCAACTCATACTCTTCTTCTCAATCTTGCTGTTTTCCTTGCTAGAGAATAACTCTCCCTGGGATCTGTGCAGAGCCCAGAAGTCCTCACCAGCATTTGTCCCTTCCTCCTCTTGCCTCTCTTTCTCCCTCACCACCCCCAACACCCAGTCCTGCTGCTGGTCCACCTCCACCTCCCAGTAGTGTTTCCCAGCTGTAAACCCTTCCTTCCCCACCAGAACAGGGACTGTGGAGGGATTGCTCAGGCTTTCAGGCTCAGATGAGGTGTCCTCAACTTTTGGAGTCCCTGGCACTGGGAGCTCTAGGACTCGGCAGTCAGGATTCACATCAATGAACACTGGAGGAGAAAACAAGAAGAATCCAGTGAGCGGAGCCACTCAAGGACCTGTCTCTGTAGGGGACTATGGGCTGAAATCTTTGAGGGTCTGAGCAGTCCTGGTGTGATTCAACAAAGAATTGAAACATTCTCCCAAACAGGGCATGCAACGGTTACTGAGGAACCAACAGGCACCTTTCAAGCTCTCATAGCCATGTACTCTCTTAGGGTGTAAGTCCAGGTGACTCTTTCTCTCTCTTCTCTCACTTCACAATAAATTTCTCTCTCTTTTCCATGTTACCATCCATCCTCTCTGGAATAGTGCCTATACCCTACCCTTTGACATTTCTTAGCAACTGCTTTTCTCAGTCTTCCAAATTCCCCATCCCACTATCATTTCCTTTTAAGCAACCCAGGTGACGGCATGTCCCTGTGACTCCAGCTCAGCTTACCAGTTTCTAAAGTCATGGCATTGTCATTTCAGGGTAACTTGGACAGATGGAAAAACACTTTTCACACCCTTTTTTCCTGTTGAATTACCTGCATGGCTCCGGGCTTCCCAGAAATCTGCAGAAAGGTAAGAGACAGTAGGGTTTTAACATCATATTAGGCAGTTAGATACTTGTATTGGGTTTACATAGAAAGGTTTTGGTAGTGCGGGACTGCAGGGATGGCTTCTATGAGAAGAGTCCAGAAGCTGCCCCATGTTATATAAGAGACGGTTTCAGGGAGCTCCAAATGGCCAGTGCCAAGCCAATAAGTAATGTCCTTAGCACCTCTGTGAGAGCATATCACTCTGTGAGACTGAGACACCAAGATCAGTGTAGCAGGAGGGCAGGAGGTGCTCCAGGCATGCAGCACAAGTTACCCTGTGGCCTGTGGAGAGGCCCCTGGTGGAGTAGGCTGTCCCCCTGCACCCTTGGGTCCCACATGGAGCAGATCTCTAGTCTGCAGCCCGTGGAGGAGCCCCCGGTGGAGCAGGTGGCAGTGTCCTGGAGGAGGCTGTGGCCCACAGAAAGCCCCCAACGGAGCAGGCCCTGGGCCAGAGCTGCAGCCTGTGGAAAATGAGCCCATGCAGTAGCTGGGGGCTTGGGGGGGAAGATTCTGCCCATGGGGGACCCATGTTGCAGCAGATCTTGAAGAGCTGCTGCCTGTGGGAAGGCCATGTAGGATCAGTTTGGGACGGATGGCATCCTGTTTCATAAGGACATGAAACTGTTGGAGAGTGTCCAGAGGAGGGCTACGAAGATGGTGAAAGGCCTGGAGGGGAAGACGTACGAAGAACGGCTGAGGTCACTGGGCCTGTTCAGCCTGGAGAAGAGGAGGCTGAGGGGAGACCTCATCACAGTCTACAACTTCCTCATAAGGGGATGTCAAGAGGCAGGAGACCTTTTCTCCATTAACACTAGTGACAGGACCCGCGGGAACGGGGTTAAGCTGAGGCAGGGGAAATTTAGGCTTGACGTCAGGAGGGGGTTCTTCACAGAGAGGGTGGTTGCACACTGGAACAGGCTCCCCAGGGAAGTGGTCACTGCACCGAGCCTGTCTGAATTTAAGAAGAGATTGGACTGTGCACTTAGTCACATGGTCTGAACTTTTGGGTAGACCTGTGCAGTGTCAAGAGTTGGACTTGATGATCCTTAAGGGTCCCTTCCAACTCAGGATATTCTATGATTCTATGATTCTATGATTCTGTGGAAGGGACCCCACATTGGAGCAGAGGAGAGAAAGAGACCATGAAGGAGTGGGGGATACAAAATGTCATGGACTACTGTAACCCTCATTCTTCACTCCTCTGCACTGTTCAGGGGAAGAGGTAGAAGGGGGTGGAATGGGGGGAAGGTGTTCTTAGGTTTTTGTTTCTCACTGCTCTAGCCTCTTAGTAATAGGTATTAAATTTCATTAATCCCCCTATGCTGTGTCTGTTTCGCCTGTGGCAATAACTGTTGGGCAATCAAACCTTGAGCCTTTTTCATTGTATTTTCTCTCCTTTTCACTTTGGCAAGGGGGAGTGAGAGAGCAGCTGTGGTGGAGAGCAGTTGTATGTTCATCTGCGCAGCTGAGTGAAGCCACCACAATACTTCTCAAACTAAAATAATGAGAAGACTACTCGTGTACAATTCATCTCTGATTCTCCATCAGTTTTGCCTTTTCTTCTCTTCACTCACAAATTCTTCTGCTTCTTAGCAGTTTTTAATGACTTACCCAGCTCAGCTTTCAGTTGACCTGGAAGGGAAAAATATTCCTGTCACTATATTTTTTTTCTTTTTCCCTTTTCACAAAAGTTTTACTAAATAGGACAACACCAGAATACAGAAAAGGAAAGAATTCTGAAATCTGGTGAGAAACATTTTTATTCATGTTATTTCAATACCAGTGTCAGTGGTCCAAGGTGAAGAACATGGAGTTTATCCTCCAGATTCCATCAGCTCTACATTTACACACTAGACCTGGGATAAAGCTTGGCATGTCCTTTAGCAGAGAAGCTGGGAGCCAGCTGAGGGACAGCCTAGATGGGATCATTTCAGGGAAATTCTGATTTTATCTTTGTGTTTCAGTGTGCTCTCAGGAAAGTCCATTTCTCTACTATGTGTTTGACCCTGGATGTACCTGTGTGTCCTAATGGGTCTTTTAATAACATTGTCTGACTTTTTTAGAAGGAAAAAAAAATGTCTGGCTTTTCCCTAGAAGGGTTCCTCTACTTTGTGATGAGCTGTCAGTTTGTTTTGTGGACATCCTGGACCCAACTGAACCTAAATACAGCTCCCTACAACTACAGGCCCAGAATTTTCTTACATTCCTGTAACATATTCTTCCAAATGGAGAAGGTCAAAAGTATAGCAGAACACTCTCCCTCCTGCCTAAAAGCCTGGTTGTGGGAAACTTTCACAAAGAATGATTTGTTTAGGTTGTTTGTTTGCTGCTTCAACAGAAGACATTGGAACTGATCTCTCTTGCTCTCTAGAAAAAGGATTAGCCCCACAGCAGTGAAGATTACTCCAGCTGCTTGTGCTTTATAAGCTTTCTAGAGCACATTCAGGTAGAGGGCTGTTTCAGATGACTGGGAGGAAATGTGGTGCATTTTCTCTAGGATAAAACCCATTAGTTATCTGTGTTAGTTATAGCTTTGTTGTGAAGTCAGGCAACAAAATCTTGTGAGCAAAAAAGTGAGGCCTAGTCTAGTCACAGTGTCAAGCAGCAGAAAAAGAACCCAGGGGGGATATTTTTTAATGGAAGGGACAGAATCTCATAGGTGGATGTTTCACCTTATTTTTTCAGCTTCACATTCAGAGATGGCATAGACACACTCAACTGAAGACCTGGATTATTGTTTCTAAGCTTGACAGGAATATAACATTTATATCAGATGTTTTGTCTTACCAAAGCGGTCTTTGAGTTTTGATTTTGCTAAAAGAGAAGAGCATAAATGACTGATGTAAAAAATGAAGGAAACAACAGCAAATGTTTGTAAGAAAGATAGTAGAAATATATCCCCAGCTGTTCATTCTGGGAACAGTGCATATAATCACATGGGAGACTTCTGTCATTAAACTTAGAATCATAGAACCACTAAAAGGTTTTAGTTAGAAAAGATCTGAAAGATCATCTAACTACAACCCCCCTGCCATGAACAGGGACACCTCCCAGTAGAACAGGTTACTCAAAGCTGCATCCAACCCAGTCTTAAACACTTCCAGGGATGGGGAACCCACAACTTCTCTGGGCAACCTCTTCCAGTGCCTAACCACCCTCACAGGAAATAATTTCTTCCTAACATCTAATCTAAACCCACCCTCTTTTAGTTTAAAACCATTAATTGTTCTTGTCCTGTCACTACATTCCCTGATAAAAAGTCATACAAGTAATTATTTTTTTTTGTTTGTTTGTTTGATTTGTTTTGTTTTCCTTCTAACATGGGAAGAGGGGAATCATAGAATAAGAAAGCTGAACAGAAATTTGTAGTTGTTTTCAGGTGAAACCATAGGGAAGAGAAATAACCTTAGAGGGAGGTAAGTGGACCATGAGCAGGGCAATGGCACTGGTACAACAGTTCCTGCACATAGAGGCAGAGATAAATATCATCCATACTTTTCCTATGTAAGCACCTCTGAAAGCATTTCTGAGAAGCTATTCAGACTAAAACCAAACTAACTATATAAAGCAGCTTATTTCATTGTGGCTTGACTGCATCCATTCTCAATGATTTTTTTTTTTAAGAAAATTAGATTTACCTCTACGATTCGTGGTTTTCTCTTGTTCTAAACAGTTCAGCACATAAAATGAAAGAAATAACAGAAATGGAGTAGTTATTGGATGTGAGCTGGAAGTTAAAAGTTACTAAGAGAACTTTTGTACTTTATATATATGGACTTTCCATAAATCTTCACTTTAAACATGTATCACTTCTGTGAAAAACACACTTTCTTTTCAAATATTTTACAGGTTAGCACACAACATTTATCTTATTTTAAAAATAAATAAATAAATAAATAAATAAAAAGTAAAGTAAATGTGTCAGATTTTGCCTGGAGATTTGCACATGAAAATAATTCTTTTAGTTGAGTCTTGTGTCTAATTTTAAATGAGTAAGCACATTAAAGAGCACTATCAAGACCAATAATCAGACCAAAATCAACCAACAAAAAAAGAAACAGAAACCACCACAAACAGGCATGTCTTCAATACATAGATTTTATATGCAATGAACAACAGCAACAACAAAAAATCTTACCTAACATTGACTTCAGTTGTTCATTTTCTAGAAAAAACAGTACACAGATAGCAGTGTAATCTCTGTGATAGAATTGCTGAATGAGCTCAAAAATGTAAATACACAAACTGTAAAACCATACAGTATATGTATCCTTGAAGCTTGGCTGCTTTCATTGCACTGTTAACTGCTTTAAGTAGGTGTAAGGCCAACAATATAACCCATGAATGTATCACTAAATTTTAACCTTATTTTATTTAGATAACTCATTTTTTTAAACAGGGTAGAAACAAGATAGATTTGTGCTACTGGTAGGTATCTTCTTTCAAAACTCATTTAGATTATGCCTTAATTGACCAATTTAAGAGGGGTATTCAGATGCATAGACACCTAGAACATTTGAGATGCCCTGGGGTATCCCAAGTGACATGTAGGTGTCACTCTAAAAGAGTTCTGGTCTCTTATAGGTGAATCCGTGCTCCCAGTGGATATCCATTGAAATTGGATATCCAAATTGGATATAGCATTGAAAAGGGCTGCTACTCCACAATTACTGTTTTGAAAATCAACGTGCATTTGAATATTTTTTTCCTGAATTTATGTCTTTCAGACTTCCGAACAGCCTAACATAATTTCAAAAGCAAAGAGGTTTTACCTTCTTCCATCTTCATCTTCATTTTTACTGAAAAACAAAAGAAATTGGATCATAATGGTAGTTATTCATGTAAGCTTCACTTACCTTACAACAGTGAAATTCATGTGTGAACAGAAGTAACTGATGTTCAAACTTTAATTTAATTTAACCTAATAATTTAAATTTCCCAAGGCTTCTTGTTCTTCCAGAGAACTTTTTTTTTTTTTTTTTTTTTTTTTTTTTTTACCTTGCTTCATTTTTAATGGAGTTCAACAACAAATAAGATAACATCTTGAGACACTCAGTCCTCCCTAGGTATCGTTTGTCACAACTGCTGCCCAACTAAGGTTCATAGACTGGGAATACATATTTTCTGATCAATGGATATTTTCTGATCAATGGATCAATGGATATCTCTAGCCTCAATTGCCAATTATATCAGGGAGCAGTCAAGGACCACAAGTACCTCAGGATACAATTGTTCATTCAATCTATTTGTTAGAATAGAGCCTGGTATGTTTATGGCATGAGTCTATTAGTTCTCAACAATAAGCAGTTTTTTTCTGTGTGACAGCATGAGCCCGGGGCTATTGCTAACAGGTAGTTTGACTGTGGATACTCAAGTATATTTTTAAGTACAGATATAGCTCATGAAAACCAACTAGACATAGTCAAAGAAAACTTGCTTCTTGCGTGTAAAGTCTTCTGGAAGGCCTTGGTTTGGATCCTTGAATTGCTGTTAGTTTTGGGTTTTGTTATTATTATTTTTTTTATCTTTTAAAGATGTGGAGGAATGATTATGATACCTTAATTAACTCTTGAATGACTGAACAGGGATCTTAGATATGATTGAGATGGCAGGGAATGCCAGTCAGCTCCTTTGAAGCAGGCTGTTTATAAGCACAGATGAAAAAGCTCGTGCAGGGTATTATTGCAATGTGGTACAAAAGTAAGTTGGAAAGCTATAAAACACTTGTCTATAACTAGGATTTCTAATTAGTCCCTTAATATTTATTCTAGTTAAATTCCAATAACACATACACTCTACAAAGTATCATAATTGTCATAATCGTCATCTTTACTTCTTACCTGATTTAATTGTTTTCTTGTGGTTACCTGGTTAACAAAACAAACAAACAAACAAAAAAAACAAAATTCCACTATTTCTGTAGAGTAATACTGAGGGTAAACCGTTCCCTGTTTTGTGTTTCATGTCATCGGTTACTCTCTGGATTTATGTCTCCAATTACAGAAAGGGGCCTACTTGTCAGACCTGAAACTCTCTGACCTAAGGACATTCAATTTGCATTCCTCCTTGTTAAGCCCATGTGCTTTCCCACACCTTTTTTTGTTCCATTTCCCGAATACAGTCATTAAATAATTACTGGTGATTTTGATTGTATGCTTTTGTTACAATCATAGATTTCAATATGAACTGTTGTGATATTTCTATACTTTGACTGATAAAACATGGGAAGAAATACTTACTTCTCAGCTTACAAAATACTGTGGAGATTAGGACCGTGATAAAACATAAAATTACCAGGTGGACAATCAGCCATTTTGAAATGGAGGGAAAGAAAATCTCTGTAAAAATGACCAAAACGAGTTGTATTGTATTAATGAGTAAAACATAAAGATTATTGTAACTCAGGTTGTAGCCAATACATCTGAGGAGATGATGAATTTGTATTTTGCTTGAATTTTCCTGGTAATGTTGCTAAAGAACAACATTCAGGAAGAATCAAATTCAAATTCAAACTCTCCCTCAGAAGTAAATTGGGGATATTCTTTCTGTGGGTACCACATTTGAAAATATGAAGGAGATGTCTGAGATAGGTAGACAGGTTTGCACAGTTCATGAAAAACAAAAAAGACAAGAAAAACACCTGTACTGTCTCTCAATTTCTATTTTTGTTTTTATTTTTCCATGGGTGTGTTGTACTTCATAATAAACTGAGTATAAAGCAGGTGATGGAAAGAAGGAAGAAACCATCACCCCTGGGCAATAGAGACACACTCACTCTGAATATATTTGAGAAATTAATATCTGACACATCCTGCAAACTAAGATGCATAAGTCAGGAAGAATAACATTTAAGACAGTTCTCTATTATGTTGATTCCTATTGTCTCATTACAGGTATCTTGACATTCAGTGTTATATTATTTCTTAATGCCATCGTATAAAGGAGTTTACTCAATTCTTCAAGAGCACTACGCTTCCCTCTAGTTCCCTTTCCAGCCTACACATTGGCTTTTGGGTTGGTGAAGTTCTTTTGGGGGTCAAACCCTATCTTGACACTACCTGATGCCTGTCTATATTCCCAGGAAAAAGAGATGTATTAAGTGCTACAGAGTGCAGGGAAGCATGACATTATATCCACCCTATAATAATTACACAGTAATGTACATGTTTAAAACAGCAAACATAAACACATAGAATAAAAATATTTATGAGGTATTGAAACTATCATATTAATTCTTCCGACTATATATTCTTATTATTTATTTTATTTTATTTTATTTTATTTTATTTTATTTTATTTTATTTTATTTTATTTTCCATCTATGGGCTATGAAACCTACATGTGCACACCTTGTTAAATTGCCAGGTAACACACTTCTGGATAATGAAATCCTGTGGAGCATTCAGCCATAGCTAAGGAAATATGTCCTTTTCAAATATGCATACAGATGGATTTTTAATTAATTTTAATTCAGCTCCAGTAGTTGACTGCCCTAAATCTGAAGAAGGAAACATAGAAAGTATCTTGGCCCTTCTTTGAAGAAGAAAATGATTTATTGGGTACAATTGATAGTTGTGTAGTAAACTAGAAATAAAGGTGTCGGAAGACTGCAGCTCTCATGAACTTTTTCCAGTACTCGTTCTGGGACTACTTTTTCAGGCTAGCTCACAACATAAAAATGGGACCTATATCAGTTTTTCTATCTTTTTAATCTTACAAACAGTTGACTATTGTGCTCACTCACCTGAAATCTGAATTCTAGACTCACTCGTTGTCTTTAGCAGATTATTGACTATCCTGCAGGAGACTTCCATGTCAGATCCGGGCTTTAGGTTCATGGAAGTTATGACTCTGTAAAGGCCTGAAGGCATCATCATCATCTTTGTGGTTGATTGTTCCTTCCGCACCTGTCCTTGGCCATCCAGCCAAATCACCTCAGGTTTAGGAAACCATCCATCTGCATGACAGGTGAGGCCAATGCTCTGTTTCATGTAACTTCTCAGGGAAATGGAAGGCACACTACCTTTAGCTAAGGAAAAAACATAAGTATTCTCTATTTCAAACACTACTGAGAATGGGAAATTGTCTGTTTTATAAGGACATCACTCATATTCAACACTTACATATGGGTGTATATAAATATATATTTGTATGGAAGCACATGGAAAGACTTTTCTGAATTTGAACTTTGACAGGAATTTGGGCCCTGAAGTTACTTGCTTCATGGTTAACAATTCAGTAACTTTCAGATTAAGAATAAGGACTGACTTAATGGAGATTATGGTAGACAGGGCTAGCTAGGGACTGCTATTCCTGAATGATGTTACCAGTGGAATGTATTAGAGGATTAGGTTAGTTATTTCAAATAAATTTCTACTGACATAGCACTAATGAAGTCTACAGAGAAAAATAAATAAATAAATAGGTCATAAAATTTATAATCAGGAACTCAGATAACTAACGTGTAGTGTTACTTAGATGTTAAACTTTTGTTTCATCTCGAATTAGCTAAGAAGACCTCTGAAAAATTTGGCTGCAACATGAAGTGTCACTACAGCTATTCAGCAGAAATTGGCTCCTGTGTGACAGGAAGAAATGTGTCCAATTCGAAGCAAACCACATTAACAAAAGCTACCAGTGAAGATGGTGTCTATTAATGTACTGAAATGGAAATATGGGCAGTGAAGACTTACCCACTAATTTGTTTTCCTGCTGTGTACAAACAGCAAGGGAAGCAATGAGATATTGGGATGGAACCAATTGATTATACTGACCATAGAGAGAGCATGGGCAATAAGATCAAAAATGGTCAATTGCATGGTAGAAACCTAAATGTATCTGGATAACTGCAGGGTTCCCTGAACTCTAGGCTTCCATTGAGTTTGAAAGGAGGTTGTACTCCCAAGTCACATACAGATGCAAGTGTTTGGCTACCTGAATGCAGGTATCTCAAGCTGGAGCTAAATCTTACCTCAAATAATCTGATGTAGGCATTAATTGAGAGAAAGTTAACTCAAATAAAACACATTCTTACATGAGAAGAGTTTATCCGTCAAATTATATTAAAATTATATTTTCCTCAGTCAGTGATGTATATATATGTCTCTGATCAGTGCTTCATCTTTGAATAAAATGAGAGAGAGAATTGCCACTGACCTGCTACTTTCAGTTCAATTAACACATCATGGTACTCATCGTTGAAAGAGACCACACAAGTATATGATCCCTTGTCAGAACTCCTGATGTTCTTCAAGAGCAGAGACATGTTTCCTGCCCCAAATTCACTATGGAAGAATTCTGTTCTGCCTTGATATCTCTCATCTTGCTTTTCCTTTTGAGTTTTTCCATCATATGTGCTCACAGGTATTTTTTGAGACTGTTCATTAAATATCCACTGGACAGAGAATATCTCAGGAAAGTTCTCTGCTACCACATAGCAAGGCAGAACCACTCCTTCTCCGATGACTCCAATGACTGAACTATTAGGAGGATAGCTAATAAATTGATCTGTGTAGAGATAAAATAACAGTTGTTTTGTTTGCCCATATCACATTTTACATGGCAGTACATCAGACAATGACAGACAAGTACATCAGATAAAGTGGCAAAGAACTTAGATAAATAATGTTCATATCATCTGAGGCTCATGGAGTTTCAGTACATTGAACATGAACTTAAGTAAGTTCATGGCCATTAAGTGATGGCTATTGAGAAGTCATGGAAAAAAGGTGAAAATGAAAAATAAAGGAGAAGACTGTAAAAAGTCTCATACAGGATGCAGGATCTATCTAAAAGAAATACAAAAGTGGGATTCATTTGCCCAGACTATAGTACTTTCTATAAATTGAAGTGTCATAGGGTGTCTAACACATTCACATGGTGCTACGGTGCTGGCAGATGTGACCTGCAACAGATCTTCACTCACGTGAAGCAGTAGATAGAGGAGAGACAAAGTGAGAGACAAAGGGAGTTAGATTAAGATCCAGAACTGGGCACTTAAAAACAGACACCCAGACTTCCTAATCATCAACAGAACCAAAAGTGAAGCTTCCATCTTTGAATAAACTGAGATCTGCAACTGACCTGACTTCCAGTCAGTTATTTAATTGACTACATTCTTACAATAGTCCGTGGACATCTAGTCAATACTCCCTTCCATCCATCCTACAGTAGACAGTGAATCTGTTCATTGGTTGTGATAGAGTTTTTAATGCCCTTACCTGATGCCCTGATGTACCCTAGATACAGGACTGGTAGATGTGACTCAAGGTACATGTTGAGTCTGGAATTTTTTGGAGCATCAAAAAGCAAGAATAGAACTCTGCACTGTCTAAAATACCAATAGATTCCATTACATGGACAATAAATTGTGTCCTAGATGCTGAGCTTGCATGCCAACACCTACTTGTTGAGAATTAAGTGTAAGCAGATAAATCTATGAACTAAACTGAAAATCTTGGGCATAATTTATTTGGCTACACCTGGTTGTCTAGTACTGAATTACCCTGGAACATCCCACCTGGTATCCATTCACCTGTTTTGAGGGTTATAAGTCTCCTTCTGCCTGATCTTGTCTTCCAGCCTACACAGAGGTCTCAGACCTTAAGGTCTCAACCTTAACACAAACCAGACTGTACCAGGGTCATACTTGTGTATTTTAAGTCTCTGATGTCATCCAAGTTAAAAGGAAATAGAAGATGGAGACATTATTTTTTACTTTTACAGTTATGTGAACTGAGGAAAAAATTAAGCTGTTTGATTAAATATATTTGAAGTTGAACTATTTTTACCTGTAATTAGACATGATACGTGTTGAAAAGTCAGTATGTGAATAGCTGTCAACCACTGAAGGGTGGAACCCATCATCGTGTTGGTTTCCTAATCACCCACAGGACCAAAACTAAAGCTTCCAGATGAAACTCCTGTGTGACTCCTTTGCTCTCTTCACATGTTCAATGCAAAATAACAAGCATAAATGCACATGTAACACTATAGGAAAATACATGAATAAAGATTCAGACAATGCACTGGATGATGTCAAAGGCAAAGAAGATTGCAAGGCATCTTTGCTCTAGACATCTCCCTATTAAATTTAACTACCTACACTAAATGGTGCAAAAGAAATATACTTCTTGCCTGCTCTCTTCAGTTGTCCATACTTACCTTTGTCTTCCAGAAACTCTATTGCCTTCACCAACATATTTTTTTTCTTCCTTTCAGTTAGGTGTTAAAAGTATTTCATTTTGTCTTTTGATACTAGCAAACTGCTCTTTTTTAATTCTTTCTTTCTTAATGAAAAACAAAACAAAACAAAATAAAACTACCCCTGTGGATAAATTCCTAGGGAAAAAATGTTACTATACTAATCTCCCTGTTGAATTCCATCAGCATTTTAAAAAGAAACTTGTGATTTAATACATGTGGCTTTTTCCAGCTTCCTCCAAAGATCTTGATTTTCTAAGTCACCACTGAACAAATCCGTACTCAGCATGCTTACAGCATGCTACGTCAGGCAACCTGTTAAATCCACAGCAGTTAATTCAAGTATCATTGTAGACGCAGGGGATTTTTCTTTATGGATTTAGTGAAAATATAATCTCTTACCTGAATAGTAAGAACCTTAAGACTTCTGTAGGGGGGTTGGTTGTGGTGCACCTTTGTCCTCATATCTTTATTACCACTGAAACTTGTGATTGCATTTTCAACATCCAATAGGGCTAGAGGGGCTTGACCAGCCTGACTGGGGAAAAGGTTAATGTCAAAATTCATGCTGAAGCACCGAAATAGCTTCATTCTTCCCAATTGATCTCTATACTGAACAAGTATAGAGATCAATGAAACAAGTGAAACAAGATGGGGATATTCCTCCTTGCGCTTCTATGCAAATTGGTTCTCTTAGCAACCATCATTTAAAATAAGACTTAGAAGTATGTAATGAACAAGTTAGTACATCATGTTTTCCCTTCCCTTCCCTTCCCTTCCCTTCCCTTCCCTTCCCTTCCCTTCCCTTCCCTTCCCTTCCCTTCCCTTCCCTTCCCTTCCCTTCCCTTCCCTTCCCTTCCCTTCCCTTCCCTTCCCTTCCCTTCCCTTCCCTTCCCTTCCCTTCCCTTCCCTTCCCTTCCCATTTTCACCACATGCTTAGGTATTGCCCTCTGTTTGCAGACATATCTGGATCTTGGTAGTATTATGATACTATGATTCTATCATTTTTCTCTCACAGAGGTCTTCTTCTGTCCTGTTCAAGATCAGGAAACAATTTAACAATTTCAGTTGAACTTTCTTCCCATTTTTATACTTCAGCTTTCCTGACTGGTGGTCATCCTGTCAACAAGGATTTAGTGCTCTCAGGATGAGACTGCTTTTTCTCTTTCCATATCCAGATTGTATAGAAGATTCCTGAAAAACAGATGTTCTAGAACTGCTATGTGTGGCGGTAGAATAGAAAGGGTCTTTTTGTTTTGTTTTGTTTCTGTTTTGTTTTGCTCTGGGGGGAAGCTTCTGTCCATATTTCCTGTTTTCCATCATGGAAATACAAGAACTACTGTTGACTGAAAATGTCAGCCAAATAGCTTATTAACTTTACTCCAGATTTTATTATTGTTATTTTATATTATATATATTATTATTATTTATTTATTTATTTAAACAAAAACATGACTGGAAACCAAGTTTATGAGGGCAAAGTGTGCCAATCTCCTTCATCCTTCTGATTTTTGAAGCTAGAAACACTATTGTTTCTAACCAAATTTGATTAAGCTGTGTAGTTTCCCAGAGATACAAAGTTTATGTAAGGTCGGTGAAAAAAGAGTTGCTTATTTCTCAAAAGAAAGACATAGATTTGTACTATATATATATATATATAATTTATATATATATTATAATATATATATTATATAATATATATATATTATATATATACATAATTTGAGTATGGCTACATTCAGAATCAATTTCTCTGCAGTAACTGCATAGCTGAAGTTCTTTTGTTAGCTGAAATGCTTCCTGGGGAAATTAAATTAAATTTATTAAAAGAACACCCCAGGAACCTCCTCAGGCACATTTTATAAAAGGTGCAGGAATATCATCATCACTCAGGTTGGATTTTACTCAGTACTACTGGACCCAAGCACCCTCCAAGAAAACTAAAGAAAAACATATTTTTTTATCTTTATACCAGGACATGAAACACCACTGAATTTGTAGTAAATCCTACAGTCACTTAGGAAGGGAGACTTTTGAAGAAGCATAAGTGATGCTTAAAAACATCTTTCCAGAGGCAAAGCTGGAGAAACCACAAAGGAACTTGCTTGAAAATGAACCTTCTGAATGATGGAGCCCAGGATGACCATAAAGAGCAGGTATATTGGGCTTATGTGGCAACACTATGGTAGCAAATGGCATCTGCAACAATACTCGAGAAGTTGCCCCATGTTGGAGAAGATCCAGTTCCTAATGACTCCAAAAGGCCCAGAGCCAAGCCAAGGACTTAACACTTGTTTTGTCTCTGTGATAGCATATTTAAGAAAGGGAAATAACTGCTGTGCCACAGCAAATGGGAGAGGAATGAGAAAATGTGTGCACAAAAAAAAGCCTTGCAGACTCCAAGGTCAATGAAGAAAGAGGGCAGGAGATGCTCCAGATGCAGAGCATAATTTTCCCTGCAACCCAAGGAGAGGTGCCTGGTGGAGCCAGCTGTCCCCCTGCACCCATGGGTCCCACTGCAGAGCAGATCTACACACTGCAGCTGGAGGAGGAGACCACAGTGGAGCAGGTGGCTGTGGCCTGGAGGAAGCTGCAGCCCATGGAGAGCCCCGCAGGCGCAGAGCCCAGGCAGGACCTGCAGCCCATAGATAGGAAACTATGGTGGATCAGGAGTTCTGGCATTAACTGCTGCTTGCAGGGGACTTGAGCAGTCCACTGCTGAAGGATTGGCCCCACCTGGAATACTGCATCCAGGTTTGGGGCCCCCGGCACAAGAAAGATGTGGACCACAAGGTGTGGGCAGCAAGGATGATCAGAAGGCTGGAGCACCTCTCATATGAAGAAAGGCTGAGAGAGCTGGGGTTGTTCATCCTGGAGAAGAGAAGGCTCTGGGGAGACCTCATTGCAGCCTTTCAATACTTAAAGGAGTCATAAAAAGGATGGAAAAGGACTCTTTACTCAGATAATGATAGGGAAGGGAGAAATGGTCTTAAAAGGTGGTAGATTTGATTAGACATTAGAAGGAAATTCTTCACTGTAAGGGTAGTGAGGCACTGGAACAGGTTGCCGAGAGAATTTGTATATGCCCCATCCCCGGAGGTGTTCAAGATCTGGTTGCACGAGGCCCTGGGCAACCCAATCCAATCTGTAAAAATGCAGGCAGGGAGGGCAGGCAAGGAGGGAAGCTAGGCAAGGACCTGCTGGGCAAAGTTTCCAGGTCTCAGCTGAATGATTATTCTCCCTCTACCGTCCAGAATGTTGAATCTTCCTTGATTGGTAACTGCATTTGAATAGCTATCAAAATGACTGATCCTTCCTAGGGACCACAAAACAAATAAACACACACACAAACATAACAACAAACAGTAACAACAATAGTGCTTTAAATCTTAGTGCAATCTCATGTCAGTGACACGAAGAATCCATTCCACCTGTAAGTGAAGGGGAATTAAGCCCTGTTTAGAAGTTCAGTAATTTTTTCTCTCTAGGATCTGATTCTTGTAAATCAAAATATTTCCCTTCTTTCTACAGATCTTAACTTTCCCTCTCTCTAATACATAAAAAAGCTGGTATAATTGAATCATAAGGTTTAACTTTTCTAAATTACTTTGATTTCCTACATGGTCTTTGAGCAGTATATTCATACTTCTAATTTCAAATCATCCTCATGGGTAATGGACTCAGGCAACATACCTTCTTCTGTTTTCTCTCTCTTCTGTTCATGCTTTATCAGTTTTATCATGTTTTCTCAGTTTAATTGCAGCAATTGTCAAAAAGTCATACAAGAACATTAGTTGCACTGAACAGGTACACCAGTGTTTGAAAGTTGCACTTTGGATCTAGGTGTGTGGGCAAATTCCACCTTTAGATATCTCTTACCATAGATTGTCGGACCCAAAGGTAATAAGTTGCTAGTGGTGAAAGTTCAGTCTTTAATAGTTGTTAGCTTGAGTGAGTAAATTACTAAAGTCTACCCCCTCTATAGATATGGAAAACAAAAGTACATATGCTTAGGCAATACAAGTCAATCTCAAAGATTCCTTACTTCTGTAACGCATGCTGAATTTAAAATGGATACTTTGAATATTCTTATTCAGGTAAGGAATTAAATTCTGGCTGAAACAGAACTGTGCACAATTAAGTTTTTGGTGTGGTTTGTATGAATATTGAGACAGTCTTTTGCTATTTACAGTCTTGAGGAAATGATTTTGGTCTGGACTTAAGATGGCTCCTTTCTTGCCTGGATCAATGGGAATATATAATTTTCTTTTGTGGGTGACACTTTAAAGAAATTGTTAAAGGTTTTTTAAGGTCTTTCTATAATATGAAGATTAAAGCAATCTGTTTTCTCAAGAGTTTATAATCACAGAATCACAGATAATGTATAAATCTGATCTATGATTATGGTTTTCATCAGATGCTATCTACTAGCAACCTTTATTAAAGAGATTTGTTGCTGAAATGCTACTTTTTATTTGCTAGGTTGCTCGAAAGAGAGTTTTCCAAAACTCTTGTAGTGGTTGGGGTTTGGGCTAAGGGCTGTAACTTGCTGATTTGGAAACTTATTTCCATTTATGAAAGCAAAATTTCACTTTTTTTTTTTTTTTTTTGGTCAGAAATAGAGACTTCTTATACCTACTTGTCTAATAGGTATATAAAAATATGATTTATTATACATACCACAATATAGATCATTTTTGTTAATGAAATTTAACAGAGGTATAAATTTATTCTGTAAATAATCAATACAGAGGATACGGATTTGTATATTCTTGTATATATAAGCAATAAATCTTTGCAAATTTTTCCAGATACTGGTACAAATCAGTGAAATATTTTCTCTTTCTCTTTCATTCTTTTTCTTTTCTTTTCTTTTCTTTTCTTTTCTTTTCTTTTCTTTTCTTTTCTTTTCTTTTCTTTTCTTTTCTTTTCTTTTCTTTTCTTTTCTTTTCTTTTCTTTTCTTTTCTTTTCTTTTCATCCTTCTTTCTTTTGTATTTTTAATAAAAGCTGATGTATGAGCCTTTACCTTTATTTGGAGCAGTGTAAATCAGAAATAAATAAAAGTAAGACACAAAAAGCTCAGTAGTTTAGCCACAGATTTCAGTATTTTTATTCTTCCTTCCTTCAGTCTAGATCTCAGTAAAGCTAACTTTACATTCCAGTGAACAGTTGGTAGTTCAACAGAAGTATAAATGAGTGAGTGCAGACTACAACCATGGGCATAACATTCAGCAGTTACAATTCCTAGTTTCCTTTTAAACTTTTGACTGGTCCATGTTTTTCTTTTGTTAGGAAAGAAAAAATGCACATGGGTTAGCTTTCACAAAGAAGTGAGCACTGTGTATATTCTGCAGTCCTTGCATACGAACAGTAATGCTTTTAGGCTCTAAAGAAACTAGTCCTTTCCCATGCACATTTATGTGAGTCTGTACTATAAGTAGTCTTGGCTGGACTAAATTATTTCTAGAGCTCATAGGGAAAGCTCTGATCAGGGGAAGGTATTTACATTTTATATTATATATATATATGTATGTATATAAGTATATATAAACAATGGGTGAGATTCCTAGATTTGCATGTCAGTGTATCACTGACTGTATGTCAGTGGCCAGCAGGTCTAGGGAAGTGATTGTCCCCCTGTACTCGGCTCTGGCAAAGCTGCACCTCAAGTACTGTGTTCAGTTTTGGGCCCCTCACTACAAGAAGGACATGGTGGTGCTCGAGAGAGTCCAGAGAAGGGCAATGAAGCTGGTGAGGGGTCTCGAGAACAAGTTTTACGAGAAGTGGCTGAGGGAGCAGGGGTTATTCAGCCTGGAGAAAAGGAGGCTCAGGGGCGACCCTATTGCACTCTATAAGTACATTAAAGGAGGCTGTAGTGTGGTGGGGATTGGTCTATTCTCCCATATGCCTGGTGACAAGACGAGGGGGAATGGGAGAAAGTTGTACCAGGGGAGGTTTAGGATGGATATTAGGAAAAACTTCTGTACTAAAAGAGTTGTTAGGCATTGGAATGGGCTGCCCAGGGAAGTGGTGCATTCACCATCCCTGGAGGTCTTTAAAAGACACATAGATGTAGACCTTAGTGATATGGTTTAGTGGAGGACTGGTTAGTGTTAGGTCAGAGGTTGGACTAGGTGATCTTGAAGGCCTCTTCCAACCTAGATGACTCTGTGATTCTGTGATTCTGTATCATCTCTGAATTTCTTTACAGTAACCCAATAGGTCACTTTGTCTTACCTATATATTTCTATCCAAGGATCTGTATATAGTTAGTTAGCTCATAGAAAGGAGGTCAGTTCTACTCATAGCTTCTTTTAATGAATGTATAGGCCTGGAATAACAATTTAAAAGCTAATTCATTCATTTCCCAAGCTGAACGCTTGCAGTTCTTGATTTTAAATGGCACACAAGTCTGCTACTGTTAGAAATACTTAAGTATTTTATTCACAAAAGAAAAAAAACACATGATTTTGTTGTTGTTTTCTTCTGGCATTTTTAAACATTATTTCTAGAAACCCTAGCTCCTTTCTCCATCAGGAAATTAACAACAACAGAAGTTTTCACCAAGCAGGATTAAGTAGAGAAACAGTATATGGAATTTCAGTGCAGAACAGGTGTCTTTTAGTGGGACTTAGAAATGAAGTTGCTTTTTGTATGACTTCTGCCTGCCTCATGGTGTCACTTGCCTGAAGTTAGATACATCTTGTTGAGTATATATTTAGTCTCTCATAATCTAGAAAATATGTTGGCATCCAGACTAGAGGTTTCCTGAACACGTAGTGTGTAAGGGACCCTTGGAGGTCAGGCCTGTGAAATGCACTTGAGATCCAATATAATGTCCTTCTGAGTCTCAGAAATATCACTCTTTCTGTGCTAGCAAGTAAAAGTCTTGGAAACATAAATTAATTGATCATCTTCCATTAAAAACAGCTTATTCATTCACTGTCTTAGTTTCATTCAAGTTAGGATTCAGCCTAAATACCTTTAAGGATTTGTCCTTGTGTCACTCCATATACAGTGACATAAATACACATACATATGTAAACATGGCACTGGTTCTTGTGTCAGTCTTCTAATTTTCCATTCTGTGCTTGAAAATATTACAGGAATCTGGTAAGATTTGCCCTGCAAGTGTTGCTTATTGATGTCTTCCGAATGATGGGTTCCAGATTTCAGTATGCAATGACTCTTCACATTATTATTTTTCTACAGATAGCTCATTTGGTCACAGGTAAGTCTGTGTTCTGTTCTAATCTGAATTTGATTTTAAAAAGACAATAATTTTCAGAGCAGTTAAGCGAAGCGAAGAGAAAAAGAAAAGAAAAGAAAAGAAAAGAAAAGAAAAGAAAAGAAAAGAAAAGAAAAGAAAAGAAAAGAAAAGAAAAGAAAAGAAAAGAAAAGAAGAAAAAGAATTATAGACTTGTGTGTTGTTTGTCAATGAGTATTTTATTTTGCAATATATTTGTAGCTATACTTTTTATATAGACACACACCATTCCCTCTACTCATTTTCTGAAGCTGAAACAAAGAGTAGGATTATATGAAATCGTAATATACTCCATTCATGCACATTATACAATGTCTAAGCAATATTAAAGACTCATTTAAATCTTCAATATAGGATTAAAATTAGATTTACTGGCCTTACATGCCTGTTTATAAGGGACTTTCAATTCTCTGTTTTGGAGTTGTTGTGTTTTTTGTTTTTGTTTTTGTTTTCAGCTTAGCTGGCCCTGTCACTTTATCAAGCTGAGAAAGCCAAGAGCTGCCCATTTTAGAGTGGCTGAATAGGAAAGTAAACTGTAAAGGGCCAATGGTATCTTTGCTGTTAAACATCAAGATTTATTTTTTTCATAAATGACTATATTTCAAAAAAATAGACTATATGTCAAATTAAATGTACTTACTGTGGTGTGTTTCATCACTAAACACAGTTGTCCTAGTGAGAATATTATAGACATCTGATGTTAGGTAAACAGCAGACTCTCACCTTTTGAATTCCAGCTTCACAAAATGATCTTTATTTTCTGCATGGTAGACATGTCTTTTCTACCTCTGAACTAGCTTACAAGCTGAGCTCAGTATTTCTAACAACACCTCCCTGAGGTTATACTACGCTCTGAGGAGATAAGTGGTAGCGATGAAGGATGGCAGAGGATGGAAAAACACACACACACACACACACAAAGTGCATGTGGACCTACAGAGATGTGATCTGATTACTGCTATGGGATGTCTTCCACTATATTTTGTTTGGTTTCACTAGTCCCTGATTTTACAGTGTGAGATTACAGAACTTGCTCTTGAGATAACATCCTGATTGACAGAATTTTCTGATGAACTGTATAGAATAGTTACTTTTTATTACATTCACAAATCTGATATTACAGTTTCCTATTGGAAGTGTTAATGAGAACATCAGTGACACTCAATATTTACATCTATGTCTTCTTGCAGGCCAGTTTAAAATTATACCTCCTGACAATCCTGTCATTGGAGTCATTGGGAAAGGAGTCACCTTGCCCTGTCAGCTGGAAGCTAAGACAACTCCTGAGAGACTTTTTGTTCAGTGGATATTTATTGGAAAATCCCAGAGAATTTTTGTGACCACCTATGATGGAAAAAACAAACAAAATCCAATTAGTGAGGATGAGACATACCAGGGCAGGACAAATTTCTTTCAGACTGAATTTAATAAGGGTAACATGTCTCTTCACCTGAAAAATGTCATGCTCTCTGATGAAGGGAAATACACCTGCAATATCTTTCTGGAGAATTGGTATGATGAAGTGGTGGTTGATCTGAATGTGGCAGGTGAGTGTTATGTCAGATGTTTGCTACTTCTTCCCCCATCCAGTTTTACAATGTCAGTAAGGACTGTGGGGTATAAACAGGTTGGATTAATTTCATCTACGCTTAGCCTAGCTTTTTTGCCAGCAGAATTTGAATAGTAACATAAATTGTTTTAGTGTCTTACACCTCAGCTTTAAAATGTTAAAGGTAGCAGAAATGAATCTTGCAATAAAGCAAGCAAGTTTTTTTGCAGAGGTGAAGTAACTGAAGCCTGACTGTGACTGCATTTGGTACTACAACCCATTTCTCTTGCTCTAGCCCTCATTTTCTCTCATCTCAATTTTTCTCCAGTACTCTAGTCTTTATCTGTTGATGATGTCATCCAACTTTTTCTTAGCAGCACATTTCCACCGAGTGATATTATGCTTCTCTCCTTCCTTCCTTCCTTCCTTCCTTCCTTCCTTCCTTCCTTCCTTCCTTCCTTCCTTCCTTCCTTCCTTCCTTCCTTCCTTCCTTCCTTCCTTCCTTCCTTCCTTCCTTCCTTCCTTCCTCCCTTCCTCCCTTCCTCCCTTCCTCCCTTCCTCCCTTCCTCCCTTCCTCCCTTCCTCCCTTCCTCCCTTCCTCCCTTCCTCCCTTCCTCCCTTCTTCCCTTCCTCCCTTCCTCCCTTCCTCCCTTCCTCCCTTCCTCCCTTCCTCCCTTCATTTCAATTTAACTTGTTCATGGAAATATCAAAAATCAGTCCAAAGATCTGTCTTTATCAGGACTGTAAAAGACATTGCAAAAGGGTCCCACTCTAATGTAACACGGGAAGAGCTATTTACCATCAAATTATTAAGAACTAAAATTCCAAATCTGTTGAATTCACACACTGTTTTTATAGGTAAATCAAGATCTTCCCATCATGCACTGTTTGTTCAGAGAACATTTAATTTCCTGTTTGTTGGAGTTTTCTTGTTTGCTGTTCTATAGCTAAAGGTGATGACACTTCCATCTTCCTGGATGGTCATGTCGGTCAGGGCATTGGCCTCACCTGCAAGTCACAGGGATGGTTTCCAGAGCCTGAGGTAGTTTGGCTGGACAGTAAAGGACAGACGCGGAAAGAGAAAGTGATCACCCAAAGAACAAAGACTTCTTCAGGCATATTTGATGTTGTAACTTCCATGAACCTAGAACCAGGATCTGACAAAGAAGTCTCCTGCAGAATTGTCAATAACCTACTCAACACTGTATGTGAATCCCGAGTCCTGATATCAGGTGAGTAACCACGAGGGTCAATTTCTGTGAGGACCTGTCTGTTGTCTTTCCTTTGGCCCTGGAGAGATCCTGGACACCCAACACAGAAATAAATTACAAGTGCTTAGGTGGATAATATAGTAAGAAATCTATCTTTATGCTTTAGATTACTCATTATATTCATGATGCATTTTAGCTATAAATATTAATGCAGTCATTAGCGGACACCCAAGTTGTCACTGTGAAAATTTTGAGAGGGAAATATTTTGAAGCGCTAATGGGGAAAGCAGTGCTCCTACAATGTTGCCAGGATAACCAGCAAAGTGACTTGAGACAGCTGGTTCATGTTGATAGGAAATACTGAATGTCTTCTCCCATCACCTTTTGTCTCCCTGACATCTCCATGATTACTCTGAGCTTCAGCATGTGCCTCCATCCAGTTTGGATTCCTCAACTGCAAAGTAGACAATTTTATTTCAAAACGAAAGAGGAGAGGAGTCTTTAGCTTTTTTCCCATCTGAAATACCATTACAGATGACTCTTCTTTGCTGAAAACATCATCTATTCTATAGTTAAAATACTGCACCTAGATGGGCTGCTCAACACATTTTTCTTATAAAGAAGTGACTTCTCCAACATGCCTCTATCCATGGCAGTCTTTGTCTGAATGAATATGGCATATGCACTGTAGGATCATAGCTTGATTGCTTTCACATGGACATTAATATTAACTCGTATAGCCTGGAATACCTGGCAAACCAGTATATGGATGTTTTGGAATTGAGGGGAGATCTTTAACCTTCACGATTGACAGGAAGAGGTAATAAAAGATACATTACAGCAAATACAACGGCAGTATACACATATCTTTGACCACTGGACCTGTCTTAGCTGTTTCACAGTCATTAATTGAATATAACACCTTCTATGTTTTACAGATGTCTTCTTTCCATCCACTTCACCTTGGATGACTGCCTTCATTGCAATTTTATGTTTCAGTATTGCTGTTATTGCTGCTGTGGGTGCTAAACTGAAGGGTAAGTATTTCCACCTACAACAGCTGATGCAGAAGTTTTAATCTGCAATGCAAATGCAGTTAATAAAAACTTTAATATTTTAACATCACATTCAGAAAGAAATATATGGGAATTGAAGGGGACAGAGGAAAAAAATGACAGATATATAGTTAAAAGTTGAATATGTGTAGGCTCTTTATGTGTGTGAATGAACAGAACATCCTTAAGAGGGAGGTAACTTCCATGAGACATAATTTTTTGTAATCACAAATATTTACAGGAACAGAATATGATTTTTGCTTTCAGAGTAGTAGATTTTTGAAAGAAAACTCTTTTTGGAATTATGCTATGATATTTTCAACAGACTCATTGTCTTGGGGAAAAAAATAAATAATTGTTTTTTCTTGTTTTTCCAGTTAATACTACAAGAAGACAAAAAGCAGGTGAGAAACGAGGAAATTAAATATGAAACCCCACAACTCTTTTTTTTAAAGTAAACAGTATGATAATAATGCAGTCATGATCAATATTGAAGTATTTCAGCTTTGGAATGCACGAAGATGAAGTGGGGGTTTTGGACACTGATCAGCTTTAAGTACTGCCACTGGTACTTTATCAGGGCGTTTTGCTTCTTCCACTCACACACAGACCTAATGAATCCAATATAGAGACTTTTTATTGAACTGTCTGCCTACTTGTATGTGGAAGTACTCCTTGTCTCTAACAGGATGAGGTAATAGCAGAACTTCCTCCGTAAGTGCATGACATTTTTCCCATTCCAGTAGCTCATTTTTCTTTGGGCATTTCCAACATTTTCTGGTGATGAAATATACCTATGGCAGAATGTTTTAGTTGTTCCACAGTGCCCATGGGTTCAACTTCCAAATAGCATTTCAGACTTTTGACTGATATCATTAATTTTCTATTGTTTTTAGATAATGAATGCTTAGTTAAATAACTAATGTTTATGTGTGTGTGTGTTGTTTTATCCTCAGAAAAAAAGACGAATGATCTTAAAACAGGTAAATACTCCTTGAAAACTATCAGGACATCTTGGAAACATAAAATCACATACACTGTTCTAGGGCATTTTGGTATTTCTAAATGTGAATCTCAGAAGTAGTATTCCTTATCTACATAACGGATGAAAATTGGCCATATCGTCCCTTATAATTAAATGCTATTGACCCCTTCATAGGCAGTTTGAAGCAGAATTAATCACTCAGGGTAATAATTTAATTCTTGAAAGATGGTGAAGGGACTGATACACCGGGGACTAGTATGATTGCATAAATAACTCCAGGTATAACCTTATTTATTCTGTAACTGCAATGAAAATGCCATTGTTCTATAAGAGATTTATGATCCAATTTTTCATCTCTGGTTCAATCTGCTTATAATTCCCAAAATGACAAGAGATTGTTTTCTTGTTGTTTTGTTTCTTTGCTTGTTAGTATTCTATATAATAAACCTTGAACTGTTTACTGCTAAATTGCATCCCATGGATTTAAATCAGATCTTCCAGTTTTTGCCTGAATAAACAAATAACAATTCCTGCTGCAATTTCTGCAAATGTCCATGTCATCAACACATATTTCTTGTCTAAACCAAATAATGATAACACAAATCAAGTATGCCCCAGACATATTCTAGGGGATATCAGTTTTCTCATTTTGGCCTTTCAACTTACTAGTAAGATTCAATTTACTGAAGCCTCTAAAATAATAGAAGTCTCTGTGTCTTCATTTGTTTTCTTTGGGATCAGGTACAGGAGCCAGGAACATTTGGAGAGAAATCAGATTCAAGCTGCCTGAGAAAGCTATTGCTGGGGAGGTTTGATGGGGAGAGGGGGTGTGTGGATTTCCTACATGGACTGTAATGGAAAGCAACTAGATGAGATTGAGACATTCATCTGGTAGATATCTAAAAGAGGCCAGGGTAATGTAATTTCATCTCTTCAGATGTGAAGTCTCCTCAGAATTTGTGTGTTAAGTTACATAGATTTCATTTGACTTCATAATTCTCCATGCAACTTAACCTTCTTTACTTCACTAAATAGATTAGGTTGATTATAGCTGTTCCTATGTTAAAATGTTATGGGAGAAAAAGCATTCAAGAAAAAAAAAATCACTTTTAAAATATGATATTGGAATAGATACAGAAATGACCATATATAATTTCTTTCAGAAAAAAACAATCTGGAGGAACAATTAGGTAAGAACCTGGTTTTCATATTCCTTTTGGTACTTCTAGTATGCATGCTACTTAAATCCCTAATAAAGCAAATGAGATGTACAGTATTTTGATATGAATTATTTCTGGATGTTTCTGTTCCATTTAAGAAATTTTATTATGGCTTGATTTCATGTTGGATAAATTCAAATAATTAAATTTAAAGATTCAGAGCATCCATGAGATCCATTTCCCATGAACTTGTTGAAATTAGTACTTGAGGGCAATGACAAAAATTTAAAACTTCTCTGATAATTTTTAACTTCTAAATTAAACCAACTGTCCAGCCCAGTAATGGTTTTGTTTCTGTTTTTGTTCTTTTTACCCCCATTGGTCAACTTAGAGGCACAGAAGAACACGTTCAAAGGAGGTAAATATAACACGGCAATTAAGACAATTTTTATCAAAATTGTGGATATATACTTTATATATGTGGATATATACTTTATATATGTGCATATATATGTGCATATATACTTTATATATGTGCATATATACTTTATATATGTGGATATATAAAGTGGATATATACATGAGAATGAAAATTAACTACTTAATTAGAAAACATGACAGCTTATTTCTAGTTAAATGGTTGTTCTACTTCATTTTTAGTCACTGCTAGAAGTACTATATAGAGTGGTTTTATTTCTAAGAGTCTTGTGATGTTTTTCTGCCTTTGTGTAATCTTTCTGCCTGGAGTCAGTAAGGCTCTACTGGGATTTCCTGAACAGCTCTTACAGCTGTTGTTCTTTCTCACTTTCTGGTCAAATCATTAAAACAGCTGTAACTAGCGTCACAAAGACAAAATGAATGCACTGGTCTCCAGAGAAATACTGATTTAAAAGTTTAACAACCTAGAAAATAAGTTCTAAGGAAAACGCTGTTTACTTTTTTTTTTTTTCTTTTTTTTTTCTTTTTTTTTCTGCATTACTTACTGGCCCTCCACCAAGATACTTGGAGAGTGAGAAATCTCCTTGTGATTTCATTTCACTTATTAAAGCTATTCTTTTGCAGCAAACTCTGAGAACATAAAGCAACTCGGTAAGAAAACATATTGAATAAATGTTATATTTTTGTGAACTTTACAAAAAATAAAGGAAGTATTCAGGTCTGTCTGATTATGTCATCTCTGGGGGTAAGAGTAATGCCAATATCTCATCACAGTGCAGTTATATTTCCCCCTCCAAGACAGGTATAACAAGACATTCTATGATACCTACCTGAAGTGTGAATAATCCTCCTTGCCAGAACCTTTTATACCTAAAACTACAATAAATTTACAGACACCCATAACATTGTATGAGTTGTTTCATTATATATCATGTCTACCTAAATCATGGAATTGACAACAAAGAAGGAATTAATTTTCTCCATGCTACCCCATGGGCTGACATAATATACTCTAAAATGCTTGTTAAATGCAAATAAATTGAGACTGTAGAGGCCAAGTTTGTGTCCTTCACCTTGCAACCAAGTCCCAAAAATTTCAACTGCAGAAATGCAAAAAAGGACTAATATTGACTTGTGCTGTAGCTTGAATTCTATACTGTGGGTATGTCTAACTTTAAAAAACTGAACCAGAAGAGAGAAAAACCCTCACAAAATTAGTGTCAATAACTAGAACATCTTTTCCTTTCAGAGCGACTAAGAGATGACTTGGGTAAGTGGTTTAAAAATTATATTTTATCGCAATATGCACTGCTACTTTAGGTAGAATAAAGTCAACCCTGGGACTGAATCAGAGTCATGACAATGCAAGCATAAGGCAGAAATAATATAGGCTGAAAAGTATCTAACTGCCCTACAGAACCATAAAGTGCTATTGTCTCTTTCCTTTCTGCAGACTTCTGGGAAGCCCGGAGCCATGCAGGTAAGCTGACAGGAAAAAGGGTGTGAGCTGCACATAGGTCAGGGCAATCCCAAACAGGAGTACAGACTGGTAAAAGAACACATTGAGAGCAGCCCTGTGGAAAGGATTAGGGGATTCTAGTGGACTAAAGGCTCAACATGAGCCAGCAGTGCACACTTGTAGCCCAGAAGGAAAAATGCATCCTGGGCTGCATCAAAAGAGGAGTGACCAGCAGGTCAAGAGAGGTGATTGTCCCCCTCCACTCTGCCCTCGTGAAGCCCCACGTGGGGGGGGGCTTGTGTCTATGTCCAGGTTTGTGTCCCCCAGCACAAGAAGGATGTGGACCTGTTTGAGTCCAGAGGAGAGCCACAAAGATGATCAGAGGGCTGAAGCACATCTCCTCTGAAGAAAGGCTGAGAGAGCTGGAGATGTTCAACCCAGAGAAAAGAAGGCTCTGGGGTGACCTCATAGAGACCTTTCAATACTTAAGGAGGTCTTAGAAAAAGAGATGGAGAAGGACTCTTTACTGAGGTTGATAATGATAGGACAAAGGGAAAGAGTCTCAAACTAAAAGAGAATAGATTTAGATTAGCCATTAGGAGTAAATTCTTCAATGCAAGGGTAGTAAGGCACTGCAACAGGTTGCCAAGAGTTTTGGATGCCCCATCCCTGGAGGTGTTCAAGGCCAGGCTGAAAAGGGACTTGGCCAACCTGATCTAGTGGTTGTCACCCCTGAATATGTCAGGGCGGCTGGAGTTAGATAATCTTTAAGGTCCCTTCAAACCTGAGCCATTCTATGAGTCTGATTCTACGATTCTATGAAAAGGGGGTTTCCAACTGTCCAAGTTACCCAGACATAAAAATGCCATGACTTTAGAGACTGGTAGGCTCAGCTGGAGTCACAGGAATATGCCATCACCTGTGTCAGATAAAAGGAAATGAGGCTAGGAAGGGGTAGTTGTGAAGACTGAGAAAAGGAGTAGCTGAAAAGCATCAAAGGAGAGGGTTGTGTGTGGACACCATTCCAGAGAGGATGGATGGTAACATGGAAAAGAGAAAGCAAGGAATTTATTGTAAAGTGAGTGGTGAGAGAGTCGTCTGGACTTACACCCTAAGAGAGTACATGGCTATGAGAGCTCTGAAGGTACCTGTTGGTTCCTCAGTGACCGTTGCATGCCCTGTTTGGGAGAATGTTTCAATTCTTTGTTGAATCACACCAGGACTGCTCAGACTCTCGAAGATTTCAGCCCATAGTCCCTACAGAGACAGGTCCTTGAGTGGCTCTGCTCACTGGATTCTTCTTATTTTCTCCTCCAGTGTTCATTGATGTGAATCCTGACTGCCGGGTCCTAGAGCTCCCAGTGCCGGGGACTCCAAAAGTTGAGGACACCTCATCTGAGCCTGAAAGCCTGAGCAGTCCCTCCACAGTCCCTGTTCTGGTGGGGAAGGAAGGGTTTACAGCTGGGAAACACTACTGGGAGGTGGAGGTGGACCAGCAGCAGGACTGGGTGCTGGGGGTGGTGAGGGAGAAAGAGAGGCAAGAGGAGGAAGGGACAAATGCTGGTGAGGACTTCTGGGCTCTGCACAGATCCCAGGGAGAGTTATTCTCTAGCAAGGAAAACAGCAAGATTGAGAAGAAGAGTATGAGTTGCTCAGTGATTGGTGTGCTTCTGGACTTGGAGGAAGCACAAGTCAAATTTTATGAAGCAGGGCAGAAAAATATCATAGTGAAAATCCCTCTAAGCCTTGGAAAGGAACATGCAGAAATGTTTTACCCATTTCTGTCCAAAGAAGAAGGCATAGTCAAACCTGTTTGCCATCAGCAAAAAATTCCTGTTCCATTGAAGGCTCTATAAGTTGGACTCTCACATTTAATGGATTAGGGAAAGACAGTTCACTTGAAAGTAAAACAGAAAATTTGAGAACTAATATTTCAGTAATATAAAATTACTGAAGTAATTGTAATAGTAATGTAAGGAGAAGAAACTTATGTTTAAAAAAGGAAGAAAAATCAAGAAAGAAAAAAAGAAACGGGTAGTATAAACAAGATTGGGATCAGATTCAGAAACTCTGGTAGCTATTTGAGCTCCCTTTACAGGACATGACAGTCTTATGAGTACAGCAACAGGTTCAGTTGATTGAAGAGAGTAGTAATTTAGGTGGTGCTATATAATCTATCTTTCCTACAGTTTTCTCTAGAAGGATTTGCATCATTTTATTTTAATTTTTATTTTTATTTTTATTTTTGTCATAACTGTCAGCTGAAAGCATCTCAAACAGCACCTACCTCTAGGCAACATGACTTATTCTCCCTGTTCTACATTTAAGTTCAACGTCATCTGTAAAGTTAGGCAAGTTAAATTTTACCATCTTTATAACAAAAAAATAAATAAATTTTCCTTGGAGAAAAGTACCTTTGTGAAAACTCTTATTTTAAATGTTAAGCTCATTAGAAGATCTATGATAAGATAAATCATTAAAAGATAGATATTTTCCAAAGATCTGCTAGAATTTGGCAGGGTATTGAGCATACCTTGCTTTGAAAAGCTTGACATGAACCTGCAGTGTGTTCTTGCAGTTCAGAAAGCCAACCAAATCCTGGACTGCATCAAGAGTGGCCAGCATGTCAAGGGAGAGGACTGTGCCCCTCTGCTCTACCCTTGTGAGGCCCCACTTGGATTCCTGCATCCAGGTCTGAAGCTCCCAGCCCAAAAAGGATTTGGACCTGTTAGAGGAGGGCCATAAAGATGATGAGACGGTTGGAGCACATCTCTGAAGAAAGTCTGAGAGAACTGGAGATATTCAGCCTGGAGAAGAGAAGGCTCTGGGGAGACCTCATTGCAGCCTTTCAGTACTTAAAGGAGTCACATTAAAAAGGTGGAGAGAAACTTTTTGATGCAGCAGATAGTGATAGGATAAGGGGGAATGGTTTTAAAACTCTTGCTGAGGCAGTCAGCTCTGGGGCAGACGCGTTCTGCAGTGGAGTAGGGGATTGTAGTGTGCAAGGTGTTTTCTGGTTCAAGGCCACACGAGGCAGCTGTGGAAGCCTCCAGGACCCAGAAGCCTTCGCAAGGGCAGCAGACGAGGCTTGGGCAGAGCCAGCAGCACCCCCCTCTGTCATACAAAGACAGTCCCTAGGGAATGCAAGTGACCAGGAGCGCGGCGAACAGGGTGGACAAAGAGAATGTGGCGTGGCAGACAAGACATGGTGAGGCAGTTTGTGTGGGCAGGGTGAGCAGGGAGGGTGGAATATCCCCCCCATTCAGGAGATGGGTTCACCTATCAGCTGCCAACCAGATGGCAAACACAGCCGTGGTCTCCACCAGGCAGAAAGTGCTCACCAAAAAGACTTGAACCCAGGATGAAGAGACAGATGAGGCTTTTCTGTAAACATCTGGAGAAAGTCATGCAATCGCAAGCACTTCTTCTCATTGGGAATTCAATGTCCTGTCTTACTAGAGATCCCAGACCTCAATAAATGCGGTGCTTGCTTTTTGCCTTGAGGTTCTTCGCCTGAGGGTGGCTCTTCTTCCTTTGAGGTGCCTGCTTATGTTTAGCACAAAAGATAATTTCTTATTTTCTGCAGCAAGTGCACACCCCCAGATCATGAGCCTTGGCTCCCAGCCTTGATAAGCACAATGCAGACCTAAGTGCAAATGCTGACAATAAAGGCATTCTGAAGCAATCTCCTAGGGAAATTATTTGGATTTTCACTTGCCCCTGTTCTTTCAGCTACCCTTCCCAGCCTGCTGCACCCCATGGGAGGTACTGAAGACACACAGGAAGGATATCATAGGAGTGCCAGATAGCTCTGATCATAGCCCAGATATATATATATATATTTTCTTTTTCAAGTGCAAACCATTATGTTGCAACTAGCAATGACCAGGGTCTTTCCTCTGTCCCCAGTGCAGAGCTGACCTCAACAACATCATGGCCAAGGAGAACAATGCAAACAATAAATCTTTTGAGTAAGTGTGGTTTAACCTAAAGCTGAAAAAAAAATAATAATATTTTAATCCTAACCCCAACCTTATAATCTGGAATGCTATTGAGATATGCTATGATAAGGACACCACAGCCTTGACACCCACATGCAAACTTCTAGTGACATTACAGAAGCCCCAGACTGCCATACAATGCAACCCAGAAGGGTATGGGTCTCCTCTGCATGAGATCTGTCCCACCTAAATGTCTTTTTCTGGTACTCTGGAGCTTCTCAAATGACAAGAGGCCCCAAGAAGTGGTGGATGCCCCATCCCTGGAAGTGTTTAAGGCCAGTTTGGATGGGGCGTTGAGCAACTTTGTCTAGGGCAATGTGGAATGGCTCAGACTCAAGGGGGGTGATCAGTGGTGCAACGCCAAACAGAATGCAGCTAACTAGTGGTGTAACCCAGGGATCTAAATGCGGTCCAATTCCATTCAAAATCAGCATTATTCTCAGGATGCAGGAGCAGAGGTTTACAAGCTTGTAGCTGACACCACAATGGGGATTCACTCACCAGGGAATGAGGGAGTAGCTCTGTCCACCCAACTCTGTATATTCACTTCCAGGAAAATTTTCCTGGATGCTTGTGCTGTGAAACAGGAATGCATGGGCCTGAAAGAAGCTGTGGAGCAAGTGTGTTGATGTGGGTTGAAGAGGTGAGGGACATTCCTTGCAGGAAGGAGCCTGAAACCCACCTCCCCTCCAGCCCCACATCCAAACATCTCTTGCTCAGTTTTCACCCCACTTTCATTTCCCCTATTCCCACCATGCAATCCTGCAGCATCATGCCTCCCCACTGAAAGGCTCCTCTCCTGCACAAACTTGTAGTGGGTTTACGTTGCAAGGTTTGGGTAGCAGGGGGCCATAGGGGTGGTTTCTGTGAGAAGGATCTAGAAGCTGCCCCATGTTTGCTAAGGGCCCCACTACTGACCAGAGCCAAGCCAATAAGTGATGTTGTTTTGCGCCTCTGTGAGAGCATATTTAAGACAGGGAAAAAAATGCTGAGCCATACAGCAGCTGGGAGAGTGAGAGGAGTGAGGAACAGCCTTGCAGGTGCCAAGGGCAGTGAAGAAGGAGGGGGAGAGGTGCTCCAGGCGCTGGAGCAGAAGTCCCCTGCGGCCTGTGGTGAGGACCATGGTGAAGCAGGATGTCCCCCTGCAGCCCATGGAGTACCACGGTGCAGCAGGGTTCCACGCTGCAGCCCGTGGAGGACACCACGGTGGAGCAGGTGGCCCTGCACCAACGGAGGCTGCCGCCTGTGGAAGACCCCTGCCAGAGCAGATTCCGGGCTGGACCTGTAGCCCGTGGAGAGGAGACCACGCAGGAGCAGGTGACCCGGCAGGAGCTGCTGCCCGTGGGGGAGCCAAGTTGGAGCAGTTTTCTCCTGAGGGATGGACCCCGTGGTACGGACCCATATCTGGAGCAGTTCTGGAAGAGCTGCTGCCTGTGGGAAGCCCACGCTGGATCAGTTCATCAAGGACTGCATCCCGTGGGTGGGACCCCACAGCACAGGGGACAAGAGTGACCAAGAAGGAGTGTCAGAGAAGAAGCGCTGTAGACTGACCATAACCCCCATTCCCCTGTCCCCCTCCGCCACACGGGGGGAGGAGGTGGAAGAGGGTGGATGTGGGGGAAAGTGCTTTTGGTTTCTTTCCTTTGTTTCTCACTTCTCTAGCTTGTTAGTAATGAGCAATAAATCTTACTATCTCCCTATGCTGAGTCTGTTTTGCCTGTTACAATAATTACTGCATGATCTTCTTGTCCTTATCTCATCCTTTGAGCCCTTTTAATCATTTTTTCTTCCCGTTCCTCTTTGAGGAGGGTGAGTGAGAGAGCGGCTGTGGTGGAGCTCAGCTGCCCACTCGAGTGGAACCACGACACCTGCACAAACTTGCCCTGGAGTCCCCAGCTGCACACCAAGGCCCCAGATGCCAGCACTGGAAGCTGCACAGTGGGGACACCGTGGCTCCTTCCAGATCCTTGCAGGTGTTATTGTGGGATGGCGAAAACCCCATTGAGCAAGGCTGGGGATGGGCTGTGGGTGTGGGGGCCAGCCATGCTGAGACCCCATCCCCATGAACAAGCCAGCTCATGTAAATTCCCAGACATAGGTTTCTAAAGGAGAGAGGTACAGCTTGGAGCAGTAGTGGCACAGCCCAGGGTCCATCCACATCCCCAGCCCTTGCTTTCTGTGCCCTGGAGAGCCCCTTTTTTGGCAGCACAGGTGATACTATAGAGATAGGGGAATCCCTTAAGTGCAGCACAGGAGGAGCACTGAACCAAAATTTCTTATTCATCTTGTGCCCTGATGGTGTTCAACACAAGAGCATGAGCCAGGAGGCCACCTAAAGAGATGGAGCAGGGATTCCTCTCTTTGAAGCAGGAGGGGCAGCAGAGCTGCAAAATGCTTTGTGTGCCTCGCAGGAAAGATTCCTTTTGGGGTGTTCACACCCAGGGAAAAAAACTCCTCTCCCTTCCCATCTTCAGCACACACACCTCTCCCTTTTGCCACCCATCCCCATGCTAACACTCACCTGGGGATCTGCAGAGGTCCTGTGTGGTCATGCCAGCGCCTGCACCATGGGGCACAGAGGGTTTTGCTTAGGGGGGACAAGACCTGGTGCACCCGCATGCCCTCGTCCATGCCTCTGCTGCTGGGTAGTTGCTAGGCAAGCCACCTTCCCACCACTGTGTCTTGAACAGCACCAAAGAGGTCTCTTCCCTGGGGATAGATCACATAAAAAGAAAGAGAAAATAAATAGAAAACAAAAAAAAAACATTGTCTTCCCAAAAAGTACCTTCTGTTCAAAGAGAATGAAGAGGAGTCTTCCACAAATTTACAGGACAAATCTGCTGTTATCTCAACCCTCGCAGACCCAACTATCCCATGGTAAGAGAACCCCAGACCCTGCTGCCAACAACAGCTCCACAACCAATTGTTGACTTCTACTCCCAGTGCTTCACCTCCTCACACCCCTTGCCCTCCCCATCAGGATGAAGGGCAACGCTGCCTGCAGCCTTGATAAATGCCCCAAATCTCTAATATCACTTTGGACTTGGTGCAGGAATCCCCTGGCAGCATCATTTGTACAGACATTGAAGAAAAGGGGAGTGACATGGTCAGAAGAGGGCAAAGCAGTGAGCAGTGTTGGGAAACACTGCTCACTGCTTTGAGAACTGCTCACTGCTTGGAGAACAAGTCCTACGAGGAGCAGCTGAGGGAGCTGGGCTTGTTCAGCCTGGAGAAGAGGAGGCTCAGGGGTGACCTTATCACTCTTTATAAGTACATTAAAGGAGGCTGTAGCAAGCTATGGGTTGGACTGTTCTCCCATGTGCCTGGTGACAGGATGAGGGGGAATGGGCTGAAGTTGTGCCAGGGGAGTTTTAGGTTGGATGTTAGGAAGAACTTCTTTACAGAAAGGGTTGTTAGACATTGGAACGGGCTGCCCAGGGAAGTGGTTGACTCACCATCCCTGGAGGTCTTTAAAAGACGTTTAGATGTAGAGCTTAGTGATATGATTTAGTGGAGGACTTGTTAGTGTTAAGTCAGAGGTTAGACTCGATGATCTTGATATCTCTTCCAACCTAGAAATTCTGTGATTCTGATTCTGTGAAACAGAGCAGGAGGGCTTTGCAAGGATGTTGCTCATGAGATACAGGTAAAAACCACACGTGCTGTGGTGTCTGAGAGGACAGAAATAAAAGCGGGGGCTCAACAAACGCAACAGATATAGCAGGTGCTGAGGCCAGACCCACTCTGATGAGAGCTTCTGATGTGGGCAAGGCTCAGGTGGCCACAGAAAGCCCACAGCACATGTCCCACCTGCACTGTAGGCCATTGTCCCACTGTCCCCAACTCACAGCAAAGCAGAAACTTGAAGCAGATGCTGCTCCCTAAAATCAGTGCCCCAAAAGATGCTGGGGCAGGTGCCATGGGCAAGGCTGTCTCCTCCTGGCCCTGCCATCCTGCTGCTGGTGCTCTGTGAGTTGGGACATTGCTGGGGGTGGGGGCTGAGGGCTAAAGGGCTGCTGCTGGGGGTAGGACAAGCCCGTGGTGGGCACAGGGGAGGATGGAACAGTGTGTGTGCGGGACAGACATGCAGAACTTAGGGTGAGACTTTCAGAATGCTGAATGCAGAATAGATTGTCACCTTCTCCTCCACTCCCTCTCATGAGGAAGCTTTAGGCTGTAATGAGGTCTCCCCTCAGCCTCCCCTTTTCAAGGCTGAACAGGCCAAGCGACCTCAGCCTCTCCTCATATGGAAGATTCTCCAAGCCCAATATCATCTTTGCGGCTATTGTAGTTTAACCCAGCTGGCAGCTAAACACCACACAGCCATTCACTCACCCTCCCACCTTCAACTCTGGGATGGGGGAGAGAAATGGGAAAGTGAAGCCTTTGGGTTGAGATAAGGACAGGCTATTAAGACAGGAATATAATAATAATAATTATAATAATAACTATAATAATAACAATAGTGATGATAATAGTACTACTAATAATAATGTGTACAAAACAAGTGATACACAATGCAATTAAACACCACCCGCTGACAGATAGTCAGCCTTACCCTGAGCAATACAGCCCCCCCCCCCACCCTGACAACCACTACAATATATTATTTAGCATGACGTCAGAGGGTATGAGATACCCCTTTGTCCACTTTGGGTCAGCTGTTCTGGGTCTGTCCCCTCCCAGCTCTTGCTGCAAACCCAGCCTGCCCACTGGCAGGACAGAGCGAGAAGCTGAAATGCTCTTGGTGTAAGCACTGCTCTGCAACAATTAAAACATCAGCATGTTATCAACACTTTTCTCATCCTAATCTAAAACACGGCACCCTAACAGCTACTAGGAGGAAAATTAAATCTAGCCTAACTGAAACCAGGACAGTGGCCCTCAGCTGGACTCTTCCCAGGAGACCTCTGTCTTTTTTGTAGTGGGGAACCCAGAACTGGACACAGTACTCCAGGTGAGGCTGGAGCAGGGCAGAGTAGAGGGGGAGGATCACCTCCCTTACCCCACTGTCCACGCTCCTTTTACTGCACGCCAGGATCCCATTGGCCTTCTTAGCCACCAGGGCACACTGCTGGCTCATGGCTAACCTATTGTGTACCAGTATCCCAGGTCCTTCTCTGCAGAGCTCCTCTCCAGCAGGTTGTCCCCCTGCCAGTACTGATACATGTGGTTGTTCCTTCCCAGGTGCAGGACTCTACGCTTGCTCTTGTTAAACTTCATTTGATTTCTTCCTGCCCAGCTCTCCAGCCTGTCTTGCTGAATGGCAGCACAGCCTTCTGGTATGTCAGCTACCCCTCCCAGCTTGGTATCATCGGCGTACTTACTGAGGGTGGATACAATTCCTTCACCAAGGTCGTCGATGGAGATGTTGAACAAGACCAGACCCAGTCCCAATGCTTGGGGAACACCGCTAGTCACAGGTATCCAGCCGGACTCTGCGTTGCTGATCACCACCTTCTGAGCTTGGCCAGTCAGCCAGTTCTCAACCCATCTTACTGCCCACTCATCCATCCCACACTTTCTCAGCTTTGCTAGCAGGATGTCGAGGAGAGAGTATCAAAAGTCTTGTGAAAGTCTAGGTAGGTGACATCCACGGATTTCCCTCCATCTACCCAGCTGGTGATGCCAGAGTGACGTGGTCAGAAGAAGGCAAAGCAGTGAGCAGTATTGGGACAACGATCAGGAGGGCATTGCAGAGAGAATGCTGCCCCTGAGATACAAGTAGAAGCCACGTGTGCTGCTGTGTCTGTGAGGACAAAAATAACAGCGGGGGCTCTCAAAATACAACGGATACAGCAGGGGCTGTGGCAGGGCCGTCACTGATGAGAATCTTTTAGTGTGGTCCAGGCTCACACAGCCACAGAAAGCCCACAGCACGGGTCCTGGCTGCACTGCAAGCCTCTGTCCCACTGTCCCCAGCCCAGAGCAAAGCAGACGGTGCTCCCCAAAAGCAGCACCCCAAAAGATGATGGGGCAGGTGCCATGGGCAAGGCTGTCTCCTTCTGGCCCTGCTGTCCTGCTGCTGGCACTCTGTGAGTTGGGGCATTGCTGGGGGTGGGGGCTGAGGGCGGAAGGGCTGCTGCTGGGGGTAGGACAGGCCTGTGGTGGGCACAGGGAAGGAGGGGACAGTGTGTGTGCAGGGCTCGCATGCAGCAGTGTGGGGCAGAATTATCTGGGGGAAAGCAGGATGGGGATGGCTTCCTCCAGCTACGACACGGATCTTGCAAGGGACCCTTTTCTCCAGCACTAAAAAGTTGTCTGGAGTCTTAGAGCGAGACTTTCAGAATGCTGGATGCTTTGGGGAGCTATGGGACTTAATGTGGAACAGGAAACACATCCAGAGCAAATCAGAATGGTTGCCAAGGGTGGACATGAAGTAGTTCCTGGAAGGAGACATGCAGGTAGGAAGGAGACTTTTCAGCCAGGATCTAGCAGGGGAAATGTGGGCAGCGAGGTGGGGGTGAGCCAGGTCACTTCTCCCCTAAGCAAAGCTGTCTCTTTCCCATGCTGCAGGTGCTGTCTTGACCACCCAGGACATTTGCAACTCCACACGTGATGGTGAGAGTGGGGATGGGTGGCAGAAGGGAGATGAGTCGGGGGTGGAGATGGAAAGGGAGAGGGGATTTGTTCTCCATGTCTGAAGCCCTGGACAAGAGACTTTTCACCATTTGGGATCCAGGTCACTTTGCATCTTTGCTGTCAGTAAAGCTGCATAGGGAATCCCTGCACTGTCTCTCCAGGTGACCTCACAGCTCCGGCCCTCTTCCTGAACACCTCCAGTGCTCAGGAAGGGGAATCGTTTTCACTTCGCTGTACCATTGATGGTCATTCAGCCCCTACCCGAATTGTGTTCTGCAAGGACAGGATGGAGGCACACAGCCTGAAAGGGCAACTAGGAAATCTGATCTACACCATCACTCTGAAGGTCACCCAGGGGAGCGAGGGGACGTACATGTGTGGATACCAGCTCAAGGATGACAACAACTGAGTAAGGAGCTCTGCCCTCAGTGCTGGCCGCATCCTGCACGTCCCCGGTGAGACACGGCCCCAGGCTGGAGGGGTGAGAAGGGACGGAGGCACTTGCCACCACATGGCTGTGCTGAGGCTGGAGCTGTGTGCTGCAGCAGGCAGGGCATAGCTCAGGGGCGGTTCCCCTGTGGGTGTTCCCTCTCCTCCAAGGCAGCCCCTCTAGAGAGAGTTGCTCTCAAGGCTTCCCCTGTTCCTGCAGCATCACATTTATGGCAGATATTGGCACTATTCAGGGCCCATGCACAGAGAGCAAGGGCTGGCTGGGGATTTCAATGGATGCTGTGCTTAGCCAGGGACGCTCCAAGGTCTGCCCTGTACATGGATGCTCTTATGGCAGGGGAAGTGGGATGACTGTCGTGAGCTGGGCAGTTACCTATGGGTGAAGAAGGAGACTACATTTATGGCTCTTAAATGGGGTCTGAAGACATAGTGTGAGGACAGGGAGGTGTTGGAGTGCTTAGGATCCAGGAACCTCTACCTGGATCAGCAAACCTACAGAAAGGGACTTAGGACAGCCACAGGGAGGAAACCACAGAGGTGCTTGTCGAGACACAGGGGTGGGAAGATGCCTTCCCAGCAAGGACCCAGCAGCAGGGGCACGGGCAGAGGCGTGGAAGTTTGCCAGGTCTCACTCCCTCTAAGCAAAACCCTCTGTGCCCCATGGTGCAGGTGCTGGCGTGACCATCCAGGACATCGGCAGCTCCCCAGGTGAGCATAGGGATGGGTGGCAAAAGGAAGGTGTGTGTGTGGTGTAGATGTGAAGGAAGAGGGGGTTTGTCCTCTGGTTGCTAACACCTGGGAAGGGATCTCTTCTCTTTGTGCAACACAAAGCATTTTGCAGCCCCGCTGCTACTCCCATTTCAATGAGGGGAATCCCTGCCCCACTCTACAGGAGACCTCCCAGTTCCTGCCCTCATGTTGAACACCTTCAGTGCCCAGGAGGGATAAGTGGTTTTTGTTCAGTGAGCATTGGGCGTTGTCCTGTTACCCAAACAGTCCATTGCAAAGATGGCATGGAGCTGTCCCACCAGAAAGGGTATTCTGTACGTGTGAGAAAGCAGCCTATTTTTCTGGCTGTAAGCAGGATCTGGGGACATCGTGTGTTAGTGCACGAAGATGTTGGAGAGCTTAGGGATGCAGGCACCTCTGTCAGGAACAGGAAAACAATTTACACACCAGATCCTTGGGGGTCTGTGTTGCCACGGAAGTCTAAGGCACTTGCATGCCTCCCCTGGGGGTGGAGCTGGCTGTCATTATGCTGCAGACACTCATCCCGTCCCTTTCTCCTGCCAGGCAATGCATCCAAGTCCCTGGCAGGGCCAATGGCTCCAGGTGAGTGATTCCCTTCTGCTCAATGAGAGCCCCCATCATGGGGCTCAGGGCTGACAGGCTGCTGTCCCCAGGGCACGGGGCCATGCAGGAGCTTCATCAGGAAGGAGGTGTGCCAGCTGCATGGGCACGCCTTGCTCCCTGCCTCTCCTCATCATACCCCGCTGCCCTCACAACCTCTGTACCCCAGCTTCCCATGCCCAGATCCCACACGCTTTCCCCACAGGCAGAGCACTGGCAGTGGTGGCCATCAGCCTCGTCCTCCTGGCTGCAGGCAGCTGGTTTGCCATCAGGAAAGGTGAGGGAGTGGGGGAAGGCGGGGGGAAGTCTGAGGCCGTGGGGGTCCTGCTGCAGTGCTGGTGCATTGGGAGGGAACCTGGGGATGCACAGCTGGGGCAGACAGTGCCTGGGGGCTATGGCTGTGGGCAGCCCAGATGGGGAGGCTGCTGAGGTAGCTGGGGAGCTTCAGCCTTCGTCCCCCAGCCCTGAGATGGGAGCCAGGGCTGGGCAGCACCTTGGCCTGCGCACCTCAGCCCCTGTTCTTCTTGCAGGTGCCTGCAGAGGGAGATGCCCAAGGTGAGCACCAAGGGCTTCTGCTTGTGGGGTTTGTGGGAGGGAGTGGGGGGCATGGCGGGGCCCTGGGGTGCTCCTTGTTCAGGGGCATTCCCTGTGCAGAAGGCAGAAAGCATGGGGCTTATTGTGGGATGCACTCCATCTCAATGCCAAATGGAGGAAAGCAACTCCAAAATGCATAAGTCTTATGACCCCTCCTCAGTACATGCACATCCCAGAACAATTCCATTCCTCTCCAGGCAGCAGCACGTTGACAGCCCACAGACGGAAGACACCAGCTATGGTGACATCCAGTGTGAGTACTACCTCCTCCCTTGGGGGAAGCCACATGCTCCTCTCCCCATGAGAATCCTGTGCACTCCTCTACCGATGGGGATCCCTGCCCATACACTCCCCATGCAATCCCAGCACTTCATTTCCCACTGGGGCATACTAAATCCCTGCCCATTAATCAAGGCCAGGTTTCTCCCAAGTTCCTCGCATGCAGTGCACGGCTGCTGTATGCACAAGGGATATGGCAGCATCCCAGTGCTCAGATGGACAAAGCCCTTTTGCTTGTGGTGTCCTTCTCTGCTTTGTCCCCAAGCTGCAATTCCCCAACTCCAGCCTCTGTTTTTGTCCTTTCTTCAGTTTACCTTCAGAGGGATTTCTGCTTCAAAAGCAAAGCGTTGCACAGCATAGCAGTTAAGACTGTGGCTGTTTCCTTGAACTGCTGAAGAAAATATCTTACATCTCACTCTGAAACCACAGGCAGCAGCCAAGGGAGGATGTTGTGGTTGGGTCACAGGCTATAGATATATTCCCACCCTATGTGCGCTGTGCTCGAGTTGCAGCACCACCTTGTTTTTCCACGCCTACACAGAGCACCTCTCAAGGTGTGCTGGCTGTACAAAGAGAGGAAATGCTACAGAATGGTGAAAATACACCAAAACCTCAACATCTCTGCTACACTGCTGCTTGCTGCGCATCCCAGAGCAGGATGAAGGGAGGGAAAATGTGGCCAGGCATTCAGTACTGACCGCAGGCAGCTGGTGCACAAAGCTCATGGAGATTCACCTCCCTCCAACAGGCAGCAAGGGATCATGGTGTGTATTTTTGTCCCCACAGACTCCACCATCGCCCACGTTCGACGGGACAGGGTGAGTCGTGGCACAGCTGTGCACAGCTCCTTTCTGCACTTCTACGGCCTGGTGCCTGCTCATTGTGCAGGGCTCACAGTCAGCAGCTGAAGTAAGAGGGTTTCTTTTCCCCCTAAAGCCTCCTCCCGTGCAGCAGATGAGCGACACCACGACATATGCCACAGTGACCCGCACCCAGACCTGATAGCGCTGCCACAGGGCAAGGGCACAGGAGCCTTGCCCATGGCTGCCTTTGCTGTCTTGCAGAGGACTTGTGCAGCCATAACGTGGGGCTAGAGGGTGCACTTCAGGCTTCTTTGCAGTTTGCTATCAAAGGGAAGGTCTGTGTGTGTCTAGCCAAGAAGATGTAGGACTCACACCTCCACCTACTATACATTAATAACTCTAAAATATATGAGATATACCATATCATACTGTGACTGTACTGATTTTTCTTCTGTGAGAGAAAACATCTCCCAGTGCACAGTGGAATATGTATACAACTAAGTTGCTTTATGAAGTAACGGGGGTGCTCTTCTATACACCCACACAGACATACATTTGGACCTACAAGGATAGATATCACTGCAGGGATGCACTTACATGTGTGTGCCAACCGGTGTGTGCACTGCAGATGTAGTTTTGTTCAGATGACTGATAAACATCTCTGACTTTGTGTTCCTGATGGTACCTCTGTCTCATGCAGCCACACATGGAATGGGGCGGAGCAGACAGACAGACACCGAGACACAAAGGGGTGGTAGTGTCAATCTGAAGGGATGTGAAGAGCCTTGCAAACAGACCTTGCCAAGAAGAACTACACCAGCTCCTTCCTGTTTGGGATGGCTTTATTCAAAGCTCACAGATCAGCACAGCTTTCCTCAGTGTTCTCTGCCTCTGTCAGAGAATGAGCTGGATCACACTTTTCACATTTTCAGCTTTAGGCATTCAGTGGGTGTTGAGAACAGTTGGATTGAGAGAGCTGCAAAACACAAGGGAGAACAAGCAGTAGACTTGATCTGGCGGTGCCCACCATGGGGAAATGCTGGGAGCATGGAAGGAGGGGGATTCAGCCAGAGCACAGCCACGCAAAGCTCCCAGGCTCCTGCCATCAGATGCACTTTTGGCTTGCATTTGCTCTCCAACAGCCTGCCCTCTCTCAACAATCACATGCACGCTCAGCCTGCAAGGCTGTGCTTGGGCTGAACTCACCTTCACTCTGCCCATCTCATCCATGTTGGCATCTGGAGGGAGAACCTGAGTTAGTGTCCAGCCACACACAGCAGGCAGGGCTTCCCCACCTTCCACCACAGTCGCCCTCACATCCATGTCTTGCCATGGTAAAGGCATCAGCACTTCACACAGTGCCTAGAGGAGAAGGGTGAAGGGTGACTGGCACTTACAGTAATGGCTGGGGTCAGCAGAACAGTCCTCATCATTACCAGCACCATGGAGAGGCCTAGAGGTAGCAAAGAGAAAAGGCCCTGAGAGCCTGAAGCACAAATGACATAAAGCAGCATGGGGGCATTTGGGCCATTCCCATGGATGGTGCTATAATCCATCTGGCCTTGAGCTGGAGTGAAGCCCACAGGAAGCCCCTTCTTCCTTGCCTCCAGCACAGGGAATGCAGCCACACACACACAGAGAACGCTGCCCCTGGCCAAGAAGCACCCCAGGGCCCCGCCATGCCCCCCACTCCCTCCCACAAACCCCACAAGCAGAAGCCCTTGGTGCTCACCTTGGGCATCTCCCTCTGCAGGAACCTGCAAGAAGAACAGGGGCTGAGGTGCGCAGGCCAAGGTGCTGCCCAGCCCTGGCTCCCATCTCAGGGCTGGGGGACGAAGGCTGAAGCTCCCCAGCTACCTCAGCAGCCTCCCCATCTGGGCTGCCCACAGCCATAGCCCCCAGGCACTGTCTGCCCCAGCTGTGCATCCCCAGGTTCCCTCCCAATGCACCAGCACTGCAGCAGGACCCCCACGGCCTCAGACTTCCCCCCGCCTTCCCCCACTCCCTCACCTTTCCTGATGGCAAACCAGCTGCCTGCAGCCAGGAGGACGAGGCTGATGGCCACCACTGCCAGTGCTCTGCCTGTGGGGAAAGCGTGTGGGATCTGGGCATGGGAAGCTGGGGTACAGAGGTTGTGAGGGCAGCGGGGTATGATGAGGAGAGGCAGGGAGCAAGGCGTGCCCATGCAGCTGGCACACCTCCTTCCTGATGAAGCTCCTGCATGGCCCCGTGCCCTGGGGACAGCAGCCTGTCAGCCCTGAGCCCCATGATGGGGGCTCTCATTGAGCAGAAGGGAATCACTCACCTGGAGCCATTGGCCCTGCCAGGGACTTGGATGCATTGCCTGGCAGGAGAAAGGGACGGGATGAGTGTCTGCAGCATAATGACAGCCAGCTCCACCCCCAGGGGAGGCATGCAAGTGCCTTAGACTTCCGTGGCAACACAGACCCCCAAGGATCTGGTGTGTAAATTGTTTTCCTGTTCCTGACAGAGGTGCCTGCATCCCTAAGCTCTCCAACATCTTCGTGCACTAACACACGATGTCCCCAGATCCTGCTTACAGCCAGAAAAATAGGCTGCTTTCTCACACGTACAGAATACCCTTTCTGGTGGGACAGCTCCATGCCATCTTTGCAATGGACTGTTTGGGTAACAGGACAACGCCCAATGCTCACTGAACAAAAACCACTTATCCCTCCTGGGCACTGAAGGTGTTCAACATGAGGGCAGGAACTGGGAGGTCTCCTGTAGAGTGGGGCAGGGATTCCCCTCATTGAAATGGGAGTAGCAGCGGGGCTGCAAAATGCTTTGTGTTGCACAAAGAGAAGAGATCCCTTCCCAGGTGTTAGCAACCAGAGGACAAACCCCCTCTTCCTTCACATCTACACCACACACACACCTTCCTTTTGCCACCCATCCCTATGCTCACCTGGGGAGCTGCCGATGTCCTGGATGGTCACGCCAGCACCTGCACCATGGGGCACAGAGGGTTTTGCTTAGAGGGAGTGAGACCTGGCAAACTTCCACGCCTCTGCCCGTGCCCCTGCTGCTGGGTCCTTGCTGGGAAGGCATCTTCCCACCCCTGTGTCTCGACAAGCACCTCTGTGGTTTCCTCCCTGTGGCTGTCCTAAGTCCCTTTCTGTAGGTTTGCTGATCCAGGTAGAGGTTCCTGGATCCTAAGCACTCCAACACCTCCCTGTCCTCACACTATGTCTTCAGACCCCATTTAAGAGCCATAAATGTAGTCTCCTTCTTCACCCATAGGTAACTGCCCAGCTCACGACAGTCATCCCACTTCCCCTGCCATAAGAGCATCCATGTACAGGGCAGACCTTGGAGCGTCCCTGGCTAAGCACAGCATCCATTGAAATCCCCAGCCAGCCCTTGCTCTCTGTGCATGGGCCCTGAATAGTGCCAATATCTGCCATAAATGTGATGCTGCAGGAACAGGGGAAGCCTTGAGAGCAACTCTCTCTAGAGGGGCTGCCTTGGAGGAGAGGGAACACCCACAGGGGAACCGCCCCTGAGCTATGCCCTGCCTGCTGCAGCACACAGCTCCAGCCTCAGCACAGCCATGTGGTGGCAAGTGCCTCCGTCCCTTCTCACCCCTCCAGCCTGGGGCCGTGTCTCACCGGGGACGTGCAGGATGCGGCCAGCACTGAGGGCAGAGCTCCTTACTCAGTTGTTGTCATCCTTGAGCTGGTATCCACACATGTACGTCCCCTCGCTCCCCTGGGTGACCTTCAGAGTGATGGTGTAGATCAGATTTCCTAGTTCACCTTTCAGGCTGTGTGCCTCCATCCTGTCCTTGCAGAATACAATTTGGGTAGGGGCTGAATGACCATCAATGGTACAGCGAAGTGAAAACGATTCCCCTTCCTGAGCACTGGAGGTGTTCAGGAAGAGGGCCGGAGCTGTGAGGTCACCTGGAGAGACAGTGCAGGGATTCCCTATGCAGCTTTATTGATGGCAAAGATGCAAAGTGACCTGGATCCCAAATGGTGAAAAGTCTCTTGTCCAGGGCTTCAGACATGGAGAACAAATCCCCTCTCCCTTTCCATCTCCACCCCCGACTCATCTCCCTTCTGCCACCCATCCCCACTCTCACCATCACGTGTGGAGTTGCAAATGTCCTGGGTGGTCAAGACAGCACCTGCAGCATGGGAAAGAGACAGCTTTGCTTAGGGGAGAAGTGACCTGGCTCACCCCCACCTCGCTGCCCACATTTCCCCTGCTAGATCCTGGCTGAAAAGTCTCCTTCCTACCTGCATGTCTCCTTCCAGGAACTACTTCATGTCCACCCTTGGCAACCATTCTGATTTGCTCTGGATGTGTTTCCTGTTCCACATTAAGTCCCATAGCTCCCCAAAGCATCCAGCATTCTGAAAGTCTCGCTCTAAGACTCCAGACAACTTTTTAGTGCTGGAGAAAAGGGTCCCTTGCAAGATCCGTGTCGTAGCTGGAGGAAGCCATCCCCATCCTGCTTTCCCCCAGATAATTCTGCCCCACACTGCTGCATGCGAGCCCTGCACACACACTGTCCCCTCCTTCCCTGTGCCCACCACAGGCCTGTCCTACCCCCAGCAGCAGCCCTTCCGCCCTCAGCCCCCACCCCCAGCAATGCCCCAACTCACAGAGTGCCAGCAGCAGGACAGCAGGGCCAGAAGGAGACAGCCTTGCCCATGGCACCTGCCCCATCATCTTTTGGGGTGCTGCTTTTGGGGAGCACCGTCTGCTTTGCTCTGGGCTGGGGACAGTGGGACAGAGGCTTGCAGTGCAGCCAGGACCCGTGCTGTGGGCTTTCTGTGGCTGTGTGAGCCTGGACCACACTAAAAGATTCTCATCAGTGACGGCCCTGCCACAGCCCCTGCTGTATCCGTTGTATTTTGAGAGCCCCCGCTGTTATTTTTGTCCTCACAGACACAGCAGCACACGTGGCTTCTACTTGTATCTCAGGGGCAGCATTCTCTCTGCAATGCCCTCCTGATCGTTGTCCCAATACTGCTCACTGCTTTGCCTTCTTCTGACCACGTCACTCTGGCATCACCAGCTGGGTAGATGGAGGGAAATCCGTGGATGTCACCTACCTAGACTTTCACAAGACTTTTGATACTCTCTCCTCGACATCCTGCTAGCAAAGCTGAGAAAGTGTGGGATGGATGAGTGGGCAGTAAGATGGGTTGAGAACTGGCTGACTGGCCAAGCTCAGAAGGTGGTGATCAGCAACGCAGAGTCCGGCTGGATACCTGTGACTAGCGGTGTTCCCCAAGCATTGGGACTGGGTCTGGTCTTGTTCAACATCTCCATCGACGACCTTGGTGAAGGAATTGTATCCACCCTCAGTAAGTACGCCGATGATACCAAGCTGGGAGGGGTAGCTGACATACCAGAAGGCTGTGCTGCCATTCAGCAAGACAGGCTGGAGAGCTGGGCAGGAAGAAATCAAATGAAGTTTAACAAGAGCAAGCGTAGAGTCCTGCACCTGGGAAGGAACAACCACATGTATCAGTACTGGCAGGGGGACAACCTGCTGGAGAGGAGCTCTGCAGAGAAGGACCTGGGATACTGGTACACAATAGGTTAGCCATGAGCCAGCAGTGTGCCCTGGTGGCTAAGAAGGCCAATGGGATCCTGGCGTGCAGTAAAAGGAGCGTGGACAGTGGGGTAAGGGAGGTGATCCTCCCCCTCTACTCTGCCCTGCTCCAGCCTCACCTGGAGTACTGTGTCCAGTTCTGGGTTCCCCACTACAAAAAAGACAGAGGTCTCCTGGGAAGAGTCCAGCTGAGGGCCACTGTCCTGGTTTCAGTTAGGCTAGATTTAATTTTCCTCCTAGTAGCTGTTAGGGTGCCGTGTTTTAGATTAGGATGAGAAAAGTGTTGATAACATGCTGATGTTTTAATTGTTGCAGAGCAGTGCTTACACCAAGAGCATTTCAGCTTCTCGCTCTGTCCTGCCAGTGGGCAGGCTGGGTTTGCAGCAAGAGCTGGGAGGGGACAGACCCAGAACAGCTGACCCAAAGTGGACAAAGGGGTATCTCATACCCTCTGACGTCATGCTAAATAATATATTGTAGTGGTTGTCAGGGTGGGGGGGGGGGCTGTATTGCTCAGGGTAAGGCTGACTATCTGTCAGCGGGTGGTGTTTAATTGCATTGTGTATCACTTGTTTTGTACACATTATTATTAGTAGTACTATTATCATCACTATTGTTATTATTATAGTTATTATTATAATTATTATTATTATATTCCTGTCTTAATAGCCTGTCCTTATCTCAACCCAAAGGCTTCACTTTCCCATTTCTCTCCCCCATCCCAGAGTTGAAGGTGGGAGGGTGAGTGAATGGCTGTGTGGTGTTTAGCTGCCAGCTGGGTTAAACTACAATAGCCGCAAAGATGATATTGGGCTTGGAGAATCTTCCATATGAGGAGAGGCTGAGGTCGCTTGGCCTGTTCAGCCTTGAAAAGGGGAGGCTGAGGGGAGACCTCATTACAGCCTAAAGCTTCCTCATGAGAGGGAGTGGAGGAGAAGGTGACAATCTATTCTGCATTCAGCATTCTGAAAGTCTCACTCTAAGTTCTGCATGTCTGTCCCGCACACACACTGTTCCATCCTCCCCTGTGCCCACCACGGGCTTGTCCTACCCCCAGCAGCAGCCCTTTAGCCCTCAGCCCCCACCCCCAGCAATGTCCCAACTCACAGAGCACCAGCAGCAGGATGGCAGGGCCAGGAGGAGACAGCCTTGCCCATGGCACCTGCCCCAGCATCTTTTGGGGCACTGATTTTAGGGAGCAGCATCTGCTTCAAGTTTCTGCTTTGCTGTGAGTTGGGGACAGTGGGACAATGGCCTACAGTGCAGGTGGGACATGTGCTGTGGGCTTTCTGTGGCCACCTGAGCCTTGCCCACATCAGAAGCTCTCATCAGAGTGGGTCTGGCCTCAGCACCTGCTATATCTGTTGCGTTTGTTGAGCCCCCGCTTTTATTTCTGTCCTCTCAGACACCACAGCACGTGTGGTTTTTACCTGTATCTCATGAGCAACATCCTTGCAAAGCCCTCCTGCTCTGTTTCACAGAATCAGAATCACAGAATTTCTAGGTTGGAAGAGATATCAAGATCATCGAGTCTAACCTCTGACTTAACACTAACAAGTCCTCCACTAAATCATATCACTAAGCTCTACATCTAAACGTCTTTTAAAGACCTCCAGGGATGGTGAGTCAACCACTTCCCTGGGCAGCCCGTTCCAATGTCTAACAACCCTTTCTGTAAAGAAGTTCTTCCTAACATCCAACCTAAAACTCCCCTGGCACAACTTCAGCCCATTCCCCCTCATCCTGTCACCAGGCACATGGGAGAACAGTCCAACCCATAGCTTGCTACAGCCTCCTTTAATGTACTTATAAAGAGTGATAAGGTCACCCCTGAGCCTCCTCTTCTCCAGGCTGAACAAGCCCAGCTCCCTCAGCTGCTCCTCGTAGGACTTGTTCTCCAAGCAGTGAGCAGTTCTCAAAGCAGTGAGCAGTGTTTCCCAACACTGCTCACTGCTTTGCCCTCTTCTGACCATGTCACTCCCCTTTTCTTCAATGTCTGTACAAATGATGCTGCCAGGGGATTCCTGCACCAAGTCCAAAGTGATATTAGAGATTTGGGGCATTTATCAAGGCTGCAGGCAGCGTTGCCCTTCATCCTGATGGGGAGGGCAAGGGGTGTGAGGAGGTGAAGCACTGGGAGTAGAAGTCAACAATTGGTTGTGGAGCTGTTGTTGGCAGCAGGGTCTGGGGTTCTCTTACCATGGGATAGTTGGGTCTGCGAGGGTTGAGATAACAGCAGATTTGTCCTGTAAATTTGTGGAAGACTCCTCTTCATTCTCTTTGAACAGAAGGTACTTTTTGGGAAGACAATGTTTTTTTTTTTGTTTTCTATTTATTTTCTCTTTCTTTTTATGTGATCTATCCCCAGGGAAGAGACCTCTTTGGTGCTGTTCAAGACACAGTGGTGGGAAGGTGGCTTGCCTAGCAACTACCCAGCAGCAGAGGCATGGACGAGGGCATGCGGGTGCACCAGGTCTTGTCCCCCCTAAGCAAAACCCTCTGTGCCCCATGGTGCAGGCGCTGGCATGACCACACAGGACCTCTGCAGATCCCCAGGTGAGTGTTAGCATGGGGATGGGTGGCAAAAGGGAGAGGTGTGTGTGCTGAAGATGGGAAGGGAGAGGAGTTTTTTTCCCTGGGTGTGAACACCCCAAAAGGAATCTTTCCTGCGAGGCACACAAAGCATTTTGCAGCTCTGCTGCCCCTCCTGCTTCAAAGAGAGGAATCCCTGCTCCATCTCTTTAGGTGGCCTCCTGGCTCATGCTCTTGTGTTGAACACCATCAGGGCACAAGATGAATAAGAAATTTTGGTTCAGTGCTCCTCCTGTGCTGCACTTAAGGGATTCCCCTATCTCTATAGTATCACCTGTGCTGCCAAAAAAGGGGCTCTCCAGGGCACAGAAAGCAAGGGCTGGGGATGTGGATGGACCCTGGGCTGTGCCACTACTGCTCCAAGCTGTACCTCTCTCCTTTAGAAACCTATGTCTGGGAATTTACATGAGCTGGCTTGTTCATGGGGATGGGGTCTCAGCATGGCTGGCCCCCACACCCACAGCCCATCCCCAGCCTTGCTCAATGGGGTTTTCGCCATCCCACAATAACACCTGCAAGGATCTGGAAGGAGCCACGGTGTCCCCACTGTGCAGCTTCCAGTGCTGGCATCTGGGGCCTTGGTGTGCAGCTGGGGACTCCAGGGCAAGTTTGTGCAGGTGTCGTGGTTCCACTCGAGTGGGCAGCTGAGCTCCACCACAGCCGCTCTCTCACTCACCCTCCTCAAAGAGGAACGGGAAGAAAAAATGATTAAAAGGGCTCAAAGGATGAGATAAGGACAAGAAGATCATGCAGTAATTATTGTAACAGGCAAAACAGACTCAGCATAGGGAGATAGTAAGATTTATTGCTCATTACTAACAAGCTAGAGAAGTGAGAAACAAAGGAAAGAAACCAAAAGCACTTTCCCCCACATCCACCCTCTTCCACCTCCTCCCCCCGTGTGGCGGAGGGGGACAGGGGAATGGGGGTTATGGTCAGTCTACAGCGCTTCTTCTCTGACACTCCTTCTTGGTCACTCTTGTCCCCTGTGCTGTGGGGTCCCACCCACGGGATGCAGTCCTTGATGAACTGATCCAGCGTGGGCTTCCCACAGGCAGCAGCTCTTCCAGAACTGCTCCAGATATGGGTCCGTACCACGGGGTCCATCCCTCAGGAGAAAACTGCTCCAACTTGGCTCCCCCACGGGCAGCAGCTCCTGCCGGGTCACCTGCTCCTGCGTGGTCTCCTCTCCACGGGCTACAGGTCCAGCCCGGAATCTGCTCTGGCAGGGGTCTTCCACAGGCGGCAGCCTCCGTTGGTGCAGGGCCACCTGCTCCACCGTGGTGTCCTCCACGGGCTGCAGCGTGGAACCCTGCTGCACCGTGGTACTCCATGGGCTGCAGGGGGACATCCTGCTTCACCATGGTCCTCACCACAGGCCGCAGGGGACTTCTGCTCCAGCGCCTGGAGCACCTCTCCCCCTCCTTCTTCACTGCCCTTGGCACCTGCAAGGCTGTTCCTCACTCCTCTCACTCTCCCAGCTGCTGTATGGCTCAGCATTTTTTTCCCTGTCTTAAATATGCTCTCACAGAGGCGCAAAACAACATCACTTATTGGCTTGGCTCTGGTCAGTAGTGGGGCCCTTAGCAAACATGGGGCAGCTTCTAGATCCTTCTCACAGAAACCACCCCTATGGCCCCCTGCTACCCAAACCTTGCAACGTAAACCCACTACAAGTTTGTGCAGGAGAGGAGCCTTTCAGTGGGGAGGCATGATGCTGCAGGATTGCATGGTGGGAATAGGGGAAATGAAAGTGGGGTGAAAACTGAGCAAGAGATGTTTGGATGTGGGGCTGGAGGGGAGGTGGGTTTCAGGCTCCTTCCTGCAAGGAATGTCCCTCACCTCTTCAACCCACATCAACACACTTGCTCCACAGCTTCTTTCAGGCCCATGCATTCCTGTTTCACAGCACAAGCATCCAGGAAAATTTTCCTGGAAGTGAATATACAGAGTTGGGTGGACAGAGCTACTCCCTCATTCCCTGGTGAGTGAATCCCCATTGTGGTGTCAGCTACAAGCTTGTAAACCTCTGCTCCTGCATCCTGAGAATAATGCTGATTTTGAATGGAATTGGACCGCATTTAGATCCCTGGGTTACACCACTAGTTAGCTGCATTCTGTTTGGCGTTGCACCACTGATCACCCCCCTTGAGTCTGAGCCATTCCACATTGCCCTAGACAAAGTTGCTCAACGCCCCATCCAAACTGGCCTTAAACACTTCCAGGGATGGGGCATCCACCACTTCTTGGGGCCTCTTGTCATTTGAGAAGCTCCAGAGTACCAGAAAAAGACATTTAGGTGGGACAGATCTCATGCAGAGGAGACCCATACCCTTCTGGGTTGCATTGTATGGCAGTCTGGGGCTTCTGTAATGTCACTAGAAGTTTGCATGTGGGTGTCAAGGCTGTGGTGTCCTTATCATAGCATATCTCAATAGCATTCCAGATTATAAGGTTGGGGTTAGGATTAAAATATTATTATTTTTTTTTCAGCTTTAGGTTAAACCACACTTACTCAAAAGATTTATTGTTTGCATTGTTCTCCTTGGCCATGATGTTGTTGAGGTCAGCTCTGCACTGGGGACAGAGGAAAGACCCTGGTCATTGCTAGTTGCAACATAATGGTTTGCACTTGAAAAAGAAAATATATATATATATATCTGGGCTATGATCAGAGCTATCTGGCACTCCTATGATATCCTTCCTGTGTGTCTTCAGTACCTCCCATGGGGTGCAGCAGGCTGGGAAGGGTAGCTGAAAGAACAGGGGCAAGTGAAAATCCAAATAATTTCCCTAGGAGATTGCTTCAGAATGCCTTTATTGTCAGCATTTGCACTTAGGTCTGCATTGTGCTTATCAAGGCTGGGAGCCAAGGCTCATGATCTGGGGGTGTGCACTTGCTGCAGAAAATAAGAAATTATCTTTTGTGCTAAACATAAGCAGGCACCTCAAAGGAAGAAGAGCCACCCTCAGGCGAAGAACCTCAAGGCAAAAAGCAAGCACCGCATTTATTGAGGTCTGGGATCTCTAGTAAGACAGGACATTGAATTCCCAATGAGAAGAAGTGCTTGCGATTGCATGACTTTCTCCAGATGTTTACAGAAAAGCCTCATCTGTCTCTTCATCCTGGGTTCAAGTCTTTTTGGTGAGCACTTTCTGCCTGGTGGAGACCACGGCTGTGTTTGCCATCTGGTTGGCAGCTGATAGGTGAACCCATCTCCTGAATGGGGGGGATATTCCACCCTCCCTGCTCACCCTGCCCACACAAACTGCCTCACCATGTCTTGTCTGCCACGCCACATTCTCTTTGTCCACCCTGTTCGCCGCGCTCCTGGTCACTTGCATTCCCTAGGGACTGTCTTTGTATGACAGAGGGGGGTGCTGCTGGCTCTGCCCAAGCCTCGTCTGCTGCCCTTGCGAAGGCTTCTGGGTCCTGGAGGCTTCCACAGCTGCCTCGTGTGGCCTTGAACCAGAAAACACCTTGCACACTACAATCCCCTACTCCACTGCAGAACGCGTCTGCCCCAGAGCTGACTGCCTCAGCAAGAGTTTTAAAACCATTCCCCCTTATCCTATCACTATCTGCTGCATCAAAAAGTTTCTCTCCACCTTTTTAATGTGACTCCTTTAAGTACTGAAAGGCTGCAATGAGGTCTCCCCAGAGCCTTCTCTTCTCCAGGCTGAATATCTCCAGTTCTCTCAGACTTTCTTCAGAGATGTGCTCCAACCGTCTCATCATCTTTATGGCCCTCCTCTAACAGGTCCAAATCCTTTTTGGGCTGGGAGCTTCAGACCTGGATGCAGGAATCCAAGTGGGGCCTCACAAGGGTAGAGCAGAGGGGCACAGTCCTCTCCCTTGACATGCTGGCCACTCTTGATGCAGTCCAGGATTTGGTTGGCTTTCTGAACTGCAAGAACACACTGCAGGTTCATGTCAAGCTTTTCAAAGCAAGGTATGCTCAATACCCTGCCAAATTCTAGCAGATCTTTGGAAAATATCTATCTTTTAATGATTTATCTTATCATAGATCTTCTAATGAGCTTAACATTTAAAATAAGAGTTTTCACAAAGGTACTTTTCTCCAAGGAAAATTTATTTATTTTTTTGTTATAAAGATGGTAAAATTTAACTTGCCTAACTTTACAGATGACGTTGAACTTAAATGTAGAACAGGGAGAATAAGTCATGTTGCCTAGAGGTAGGTGCTGTTTGAGATGCTTTCAGCTGACAGTTATGACAAAAATAAAAATAAAAATAAAAATTAAAATAAAATGATGCAAATCCTTCTAGAGAAAACTGTAGGAAAGATAGATTATATAGCACCACCTAAATTACTACTCTCTTCAATCAACTGAACCTGTTGCTGTACTCATAAGACTGTCATGTCCTGTAAAGGGAGCTCAAATAGCTACCAGAGTTTCTGAATCTGATCCCAATCTTGTTTATACTACCCGTTTCTTTTTTTCTTTCTTGATTTTTCTTCCTTTTTTAAACATAAGTTTCTTCTCCTTACATTACTATTACAATTACTTCAGTAATTTTATATTACTGAAATATTAGTTCTCAAATTTTCTGTTTTACTTTCAAGTGAACTGTCTTTCCCTAATCCATTAAATGTGAGAGTCCAACTTATAGAGCCTTCAATGGAACAGGAATTTTTTGCTGATGGCAAACAGGTTTGACTATGCCTTCTTCTTTGGACAGAAATGGGTAAAACATTTCTGCATGTTCCTTTCCAAGGCTTAGAGGGATTTTCACTATGATATTTTTCTGCCCTGCTTCATAAAATTTGACTTGTGCTTCCTCCAAGTCCAGAAGCACACCAATCACTGAGCAACTCATACTCTTCTTCTCAATCTTGCTGTTTTCCTTGCTAGAGAATAACTCTCCCTGGGATCTGTGCAGAGCCCAGAAGTCCTCACCAGCATTTGTCCCTTCCTCCTCTTGCCTCTCTTTCTCCCTCACCACCCCCAGCACCCAGTCCTGCTGCTGGTCCACCTCCACCTCCCAGTAGTGTTTCCCAGCTGTAAACCCTTCCTTCCCCACCAGAACAGGGACTGTGGAGGGACTGCTCAGGCTTTCAGGCTCAGATGAGGTGTCCTCAACTTTTGGAGTCCCCGGCACTGGGAGCTCTAGGACCCGGCAGTCAGGATTCACATCAATGAACACTGGAGGAGAAAATAAGAAGAATCCAGTGAGCAGAGCCACTCAAGGACCTGTCTCTGTAGGGACTATGGGCTGAAATCTTCGAGAGTCTGAGCAGTCCTGGTGTGATTCAACAAAGAATTGAAACATTCTCCCAAACAGGGCATGCAACGGTCACTGAGGAACCAACAGGTACCTTCAGAGCTCTCATAGCCATGTACTCTCTTAGGGTGTAAGTCCAGACGACTCTCTCACCACTCACTTTACAATAAATTCCTTGCTTTCTCTTTTCCATGTTACCATCCATCCTCTCTGGAATGGTGTCCACACACAACCCTCTCCTTTGATGCTTTTCAGCTACTCCTTTTCTCAGTCTTCACAACTACCCCTTCCTAGCCTCATTTCCTTTTATCTGACACAGGTGATGGCATATTCCTGTGACTCCAGCTGAGCCTACCAGTCTCTAAAGTCATGGCATTTTTATGTCTGGGTAACTTGGACAGTTGGAAACCCCCTTTTCATAGAATCGTAGAATCAGACTCATAGAATGGCTCAGGTTTGAAGGGACCTTAAAGATTATCTAACTCCAGCCGCCCTGACATATTCAGGGGTGACAACCACTAGATCAGGTTGGCCAAGTCCCTTTTCAGCCTGGCCTTGAACACCTCCAGGGATGGGGCATCCAAAACTCTTGGCAACCTGTTGCAGTGCCTTACTACCCTTGCATTGAAGAATTTACTCCTAATGGCTAATCTAAATCTATTCTCTTTTAGTTTGAGACTCTTTCCCTTTGTCCTATCATTATCAACCTCAGTAAAGAGTCCTTCTCCATCTCTTTTTCTAAGACCTCCTTAAGTATTGAAAGGTCTCTATGAGGTCACCCCAGAGCCTTCTTTTCTCTGGGTTGAACATCTCCAGCTCTCTCAGCCTTTCTTCAGAGGAGATGTGCTTCAGCCCTCTGATCATCTTTGTGGCTCTCCTCTGGACTCAAACAGGTCCACATCCTTCTTGTGCTGGGGGACACAAACCTGGACATAGACACAAGCCCCCCCCCACGTGGGGCTTCACGAGGGCAGAGTGGAGGGGGACAATCACCTCTCTTGACCTGCTGGTCACTCCTCTTTTGATGCAGCCCAGGATGCATTTTTCCTTCTGGGCTACAAGTGTGCACTGCTGGCTCACACAAAGCATTTTGCAGCTCTGCTGCCCCTCCTGCTTCAAAGAGAGGAATCCCTGCTCCATCTCTTTAGGTGGCCTCCTGGCTCATGCTCTTGTGTTGAACACCATCAGGGCACAAGATGAATAAGAAATTTTGGTTCAGTGCTCCTCCTGTGCTGCACTTAAGGGATTCCCCTATCTCTATAGTATCACCTGTGCTGCCAAAAAAGGGGCTCTCCAGGGCACAGAAAGCAAGGGCTGGGGATGTGGATGGACCCTGGGCTGTGCCACTACTGCTCCAAGCTGTACCTCTCTCCTTTAGAAACCTATGTCTGGGAATTTACATGAGCTGGCTTGTTCATGGGGATGGGGTCTCAGCATGGCTGGCCCCCACACCCACAGCCCATCCCCAGCCTTGCTCAATGGGGTTTTCGCCATCCCACAATAACACCTGCAAGGATCTGGAAGGAGCCACGGTGTCCCCACTGTGCAGCTTCCAGTGCTGGCATCTGGGGCCTTGGTGTGCAGCTGGGGACTCCAGGGCAAGTTTGTGCAGGTGTCGTGGTTCCACTCGAGTGGGCAGCTGAGCTCCACCACAGCCGCTCTCTCACTCACCCTCCTCAAAGAGGAACGGGAAGAAAAAATGATTAAAAGGGCTCAAAGGATGAGATAAGGACAAGAAGATCATGCAGTAATTATTGTAACAGGCAAAACAGACTCAGCATAGGGAGATAGTAAGATTTATTGCTCATTACTAACAAGCTAGAGAAGTGAGAAACAAAGGAAAGAAACCAAAAGCACCTTCCCCCACATCCACCCTCTTCCACCTCCTCCCCCCGTGTGGCGGAGGGGGACAGGGGAATGGGGGTTATGGTCAGTCTATTATTATTATTATTATTATTATTATTATTATTATTATTATTATTATTATTATTATTATTATAACAGTGTGACCAGCAGGGCTAGGGAGGTGATCGTCCCCCTGGACTCAGCTCTGGTGAGGCCGCACCTCGAGTACTGTGTTCAGTTTTGGGCCCCTCGCTACAAGAAGGACATCGAGGTGCTTGAGCGGGTACAGAGAAGGGCAACGAAGATGGTGAGGGGCCTGGAGAACAAGTCCTACGAGGAGCGGCTGAGGGAGCTGGGCTTGTTCAGCCTGGAGAAGAGGAGGCTCAGGGGTGACCTTATCGCTCTTTATAGGTACCTCAAGGGAGGCTGTAGCGAGGTGGGGGTTGGCCTGTTCTCCCACGTACCTGGTGACAGGACGAGGGGGAATGGGCTTAAGTTGAGCCAGGGGAGTTTTAGGTTAGATGTTAGGAAGAACTTCTTCACTGAAAGGGTTGTGAGGCACTGGAACAGGCTTCCCAGGGAAGTGGTGGAGTCACCATCCCTGGAAGTCTTCAAAAGACGTTTAGATGTATAGCTTAGGGAAATGGTTTAGTGGGGACTGTTAGCGTTAGGTCAGAGGTTGGACTCGATGACCTTGAGGTCTCTTCCAACCTAGAAAATTCTGTGATTCTGTGATTCTATTATTATTCTGTCTTAACTGTTGAGGGATTTTTGAAACAGCAAGGAGGCCATGACTTGCTGCAGCTGAGGAAATCAAGCTGCCAGGACGACTATGAGAAGTTCCCATGACAGTGGTCCCACATTGCCCGATTGAGGAATTTAAAAAAAAATGTTGCCAGCAGCTGGCTTCAAGGACGGGATCTACATGACTGCTAATCACAGGGGAGTTGTTTCCTTGCAGGTGGGATTGTTTTCTTGCAGTTGTTTGTCTTTTAACCAATGTTTGTCTTTTAACCAATGTTTGTCTTTTAACCAAGCGCTTTTAACCAATAATCTTGGGTGAGACACTATCCACTTCTGTTAAGTTTGCTATAAAAGTCAGGCTATTTGGGTAATAAAGGAAGAGCATGATCTGACCATACTCGTGTCTGTCCTGTTTTCGGCCGTTCTTTCTACAACAAATAACCTGTGTTTATCTCAACCCATAGGCTTCACTTTCCCATTTCTCTCCCCCATGCCACAGAGGAAAGTGGGAGGGTGAGTGAATGGCTGTGTGGTGTTGAGCTGCCAGCCGGGTTAAACTACAATAGCCACAAAGATGATATGGGGCCATCTGGAGCATCTTCCATATGTGGAGAGGCTGAGGTCACTTGGCCTGTTTAGCCTTGAAAAGAGGAGGCTGAGGGGAGACCTCATTACAGCCTAGAGCTTCCTCATGAGAGGGAGTGGAGGGGAAGGTGACAATCTATTCTCTTTCATTACCAGTGATAGGATTTGTGGGAATGGTGTCAAGCTGAGGCAGGGGAGGTTTAGGCTAGACATCAGGAAGAGGTTTTTCATTGAGAGGGTTGTCGCGCACTGGAACTCCCCACAGAAGTGGTCATTGCACCAAGCCTGTTGGAGTTTAAGAAGCATTTGGACTGTGCACTTAGTCACATGGTCTGAAATGTTGGATAGACCTGTGTGGTGCCAGGAGCTGGACTTGATGATCCTTATGGGTCCCTTCCAACTTGGGATGTTCTATGATTCTATGATGCTATGACTCTAATATTTACAAATACCTTAGATGTGGGAGATGGAGGGATATGGGCAACCCCTTTTCAGTGGTTTGTGGGGACAGGGCAAGGGGCAAAGGCCACAAAATGGAACACAGAATGTTGCACACCAACATGCGAAAGAACTTCTTCACGATGAGGGTGACAGAGCTCTGGAACAGGCTACCCAGGGCAGTTGTGGAGTCTCCTCTGGAGATATTCAAGACCCATCTGGATGCTTACCTGGGCAGCCTGCTCTAGGGAACCTGTTTTGACAGGGGAGGTTGGACCCAATATTTCTGGAGGTCCTTTCCAACCCCTACAATTCTGTTATTCTGTGATTCTCTGATCTAGGTTGGAAGAGACCTCCAAGATCACCTACTCCAACCACTGACTTAACACTAACAAGTCCTCCACTAACCGTACCACTAAGCTCTACATCTAAACATCTCTTAAATACCTCCAGGGATGGTGACTTAGTCACCTCCCTGGGCAGCTCATTCCAATGCCTAACAACCCTTTTGGTAAAGAAGTTTTTCCTAATATCCAACCTAAACCTCCCCTGGCACAACTTTAGCCTATTCCCCCATGTCCTATCCCTGGGCACATGGGAGAATAGACTAAGCACCACCTTACTACAGCCTACTTTAAGGTACCTATAGGAGCAACAAGGTCACCCCTGAGCTTCCTCTTCTCCAGCCTAAACAATCCCAGCTCCCTCCCTACTGTAGTTGCCTCCCTACATCCTCTGACAACAGTCTTATATTCCTCTCGAGTGGCCATACCCTCCTTCCATGATCTGTAAACTCTCCTATTCCACTTGACTTTGACCAGTGGTTCCTTGTTTAACCATGCAGGTCTCCTGGTTCTCTTTCTTGACTTTCTACCCATTGGGATGCTCTGATCTTCAGTTTGGAAGTAGCAGTCCAGGACGGGCTAACAGACCAGGATGAGGCTCTTTACCTTCAAGTACCTTGTCCCAGGTACTCGATTTCCGCTAACAATTGCTTGAAAAGGCCAAACTTGTCCCTGCTGAAGTCCAGGGTTGTAATTCTGCTTGGTATTCTGTTCCTGCCCCATGAGATCCTGAACTGCACCATCTCATGGTTACTCCAACCAAGGCTGCCCTCAACCTTCACCACTTCAGCCAGCCCCTCCTTGTTAGTGAGGACAAGATCCAGCAGTGCTCCTCTCCTAGTTGGCATATCCACCATTTGCATCAGGAAGTTATCATCAGTGCACTGGACAAAGCTCCTGGACTGCGGATGACTGGCTGAGTAGGTCTGCCAGCAAATGTCAGGGTAGCTGAAATCCCCCATGATAACCAGGGCCTGTGATCAAGAGGCTGCTCTCAGCTGCCTGTAGAAGGCCTCATCAGCTTCCTCATCCTGGTCTAGTGGCCTGTAACAGACACCCACATGTATCCCCCATGCCAGCCTGCCCCTTAATTCTCACCCACAGACTCTCAACTCGCTCCTCATCTACCCCTGGACAGTACTCAATACAATGGAGTTGCTCTTTCACGTAAAGAGCAACTGCACCACCTCACCTTACCGGCCTGTCTTTCCTGAGCAGGACGTGGCCATCCACGACCATATTTCAGCCATGTGAGCCGTCCCACCATGTCTCTGTAATTGCCACCAGATCATAGTCTCCTGACCAAACACAGATTTCTAACTCCTCCTGCTTATTCCCCATGCTGCATGCATTGGTGTCCAGGCACTTCAGGGAAGGAGCTGAGCATGCTGATTTCACCCCATGAGGGGTGGGAAGCCTCCTGGTCTTCATCACTGCAAGGGCACTGCCCCACTGCTACAAGCCCAGCTACAACCCCATCCCCCTGTGGATCTAGTTTAAAGCTCTCCAAAGGAGCCCTGCTAATTGCCGTCCCAGAACCCTCTGGACCCTGTGAGATAAACCTTTCCCAAGTATTACTCTCAGGACTGGTGTCTTATAACACCAGCTGTTACCAAACAACCAAAAGCCGGGCCTGTAGCATCAGTCACGGAGCCAAGCATTTATGGACCAGATCCTTCTATTCCATCCCACATCACCGCCCTACAATGTCAGGAGGGAAGAGAAAGGGACTTGTGCTCCAGACTCTTTCACCATCTGTCCCAAGGCCTTGAAGTCTTTCTCCATTCCCCTCAGACTACAGGACGCAGCTTCCTCCAAACCTGTCTGCAATATCGTCAGTAGATAGTAGTATGTGAAGCAGAGCAGGCTGGGAAGTGTCCTGGTGATATCTCTGATCCAGGCTAAGGTAGACCACACATTTCCCTTCAATGAGGATCAGCTGTGCATATCGGGCCCTCTGTTCCTCTCAGAAGGGAAGCGGGATAGGTAGGGAAGGAGGTTGCCTGTCACGCCCAACTAGGACTCACTTCCACCCCTCCTCGTCTATTTGGCTCCCTCTGCCTGACAGTGACAGGGTAGGGGCTCCACCACCCTCTGGGGGGCATCCCCCCGGGTGCTCTTCTCTTTTGCACACCAGGGTTTGCTCCACCAGGCAATCTTCTGCTCACACAACCTGGTGTACCTTAGTCTGCTCCTCAGCCTGCTTGCACTTCTCTCCTGGGCCACCTCTGACCAAGCAAGGGACCGAAGTCCCCCTGTAACTGGTGATCGGGTGCTGCGGCTGCACTGGCTCCAAAGGGTCCAACCTCTACTACACAGAACAGGAGAGCTTTGCAGGGAGGATGCTGCCTCTGAGATACACGTAAAAACAGCACAAGCTGTGGTGTGTGAGAGGAAAAAAATAATAGCAGGGGCTAACAAAAGCAGCGGATGTAGCACAGGCTGAGGCATGGCCGTCGCTGATGAGAGAGCCTCTTAGTGTGGGCCAGGCTCAAGCGGCCACAGAAAGCCCACAAGACAGGTCCCAGCTGCACTGCAAGCCTCTGTCCCACCGTCCCAGGGTCACAGCAAAGCAGAAACTAGAAGCAGACGCTGCTCCCCAAAAGCAGTGCTCCAAAAGATGCTGGGGCAGGCACCATGGGCAAGGCTGTCTCCTTCTGGCCCTGCCGTCCTGCTGCTGGTGCTCTGTGAGTTGGGGCATTGTTGGGTGTAGGGGCTGAGGGCTGGAGGGCTGTGGGTTGGACAGGCCCATGGTGGGCACACGGGATGATGGGGACAGTATTTGCGAGGGTAGCATGCAGGACTGCTGGGATTTGCTTTGGGCAGGGCATCCATCTCTCTGTGGAGTTGCTTTGGGTAAAGGAGGATTGCAATTTTTTCCACCATCTATGATGCAGACCTGAGGAAAGTGTGTTTTTTTTTCAAGTTCTTTCTTGCCAGTTGCTTGTATTGTGAGATATGCCACATGCTGGATATGTTAGAGAAATTCTCGTGACTCCATCTTGAACACAAAAACCAAGCAGCCAAAATAGTTTTGGATGTGGTTGTTGACAGCATGTGTGGGGCAGGCGTACAGTACTGCAGGGCAGAGTTGCTTTGGGGAAGGCATGATGAGGATTAGTATGCCCATATTGCAAGTCTTGACAGATGTTGCTTGTTTTAGGGAGATCTTGGGGACTCCATCTTCAACAGAAAAAACAAGCAGATGAAATGGTTTTGGAATGGTACAAAAGGAAGTGGAAACAAGTGATAGAAGGATGTAGCTGTGCAAGTTTGAACATCCAAGATGCAGGGTTTGGGGCAGGGATATGTGTTTCTGTCAGGTCTTCTCCCTTCTAAGCAAAACCCTCTGTGCCCCATGCTGCAGGTGCTGGCATGACCACCCAGGACCTCTGCAGATCCCCAGGTGAGGATGAATGTGGGCATGGGTGACAGAAGGGAGGTTTGGGGAAGGGGGAGGATGGAGGGATGTGGGGGAGGTGGAAAGAGATGGGTTTTGTTCTCTGGATGTGAACTAGTGGGAAGGAATCTCTTCCCTGTGGACAACAAAAAGCATTTTTCAGCCCCGCTGACTCTCCCACTTCAAAGAAGGGAATCCCTGCCCTTTCTCTCCAGGTGACCTCCCAGCTCCTGCCCTCATGTTGAACACCTTCAGTGCCCAGGAGGGACAAATGGTTTTGGTTCAGTGTGCCATTGATGGGCATTCTCCCATTACAAGAATTGTCTTCTGCAAGGATGGGGTGGAAACGTCCAGCCTGAAGGCCATTCAGGGGCAGCTGACCTACAACATGATGTGGAATGTCTCACTGGGAAGCACGGGCAAGTACACGTGTGGGTACCAGCTCAAGGATCAGAGCAACCAAGTGAAGAACTCTGCCCTCAGTGTCCCCCAGGACTTGGCAGTCACAGGTGAGCTGTGAAACCAGAACAGGGGAATGTGCTCCATATACCGCTAACCCCAGAGGACGAAGGGGACTGCTCAGTGTCCTCATGGCCAGTCCCCACCCAGTTCCTATGCTCTGCTATCAGTGCTCCCTGGACCCTGTCTGTGCCAGGTGAGACATAACCCTTCATCAGGGCTGTGGGGTTAGTGGGATGTGGACAGTGCAGAAGCTGGAGCTATGTGCTTCATCATACGGGGCATGGCTCAGGTGTGATTCCCCCTCGGGAGTGTTCCCCCTACTCCACAGGAGACCCTGGAGGGAGAACTATTCTCAAGAGTTGCCCTGTACCTGCAGCAGCACCTCTGCTGAGACATGGGGCTCTGCAGTGCCCATATGAAAAAACAAGGGTTGGGTATATCAATTGGCCTTGGATTGTGCCACTACTGCTCCAAGCTTTCCCTCAAACTTTTACTAACCTATGTCTGGGAATTTACATGAGCTCAGTTGTTAATGCTCACCATGTATTCAAGGAAGCAAGACACGAGCTCAGGGTCTGCTCAGCATCTGGGATTGTCCCAGCACAAAACTCCAGAAACTCAAAGCATGTTCATGTCTCCCACAGGCAGCAGCCCCTCACACAAGGCCCAGCTCCCTTCCAGAGGTGAGACTTTGCTCATCAGCCCTTCCCAGCACAGCTGTCCTCCGTGGCTTGCCTTGGTGACACTGTGACTCTGTTCTCTCACAGGGCCAGCCATGCCCCTGGAGGTCTGGATCCTGCGCTCTGCCCTCAGCCTGCTCCTGCTGCTGTCTGCCCCCATCATCACCCTCCTCCTGGAGAGATGCAGCCACGGTGCCAGTGTGGCCAGGCAGCCTGGAGACGTCCCTGTCCCCATGGAGCTCTGATGTCCCCCTGGGCTCCATACTGTCCCCAGTTTGCTCCCTCATGCTCAGAATATGCCCCCCACACATTTGCCAGACTCCCGCTGCCGTTGGTCTCAAGGCAGCTGTGGCAGCATGCCCAAGGGATGTGCTGCCACTGCTCTGCTTCCCTTGGCTCAGCGCCTGCTCTCTGCTGCCATCAAGGACTGCCACTAGATCGTGCACCCTCCCGGCTGGGTTCAACCCCAACACCCACATGGCTGCCCCTCCTGCACTCAGAATCACATCTTGACCGCGGGATCCATTTGCTGAGGCGATCGGCTCCGGGGCAGACGTGTTCTGCAGCGGAGCAGGGGACCGAGGCGGGCAGGGCTTTTTGTCCGGCATCGAGGCCACTCGGGGGAGCCGCCGGGACCCGGCTGTCCTCGCGAGGGAGGCTGACGAGGCGAGGGCGGAGCCAGCAGCGCCCCCTCCCAGGCTGTTTAGAAGCTGCCCCTAGGGAGCGCGAGCGACCAGGAGCGCGGCGAACAGGACGGGCAAACAGGGCGTGGCACGTCGAAGGGCGTGGCAGTTTGCGCGGCAGTTCGCGCGGGCAGGGCGAGCGGGGGGCCCATCGTCGCTCTGTTGCAGCTGCCTCTCCCTTCGGTGCTTGTAACCTGCTTGCGTAGAACCTGACCATGGTATCGACCAGGCAGAAAACCGTGGCCTCCGCATCTCGTGAGGCATCTCCAGCCACGGTCGCCAGTGTGGCTACTCAGACGGAGGGCTCGGGGAAACACGCAGCCGTCCAGGTCCTGGGCTGCAGAGTGTGCCCCAGCCTTTTGTCGGTTTCCGACAGCAGTGGTAGGTATGCCTGTGGGAGGTGTGCCCAGGTTGAAGAACTGCTCAGCCAGGTAGCGGAGCTCCGGGAGGAGGTGAACAGGCTCAGGAGCATCAGGGAATCAGAGAGGGAAATTGACTGGTGGAGGTGTACTCTACCCTCTCTGAGGCAGGCTCACGAGACTGCCACAGCACAGGCGTCTCCTGTTACGCAGAAGACGGAGGTTCCCTCCTCCAGCCAGGCAGCGGGAGGAGACCTAGATCAAGGGGGGGAATGGAGGCAGGTGCCTATTCGGGGTGGTAGGCGAGCCCTCTCTCTGCCCACCTCACCTTCTCATCTACCCTTAAATAATCGATATGAAGGACTAGAACAAGACAATCTAAATGACAAAGTAGACAAACACCCGTCCCAGTTGGAGGGGGCGCCTAAGACAATGCGACCTACACATCGCATTGCCACATCATCCTTCAAAAAAGAAAGAAGGGCTATTGTTATGGGGGGCTCCCTCCTGAAAGGGACAGAGGGACCGATATGCCGACCGGACCCAACCCGCAGAGAAGTCTGTTGCCTCCATGGGGCTCGGGTGAGAGACTTTGCCAAGAAAGTCAAGCGCCTGGTACGGCCCACTGACTACTACCCGCTACTGGTCTTTCAGGCTGGTAGCGATGAAGTAGCAACGAGAAGTCCGAAGGCGATCAAAAGAGACTTTAGGGATTTGGGGCGACTACTTCGAGGATCAGGGGCGCAGGTGGTGTTTGCCTCTGTCCTTCCAATAGGGGGGATCGAAGCTGAAAGACGTACTGTTCGCATAAACTCGTGGCTTCGAGACTGGTGTGACGGGCAGAATTTCGGTTTCTTTGATCATGGGAAGGTCTACGCTACACCGGGCCTGATGGCACCGGATGGGATGCGCCTCTCTTGGAGGGGGGTAAGGATCTTAGGTCAGGAGTTGGCAGGGCTGATAGATAGGGCTTTAAACTAGAGTCGAAGGGGGAAGGGGCTAAAACCAGGCGCGCCGGTGAAGACCTAAGGGATGGTACGCTAGACTCAGAGGGGCTGTGTGCCAGTGGGGTCCTTTGGTCAGATCCACAAGGTGCTGAGTGTAAGGAGACGCACCTGAAGTGCTTTTACACAAACGCACGCAGTATGAGGAATAAAATAGATGAGCTAGAAGTCCTGGCCCAGTCCCGCAACTACGACATCATCGGCATAAGCGAAACCTGGTGGGATGAATCCTGTGACTGGGGTGTTGCGATAGATGGTTACAGGCTCTTCAGGAGGGACAGGCAGGGTAGGCGAGGTGGTGGGGTGGCGATGTATGTGAAGCAGGGGCTGGACTGTGTGGAACTTCAGGTCGGCAATGGCAAAGTTGAGAGCCTCTGGGTAAGGATCAAGGGACGAACGAATAAAGGGGATGTCGTTGTGGGAGTCTATTACAGACCGCCTGGCCAGGATGATAGCGCCGATAAATTATTCTTTACAGAACTAAGAGAGGCCTCGAGATTAACTCCCCTTGTCCTTATGGGGGACTTCAACTTGCCGGACGTTAACTGGGAGTGCCACAAGGCTGACATGAGCAAGTCCAGGAGGTTCATGAAGCACCTAGATGATAACTTCTTGGTGCAGGTGCTAACGGAGCCAACTAGGAAAGGTGCCCTCCTAGACCTGTTGCTAGAAAACAGAGAGGGTCTGGTGGGAGATGTGGTGATTGGTGGCCGCCTCGGTCATAGCGACCATGAAGTGGTTGAGTTCAAAATTTATGGTGACAGAAGGAAAAGTGCCACCAAAACCTCATCCCTAGATATGGGGAAAGCGGACTTCAGGCTGCTCAGGGAACTAGTCAGTAAGGTCCCCTGGGAAACTGCTCTTGAAGCCTCGATGTCCACCAGTGCTGGTCACTCTTTAAGCGATGCCTCCTAGAAGCACAAGATAAGGCAATTCCAAAATATCGCAAGTCAGGCAGGCGGGGCAGGAGGCCGGCGTGGCTGACCAGGAACGTTCTAATGGAGATTAGGCGGAAACAGAGAGTGTTTCGCTACTGGAAGGAGGGCCAGGCGTCATGGAAAGAATACAGGGATGCTGTTCGTGTTTGTAGGGAGAAAGTTCGAGTGGCCAAAGCACAGCTAGAGTTGAAGCTGGCTGTGTCTGTGAGAGAAAATAAAAAGGGTTTTTTTAGATATGTAAATGGAAAAAGGAGAACTAAAGAATACATAGGGCCGCTCCTTGATAGGGAAGGTCTCCTCACAGACGATGACATAGGCAAAGCAGAGACGCTTAACGCCTTCTTTGCCTCTGTCTTCAATGCCGATGATGGGCTTCGGGACCCAGGGTGCCCTGAGCTGGAGGGCCGGGACGGTGGGGATGACAAACTCCCAGCTGACCCTGAACGTGTGCGGGATTTGCTACTCCACCTGGATCCCTACAAGTCCATGGGTCCGGATGGGATTCATCCCCGGGTGCTGAAAGAGCTGGCGGATGTCATCGCGGAACCTCTATCAATTATTTTTCAACGATCCTGGGAATTTGGAGAGGTCCCGGTAGACTGGAAGCTGGCAAATGTTGTGCCGATTTTCAAGAAGGGTCAGAAAGAAGACCCTAGCAATTACAGGCCTGTCAGTCTCACGTCAGTGCCTGGTAAAATCATGGAGAAGTTGGTTCTCGAACTTATTGAGGCGCACCTGGGGGACAAAGCAGTCATTGGTCCCAGCCAGCATGGGTTTGTGAAGGGTAGGTCCTGCCTAACTAACCTGATTTCCTTTTATGATAAGATCACCCGTATGGTGGACCAAGGGAAACCAGCTGATGTGATTTTTTTGGACTTCAGCAAGGCTTTTGACACGGTTTCCCATAGGATCCTACTGGACAAAATGTCCACCATACAGCTAAATAAAAACATCATACGATGGGTGAGCAATTGGCTAACGGGCAGGGCCCAAAGGGTTATGGTAAATGGAGCTGCGTCAGGCTGGCGGGCGGTCACCAGTGGGGTCCCTCAAGGCTCCATTTTAGGGCCGGTACTTTTCAATATTTTTATAAACGATCTGGATGTAGGAATAGAGGGTATTTTGAGCAAGTTTGCTGATGACACCAAACTTGGAGGAGTTGTGGACTCAAATGAGGGCGTAAAGGCCTTGCAGAGGGATCTGGATAGGTTGGAGAGCTGGGCGATCACCAACCGCATGAAGTTCAATAAGAGCAAGTGCCGGGTCCTGCACCTGGGACGGGGAAACCCTGGCTGCACGTACAGACTGGGCAATGAGATGCTGGAGAGCAGCCTAGAAGAGAGGGATCTGGGGGTCGTGGTAGACAGCAAGTTGAATATGAGCCAGCAGTGTGCCCTGCCAGCCAGGAGGGCCAATCGTATCCTGGGGTGCATCAAGCACGGCATCACTAGTAGGTCAAGGGAGGTGATTGTCCCGCTCTACTCTGCGCTGGTGCGGCCTCACCTCGAGTACTGTGTGCAGTTCTGGGCACCACAGTATAAAAAGGACATGAAACTGTTGGAAAGTGTCCAGAGGAGGGCTACGAAGATGGTGAAAGGCCTTGAGGGGAAGACGTACGAGGAACGGCTGAGGTCACTGGGCCTGTTCAGCCTGGAGAAGAGGAGGCTGAGGGGGGACCTCATCACAGTCTACAACTTCCTCGTAAGGGGGTGTCGAGAGGCAGGAGACCTTTTCTCCATTAACGCTAGTGACAGGACCCGCGGGAATGGGGTTAAGCTGAGGCAGGGGAAATTTAGGCTGGACGTCAGGAGGGGGTTCTTCACAGAGAGGGTGGTTGCACACTGGAACAGGCTCCCCAGGGAAGTGGTCACTGCACCGAGCCTATCTGAATTTAAGAAGAGATTGGACTGTGAACTTAGGCACATGGTCTGAACTTTTGGGTAGACCTGTGCGGTGTCAAGAGTTGGACTTGATGATCCTTAAGGGTCCCTTCCAACTCAGGATATTCTATGATTCTATGATTCTATGATCCACCTCTGCATGCTGGGAGAACATAAGGGGAAGGAGTCATGGCTGCACCACCAGGCATTAATGCTCTGCATCTCCTGCATCACTCCAGCACCTCCCTGTGCCCAAGATGATGCCAGCCGCAATGGGCACATCCCCAGGTGGTTACGGTACTTCTTCTGGAGGCACCATATTGGGCACTGGCCCTGTGGGAGGCGATTTATAAAGAATGGGTTCAGAATGCACCAGCTGATGTTTTTGCTCTGTATTTAAGAGGGAAGCCAGTGAGCAGAGCTGGGAGAGCTCCTCTATGACTGCTGTGTGGGGCCATGTGTCCTGTGAGGAAGCTGCTTTTCCCTGTGCCATGCCACACAAGTGTTCCCCTACTTGCTGCCATTGTCCTGGCAGATGTGACATGGAAAAATGCCGATGTGAGGATGGCTGAGGCCATGTAGATGACCAGAGAGTGGCCATGCCTGGCCCCATGAACCCCACACCTGTCCCTCTGCACCCCACACCCATCCGTCCCTGTGCTGGGTCTCCTGGCTATCAATGCACCGTCCCCAGGAGACAGCCCTGAGCAGGGATGTTGTGCACAGGGGTATCCAGCTGTGGGGCAGGTGGGGATGGGGTCTCAGCATGGCTGGCCCCCACACCCACAGACCATCCCCAGCCTTGCACTATGGGCTTTTAGACATTCCACACCAATACCTGGAAGGAGCCAAGATGTCCCTTCATTGCAGCTCCCAGTGCTGACATCTGGGGCCTTGGTATGCAGTGGGGGACTCTGGGACAAGATGGGTGCAGGCAGGAGTGGAGCTGCTCAGCTGGGAGGCATAAGGCTGCAAGACTACACGGAAGGCGTAGGGGAAAGGAAAATGGTTTGAAAACTCAGCAAGAGCTGCTTGGAGGCAGAGCTGGAGGGGACGTGGTTTTCAGGCTCCTTCCTGCAAGGAAATTCCCTCACCTCTCCAACCCCCATCAACACACTTGTCTCACAGTTTCCTTCAGGCCCATGCATTCATGTTTCACAGCATAAGCCTCCAGGAAACTTTTCCTAAAAGGGAAGAAATGGAGTTAGGTGCAAGGAGCTACTCCCTCACTCCCATACAGCCTCCAGCCCTCCCTCGTGATTGAATGCCCATTGTGGTGTCAGCTGCAGACTTGCTGAGGGTAACCTCTGCCCCAGCATCCTCAGAGTAATACCACTGTTGAATTCAATTGGACGTCATTTGGACCCTTGGGGTACACCACTAATTAGTGTCTTTCAACTAGACTTTTCAGCACTGATCACCCTCCTTGGGGTTGAGCCCTTCCATCAGTTTTCAGTCCACCCTGCCCTCTGCTCTTTCAGCTCAGACATCAACAGTTTGTCTATGAGAATCTTGGGGGAAACACTGTCATAGGCCTTCGTGAAGTGCAGGCAGGCAAGATGCATGCTCTCCCCTTGTCTACTAGGACAGTCGTTTCATCACAGAGGGTTGTTGGCTTGGCCATGCACGACTTCCCCTTGCTGAATTCCTGCTGGCTACTCCTGATGATTGGTTTGTCCTCCAGGTTCCTGGAAATGCTTCCCTGGATGAGTTATTCCCTCACCTCCCAGAGATGGAGGTGATCTGACAGGCCTCTAGTTCCCCAGGCCCTCCTCCTTGCCATTCAGGAAGAAGTAGAGTTTGCTTCCCTTCAGTTTTTGGGCCCTTCTCCCACTCGCCTTGACCCATCAAGGATGATTGAGTGGCCTCACAATGACATCTGCCAGCTCCTTCAGCACTCAAGGGTGACTCCTGCAGGCCCTCTGTTCCTCTCAGAAGGGAAGTGGGATAGGTAGGGAGGGAGCTTGCCCATCATGCCCAAGTAGGACTCGCTTCCACCCCTCCTCGTCTATTTGGCACTCTCCCCCTGCCTGATAGTGACAGGGCAGGGGCTCCACCACCCTTTGGGAGCATCCTCTGGGCACCCTTCTCTCTGGCACACCAGGGAGTTACTCCACCACGCAATCTCTTGGGAAACCAAGTAGTAAAAAGTTGTAGTTGTTCATGTTGGAAAGTACAAGCTGCAGGCTTTGGAGCTGGAATATGTGGTTGTGTCTGGTTTTGATCCTTCTAAGCAAAACCCTCTGTGCCCCATGCTGCAGGTGCTGACATGACTACCTAGGACCTCTGCAGATACCCCAGTGAGGGTGAGAGTGGGAATGAGTGACAGAAGGGACGTGAGATTAGGGTGGAGACGGGAAGAGATGGGTTTTGTTCTCTGGGTGTGTACTCCTGGGAAGGAATCTCTCTCCTGTGTGCAACACAAAACATTTTTCAGCCCTACTGACTCTCCCAATTGAAAGAGGGGAATCCCTGCCCTTTCCCTCCAGGTGACCTCCCAGCTCCTGCCCTCATGTTGAACGTGACATGGCTGGTCCTGCCATTGGGTTCAAGGCAGCTGGGGCAGCATGCCCAAGGGTTGTGCTGCCACTGCTCTGCTTCCCTTGGCTCAGACCCTGCTCTCTGCTCACACCAAGGACTGCCACTGCATCGTGCACCCTCACGGCTGAGTTCAACCCCAGAACCCACATGGCTTCGCCCCTACCTACAGAATCACATCTTCAATGCGGGATCCTCCTCTGCATATCAGGAGAACATGAGGGGATGGAGTCATGGCTGCACGCCCAGGTAGCCATGCTCTGCAACTCCTGCATCACTCCAGCACCTACCTGTGCCCAAGGTGATGCCGGCCGCAATGGGCACATCCCCAGGTGATTACAGTGCCCTGTGTGGCAGCACTTTGGTGGGTATTGGTTCTGTGGGAGGCGAGTCATAAAGGATTGGTTCAGAATGCACCAGGCTCCTTCCTGCAAGGACAGTCCCTCACCTCCCATGCCCTCAACAAAGCACAGCTTTCTTCAGGCCCATGCATGCATGTTTCACAGCACAAGCCTCCAGGATACTCTTCCTGGAAGGGAATATACAGAGTTGGGTGCAAGAAGCTACTCCCTCATTCCCATACAGCCTCCAACCCTCCTAATGGAGTAAATCGCCATTGTGGTGTCAGCTGCAAATTTGCTGAGGGCAACCTTGTCCCAGCATCCTGAGACTAATGCAGATGTTGAATGGAATTGGTCATAATTTGGATCCCTGGAGTTCATCACTAGTTAGCAGCCTTCAACTAGACTTTGTAGCACTGTTCACCTTTCGTCAGGTTCTGCTATTCCAACAGTTTTCAGTCCACCCCAGTGTCTGCTCATTCAGGCCAGGTGTCAATAACTTCTCTATAAGGATGTTAGGGTAGACAGTGTCAGAGGCCTTGCATTCCAAGATCCATGCTCTCCCCTCATCTACCAACACAGTCATTTCATCACAGAAGACTTTTGGGTTGTCCAAGCATAGATACCTCTTGCTGAATTCCTGCTGACTACTCCTGATGATTTGCCTGTCCTCCAAGTGCCTGGAAGTGCTTTCCTGGATGAACTGCTCCCTCACCTTCCAGGGATGGAGGTGATCTGACAGGTCTCTACCTCCCCAGGCCCTCCTTCTTGCCATCCAGGAAGAAGCAGAGCTTGCTTCCCTCCAGTGTTTGGGCCCTTCTCCCACTTGCCTTGACCCATCAAGGATGATGGAGAGTGGTCTCACAATGACATCTGCCAGCTCCTTCAGCACTCAGGGGTGACTCCTAGCAAGGACCGTGGCCTTCTATCTGCTCAGTTGCCTGAACCATTGCCCCGCCTGATCCTCCTTCACCAAGGGGACACCTTCCTTGCTGCAGTCCTTGTTCCTGCCTTCTGGGAGATGAAGTTCCTGAAGCGAGGTCTTGCTAGTACAGTCCTAGCCAAGAAAGGCATTTGGTACTTGTGTCTTCTCTCCTCTGAACCACAATAGTGGTTTCACTCACCTGGACAGGCTCTACTATTACTGGTCTCACTCCCCATCCTGAAAGAGAAAGGGGGTGAAAATACAATGAAATGGGCTCAACAGTTGAGATAAGAACAGGGAGATCACACAAGGTTTATTGTCACAGGCAAAACCGGCTCACAATAGGGAGATTAATGAAATTCATTACCTGTTATTATTAGCAAGCTAGAGCAGTAAGAAACAAAGAGAAAAAAAAAATAAAAGCAAACAAATATACCTTCATGACATCCATCTTCTTCCACCTCCTACCTCCAAGAGATGTAGGGGAAGGAAGAAGGAATGGGGGCTGCGGTCAGTCTGTAAAGCTTCGTCTCCGCCGCTCCTCCACACTCACTCTCTGCCCCTGCTCCAAGGGAATTTCCTCCCCCAGGATGCTATACTTCCAAGCTGATCTTGCATGGGCTTCCCACAGTCAGCAGCTCTTCAAGATCTGCTCCATCACGGGTCCCCCATGGGCAGCATCTCCTCCCAAACCCCTGCTCCTGCGTGGGATCCTCTCCATGGACTGCAGCTCCAGCCCGGGGCCTGCTCCTGTGGAGTCTCTCCATGGGCCACAGCCTCCTCCAGGACACAGCCACCTGCTCCACCGGGGGCTCCTCTATGGACTGCAGCATGGAGATCTGCTCCATGTGGGTCCCATGGGTGCAGGGGGACAGTCTGCTCCATCAGGGGTCTCTCCACAGGCTGCAGGGGAACATGTGCTGCGTGCCTGGAGCACCTCCTGCCCTCCTGCTGCACTGACCTTAGTGCCTTCAGGGCTGGTTCTCACTCCTCCCTCTGCCACCTGTTGTTGTACAGCAGGTTTTCTTCTCGTCTTAAATATGCTCTCACAGAGACAGGCAAACAAAATGGATTATGGGCTTGGCTTTGGCCTCCAGCAGGTCCCTTGGAGCAGTCTGACACTGGCCCTTTTCAAATAAGGGGCAGCTTCTGGACTTCTCAACGATGTCACCTCTGCAGACGCCAGCTACTAAACCCTTGCCCTGTAAACCCAACGCAGCTGCAGAATGCAGACCACAGTTTGCTTTCCCTTGGACGGGTGTCCAGTACACCTGCAATGGAAGGTGCCAGGGGTGCAAACACAGCCTTGCCATTTGCCATGCAGTAATGCAGATGGCTGTGAGACAAGGGCAGGCTCCTGAGCACCTGCAGTGCATTGATGGCAGCCTCATATGGGGCAGCAAAGCAGATGAAGTCTTTGAGAAAGGGATGAAAATTATCCAAATTCTTCTGAAGGCTGGTTTTGCCATTGACCAGAGTGAAGTCAAGGGACCTGCACAAGGACCTGAAACTTGGGTGTAAAATGGCAAGGTGGATGTTGCTATACCCCACTGGGTGAAGTCAGTGAGGTAACAAATGCGTCCCCATCAGCTAAAAGGAAAGAAACACAAGGTTTCCTAGGCCTTGTGGGTTTCTGGAGAAGGCATATTACATCCTGAAGGGAGCTTCTGAGCCCTCCCTAAGAAGTAACCTGAAAGAAGAGCACTTGGAAGTGGGAAGAGGTGAAAGTGGGTGTTCAAAAGGCTGCAGTGGGAGCCCTTGGGCCTATGTGTACAGGCCCAGCTGTGACAGTGGTGCTTCACACTGCAGGTGGGGAAAATGGCCTGGCCAGGAGCCTTCGGCCGGAAAGACCAGGAGAAAGCTGAGGTTGTCCTCTGGCCTTCTGGAGCCAGGCTATTAAGGATCAGAAGCCCATGATGCTCCAAGTGCCAAAAGCGAGCCAGGGAGTCATACCCAAAGGAAATTGGTGGGCCATCAGCCCAGACACAAAGCATTCTTTGAGTCTAGCACATCCCAGGTCACTCAACAACCTCTGGAAAGATTGAGCCATACCATGGAGTGTTAAAGGCTGGAGTGAGGACATTGGGTGCAGAGGCATGGGAGCACTTGGCTGGACATTTCTGAGAAGCCACCTGGCCGCTTAACAGCAAAGCATCTTGCAAGTGGCCTGGTGCTACCCAAAGAAAGACCCTACCTCCTGTGGAATGAAAGTCCCGGCAGTGCCCCTTAATAGTAGGCAATGAAATGCATTAATCTGCCTTATGCGGAGTCTCTTTTACCTGTGCTGGTCACTGGTGAGTGATCTCCCTGCCCTTATCTCAGTGCACAAGTCGTCCTTCCATCAGAGTTTCTCGCCTATTCCTTTGAGGAAGGGAATTGAGAGAGCAGCATGGGGGAGCTCAGGTGCCTTCAGGACGAAGCCTCTGCCTTTCCTGGTTGTTGTGTGGTCACATGAGGGTCAAAGTGTGGGTGCAGATGGCTCCCACATTGCTGTGCTGGCAGCAGTACAGCCCCAGCTAAGACTCCCTGAGAGTTCTTCATAAGCTGATTCACCAACAGGATGAAGGAGAAATCTGCCCACAGCCTTGGCAACTGCCCCAGAGCTCTGAAATCACTTTGGCTTTGGTGCAGGATTCCCATGATGCCATCATCTTTTGCCCAGATGTTGAAGACAAGCAGAGTGATGTGGTCAGAAGAGGGCAAAGCTGAGTGGACAACAGTCAGAAAGGCTTTGCAGGAAGGATGCTGCCCTTGAGATACTTGTTAAAACAGTGGTCTCAGAGAGGATGTGTTCAGAAGAGTGTAAAACAGTGAGCAGTGTTGGGATAAAAAGTAGATGGGCTTTACAAGGAGGATTCCGTCCCTAACAAGGAACCAAAATCAGCACGTGCTGTGGTGTCTGAGATGATAAAAATAAGAGTGAAGGCTCTGAAAATTAAACAGATACAGAAGGGTCTGAGGTAGGATCCCGCCAATTAGAGCCTGTCTTTGGGCAAGGCTCTGGCAGCCAAAGAAAGCCCACAGGAAAGGTCCCAGCAGCACTGCAAGCCTCTGTCCCACCGTCCCCAGCTCACAGCAAAGCAGACACCTGAAGCAGACGCTGCTCCCCAAAAGCAGCACCCCAAAAGATGCTGGGGCAGGTGCCGTGGGCAAGACTGTCTCCTTCTGGCCCTGCCGTCCTGCTGCTGATGCTCTGTGAGTTGGGGCATTGCTGGGTGTGGGGCCTGAGGGCTGGAGGTCTGCTGCTGTGGGCAGGAGCAGCTCCCCCAGCTCCCCATGCCCGGATCCCACACACCCTCCCCAGTGTCACGGAACTTTCAGTGGCAGCTGTCGACCTCGTCCTCCTGGCTGCAGGCAGCTGGTTTGCCATCAAGAAAGGTGAGGGAGTGGAGGAAGAGTGGGGAAAGGCTGAGGACATGGGGGCCCTGCTGCGGGGCTGGTGCAGAGGGAAAGGTGGTGGGGGGAACTTGGGGGTTCGCAGCTGGGGCAGACGGTGCCTGGGGGTGATGGCTGTGGGCAGCCCAGATGGGGAGGCTGCTGAGGGAGCTGGGGAGCTTCAGCCTTCATCCCCCAGCCCCGAGATGGGAGCCAAGACTGGGCAGCACTTTGGCCTGCGCACCTCAGCCCCTGTTCTTCTTGCAGGTGCCTGCAGAGGGAGATGCCCAAGGTGAGCACCAAGGGCTGCTGGCTGTGGGGTTTGCAGGAGGGAGTTGGGCGCATGGCGGGGCCCTGGGGTGTTCTTTTTCTCAGCACACACGCACCTCAGAACCAGGGGGTTTGTGGAAGTGTTGCTAAAGACCTTTAGCACCTTTTCGTTTTGCACTCTCTACGCCTCTTCATGGTGCTGGAAGTGCTCTGGATTCGTCTTCTGATCCCAGCCATTTCTGTAAGTGCCAGTCCCTTTTCACCCTTCTGTAGGCACTGTGTGAAATGCTGATGCCTTTGCAATGGCAAGCCGTGGTCGTGGGAGCAACTGTGGTGAGGAGTGGGGAAGCCTTGCCTACTGCATGTGGCTGGACACTAATGCAGGTTCTCCCTCCAGATGCCAACATGGATGAGATGGGCAGAGTGAAGGTGAGTTCAGCCCAAGCACAGCCTTCCACGCTGAGCGTGCACGTGATGGTTGCGAGAGGGCAGGCTGTTGGAGAGCAAATGCAAGCCAAAAGTGCTTCTGATGGCAGGAGCCTGGGAGCTTTGCGTGGCTGTGCTCTGGCTGAATCCCCCTCCTTCCATGCTCCCAGCATTTCCCCATGGTGGGCACTGCCAGAGCAAGGCCACTCCTTGTTCTCCCTTGTGTTTTGCAGCTCTCTCAATCCAACTGCTCTCAACACCCTTTGCATGCCAAAAGCTGAGCAAGTGAGAGGTGATGCAGCTGGTTCTCTGAGAGAGGCAGAGAGCACTGGGGAAAGCCGTGCTGATCTGTGAGCTGTGAATAAAGCCATCCCAAACAGGAAGGAGCTGGTGTAGTTCTCGGCAAGGTCTGTCTGCAAGCACTTCACATGCCTTCAGATCAACACTGGCACCCCTTTTTGCCTCGGTGTCTGTCTGTCTCCTCCGTCCCATTCCTGATGTGGCTGCATGAGACAGAGGTGCCATCAGGAACACAAAGTCAGAGATGTTTGTTTCTCATCTGAGCAAAACCGCATCTGCAGTGCACACACCGGTTGGCACACACATGTGAGCACATTCCTGCAGTGCTATCTGTCCCTGTAGGTCCAAATGTGCGTCTCCATGGGTGGAATAGCACTGTCACGACTTTATAATGCAACTTACGTGTACATACTTTCCACTGAGCAAAGCGAGATATATTCTTATTTTGAGAAAAAATCAATACAATCACAGTATGATTTAGTATATCTCTTATATTTTAGAAGTATTAATGTATTATTGATGCAGGTGTGAGTCCTACATCGTCTTGGCTAGACACACACAACTCTTCCCTGTGACAAAAAACCCCAAAGAAGCCCAAAAGGCAACCCCCACCCCATGTTATGGCCACTCAAGCCCTTTAGAGGAGAGCAAAGGCAGCCGTGGACAAGGCTCCTGTGCACTTCCCCTGTGGCAGCGCTATCGGGTCTGGGTGCGGGTCACTGTGGCATATGTTGTGGTGTTTCCCATCTGCTGCACAGGAGGAGGCTTTAGGGGGACAAGAAACCCTGTTACTTCAGCTGCTGACTGTGAGCCCTGCACAATGAGCGTGCACCAGGCTGCAGGAGTGCAGAAAGGAGCTGTGCACAGCTGTGCCATGACTCACCCTGTCCCGTCGAACATGGGCGACGGTGGAGTCTGTGGGAGCAAAAAATACACACCATGAGCCTTTCCCACCTCTTGGAGGGGTACCGAGACCCACCCCGGCTTTGTGCATCAGCTGCCTGTTTTCAGCACTCAATGCCCACGCCCATTTCCCCTCCCACCTCCCTGCTTTGGGAAATGCATTAAGTAGCAGTGAAGCAGAGATGCTGAGGTTTTGGTGTATTTCCAGCTTTCTGTGGCATCTCCTTTCTTTGCACAGCCAGCACACCTTGCAGGCTGCTCTGTACAGGCGTGGGAAAACAAGGTCATGCAGCAACTCGAGCATGGTGCACGTCAGGAGGGGATATATCTATAGCCTGTGACCCAACCACAACATCCTCTCTTTGCTGCTGCCTGTGGTTTCAGAGCAAGCTCTAAAATGTTTTCCCCACCAGGGCAAGGAAACAGCCACATCTTTCATTGCTGCTCTGTCCTTTCAACTGCATGAAAACAGAAATTGCTTTGTAGAAAAACTGAAGAAATGACAAAAGAAGAGGCTGAAGAGGGGGAATTGCAGTCTGGGGCTGCAGCAGCTGTGGAAGGACCCCCCAAGCAAATGGGCTTTGTCCCTGTGAGCACTGGGATACTACAGTGTCCCTTGTGCAGCCAGCAGCCACGCTCTGCATGCAAGGAGAAGCAGGATGTGAGGTGCTGGAGAGAAACCTGGCCTTAATGAACAGGCAGGGATTTTGTATGTCCCAGTGGGAAATGAAGTGGTGGGATTGCATGGGGGCTCACACAGGATTCTCATGGGGAGAGGAGCATGTGGCTTCCCATGTTGGAGGAGGTAGTACTCACACTGAATGTCACCATAGTTGGTGTCTTCCACCTGTGGGCTGTCAACGTGCTGCTGCCTGGAGAGAAATGGAATGGTTCTGGGATGTGCATGTGCTGAGGAGGGGTCTGGAGGCTTATGCCCTTTGGTGTTGCTTTCCTCCATTTGGCATTGAACTAGAGGACAGCCCAAGACAAGCCCCATTCATCCTGCCTTCTGCACAGGGAATGCCCCTGGCCAAGAAACACCCCAGGGTCCCACTGTGCTTCTGAATCCCTCCTGCAAACCCCACAGCCAGAAGCCCTTGGTGCTCACCTTGGGCATCTCCCTCTGCAGGCACCTGCAAGAAGAACAGGGGCTGAGGTGCGCAGGCCAAGGTGCTGCCCAGCCCTGGCTCCCACCTCGTGGCTGGGGGATGAAGGCTGAAGCTCCCCAGCTCCCTCAGCAGCCTCCCCAGCTGGGCTGCCCACAGCCATCACCCCCAGGCACTGTTTATCCCAGCTGTGCAGCCCCAGGTCCCCCCCTCCGCCTTTCCCACTGCACCAGCCCCGCAGCAGGACCCCCACAGCCTCAGCCTTTCCCCCCGCCTCCCCCACTCCCTCACCTTTCCTGATGGCAAACCAGCTGCCTGCAGCCAGGAGGATGAGGCCGACGGCCGCCACTGAAAACGCCGTTCCTATGGGGAGGTTGTGCGGGAACCAGGAATTTGGAGCTGGGGGACAGAGGGTGTGAGGGCATCACGGTGTGATGGGGAGAGGCAGGGAGCAGGACGTGCCTGTGCAGCCGGCACACCTACATGCTCGTCCTCACCTGGGGAGCTGTGGATGTCCTGGGTGGTCTCAGCAGCACTTGTACCTTGGTGGAAAGCACATTTTTCTTAGTAAGGACAAGACCTTGCACACCACCTCACACATGCCCATGTCCCCACTGTTTGTCCTTGCTGAGCTGGCACCTGCCCACCCTGGTGTCTCAAACCAGCACCACTGTGGTCTCCCCTCTGTTTACCAGAACTTACTTTTACTCAAATATATGCTGTAGCCCATCTCATGAGAATAATATGATTTCCCTGGCCACAGGCTCATCACTGTAAAGGGCAGTCCTTAGAGCAACCATGTCTCAACCTAGGGTCCTTGCACTCTGTGCCTCCACCCAGCACGTCCCCAAGTCTGCAGCAGAGGTGGACCCTTGAGAGCAGCTTTCTCTCAAGGGTCTCCCTTGGAGGAGAGGGAACAGTCCTGTACGGGAACCACCCCAGAGACATGCCCTGCCTACTGCAGCACACAGCTCCAGCCTCAGTGGTGTCCCAGTCCCTTCTGTCCCCACCACCCTGGGGCTATGTCTCACCTGGCACAGACAGCGTCCAGGGAGCACTGAGAGCAGAGCTCCTCACCCAGTTGCTGTCATTCCTCTGCTGGTACCCACATGTGTACGTCCCAGCACTTCTGGAGGTGATGTTCACTACTAGAGGGTAGATGACCCTGCCATGCTGGGCTTTCAGGCTGTGCTCCTCCAGCCCATTCTTGCAGAAGACAACTCGCGTAGCAGGAAAATGAGCATCAATGGTACATTGAAAGAAAACTATTTCCCCCTCCTGGGCACTGGAAGTGTTGAGGTACAGGACTGGAGCCTGATAGTTACCTGGAGAGAAGGCAGAGGGATTCCCCAGGCAAGCATTAGTGACTGCCGGGTAGCAAAACCAACTGCATGCCAAGGCTGGGAGAGTCTGCTCTCCTGGAATTTACACAATGAATTGTGAGGGAATAATTCCTTTCAACTATCCCATCTCTTTCTGCAGGACATGTTCATTTTTGGGACTCACCTCCATGCTCCTGCAATCCTGAAGAGCTGCAGATGTCCTGGGTGGTCACTCCAGCACCTGCACCAAGGGGCAAAGAGGGCTTTGCTTAGAGGGACAGCGACCTCCTGCCTTCCCCAAAGCAACTCTGCCCCACAGTGCTGCACGCCTGCCCCACACACACTGTCTCCATCCTCTCCTGTGCCCACCACTGGCCTGTCCTGCCCCCAGCAACAGCCTTCCAGCCCTCAGCCCCCATGCCCAGCAATGCCCCAACTCACAGAGCACCAGCAGCAGGACGGCAGGGCCAGAAGGAGACAGTCTTGCCCATGGCACCTGCCCCAGCATCTTTTGGGGTGCTGCTTTTGGGGAGCAGCGTCTGCTTCAGGTGTCTGCTTTGCTGTGAGCTGGGGATGGTGGGACAGAGGCTTGCAGTGCAGCTGGGAGCTGTCCTGTGGGCTTTCTGTGGCCGCATGAGCCTGGCCCACACTAAGCATCTCTGTCATCAGCAGGGCCCTGCCTCAGCCCCTGCTACATCCGCTGCTTTTGTTGAGCCCCCGCTGTTATTTCTGTCCGCTCACACACTGCAGATCATGCTGTTTTTACGTGTATCTCATGGCAGTATCCTTCCAACAGTGGCGTCCTGCCCCTTTTCCTATTGACACATTTGGCTCATTGTTTTGTAGCTCTCCATCAGGCTAGCAAACATCTGCAGCCTGTCCAAAATCCTTTTCCTTCTTTTCCACACCCATGTGGGCACAGCACTGCTGCATCCTCTGTCAATGCTCAGTCCCTGTACTCTTGTTGCTTGTGGAAGGCTGTGCAGTCTGAGCCCCTCTGCCTGCCAGCGGCTCCATCGGGAGACCTGGTGCTGCAGCCTGTGTCCCATGTAAGAAAAGAAGTCACTTCAACACCATGTCTTGGGGGTGTCTGGCAAGGAGACACTGTTTCCTTTCCCAAAATCTCTGCCTTTCCTACCCTTTCTGAGTACACGTGGAAACACAATTTTGCTGTGGAAAAAAAGAGCACTTTGTGTTGTACAATAATAACGGGGAGCCATTTTGCAGGGGATACCATTGCTGTGCCACTGGATGGTCATGAGCCAGGTAGTGGTGAGTAATAACATTTTGCCTCTCTCCTTTTTGGGCAGTAAATTTACAAATGACTCCTGTTTGTTCCATTCATTTAAAAAGTACTTTTGGGGATGCTGATGTATTTGCACTAGATGATCTTTCCAGGTACCATTCAATTCCTAACATTTTGTGATTCTGTGCTACCAGAGCACTGCAGAGAAGCCCTCCTCCTTCCACTCAGCAGTCTCTTTCCAGGGCCACCAACCAGATGGCTTTGCTCACTCATTCCCAGTTGAGCTCATTTCAGCCTGCAGTTCAGACAATGGTTTGCATCCCTCTGTCCCTCCAGAAATACAGGGGGGTTCTGCCCCCAATAACCTGATGGCAGTAGGGACCTCTGTGTGCCACTGTCTACCAGAGCCTCATACTCTCATGGTTCTCATGTGCAAGGCCTTTGCATATACACTGTCCAGTCAATGCCATTGACCATTTTCTCCACCTGGCTGGTGGCAGGGCCCTTCCAGTCCTGCTCAGAGTGGCCATTACTTCATCCTAGCAAATGCAAACAGGAGAGTGGCCTGGCAATGACTTCTGCAAGTTCCCTCAGCATCCTGGAGTGCATTCCTTTGTGGGAGTATTGCCCTGGGGGTGGACAAGCCCCATTGTTGGTGATAGCAGCAGTGTTTTCTGTTACCGGGCAAAGTTGTTAACTGATGAACCCATCTCGTTCATCAGCAGCCCCCCATTGCCTCTAGTGTTATTTTATCTGCAATATATTTGTACAAGCCGTTTCATTTCTCCCTGACCCCTCTTGCAAAGTTTAATTCTAGGGAGACCTTAGCTTTTCTAGTTCCCTTCCTACAGCCTCTGACAACAGCCTTATATTCCTCCCGAGTGGCCGCACCCTCCTTCCATGGTCTGTAGACTCTCCTCTTCCACTGGAGTTTGCCCAGCAGTTCCCTCTTTAACAAGTCTCCAGGCTCTCTTTCCTGACTTTAAACCTGTTGGGATGCTTGGATCTTGAGCTGGGAAGAAGCAGTCCTTGAACACTAACCAACTGTCTTGGGACCCTTTCTTTCAGGTACCTTGTCCCATAGAAATTTCCCCTAGCAATTGTCTGAAAAGGCCAAATTTTTCCCTGCTGAAATCCAGGGTTGCGATTCTGCTCTGTATTCTCTTCCTGCCCCACGAGATCCTGAATTGCACCATCTCATGGTCGCCACAACCAAGGCTGCACTCAAATTTCAACCTTGCGAAGAGGAGGCTGAGAGGAAACCTTATTAATGTATACAAATACCTTAAGTGTGGGAGACAGTGGGATTTGGCCAACCTCTTTTCAGTTGTTTGTGGGCATAGGAGAAGGGGCAATGGTCAAAAAAAATGGAGCACTGGAAGTTCCACATCAACCTGCGAAAGAAGTTCTTCACAGTGAGGGTGACAGAGCACTGGAACAGGCTGCCCAGGGAGGTTGTGGACTCTCCATCTCTGGAGATACTAAAGTCCTGTCTGGACACGTACCTGGGCAACCTGCACTAAGGAAACTGCTTTGACAGGGGGGTTGGACCCGAGGATCTCTTGAGATCCCTTTCAACCCCTACAATTCTGTGATTCTGTGATTCTCTGTGTCAACCAACCCCTCCTTGTTAATGACAACAAGCTCTGACAGCAGTCTTCTCCTAGTTGGCATGTCCACCATTTGTATGTGAAGTTATCATCTGTGCTGGATGAACCAGCTCAAGGATCAGAGCAACCAAGTGAAGAACTCTGCCCACAGTGTCCCCCAGGACTTGGCAGTCACAGGTGAGATGTGAAACCAGAGCAGAGGAGCATCCTCCATATACTTCTAACCCCAGAGGACGAAGGGGACATGCTCAGTGTCCTCATGGTCAGTCCCCAATCAGTTCAGGTGCTCTGCTATCAGTGCTTCTTGAACCCCATCTGTGCCAGGTGAGAATCAGCCCCAGGGCAGTGGGGGCAGTGGGACAGGGACACCGCTGAGGCTGGAACATTGTACTGCAGCAGGCAGGTCATGGCTCTGGTGTGGTTCCCCCACAGGAGTGTTCCTTCTCCTCCAATGGAGCCTCTAGTGAGAGAGCATCTCTCAAGGACTACCTGTATCTCTGCATCACCTGTGCTGTGTCATCTGAGCTGCCTCACTATCACATGGTAGGACAGCTCACATAGCTGGAATGCTGTCATAGAGGGCTATGTCTCTTTTAGGAAGGACAGGCTGGGGAAGCGAGGGGGTAGGGTTGCTCTTTATGTGAGGGAGCAATTAGAGTGTACCCTGCTCCACCTGGAGGAGGGTGAAGGAAAAGTGCAGAGCTTGTAGGTGAGAATTAAGGGGTGGGCTGGTATGGGGGACACTGTTGTAGGGGTGTACTACACGTCACCAGATCATGAGGAGGAAGTCTATGAGGCCTTCTACAAGCAGCTGGAAGTAGCCTCACAATCCTGCGCACTGGTTCTCATGGGGGACTTCAATTATCCAGACATCTGTTGGGTAAGCAACTCAGCCAGAAACACGCACTCCAAACAGTTCCTACAATGCGTTGAAGATAATTTTCTGACCCAGGTAGTGGAGGAGCCAATGAGACAGGGTGTGTTGCTGGACCTTGTCCTTACCAACAGGGATGGGTTCATTAGGGATGTGAAGGTTGGGGGCAGCTTAGGATGCAGCGACCATGAGATGGTGGAGTTTAAGATGGAACTTGGTGGAAGAAGTAAGGCTAAAGGGGAAGGAAACCTGCATGGATGAGCAAGGAGCTCATTGATAAGATCAAAAGGAAAAGGAAGGTCTATGAAATATGGAAAAAGAGCCCATCCTCTTGGGAGGAGTATACAAGTGTTGTCAGGGCCTGCAGGGATGTGACAAGGAAGGCTAAAGCCCACCTAGAGATGCGGCTTGCAAAAGAGGTAAGACATAATAAGAAGGGTTTTTTTAAGTATGTAAACAGTAAAAGGAAGACTAGGGATAATGTGGGTCCCTTGATGATTGAAAGGGGTGTCCTGGCAATGGGAGATGCCAAAAAGGCAGAGATACTGAATGCTTTCTTTACTTCAGTCTTTGTTTCAAGGACTCCCCCCCAGGACTCCACAACCCTGAAGGGAGGAGAAAAGGTCTGGGAAATGGAGGGCTCCCCCCTGGTAGATGAGAGAGTGGATTGGAAGTGTCTGAGTGGGCTCAAAGCACACAAATCCATGGGTCCCGATGGGATGCATCCACGTGTCCTAGGGGAATTGGCAGAGGTGATTGCTGAACCACTCTCTATCATCTTTGAAAGGTCCTGGAGAACAGGAGAGGTGCCTGAAGACTGGAGAATAGCCAATGTCACTCCGGTCTTCAAGAAAGACAAGAAGGAGGATCCAGGAAACTACAGGCCAGTCAGTATCACCTCTGTCCCTAGAAAGGTGTTGGAACAGCTTGTTCTGGATGCCATCTCCATGCAATTGGAAGAGAAGAAGGTTATGAGGAGTAGTCAGCATGGATTCACCAAGGGGAAGTCGTGCTCGACCAATCTTGTTGCCTCCTATGATGGCATCAACTGATGGGTAGATGAGGGGAGAGCAATGGATGTCACCTACCTTAACTTTAGCAAGGCTTTCGATACTGGCTCCCATGACATCCTGCTAGTAAAGCTGAGAAAGTGTGAGATAGAGGAGTGGACAGTAAGGTGGGTTGAGAACTGGCTGACTGGTCGAGCTCAGAGGGTGGTGATTGGTGGTGCAGAGTCCAGCTGGAGACCTGTGACTGGCGGTGTTCCCCAGGGGTTGGTGCTGGGTCCGGTCTTGTTCAACATTTTCATCGACGACCTTGATGGGGGAATAGTGTCTGCCCTCAGCAAGTATGCCTATGTCACAAAGGTGGGAGGAGTGGCCAACATGCCAGAAGGCTGTGCTGCCATTCAGCAAGACCTGGACAGGCTAGAGAGATGGGCAGGAAGAAACCAAATGAGATTTAATAAGAGCAAGTGTAGAGTCCAGCACCTGGGAAGGAACAACCACATGTATCAGTACAGGCTGGGAGATGACCTGCTGGAGAGGAGCTCTGAGGAGAAGGAGCTGGGGGTCCTGGTGGACGACAGGTTGGCCATGAGCCAGCAGTGTGCCCTGGTGGCCAAGAGGGCCAACGGGATCCTGGCGTGGATTAAAAGGAGTGTGGCCAGCAGGTCAAGGGAGGTGATCCTTCCCCTCTACTCTGCCCTGCTCAGGCCTCACCTGGAGTGCTGTGTCCATTTCTGGGCTCCCTGGTACAAAAAAAGACAGGGATCTCGTGGAAAGAGTCCAGCGGAGGGCCACAAAGATGATACAGGCCCTAGAGCATCTTCCCTGTGAAGAAAGGCTGAGAGACATGGGTCTGCTCATCCTGGAGCAAAGAAGACTGAGAGGAGATCTTATCAATGTATCCAAATACCTTCAGTGTGGGAGACAGAGGAATTTGGCCCACTATGAAGAACTCCTTCACACTGAGGGTGACAGAGCAATGGAACAGGCTTCCCAGGGAGGTTGTGGACTCTCCATCTCTGGAGATATTCAAGACCCATCTGGATGCCTACCTGGGTAACCTGCTATCCCACCATGTCTCTGTAATTGCCAACACATCATAGTCTCCTGACCAAACACTGATTTCTAACTCTTCCTGCTTATTCCCCATGCCATGTGCATTAGTGTCCATGAACTTCAGGGAAGGAGCTGAGCACACTGATTTCACCCCATTGGGGTAGGAGGCCTGCCAGTCTTCATCTCTACGAGGGTGCTGCCCCACTAGTGCAAGCCCTGCTACAACCCCATCCCCCTGTGGATATAGCTTGAAAGTCTCCAAATGAGCCCTGCTAATTGCTGTCCCAGAACACTCTGGACCCTGTGAGATAAACCTTTCCCAAGCAGATGGGGAACATGCCAGATGTACGAAAGCAACACCAAAGAGCATAAGGCTCATGTCCCCTCCTCAGCACATGCACACTCCTGAACCATTCACATTCCTCTCTAGGCAGCAGCACATTGACAGCTCACAGATGGAAGACATCAACAGTGATGACATCCAGTGTGAGTACTACTTCCTCCCTTGGAGTAAGCCACACGCCCCTCTCCCCTTGAGAACCCCGTGCACCAGTACATGCAATCCCACCACTTCATTTCCCACTGGGAAATACAAAATCCCTGCCCGTTCATCTAGAGCAAGTTTCTCTCCAGCACCTCACGTCCTGCTTCTTCCTTGCATGCAGAGTGTGCGAGGCTGCTGGCTACACAAGGGACATGGCAGCATCCCAGTGCTCCCAGGGACAAAGCCCCTTTCCTTGGGGGGTCCTTCAACACCTGTTGCAGCCCCAGGCTTCAATTCCCCCACTCCAGCCACTGCTTTTGTCCTTTCTTCAGTTTCTCTTCAGAGGCATTTCTGCTTCAAGAGCAGGCCAAAGCATTGCACAGCAATGAAAGACATGGCTCCTTGCACTGGTGGTCAAAATATCTTATAGCTCGCTCTGAAACCACAAGCAGCAGCAAAGGGAGGATGTTGTGGTTGGGTGACAGGCTATAGATATATCCCCACTCTACATACACTTAGCATGAGTTGCAGCATTACCTTCTTTTCCGAAGCCTACATAGAACAGTTTGCAAGGTGTGCTGGCTGTGCAATGAGAGGAGATGCCACAGAATGGTAGAAATACACCAAAACCTCAGCTTCTCTGCTCCACTGCTGCTTAAGGCATGTCCCAGAGCAGGGTGATGGGAGGGGAAATGAGGCTGGCCATTTTGTACTGAGCCCAGGCATCTGATGCCTAAAGCCAGGGTGGGTCTCAGTCCTCCTCCAACAGGCAGCAAGGGCTCATGGTGTGTATTTTTTTGCCCCAACAGACTCTACCATCGCCCACATTCAACAGGACAGTGTGAGTCATGGCACAGCCGTGCACAGCTCCTTTCTGCACTTCTTCAGCCTGGTGCCCACTCATTGTGCAGTGCTCACAGTCAGCAGCTGAAGTAACAGGATTTCTTTTCCCCCTAAAGCCTCCTCCTGTGCAGCAGATGAGCGACACCACGATGTATGCCACAGTGACCCGCACCCAGACCTGATAGTGCTGCCACAGGGCAAGGGCACAGGAGCCTTGCCCACGGCTGCGTTTGCTCTCTTGCAGAGGGCTTGTGCAGCCATAATGTGGTGCATGGGGATACGCTTTGGGCCTCTTTGCGGTTTGCTGTCACAGGGAAAAGCTGTGTGTGTCTAGCCAAGAGGATGTAGGACTCATTTCTCTCTTTGCAACACATTAAGATCTCTAATATATATCAGGTACATGAAATGATATTGTGAGTGTATCGATGTTTCTTCACCAAGTTAAAACATCTCCCTGTGCTCAGTGGATGACGTGCATACTTGTATACTACACGATAAAGACACAGGGGTGCTCTTCTACCCATCCACACAGATGCACATTTGGACTTGCAGGGACAGATATCACTGCAGGGATGTTGTAGTGGGTTTAAGTGGCAACGTTTTGGTAGCAAGGGGCCATAAAGGTGGCTTCTGTGAGAAGGATCTAGAAGCTGCCCTATGTTTGGTAAGGACCCCACTGTTGACTAGACCTAAGCCAATATGTGATGTTATTTTGTTTCTCCATGAGAGCATGTATAAGACAGGGAAAAAAAACGCTGCGCCATACAGCAGCTGGGAGAGTGAGAGGAGTGAGGAACAGCCTTGCAGGCACCAAGGTCAGTGAGGAGGGACGGGGAGAGGTGCACCAGGCGCCAGAGCAGAAGTCCCCTACGGCCTGTGGTGAGGACCATGGTGAAGCAGGATGTCCCCCTGCAGCCCATGGAGTACCACGGTGGAGCAGGGTTCCATGCTGCAGCCCGTGGAGGACACCACGGTGGAACAGGTGGCCCTGCACTGACAGAGGCTGCCGCCTGTGGAAGACCCCTGCCGGAGCAGATTCCGGGACGGATCTGTAGCCCATGGAGAGGAGACCACACAGGAGCAGGTGACCTGGCAGGAGCTGCTGCCCGTAGGGGAGCCAGGTTGGAGCAGTTTCCTCCTGAGGGATGGACCCCGTGGTACGGAACCATATCTGGAGCAGTTCTGGAAGAGCTGTAGCCTGTGGGCAGCCCATGCCGGATCAGTTCACCAAGGACTGCATCCCGTGGGAGGGACCCACAGCACAGGGGACAAGAGTGACAGAGGAGTGGCAGAGAAGAAGCACTATAGGCTGACAATAAAGCCCATTCCCCCGTTCTGTTGCGCCGCTCGGGGAGAGGAGGTGGAAGAGGGTTGATGGGGGGGAAGTTGCTTTTGGTTTCTTTCCTTTGTTTCTCACTTCTCTAGCTTTAAAGTAATAGGTAATAAATCTTACCATCTACATATGCTGACTCTGTTTTGCATGGAATGATAATTACTGTGCCATATCCTCAACCTAATCTCAAACCTTGAGCCCTTTTCATTGTATTCTCTCCCCATTCCTCTTAGAGAAGTAGAAGTGAGAGACCGGTTGTGCTGGAGATCAACTGTACACTCCAGTAAAACCACCACAGATGTGCTCACATGTGTGTGCCAATAGTTGTGTACACAGAAGATATTATTTTGCTCAGATGACAAATAAATGTCTCTGACTTTGTGTTCCTGATGGCACCTCTGACCCATGCAACCGCATCAGGAATGGGAAGGAACAGACAGACAGACACCAAGACACAAAGGAGTGGCAGTGTCAATCTGAAGAGATGTGAAGAGCCTTGCACACAGACCTTTCCAAGAAAAACTACACCAGCTCCTTCCTGTTTGGGATGGCTTTATTCACAGCTGGCAGGTCGGCCGGGCTTTCCCCAGTGCTCTCTGCCTCTCTCAGAGAACCAGCTGCATCGCCTCTCACTTGCTCAGCTTTTGGCATGCAAAGGGTGTTGAGAGCAGTTGGATTGAGAGAGCTGCAAAACACAAGGGAGAACAAGGAGTGGCCTTGCTCTGGCAGTGCCCACCATGGGGAAATGCTGGGAGCATGGAAGGAGGGGGATTCAGACAGAGCACAGCCACGCAAAGCTTCCAGGCTCCTGCCATCAGATGCACTTTTGGCTTGCATTTGCTCTCCAACAGCCTGCCCTCTCGCAACCATCACGTGCACGCTCAGCGTGGAAGGCTGTGCTTGGGCTGAACTCACCTTCACTCTGCCCATCTCATCCACGTTGGCATCTGAGGAGAGAACCTGCATTAGTGTCCAGCCACACACAGCAGGTAGGGCTTCCCCACCCCTCACCACAGTGGCTCCCATGGCCACGGCTTGCCATGACAAAGGCATCAGCACTTCACACAGTGCCTAGAGAAGGGTGAAGAAGGGACTGGCACTTACAGAAACGGCTGGGGCCAGAAGAAGAGTCCTCAGCACTACCAGCAACATGGAGAGGCATAGAGAGACGACAGAGAAATGGTGCTGAAGGTCCTTAGCAACACTTCCACAAACCCCCTGGTTCTGAGGTGCGTGTGTGCTGAGAAGAAGAGCACCACAGGGCCCCGCCATGCGCCCAACTCCCTCCTGCACATCCCAACAGCCAGGAGCCCTTGGTGCTCACCTTGGGCATCTCCCTCTGCAGGCACCTGTAAGAAGAACAGGGGCTGAGGTGCACAGGCCAAGGTGTTGCCCAGCCCTGGCTCCCATCTCGGGGCTGGGGGATGAAGGCTAAAGCTCCCCAGCTCCCTCAGCAGCCTCCCCATCTGGGCTGCCCACAGCCATCGCCCCCAGGCACCGTCTGCCCCAGCTGCACACCCCCAAGTTCCCCCCACTGCCTTTCCCTCTGCTCCAGCCCCGCAGCAGGACCCCCACGGCCTCAGCCTTTCCCCCCTTCTTCCCCCTCTCCCTCACCTTTCCTGATGGCAAACCAGCTGCCTGCAGCCAGGAGGATGAGGCTGATGGCACCACTGCCAGCACTGTGCCTGTGGGGAGGGTGTGCGGGATCCCGGCATGGGGAGCTGGGGGAGAGAGGGTGTGAGGGCAGCGGGATGTGGCGGGGAGAGGCAGGGAGCAGGACGTGCCTGTGCAGCCGGCACACCTCCTATCTTGTAAAGCTCCTGTTTTTCCCCATGCCAAGGGGACTGCAAGCCAGCACGCCCTGGATGTCTGGAGAGCCTGGCAGCCCTGGACTTCATACTGGTGTCCCTGGGTATGCAGGATAGAATCACTCACCTGGGGGTGATGACCATGTCGGGGAACCTGCCACAGTGTCTGGCAGGAGAAAGGGACAGTATGAGTGTCTGCAGCATGCCTGCTCTGCCCAGACTAGGCACATACTGATCTTGTGTCCTGCAACAGCCCTGCACATAACTGTGTGGGGCAGGGGAGACACAGCCCCATGGGCACATCCCCCCACCGACAGCCAGCACCATCCTCAGTGGAGGGGTAAAATTGCCCACGGCTGCTGTGCCAACATGGGCCCGTATGGATCTGGTGTCTAAATGCAAGTGCCTCTATCTCTTATCTCCAGACCTCTGTGGAGCCGTGTCTCACCAGGGACATCCAGGATGCGGCCAGCACTGAGGGCAGAGATTCTTACTCGGTTGCTGCCATCGTTGACCTGGTACCCACATGTGTATGTCCCCTCGTTCTCCTGGGTGACCTTTAGAGTTATGGTGTAGCTCAATTTCCATGGTTGCCATTTCAGGCTGCGGGCCTCCATCCTATCCTTGCAGAATACAATCCGGGAAGGCACTGAAGGGCCATCAATGGTGCAGCGAAGTGAAACCAGTTCCCCCTCCTGATTGCTGGAGGTGTTCAGGAAGAGGGATGGAGCCGGGAGGTCACCTGGAGAAACAGCACACGGATTGCCTGGGCAGCATTACTGACAGCAGAGACACAAAGAGATTTGGATCCCAAATGGTGAAAGGTCTCCTGTCAAGGGATTAACACGGGAAGAACAAACCTCCTCTGCCTTCCCATATCAATCACCACACCCACACACCCCTCCCCTCTGCCTCCCATCCCTACGCTCCCCCCTCACCTGGGGATCTGCAGATGTCCTGGGTGGTAACACCAGCACCTGCAGCATGGGGCAGAGAGAGCTTTGCTTAGAGGGGCAGCGACCTCCTGCCTTCCCCAAAGCAACACTGTCCCACTGTGCTCCATGCCTGCCCCACACACGCTGTCTCCATCCTCCCCTGTGCCCACCACTGGCCTGTCCTGCCCCCAGCAGCAGCCCTCCAGCCCTCATCCCCCACGCCCAGCAATGCCCTGACTCACAGAGTGCCAGCAGCAGAACGGCAGGGCCAGAAGGAGACAGCCTTGCCCATGGCACCTGCCCCAGCATCTTTTGGGGTGCTGCTTTAGGGGAGCAGCGTCGGCTTCAGGTGTCTGCTTTGCTGTGAGCTGGGAACAGTGGGACAGAGGCTTGCAGTGCAGCTGGGACCTGTCCTGTGGGCTTTCTTTAGCCGCCTGAGCCTTGCCCACAGACAGACACTCTGACCAGCCAGGCCCTGTCTCAGCCCCTGCTGCGTCTTTTTCATGTGCAGAGCCTGCACTTTCAGTTACAGATACTAAGACACTTTACCACACATTATTTTCACTTGTATCTCAGGGGCAGCATCCTCCCTGCAAAACCCTACTGGACCTTGACCCCAGCCAGCTTGAGCCCCTTGACTGACAGCTCCCATGGCACCAGAAAGCATCAGCAGCCTTTCTGACAACTTTTTAGCTCATTCTCCTTGCATGTGCTTGATAATTGTAAATCACCCCCCGAACTGTTGTTCCTTTTACACGGCTACACAGCCTGAGCCCCTCTGCCTTCTAGTGGCTCCATGGGGAGACCTGGTGCTGCAGTCCTCTGTTATGTGCAGAAAGGGACTCCCTCACAACCCAGGCCTTGGGGGTTTCTGGCAAGGAGGCACTGGTTCTCTTCCCCAAATCTCTGCCTTTTCTCCCATTTCCTAGTGCACCTGGAAACCCGCTTTGTGCTGTACAAGAACAAGTGGGGGTGCAGTTCTGTGGGGGCTGCCATAACTGTGGGACTTAATGGGCATGGGTCAGTTAAGAGTGAGAAACTTTGTTTTCATCATTTTTATTTTTTTCCCCACTTTTGCTTAATATACCACATTTATGTCAACCCATGACTTTCCTAAATTTTGCCGTCTTGATTCTCTTGCCCTGATCCCACTGGGGTTTGGCTGAGTAAGTGGCTCTGTGCTGCTTCCCTGCCCACTGGATTTAAAGCACAACTGCTCTATTTGGCATCCTGCTTGGGGCTGCAAGGGTTAATAGTTTTGATAAAAGCAGTGCCCGTGAGTCTACTATGGCAGATGGGCTCTGTGTTCCTCTCCTTCTTGCTTTTTGGGAACTTTCTGTTAGAGACATTTAACATCTACAAATATACCTTGTCTCCTCCAAGGGGCAAGTGGAGGAGGAAACAAGGAGTGGCACCTTCACCTTCTCTCCAGCACGTGTTCTGGGTTTATCCAAAGGCTAAAAGTCTATTTCTGAGTCTAAGTAAGGGACATGTGCCCAGGCGGAGTGGTTATGGATAGCAAGGTGAGTGAGAGAATCGGGGTAGGGATGGAGAACAATGCTCACTTGCAGTGCATTGGGACTTCACCCTTGAAGAACTGTGTGATACTGATGATCTGAGTGAATGTTGGAAAAAAGCATGTCGTTACCATGGCACTCAAAAAGTGACCCAGAATCACAAAATCACAGAATATTGGGGATTGGATGGGACCTTGAAGGATCATTTAGTCCAATCCCCCTGCAGGAGCAGGAACGCCTACATCAGGTCACACAGGAATGTGTCCAGGTGGGTTTTGAATGTCTCCAGAGAAGGAGACTCCACAACCCCCCTGGACATCCAGTTCCAGTGGTCTGTCACCCTCACCAGGAAAAGGTTTCTTATCATATTTGGGTAAAACAACCTATGTTCCAGCTTGCACCCATTGCCCCTTGTCCTATCATTAGATGTCACTGAGAATAGCTTGGCTCTGTCCTCATGACACTCACCCATCACATATTTCTAAGTATTAACAAGGTCACCCCTCCGTCTCCTCTTCTCCAAGCTAAAGAGACCCAGATCCCTCAGCTTTTCCTCGTAAGGGAGATGCTCCACTCCCTTCATCATCTTTGTGGCTCAGTGCTGGAGCCTCTCAAACAGTTCCCTGTCCTTCTTGAACTGTGGGGCCCAGAAATGGATGCAATAGTCCCGATACGGTCTCACTAGGGAAGAGTAGAGCGGGAAGAGAACCTCTCTTGATCTGATAACCACATCCCTTCTGATACACCTCAGGATGCCATTAGCCTTCTTGGCCACAAAGGCACAGTTCTGGCCCATGGTCATCCTGCTGTCCACCAGGAATCACAAGTCCCCTTCCCCTGCACTGCTATCCAACTGGTCAGTCCCTAACTTGTACCTGTGTCTCTGGGGATGTTCTTGTCCAGATGAAGGACTCTACACTTGCCCTCATTATATTTCATTACGTTTCTCCCCACCCAATTCTCCATCCTGTCTAGGTCTCAATGGATGGAAGCACAGCCGTACACAGCGTGCACAGTGTCAGCCACTCCTCCCAGTTTAGTGTCATCAGCAAACTTGCTGACAGTGCACTCCATTCCCTCATCCAAGTCATTGATGAACATATTGACTAGTACTGGTTCCAGTACTGACCCTTGAGGGACTCCACCAGATACAGGCCTCCAAGTTGACTCCACCCCATTGACCACAACCCTCTGGCTTCTTCCCTTCAGACAGATCACAGTCCACCTCACTACCCGATCGTCCAGACCACACTTCTTCAGCTTAGCTGCAAGGATGCTGTGGGAGACGGTGTCAAAGGCTTTACTGAAATCAAAATAGACCACATCCACTGCTTTAATATCATCTATCCCCCCGCCTATATCCTCATAAAAGGCTCTCAGTTCGGTCAAGCATGACTTCCCCTTGGTGAAGCCATGTTGACTGCCCCTAATGACACTTTAATCCTTGATATGCCTGGAGAAAACGCCAAGGCTAAGTTGTTCCAACAGCTTTGCGGGGATGGAGGTGAGGCTGACTGATCTATAGTTACCTGGGTCATCCTTCTTTCCCTTTTTGAAGACTGGAGTAAAATTTACTTTCCTCCAGCCCTCAAACACCAGTCCTGATGCCCATGACTTACCAAAGATGATGGATAATGGCCTAGCAATGACTTCCACCAACTCCCTCAGCACCCACGGGAGCATCTCATCATGACCCGTGGATTTATGGACGTCCAGAGATGTTCATTTTTCTTCTAAACAAAACCACATCTGCAGCGCACACACCAATTGGCAGACACATGCGAGCACATCCCTGCAGCAATACCGGTCCCTATAGGTCCAAATGTGCATCAGTGTGGGTGCATGGAAGACCATCCCTGTGACTTTATAATGCAGTTTAGGAATACATACTTTCCAGTGAGCACAGGAAGATGGTTTCACATGAAGAAAAAAAACATTGATACACTCAAAATATTACTTGGTACACCTGATATATTTTAGAGGTATTAATTTATTGCAAACAGAGATATTAATCCTTCAACCTCTTGGCTAGACACACACAGCCCTTTCCTGTGACAGAAAACCCCAAAGAAGACCAAAGTGCAGCCCTCAGCCCCATGATACGGCTCCACAAGAACTCTGCAAGAGAGCAAAGGCAGCTGTGGGCAAGGCTCCTGTGCCCTTGCCCTCTGGCGGTGCTATCAGGTCTGCGTGGTGGTCACCGTGGCATACGTTGTGGTGTTGCTCATCTGCTGCACGGGAGGAGGCTTTAGGGGGAAAAGAAACCCTGTTACTTCAGCTACTGACTGTGAGCCCTGCACAATGAGCGGGCACCAGGCTGCAGGAGTGCAGAAAGGAGCTGTGCACAGCTGTGCCACGACTCACCCTGTCCCATCGAACGTGGAAGATGGTGGAGTCTGTGGGAGCAAAAGAACACACCATGAGCCCTTGCAGCCTGCTAGTGAAAGTTGGAGCCACACCTTGGCTTTGGGCATCAGCTCCTGGGCTAAACACTCAATGCCTGGCCACATTTCCCCTCCCTTCTCTCTGACATGGGACGTGCCTTAAGCAGCAGTGATGGAGCAGAGATGCTGAGGTTTTGGTGTATTTCCATCATTCTGTGGCATCTCCTCTCTTTGCACAGCCAGCACACCTTGCAAACTGCTCTGTGCACGCGTGGGAAAACAAGGTCATGCAGCAACTCGAGCGAGGTGTACGTAGAGTAGGGATATATCTATAGCCTGTCGCCCAACCACAACATCCTCCCTTTGCTGCTGCTTGTGGTTTCAGAGCGAGCTATAAGATATTTTGACCACCAGTGCAAGGAGCCATGTCTTTCATTGCTGTGCAATGCTTTGGCCTGCTCTTGAAGCAGAAATGCCTCTGAAGAGAAACTGAAGAAAGGACAAAAGCAGTGGCTGGAGTGGGGGAATTGAAGCCTGGGGCTGCAACAGGTGTTGAAGGACCCCCCAAGGAAAGGGGCTTTGTCCCTGGGAGCACTGGGATGCTTCCATGTCCCTTGTGCAGCCTGCAGCCTCGCACACTCTGCATGCAAGGAAGAAGCAGGACGTGAGGTGCTGGAGAGAAACTTGCCCTTGATGAACGGGCAGGGATTTTATATTTCCCAGTGGGAAATGAAGTGGTGGGATTGCATGTACAGGTGCACGGGATGCCCATGGGGAAAGGGGCATGTGGCTTCCCACGTGGGAGGAGGTAGTACTCACATGTGACTTCTCCAGAGTCGGTGGTTTCCATCTGTGGTCTGTCAACGTGCTGTTGCCTAGAGAGGAATGTGAATGGTTCTGGGATGTGCATGTGCAGAGGAGGGGACATGAGGCTTATGCCCTTTGGTATTGCTTTCCACATCTGGAATTAAATTGGAGTGCTACCCACAGTAAGCCCTGTCCTTCCTGAATTCAGCATGGGGAATTCTCCTGGCCATGCAGCACCCCAGGGCCCGCCATGCCCCCAACTCCCTCCTGCAAACCCCACAGCCAGCAGCCTTTGGTGCTCACCTTGGGCGTCTCCCTCTGCAGGCACCTGCAAGAAGAAAAGTGGTTGAGGTGCGCAGGCCAAGGTGCTGCCCATCCCTGGCTCCCATCTCGGGGCTGGGGGATGAAGGCTGAAGCTATCCAGATACTTCAGCAGCCTCCCCATCTGGGCTGCCCACAGCCATCACCCCCAGGCACCGTATCCCCAAGCCGTGCACACCCAGGTTCCCCCCACCAACTTTCCCACTGCACCAGCCCCGCAGCAGGACCCCCACAGTCTCAGCCTTTTCCCCCACCTTCCTCCACTCCCTCACCTTTCCTGATGGCAAACCAGCTGCCTGCAGCCAAGAGGACGAGGCCAACGGCCGCCACTGCCAGCACTGTGCCTGTGGGGAGGGCGTGCAGGATCCGGGCATGTGGAGCTGGGGGAGAGAGGGTGTGAGGGCAGCAGGATGTGATGGGGAGAGACAGGGAGTAGACATGACCAAGCAGATGGCTCACCTCCTGCCTGGTAAACCTCCTGTTTGTCCCCATGCCCTGGGGAAGGCAGCACAGCACGCCCACTCCCCATGCTGGGAGTTCTGAGGGTGCAGGAGGGAATCACTCACCTGGGGGTGATGGACTTGCTGGGGAGCTGGCCACATTGCCTGGCAGGACAAAAGGACAGGCTTAGTGTCTACAGTGCACCCAGATCCTTCGCAGACTGAGACTTAGCCCTATGGCCACATCCCCCCATCGACAGCCAGCACCATCCCCAGGGAAGGCATAAAAGTGGGCACATTTGCTGTGCCAACAAGGGCCACCACAGATCCAGTGTCTAAGTGCTTTTGTGAAGGATTAAAAATGGCATGGCAGAGGTGTGCCTGACAATTAAATATGGCACCACCACTCTCAAATTTCTTTGATTCTGGGGGCTAGAGGATCACACAATCACAGAATGGCCAAGGTTGGAAGGGACCTCTGAGTCATGTAGTCCAGCCTTCTGCTGAGCAGGATCAGCTAGGACACACTGTACAGGATGGCATCCAGGCGGGTTTGGAATATCTGCAGAGGAATATCTCCACAGCATCTCTGGGCATCCTGTTCCAGTGCTCTGTCACCCTCCCAGTAGAGAAATGTCCCTCATATTCAGTTGGAACTTTCTGTGCTCCCATTTGAGCCCATTGCCTCACACCCTTTCCCTGGACACAACCGAAAAGAGACCAGCTCCATCCTCTCAACACCCTCCCCTCAGATATTTATAGACATGGATGATGTCTCCCCTCAGTCTCCTCTTTTCCAGGATAAGCAGGCTCAGTTCTCTTGGCTCCGGTCCTCTGATCATCTTCGAAGCCCTCTTCTCAACTCTCTCCGGTAGTTCTATGCCCCTCTTCTACTGAGAACCCCAGAATTGCTCCATAATGCTTTGTGTTCCACGCAGGGAAGTGATTCCTTCCCAGGAGCTCACACACAGAGAACAAATTCTCTCTCCCTTGCCATCTCCACCCCACACACACCTCTCTTCAGTCACCCATCCCCATGCTCAACCTCACCTGGGGAGCTGCAGATGTCCTGGATGGTCACGCCAGCACCTGCACCTTGGGGCACAGAGGGTTTTGTTTAGAGGGAGTGAGAGCTGGGGCACCCACACGCTTGTGCCCATGTCCCTGCTGCTGGCTCCTTGCCATGTCCTCACTACTGTGTCCTTGCCAGGCAGGCAACTTGTCACCCCTACGTCTCAGTCCAGCACCCCTGTGGTCTTCTCCCTTGGTTCAATACCATGTCCCTTTCAGCTGGTTTGATGTTCCACACAGAGGTCTCCAAATACCTAAGAACTCCAATATCTCCCTGTTCTCACCCTAGAGCTCCAGGCCCATTTTAGGAGCCATAAATGTGGACTTCTTCACACATAGGTATCAGCGCAGCTTATGACAATCTCCACATTTCTCCTGCCATAGGCTCAGCAATGCACAAGGCAGATGTTGAAGCATGCTCCATGCTCCATATCTGCAGCAGAGGTGCTGATGCAGGGACAGGGGCAGCCCTTGAGAACAACTCTCTCTCTCTGTAGGGGCTGCCTCTGAGGAGAGGGAACACTCCAATGAGGGAACCACCCCAGAGTCTGCTGCAGCACATAGCTCCAGCCTCAGCACAGCCATGTGGTGGCAAGTGCCTCCGTCCCTTCTCACCCCTCCAGCCCGGGGACGTGTCTCACCTGGGACATTCAGGATGCGGCCAGCACTGAGGGTAGAGCTCCTCCTGTGTTTCATCTCATTCCTCTCCTGGTACCCACATGTATATCTTCCTGTATATCTTCTTGACGTGATGTTCAGGACCACAGAGTAGCTCAGATTCCCTTGATGGGCTTTCAGACTGTACTGCTCCATCCCATCCTTGCAGAAGATGATTCGTATTACAGGTGACACCACAGGGAGAATACACTGGAGCACAACTGTGGTACCTGGTTGAGCAGAAGTTGAGTTCATTTGGAGAACAGGAGCTGGGAGATCCCCTGGAGGAGACACAGCAGTGAAGGGCTGCCATAGGGCAGAGCTCACAGTGGTGGGGCTTCCAAGTGCCCTGGGTCTGGGAGGGAAGGACTGACAAGTACCTGGGGAGCTGCACATGTCCTGGGAGGTTATGCTGCCACCTGTACCAAGGGGCAGAGAGAGATTTGCTGAGAGGAGCAGTATCCAGGCTCATCCTGATGGCCCTGCCCACATACTCACTGCTAAGCAGCCACCATCACACCTGCATGTTCTCATGCTGTATCTCTTCAATATCCCCTCAAACAATGCCACTTTCAATCCCATTTTTTGTGGATTTCTTGTTCCAGCTAAGTCCCATATCTCCGTAAAGAACTCAGCAGTCGTGGAGTCTCAGAGCAACACTCCAGACAATTTATGGTGCTGGAGAATTGTGCCCTTGCAAGATCAGTATCAGAGCTGAAGGGAGCAATCTCTATCCTGCCTTCCCCAAAGCAACTCTGCCCCACACTGCTGCACACCTGCCCCACACACTCTGTCCCCATCCTCCCCTGTGCCCAACATTGGCCTGTCCTGCCAACAGCAGCAGCCCTCCAGCACTCATCCCCCACTCCCAGCAATGCCCTGACTCACAGAGTGCCAGCAGCAGAACGGCAGGGCCAGAAGAAGACAGTCTTGCCCATGGCGCCTGCCACAGCATCTTTTGGTGTGCTGCTTTAGGGGAGCAGCGTCTGCTTCAGGCGTCTGCTTTGCTGTGAGCCTGGGACAGTGGGATAGAGGCTTGCGGTGCAGCTGGGACCTGTCCTCTGGGCATTCTTTGGCTGCCTGAGCCTGGCCCACGTTGAGCATCATTCTCATCACTGGGGGCCTTGCCTAAAACCTGCTACATCCGCTGCTTTTGTTGAGCCCCCGCTGTTATTTCTGTCCTCTCACATGCCACAGTTTTAGAAAGTATCTCAAAGGCAGCATCCTTCCTGCAAAGCCCTTCTGACTGTTGTCCACTCAGCTTTGCCCTCTTCTGACCACATCACTCTGCTTGTCTTCAACATCTGGGCAAAAGATGATGGCATCATGGGAATCCTGCACCAAAGCCAAAGTGATTTCAGAGCTCTGGGGCAGTTGCCAAGGCTGTGGGCAGATTTCTCCTTCATCCTGTTGGTGAATCAGCTTATGAAGAACTCTCAGGGAGTCTTAGCTGGGGCTGTACTGCTGCCAGCACAGCAATGTGGGAGCCATCTGCACCCACACTTTGACCCTCATGTGACCACACAACAACCAGGAAAGGCAGAGGCTTCGTCCTGAAGGCACCTGAGCTCCCCCATGCTGCTCTCTCAATTCCCTTCCTCAAAGGAATAGGCGAGAAACTCTGATGGAAGGACGACTTGTGCACTGAGATAAGGGCAGGGAGATCACTCACCAGTGACCAGCACAGGTAAAAGAGACTCCGCATAAGGCAGATTAATGCATTTCATTGCCTACTATTAAGGGGCACTGCCGGGACTTTCATTCCACAGGAGGTAGGGTCTTTCTTTGGGTAGCACCAGGCCACTTGCAAGATGCTTTGCTGTTAAGCGGCCAGGTGGCTTCTCAGAAATGTCCAGCCAAGTGCTCCCATGCCTCTGCACCCAATGTCCTCACTCCAGCCTTTAACACTCCATGGTATGGCTCAATCTTTCCAGAGGTTGTTGAGTGACCTGGGATGTGCTAGACTCAAAGAATGCTTTGTGTCTGGGCTGATGGCCCACCAATTTCCTTTGGGTATGACTCCCTGGCTCGCTTTTGGCACTTGGAGCATCATGGGCTTCTGATCCTTAATAGCCTGGCTCCAGAAGGCCAGAGGATGACCTCAGCTTTCTCCTGCTCTTTCCTGCCAAAGGCTCCTGGCCAGGCCATTTTCCCCACCTGCAGTGTGAAGCACTAGCGGCACAGCTGGGCCTGTATGCACGGGCCTAAGAGCCTCCACCACACCCTTTTGGACACCCACTTTCATCTCTTCCAAGGCTTATTTATTGCTCACAACCCAGCTTGTCCAGAATCCGACAAGGCCTAAGATAACTTGTGTTGCTGGTTTTTAGCTGGTGGGGACACAGTTGTTACATCATTGATCTCACCCACTGGGATGTGGCATCCTGCTTTTTACCCCCAAGAACAATATTCCCTGGGCAGGTCCCTTGAGCTTACTCAGGCCAGTGGCAAAACCAGCCTTCAGGAGAATTTGGGTGATTTTCTTCCCTTTCTTAAAGACTTCCTCTGCTTTGCTGCCCTATATGAAGCTGCCATGAATGCACTGCAGGTGCTCAGGAGCTTGCCCTTGTTCCACAGCCATCTGCATTACTGCATGGCAAATGTCAAAGCTGTGTTTGCACCCCCAGCACTATCCATTGTGAGAATGGCATTGTCCTCAGTGAGAAGCTGACTCCTAATTGAAAAAGGCCAGTGTCAGACTGCTCCAAAGGGACCTGCTACAGGGCAAAGCTGAACCAAAAATCAATGTTGTTTGTACATCTGTGAGAGCATATTTAAGAAGGGAAGGAAACCCACTGCACAACAACAAGTGGTAGAGGGAGGAGTGAGAACCAGCCCTGCAGGCACAAAGGTCAGTGCAGCAGGAGGGCAGGAGGTGCTCCAGGCATGCAGCACAAGTTCCCCTGCGGCCTGTGGAGAGGCCCCTGGTGGATCAGACTGTCCCCCTGCACCCTGGGGTCCCACATGGAGCATATCTCCATGCTGCAGTCAGTAGAGAAGCCCCCGGTGGAGCAGGTGGCTGTGTCCTGGAGGAGGCTGCAGCCCATGGAGAGCCCCCACAGGAGCCTGTATCTCAACCCACAGGCTTGCTTTTCTTTCTAATTCTCTCCCCCTCCCAGAGAGGGAGGGGGGAGGGTGAGTGAAGGGCTCTGTGGCATTAAGATGCTGGCTGGGTTTAACCACAACACCTGGGTTGATATAACTAGAACATATTATGGGGAAAAAAAAAGGAAAGAAATTACCCTACAACAAAAGGCCAAAAAGGAGGAATGAAAAATGCAATTGCTCACTGCTAGCTGATCCATGCCCATCAAGTCCTAGAGTTACGGTAGCCCCCACAGAACTGCGCCCCTAATTTTGTTGTACAGCACAAAGGTGCACTGAGAAAGGGCTGAAAAGGAACCAGTTTGCCAGAAACCGCCAAGGCCTGGGTTGTGAGTGGGTCCCCTTCTGCACAGGACACAGGCTACAGCACCTGGTCTCCCCATGGACCCGCTGGCAGGCAGAGGGGCTCAGGCTGTGTAGCTGTGTAAAAGGAACAACAGTTCAGGGCTGATTTACAATTAGCAAGCACATGCAAAGAGAATGAGCTAAAGGGCTTTGGAAAAGGCTGGTGATGTTTTCTGGTGCCATGGGAGCTCTCAGTCAATGGGCTAAAGCTGGTTGGAGTCAAGGTCCAGTAGGGTTTTGCAGGGAGGATACTGTCCCTGAGATAAAGACAGAAGCAGCCTGTGCTGCGGTGTTTGACTAGCTGCGAATAAAAGTAGGGGCTCCACACATGAAAAAGACACAACAGAGGCTGAGGCAGGGCCCTGCTGATGAGAGCCTCTTAGTGTGGGCAAGGCTCATGCAACCACAGAAAGCCCACAGGAAAGGTCCTAGCTGCACTGCAAGCCTTTGCCCCACCGTCCCCAGCTTACAGCAAAGCAGACACCTGAAGCAGACGCTGCTCCCCAAAAGCAGCGCCCCAAAAGATGCTGTGGCAGCCACCATGGGCAAGGCTGTCTCCTTCTGGCCCTGCCGTCCTGCTGCTGGTGATCTGTGAGTTGGGGCATTTCTGGGTGTGGGGGCTGAGGGTTGCTGCTGGGGGCAGGACAGGCCCGTGGTGGGCACAGGGGAGGATGGGGACAGCATGTGTGGGCCAGGCGTGCAGCACTGTGGGGCAGAGTTATTTTGGGGAAGGCAAGATTGGGATTGCTTCCTCCAGCTACAATGTAGATTTAAGCAAGGGGCACACTTCTCCAGTACTAAAAGTTTGTCTGGAGCCTTTGTGTGAGACTTTCAGGATGCCTTACAGGATGCCTTAGAGAGCATGGGGACTCCAACTGGAAAATAAAACCCATCCAGAACTGACTTGGAATGGTGCCACGTGTGCAGATGAAGTAGATTCCGGATGGAGAACAAGTGGGAAGTCCCATTTTCAGGCAGGACTAAGCGGTGGGGATGTGTGCAGGGAGCTGTGGGTGAGCCGCGTCACTGCCCCTCTAAGCAAAGCCCTCTCTGCCCCATGCTGCAGGTGCTGGAGTGACCACCCAGGACATCTGCAGCTCTCCAGGATTGCAGGAGCATGGAGGTGGGTCCCGAAAATGAACGTGTCCTGGGGAAGGAGATGGAAAGAGCAAAGTGAATTATTCACACACAGTTTCCCCTGGAAACCCCTGGAGAGCAGACTTCTCCAGCCTTGGCATGCAGTTGGTTTTGCCAGCAGGCAATCACTAACGCTTGCCTGGGGAATCCCTCTGCCTTCTCTCCAGGTAAGGACCAGACTCCAGTCCTGTACCTCAACGCTTCCAGTGCCCAAGAAGGGGAAAAAGTGCTGCTTCAATGTACCATTGATGAGCAGTTTCCTGCTAAGCGAATTGTCTTCTGCAAGAATGGGCTGGAGGAGTTCAGCCTGAAAGCCCAGCAGGGCAGGCTCATCTATGCTCTGTTCCTGAACATCACCTCAAGAAGTGCTGGGACATACACATGTGGATACCAGCAGAGGAATGACAGCAACTGGGTGAGGAGCTCTGCTCTCAGTGCTCCCCAGACCCTGTCCATGGCAGGTGAGACACAGCCCTGGAGTGTTGAAGGCAGAGGGGACGAGGACAACATTGAGACTGGAGCTGTGTGCTGCAGCAGGCAGGGCATGGCTCTGGGGTGGTTCCCTGATGGGAGTGTTCCCTCTCCTCCAAGGGAGCCCCTGGAGAGAGAGCTGCTCTCAAGGGTCCCCTGGTTCCTGCAGCAGTACCTCTGCAGCAGACATGGGGTTCTACATGGCAGTGGCACAGAGAGTAAGGGCTGGCATTGTGAATGGACTCTGGTCTGAGCCAGGGATGTTCCAAGATCTGCCCTTTACACTGATGAGCCTAAGGTAGGGGAAGTGGGGCAACTGTCCTGAGATCAACTATAGCCTACATGTGAACAGTTGTGTGGGCTGGTAGACAGAGGGGAGACCACAGTGGTGCTGGTTTAAGATACATGAGTGGGAAGGTGCCTGCTCAGCAAGGACAAACAGTGGGGACATGGGCATGTGTGAGGTGGTGTGCAAGGTCTTGTCCCTACTAAGAAGAACACTCTTTGCACCGAGGTACAACTGCTGGTGAGACCACCCAGGACATCCACAGCTCCCCAGGTGAGGACGAACAGTTGGGTGTGCCGGCTGCATGGGCACATCCTGCTCCCTGCCTCTCCCCATCACATCCCGCTGCCCTCACACCCTCTCTTCCCCAGCTCCCCATGCCCGGATCTTGCACACCCTCCCCATAGGCATGGTGCTAACAGTGGCAGCAGTCGGCCTCGTCCTCCTGGCTGCAGGCAGCTGGTTTGCCATCAGGAAAGGTGAGGGAGTGGAGGAAGGTGGGGGAAAAGGCTGAGGCTGTGGGGGTCCTGCTGTGGGGCTGGTGCAGTGGGAAAGTTGGTGGGGGGAACCTGGGTGTGCACAGCTTGGGGAGACGGTGCCTGGGGGTGAAGGCTGTGGGCAGCCCAGCTGGGGAGGCTGCTGAGGGAGCTGGGGAGCTTCAGCCTTCATCCCCCAGCCCCGAGATGGGAGCCAGGGCTGGGCAACACCTTGGCCTGCGCACCTCAGCCCCTGTTCTTCTTGCAGGTGCCTGCAGAAGGAGATGCCCAAGGTGAGCACCAAGGGCTCCTGGCTGCTGGGGTTTGCAGGAGGGAGTGGGGGACATGGCGGGGCTGTGCAGTGCTCTTCTTCTCAGCACACACACACCTCAGAACCAGGGGGTTTGTGGAAGTGTTGCTAAGGACCTTCAACACCTTTTCTCTATCATCTCTCTATGCCTCTCCTTGGTGCTGGTAGTGCTCAAGACTCTTCTGCTAATCCCAGCCGTTTCTGTAAGTGCCAGTCCCTTCTTCACCCTTCTCCTCTAGGCACTGTGTGAAGTGATGATGCCTTTGTCATGGCAAGCCGTGACCATAGGAGCAACAGTGGTGAGGGGTGGGGAAGCCTTGCCTGCTGCGTGTGGCTGGACACTAATGCAGGTTCTCCCTCCAGATGCCAACGTGGATGAGATGGGCAGAGTGAAGGTGAGTTCAGCCCAAGCACAGCCTTCCACGCTGAGCGCGCACGTGATGGTTGCGAGAGGGCAGGCTGTTGGAGAGCAAATGCAAGCCAAAAGTGCTTCTGATGGCAGGAGCCTGGGAGCTTTGCGTGGCTGTGCTCTGGCTGAATCCCCCTCCTTCCATGCTCCCAGCATTTCCCCATGGTGGATACCATGAGAGCAAGGCCACTCCTTGTTCTCCCTTGTGTTTTGCAGCTCTCTCAATCCAACTGCTCTCAACACCCACTGCATTCCAAAAGCTGAGCAAGTGAGAGGTGATGCAGCTGATTCTCTGAGAGGGGCAGAGAGCACTGGGGAAAGCCGTGCTGACCTGCCAGCTGTGAATAAAGCCACCCCAAACAGGAAGGAGCTGGTGTAGTACTTCTCGGCAAGCTCTGTCTGCAAGGCTCTTCACATTGCTTCAGATCGACACTAGCACCCCTTTGTGCCTCGTTGTCTGTCTGTCTGCTCCATCAAATTCCACGTGTCGCTGCATGAGACGGAGGTGCCATCAGGAACACAAAGTCAGAGATGTGTATTTGTCATTAAAGCAAAACCACATCTGCAGTGCACACACTGATTGACACACAGATGCAAGGACATCCCTGCAGTGATATCTGTCCATGTAGGTCAAAAATGGGCATCTCCGTGGGTCGGTAGAATAACACCCCTACGACCTTATAATGCAACTTAGGGGTACACGTCATCCGCTGAGCACAGCGAGAGGTTTTCTTTCATTCAGAAAAAATCAATACACTCACAGTAAGATTTGATATAGCTCATATACTTTAGAAGTATTAATGTATTGTAGATAGAGGTATGAGTCCTATATCGTCTTGGCTAAACACACACAGCTTTTCCCTGTGACAGCAAAACTCAAAGAAGACCAAAGTGCACCCCCCAGCCCCACGGTATGACTGCATGAGTCCTCTGCAGGAGAGCAAAGGCAGCCATGGGCAAGGCTCCAGTGCCCTTGTCCTGTGACAGTGCTATCGGGTGTGGGTGTGGTTCACCATGGCATACGTCGTGGTGTCGCTCATCTGCTGCACAGGATGATGCTTTAGGGGGAAAAGAAACCCTGATACTTCAGCTGCTGACTGTCAGCCCTGCACAATGAGCGGGCACCAGGCTGCAGGAGTGCAGAAAGGAGCTGTGCACGGCTGTGCCACAACTCACCCTGTCCCATCGAATGTGGGTGTTGATAGAGTTGGTGGGGACTAAAAAAACACACCATGATCCCTTGCTGCCTGTTGGTGGAGGGTTGAAACTCACATTGACCTTGGGCAGCATGGTGGCTGTGTCCTGCAGGAGGCTGTGGCCCATGGAGAGCCCCCACAGGAGCAGACTCCAGGCCAGAGCTGCAGCCTGTGGAGAGGAGCCCACACAGGATCAGTGGTTCAGGATGGAGCTTCTGCCTGTGCGGGACCTGTGTTGGAGCAGATCTTGAAGAGCTGCTTACTGTGGGAAGCCCACGCAAGATCAGGTTGGAAGGATGACATTCCGGGGAGTGACCCCCCATTGGGGCAGGGGCAGAGAGTGAGTGTGGAGAAGCAGCATAGACAAAGCATTACGGACTAACCACAGCCCCCATTCCTCCTTTCCCTGCACCACCTGGAGGGAGGAGGTGGAAGAGTGTGGATTTTGGGGAACATATAGATATATATATATATGTTTCTTTTTTTACTTCTCACTTATCTAGGTTATTAATAGCAGGTAATTAATTTCATTAATCTCCCTATGCTGAGTCCATTTTGCCTGTGACAATTAATCTTCAGTGATCTCCCTGTCCTTACCTCAAACCTTCAACTACTCATTATATTTTCTTACCTTTTCCCTTTCAGGAGCTGGAGTGGTGGAGCTCTCTGTCCCACTGAGTAAAACCACCACAACTGCTCAGTACCAAATGCCTTCCTTGGCTCAGTTTCTACTAACAAAACCAGCCTTCAGGAACGTCATGTTGCAGAAGGTAGGGACACAGGCTGCAGCAAAGACAGTGTCCCCTTGGTGAAGGAGGATCAGACTGGGCAATGCTACACCAACTGAGCAAAGAGAAGGCCATGGGCCCTGCTAGGAGGCACCCCTGAGTGAGTGCTGAAGGAGCTGGCAGATGTCATTGCAAGGCCACTCTCTGTCATCCTCGATGGGTCAAGGTGAGTGGGAGAAGAATCCAAACAGTGGGGGGGAGTAGCCAGCAGGAATTCAGCAAGGGGAAGCCATTCATGGCCAAGCCAACAACCTTCTATGATGAAATGACCAACCTGGTAGACAAGGGGAGAGCATGCATTTTGCCTGTTTGCACTTCAGGAAGGACTCTGACAGTGTCTACCCTAAGATGGTCATAGACAAACTGTTGATGTCTGAGCTGAAAGAGGAGAGGGTAGGGTGGACAGAAAACTGATGGAAGGGCTAAGCCCCAAGGAGGGTGATCAGTGCTGCAAAGTCTAGTTGAAAGACACTAATTAGTGGTATACCCCTGTAGTGGGTTTACGTGGCAAGGTTTTGGTAGCAGGGGGCCATAGGGGAGGTTTCTGCGAAAAAGATCTAGAAGCTGCCCCATGTTTGGGAAGGGCCCCATTGTTTTCCAGAGCTGAGCCAATAAGCGATGTTGTTTTACGCCTCTGTGAGAGCATATTTAAGACAGGGAAAAAAATGCTGCGCCAGACAGCAGCTGGGAGAGTGAGAGGAGTGAGGAACGGCACCAAGGTCAGTGTAGAAGGAGGGGGAGAGGTGCTCCAGGCACCAGAGCAGAAGTCCCCTGCGGCCTGTGCTGAGGACCATGGTGAAGCAGGATGTCCCCCTGCAGCCCATGGAGTACCACGGTGGAGCAGGGTTCCATGCTGCAGCCCGTGGAGGAGACCACGGTGGAGCAGGTGGCCCTGCACCGACGGAGGCTGCCATCTGTGGAAGACCCCTGCCCGAGCAGATTCCGGGCCGGACCTGTAGCCCGTGGAGAGGAGCCCACGCAGGAGCAGGTGACCTGGAAGGAGCTGCTGCCCGTAGGGGAGCCAGGTTGGAGCAGTTTCCTCCTGAGGGATGGACCCCGTGGTACGGACCTATATCTAGAGCAGTTCTGGAAGAGCTGCTGCCTGTGGGAAGCCCACGCTGGATCAGTTCGTCAAGGACTGCATCCCGTGGGTGGGACCCCACAGCACAGGGGACGAGAGTGACCGAGAAGGAGCAGCAGAAAGAAGCGCTGTAGACTGACCATAAAGCCCATTCCCCCGTCCCCCTGCACCACACAGGGGGAGGAGGTGGAAGAGGGTGGATGGAGGGGGGAAGGTGCTTTTGGTTTCTTTTCTTTGTTTCTCACTTCTCTAGCTTGTTAGTAATGAGCAATAAATTTTACTATCTTCTTATACTGAGTCTGTTTTGCCCATTACAATAATTATTGCGTGATTTTCTCATCCTTATCTCAACCCTTGAGACCTTTTCACATATTTTCTACCCATTCCTCTTTGAGGAGGGGGAGTGAGAGAGCGGCTGTGGTGGAGCTCGGCTGCCCACTTGAGCGGAACCACGACAACCCCAAGGGTCCAAACGAGGCCCAATTGCATTCAGCATTGGCATTACTCTGAGGATGCTGGGGCAGAGCTTACCCTCAGAAAGTTTTCAGGTGACACCACAACAGGCATTCACTCACCAGGGAGGGTTGGAGGCTGTATGGGAATGAGGGAGTAGCTCCTTGCAACCAACTCCATTTGTTCCCTTCAGGAAAGAGTATCCTAGAGACTTGTGTTGTGAAACATGCATGCATGAGCCTGAAGGAAGCTGTGAGACAAGTGTTTTGATTGGTGTTGGAGAGGTGAAGGAATTTCCTTCCAGAATGGATCCTGAAACCCACCTCCTCTCCAGCTCTGCTTGCAAGAAGCTCTTGCTGAGTTTTGACCCCATGTTCTTTTCCCTTATTCCCTCCATGCAGCCATGCAGACTCGTGCCTCCCAGCTGAGCAGCTCCACTGCTGCCTGCACCCATCTTACAATGGAGTCCCCCAATTCACACCAAGGCCCCAGATGTCAGCACTGGGAGCTGCAGAGAAGGGATACCTTGGCTCCTTCTTGGTATTGGTGTGGGATGTCTAAAACCCCATAATGCAAGGCTGGGGATGGGCTGTGGGTGTGGGGGCCAGCCATGCTGAGAATAAATAGAAAAGCTTTGCCCTGACTCTCATTTCTGTTCCTATGGCACAATAACTCATGTCTGCTCCAGTTTTACTTGAGAACAGCAGCTCCCTCACAGGACACATGGCCCCACATAGCAGTCATAGAGGAGCTCTTCTTGCTGTCTTCCCTCCCACATACAGAGCAGCAACATCAGATGGTGCATTCTGAACCAATTCTTTATTACTCGCCTCCCACAGGACCAACACCCAACACAGGGCACCGTAACCACCTGGGGATGTGCCCATTGCAACTGGCACCACCTTGGGTACAGGGAGGTGCTGGAGTGATGCAGGAGCTGCAGAGCATGGCTGCCTGGGGGTGCAGCCGTGACTCCATCCCCTCATGTTCTCCCAGTATGCAGAGGAGGATCCCGCAATGGAGATGTGATTCTGTGAGCAGGAGGAGTGAAGCCATGTGGGTGCTGGGGTTGAACCCAGTTGGCAGGGTGCACAATCCAGCGGCAATCCTTGATGTGACCAGAGAGCAGGATCTGAGCCAAGGGAAGCAGGGCAGTGGCAGCACAACCCTTGGGCATGCTGCCACAGCTGCCTTGAACCCAACGTCAGTGGGAGCCTGGCAAATGTGTGGGGGGCATGCTCTGAGCATGGGGGAGCAGGCTGGGGACAGCATGGAGCCCAGGAGGACATCAGAGCTCCATGGGGACAGGGACGTCTCCAGGCTGCCTGGCCACACTGGCACTGCGGCTGCATCTCTCCAGGAGGAGGGTGATGATGGGGGCAGACAGCAGCAGGAGCAGGCTGAGGGCAGAGCGCAGGATCCAGACCTCCAGGGGCATGGCTGACCCTGGGAGAGAGGAGGAACACAGTGTGGCCAAGGCAAGCCTTGGAAGACGGCCGTGTTGGGAAAGGCTGATGACCAATGGCTCACCCCTGGAAGGGAGCTGGGCCTTGTGTGAGGGGCTGCTGCCTGTGGGAGACATGAACACTCTGTGAGTCCCTCGACCTGTGAGTTGGGGCAATCCCAGATGCTGAGCGTACCCTGATCTCTTGTATTGCTTCCTCGAGCAAATGGCCAAAATGAACAACCAAGTTTTTGTAAATTGTTTTTCATAGGTTCCTAAAGTTTAGAGGGAAAGCTTGGAGCAGTAGTGGCACAGCCCGGGGTCCACTGACATCCCAAGTCCATGTTTTTTATGCATGGGCCCTGCAAAGTCTCACGTCACGTCTGCAGCAGAGGTGTTCTGCCCTGTGTCCATCCCTAGCCATTTTTTGGTAGGTTTGTTTTCCAGGGAGAGGTCCCTGGATCCCTGAGCACTCCGATATCTCTCCTTTCGCAATATGGCTCCAGCCACAGTTTTAGTGCCAGAAATATTGTTATTACATTACAGCTCAGCTCATGACAATTACTCTACTTGCCCTGCCATAGGCTCATCAAGGTACAGGGCAGACCTTGGAGCATCCCTGGCTCATCCAGCATCCATCCACATCCCCAGCCCTTCTTCTCCGTGCATGGGCCCTGCACAGCCCCATGTCTGTAGCAGAGGTGGTGCTGCAGGGACAGGGAGACCTGGAGGTCCTGGGGGTGCAGGAGGGAATCACTCACCTAGAAATGATCGCCATGCCGTGGAGGTGGTCACACTGCCTGGCAGGAAAAAGGGACAGGATGAGAGCCTGCAGCACACCCAGCTCGTGTCCAGACAGCTCCACCTGTAGCATGTGTCCTGCAACAGCCCTGTGCACGTCTGTGTGAGGCAGGGGACACACAGCCCCATGGGCACATCCCCCCACCGACAGCCAGCACCATCCCCAGTGGAGGCATAAAAGTGCCTGCGGTTGCTGTGCCAACATGTGCCCCCACAGATCCAGTGTCTAAGTGCTTTTGTGAGGGATTAAACATGGTATGGAAGAGGTGTGCCTCTTCATTTAACACCACCACTCTCAACTTTCTTTGATTCTGGGGGCTAGAGGGTCACACAATCACAGAATGGCCAAGGTTGGAAGGGACCTCTGAAGATCATCTAGTCCAACCTTCTGCTGAGCAGGATCAGCTAGGACACACTGCACAGGATGGCATCCAGGTGGATTTGGAATTCCTCCAGAGGAATATCTCCACAGCATCTCTGGGCAGCCTGTTCCAGTGCTCTGTCACCCTCCCAGTAAAGAAATGCCCCTCATATTCGGATGGAACTTTCTGTGCCCCAATTTGAGCCCATTGCCTCTCACCCTTTCCCTGAGCACAATCGAAAAGAGACCAACTCCATCCTCTCAACACCCTCCCCTCAGATATTTATAGACATGGATGAGGTCTCCCCTCAGTCTCCTTATTTTCCAGGCTATACAGGCTCAGTTCTCTCAGCTCCAGTCCTCTGACCATCTTCATAGCCTTCCTCAGGGCTCTTTCCAGTAGTTCTATGCCCCCCTTGTACTGGGGACCCCAGAACTGCACCAAAATGCTTTGTGTTCCATGCAGGGAAGTGATTCCTTCCCAGGAGCTCACACACAGAGAACAAATTCCCTCTCCCTTGCCATCACCACCCCACACACACCTCTCTTCAGTCACCAATCCCCATGCTCAACTTCACCTGGGGAGCTGCAGATGTCCTGGGTGGTCACGCCAGCACCTGCACCTTGGGGCACAGAGGGATTTGTTTAGAGGGAGTGAGAGCTGGGGCACCCACATGCTTGTGCCCATGTCCCTGCTGCTGGCTCCTTGCCATGTCCTCACTGCTGTGTCCTTGCCAGGCTGGCACCTTGTCACCCCTACGTCTCAGTCCAGCACCCCTGTGGTCTTCTCCCTTGGTTCAATACCATGTCCCTTTCAGCTGGTTTGAAGTTCCACATAGAGGTCTCCAAATACCTACGAACTCCAGTATCTCCCTGTTCTCACCCTAGAGCTCCAGGCCCATTTTCAGAGCCATAAATGTAGACTTCTTCACACATAGGTAACTGCCCAGATCATGACAATCTCTACATTTCTCCTGCCATAGGCTCATCAGTTCACAGGGCAGATGTTGAAGCAAGCCACATGCTCCATATCTGCAGCAGAGGTGCTGATGCAGGGACAGGAGCAGCCCTTGAGAACAGCTCTCTCTCTAGGGGCTGCCTTGGAGGAGAGGGAACATTCCTGTGAGGGAACCACCCCAGAGCCATGCCCTGCCTGCTGCAGCACACAGCTCCAGCCTCAGCACAGCCATGTGGTGGCAAGTGCCTCCGTCCCTTCTCACCCCTCCAGCCCGGGGACGTGTCTCACCAGGGACATGCAGGATGCGGCCAGCACTGAGGGCAGAGCTCCTTACTCGATTGTTGTCATCTTTGATCTGGTATCCACACATGTACGTCCCCTCGCTCCCCTGGGTGACCTTCAGAGTGATGGTGTAGATCAGATTTCCTAGTTGCCCTTTCAGGCTGTGTGCCTCCATCCTGTCCTTGCAGAACACAATTCGGGTAGGGGCTGAATGACCATCAATGGTACAGCGAAGTGAAAACGATTCCCCTTCCTGAGCACTGGAGGTGTTCAGGAAGAGGGCCGGAGCTGTGAGGTCACCTGGAGAGACAGTGCAGGGATTCCCTATGCAGCTTTACTGACAGCAAAGATGCAAAGTGACCTGGATCCCAAATGGTGAAAAGTCTCTTGTCCAGGGCTTCAGACATGGAGAACAAATCCCCTCTCCCTTTCCATCTCCACCCCCGACTCATCTCCCTTCTGCCACCCATCCCCACTCTCACCATCACGTGTGGAGTTGCAAATGTCCTGGGTGGTCAAGACAGCACCTGCAGCATGGGAAAGAGACAGCTTTGCTTAGGGGGGCAGTGACCTAGCTCACCCCCACCTTGCTGCCCACATTTCCCCTGCTAGATCCTGGCTGAGAAGTCTCCTTCCCACCAGCATGTCTCCATCCAGAAACTACTGCATCTCCACCCTTGGCAACCATTCCAATTTGCTCTGGATGTGTTTCCTGTTCCACATTAAGTCCCAAAGCTCCCCAAAGCATCCAGCATTCTGAAAGTCTCGCTCTAAGACTCCAGACAACTTTTTAGTGCTGGAGAAAATGTCCCCTTGCAAGATCTGTATCGTAGCTGGAGGAAGCCATCCCCATCCTGCTTTCCCCTATATAACTCTGTCCACAGTGCTGCACGCCTGCCCCACACACGCTGTCCCCATCCTACCCTGTGCCCACCACTGGCCTGTCCTGCCCCCAGCAGCAGCCCTCCAGCCCTCAGCTCCCACACCCAGCAATGCCCCAACTCACAGAGGGCCAGCAGCAGGATGGCAGGGCCAGAAGGAGACAGCCTTGCCCATGGCACCTGCCCCAGCATCTTTTGGGGCACTGCTTTTGGGGAGCAGCGTCTGCTTTGAGTTTCTGCTTTGCTCTGAGCTGGGGACAGTGGGACAGAGGCTTGCAGTGCAGCCGGGAGCTGTCCTGTGGGCTTTCTGTGGCCACATGAGCCTGGCCCACACTGAGCATCTCTGTCATCAGCAGGGCCCTGCCTCAGCCCCTGCTACATCTGCTGCTTTTGTTGAGCCCCCGCTGTTATTTCTGTCCTCTCACACACCGCAACTCTTGCTGTTTTTACATGTATCTCAAGGGCAGTATTCTTCCTACAAATGCCTCCTTCCTCTTTTCCTATTGACAGATTTGGGTCATAGATTTGCAGCTCTCCATTAGGCTAGCAAACATCTGCAGCCTGTCCAAAATCCATTTCTATCCTTTCCACACCCGTGTGGGCACAGCACTGCTGCATCCCCTGCCGATGCTCAGCCCCTGTATGCTTCTTGGTTGTGCCAGATTGTGCAGCCTGAGCCCCTCTGCCTGCCAGCGGCTCCATCGGGAGACCTGGTGCTGCAGCCTATGTCCCATGTAAGAAGGGAAGTCACTTCAACACCATGTCTTGGGGGTGTCTGGCAAGAAGGCACTGTCTCCTTCCCACAAATCTCTGCCTTTGCTGCCCTTTCTGAATGTACCTGGAAGCACTCTTTATGCTGTTGAAAAAAGAGCACTTTGTGCTGTACAACTATAACAGGGAGCCATTCTGTAGGGGATACCATTGCTGTGCCACTGGATGGTCATGAACCAGGTAGTGGTGAGTAATAACATTTTGCCTCTATCTTTTTTTGGCCTATTGTTGTTGGTTTTGTTTCCCTCTTTTCCTTCCCTGATGGTTTTATTTTGCTGGGCTGCTGAACTCCACCACAACCACTGTCTCACTTCCTCCATTGGAAGAGGAAGATAAGGAACTGTGTGTTGGAAAGAACAAAACAGGCTCACAGGTCAAGACAAGGATAATTAAATTAAAGGAAACATTGACAGGAGAAAAACAAGCAAAGTCCATGCAGAAGAATATATATATAAAAAAAAAAATCATCCTCTACCTCCCTTAAACGAGCAATGTTGGACCATGTGTGGGGAAGCAAGGCATTGATATGTGTATTAGTGGTTTGGGTGGACAGACATATTTATAATGAAAGACTACCCTCTCCTTCCCCTTTCCCAGCTATTATTGCTGAGTGTGGCATTCTGTGGTTTGGAAAACCCCTTTGGTCGGTTTAGGGCAGCTGCCCTGGTGATGTTCTTCCCCATCTCTTGCCCACCCTCAGACGTACTGGGCCACTACAGGGATAGTTATCTCCATCCCAGCCAGACCCAGCACCCCTTAATATACTCTAGTTATATCAACCCATCAATTTCCTAACTTCTGTCCTCTTCATTTTCTACCCTGATCCCATTGGGGTTTGACTGGGCAAGCAGCTTTGTTCTGCTTGCCTGACCACTGGATGTAAACCTCAATTGGTCTTCTTGGCACACTACTTGGGGCTGCAAGGGTTGAGATAACCAGAGATTTGGCCAGTAAATTTATGGAAGACTCATATTTGTTCAATTCCATCCATGTTTTCTTCCTGTAAGGAAATTCCCTCACCTCTCCAACCCCCATCAACACACTTGTCTCACAGCTTCCTTCAGGCCCATGCATGTATGTTTCACAGCACAAGCCTCTAGGAGACTTTTCCTCAAAGGGAAGAAATGGAGTAAGATGCAAGGAGCTACTCCCTCATTCCCATACAGCCTCCAACCCTCCCTGGTGAATGAATGCCCATTGTGGTGTCAGCTGCAAACTTGCTGAGGGTAACCTCTACCCCAGCATCCTCCGAGTAATGCCGAAGTTGAATGCAATTGGGCCTCGTTTGGGCCCCTGGGGTACACCACTAATTAGTGTCTTTCAACTAGACTTTGCAGCACTTATCACCCTCCTTGGGTGCATCCCAATGTTCGCTCACTCAGCCCAGATATCAGCAGTCTCCCTGTGACGTTCTCTATGATGATCTTAGGGGAGATGAAGTTGAGTTCAGCCCAAGCCCAGCCCTGCAGGCTGAGCGTGCACATGATGGCTGCAAGAGCACAGGCTGTTGGAGAGCAAATGGAAGCCAGAAGTGCATCTGATGGCAGGAACCTGGGAGGTTCGCATGGCTGTGCTCTGGCTGAATCCCCCTCCTTCCATGCTCCCAGCATTTCCCCATGGTGGGCACCACCAGAGCAAGGCCACTCCTTGTTCTCCCTTGTGTTTTGCAGCTCTCTCAATCCAACTGCTCTCAACACCCACTGCATTCCAAAAGCTGAGCAAGTGAGAGGTGATGCAGCTGGTTTTCTGAGAGAGGCAGAGAGCACTGGGGAAAGCCCGGCCGACCTGCCAGCTCTCAATAAAGCCACCCCAAACAGGAAGGAGCTGGTGTAGTACTTCTCGGCAAGCTCTGTCTGCAAGGCTCTTCACATTGCTTCAGATCGACACTAGCACCCCTTTGTGCCTCGTTGTCTGTCTGTCTGCTCCATCAAATTCCACGTGTCGCTGCATGAGACGGAGGTGCCATCAGGAACACAAAGTCAGAGATGTGTATTTGTCATCAAAGCAAAACCACATCTGCAGTGCACTCACCGATTGACACACAGATGCAAGGACATCCCTGCAGTGATATCTGTCCATGTAGGTCAAAAATGGACATCTCCATGGGTGGGTAGAAGAGCACTCCTGTCACTTTATACTGCAACTTCGGTGTACATGTCATCCACTTAGCACAGAGAGATGTCTTCTTTTGTTGAGAGAAAAATAAATACATTCACAGTATGATTTGGTATAGCTCATATATAGCTCATATATCAAGTATTCATATATTGTAGATAGAGGTGTGAGTCCTACATCGTCTTGGCTAAACACACACAGCTTTTCCCTGTGACAGCAAAACTCAAAGAAGACCAAAGTGCACCCCCCAGCCCCACGGTATGGCTGCATGAGTCCTCTGCAGGAGAGCAAAGGCAGCCATGAGTAAGGCTCCAGTGCCCTTGCCCTGTGACAGCGCTATCGGGTGTGCGTGTGGTTCACCATGGCATACGTCGTGGTGTCGCTCATCTGCTGCACAGGAGGAGGCTTTAGGGGGAAAAGAAACCCTGATACTTCAGCTGCAGACTGTCAGCCCTGCACAACGAGCGGGCAGCAGGCTGCAGAAGTGCAAAAAGGAGCTGTGCACAGCTGTGCCATGACTCACCCTGTCCCATTGAACATGGGTGATGTTAGAGTTGGTAGGGGCAAAAAAAAAAACACACCATGATCCCTTGCTGCCTGTTGGAGGAGGGTTGAAACTCACATTGACCTTGGGCAGCATGGTCAGCACACAATGGCGAGCTTCATTTCCCCTCTGTTATAAATGGCTCAGGATTCAAATTAGGATTAAATAAAAAAATAGGATTTATTGAAAGAATATAAAGGAATAGAGGTAAGCAAACAGCGCTGGGTGCATCGGGAGTCTCCGCTCCACCAGGACGCACCCCAGTTACATCAAGCAGCTGATTTTTATGCTCCTAGACTAATACATATTCATTACTACTTCTAAAAAAATAGATTATTATAATTAGCTTCCGGGGTCCAGTCCCTCCTACTGGAGCATGCGCAGTCTCCTCTGGGGGTCTCTTCTGGGGGTCTCTAGGGGTCTTTCATGCTGAAGGCTCATAGTCTTCCTCTCCCCCTTTGTACTTACTTGGCACCATGCCAAGTTTATAGAACATTCTCTGCGAGTCTTGTCTCCCAGCCGTCCTTCAGCTTCTTTTTCCTTCCTCTTAATCTCTCGGCCCCCCTAACCAGATACCAAAGATGCGCATAGTATCCCATAACAGTCACTAATTGTTATCTGTTGTTCTGAAACTCCCAGACATCAAACACAAACAGCTTTCTTATTTGACGCTTCACGAGTAATTAAAACATTCTTCCCCAGCCATTCACAGACACATCTACAGCAGTGTTAAGTTAATCTCGAAGAAGAAAGGAAAAAAGGCTGTAACTGTTAGAAATAGAAGTCCGGAATAACAAAAGCAAACAGGTTCATAAATTTAAGGAGTATTTTCTGAAGACTTGATAAATTGACTAGAATGAGGGGGAGACTGGGACACACTGCATCTGTGGTTCAAGAATTAAATTGCCAGTGCAGGACCCAGAGGCAGACAGGATTCAAACAGAATTGTTCTTTATGGACACGAATTGTTAAAACATTCCTCACACCCTCCCATCACCCTCCTCTGAGACGTGCATTAAGCAGTGATGGAGCAGAAATGCTGAAGTTTTGTTTTATTTCCACCATTCTGTGGCATCTCCTCTCCTTCCACAGCCAGCACACCTTGCAGGCTGCTCTGTGCACGTCTGAGAAAACAAGGTTGTGTTGTAACCTTGTTAGAGGTTAGAGGTCAACTTGGAGTGATGTCCTCATAGGGTAGGGATATATCTACAGCCTGTAACCCAACCACAACATCCCCTCTTTGTTGCTACCTGTGGTTACAGAGCGAACTCTAAAATGTTTTCCTCACAAGCACAAGGAAACAGAGCCACATCTTTCATCGCTGCTGTGTCCTTTCAACTGCAAGAAAACAGAAATTTCTTTGTAGGAAAACTGAAGAAATAACAAAAGAAGAGGCTGAAGTGGGGGAATTGCAGTCTGGGGGCGCAGCAGCTGTGGAAGGACCCCCCAGGCAAAGGCGCTTTGTCCCCATGAGCACTGGGATGCTGCCACGTCCCTTGTGCAACCAGCAGCCTCGCACACATTCTGCATGCAAGGAAGAAGCAGGACGTGAGGTGCTGGAGAGAAACCTGGCCTTGATGAACAAGCAGGGATTTTGTATGTCCCAGTGGGAAATGAAGTGGTGGGATTGCATGGGGGCTCGCACAGGATTCTCATGGGGAGAGGGGCGTGTGGCTTGCCACAAGGGAGGACGTAGTACTCAAACTGGATGTCACCATAGTTGGTGTCTTCCGTCTGTGGACTGTCAACGTGCTGCTGCCTGAAGAGGAATGGAATGGTTCTGGGATGTGCATGTGCAGAGGAGGGGAATGGAGGCTTATGCCCTTTGGTGTTGCTTTCCTCCATTTGTCATTGAACTGGAGCCCTTGGTGCTCACCTTGGGCATCTCCCTCTGCAGGAACCTGCAAGAAGAACAGGGGCTGAGGTGCACAGGCCAAGGTGCTGCCCAGCCCTGGCTCCCATCTTGTGGCTGGGGGACGAAGGCTGAAGCTCCCTAGCTCCCTCAGCAGCCTCCCCATCTGGGCTGCCCACAGCCATCGCCCCTAGTCACCGTCTGCCCCAGCTGTGCACCCCCAGCTTCTCCCCACCGCCTTTCCCACTGCACCAGCCCCCAGCAGGACCCCCACAGCCTCAGCCTTTCACCCTCCTTCCCCCACTCCTTCACCTTTCCTAATGGCAAACCAGCTGCCTGCAACCAGGAGGTAGAGGCTGACGGCCACCACTGCCTGCGCCGTGCATGCAGGGAGGGCGTGCAGGATCCAGGCATGGGGAGCTGGGGGAGAGAGGGTGTGAGGGCAGCGGGGTGTGATGGGGAGAGGCAGGGAGCAGCACATGCCCGTGCAGCTGGCATACCCACATGCTTGTCCTCACATGGGGAGCTGTGGATGTCCTGGGTGGTCAGGGAAGCACTTGCACATTGGGGCACACAGCAGTTTGCTTAGAGGGGTGAAGACCTCATGAGCCACCCTGACCATGTCTCCACTTTTGGTCCTTGCTAAAATACACTTTCCCACTGCTGTGTCCAAACAGCACCTATGTGGTGTCCTCCCTGGAGCCAATCCAAGACACTTTTTGTTGGTTTGCTATTGCAGAAAGATGTCCCTGGATCCCTAAGCACTCCAACACCTCCCTGTCCCCACATGACTCCAGCCCTCTTTTAGAGCCATAAATGTAGTCTCCTTCACACATAAGTAACAGCCCAGCTCGTGAAAATCATCCCATTTCCCCTGCCATAGGCTCATCAAAGTACAGGGCAGACCTTGCAGCATCCCTGGCTCAAACCAGCATCCGTCCACATCCCCAGCCCTTGCTCTCTGTGAATGGGCTCTGCACAGCCCCATCTCTGCAGCAGAGGTGGTGCTGAAAGGACAGGAGGACCCCTTGAGAACAACTCTCTCTCTCTAGGGGCTGCCTTGGAGGAGAGGGAACACTCCCGTGAGGGAACCACCCCAAAGCCTGCTGCAGCACACAGCTCCAGCCTCAGCACTGCCATGTGGTGGCAAGTGCCTCCGTCCCTTCTCACCCCTCCAGCCCGGGGACGTGTCTCACCAGGGACATTCAGGATGCGGCCAGCACTGAGGGCAGAGCTCCTCATGTATTTCATCTCACTCTTCTGCTGGTTCCCACATGTATATTTTCCTGCGCTTCTTGACGTGATGTTCAGGACCATGGAGTAGCTCAGCTGCCCTTGCTGGTCTTTCTGGCTGTCCGCCTCCATCCCATCCTTGCAGAAGATGATTCGTCTTACAGGTGACACCACAGGGAGAATACACTGGAGCAAAACTGTGGTACCTGGCAGAGCAGAAGTTGAGTTCATTTGGAGAGAAGGAGCCACGAGATCCCCTGGAGGAGACACAGCAGTGAAGAGCTGCCATAGGGCAGAGCTCACAGTGGTTGGGCTTCAAAATGCCCTGGGTCTGGGAGAGAAGGACTCATGAGTACCTGGGGAGCTGCAGATGTCCTGGGAGGTCATGCTGCCACCTGTACCAAGGGGCAGAGAGGGATTTGCTGAGAGGAGCAGTGTCCCGGCTCATCCTGACGCCCCTGCCCACATCCTCACTGCTAAGCAGGCATCATCACACCTGCATGTTCTCATGCTGTATCTCTTCAATATCCCCTCAAACAATGCCAATCCCAATCCCAATCCCATTTTGTGTGGATTTCTTGTTCCAGCTAAGTCCCATAGCTCTGTAAAGAATCCAGCAGTCCTAGAGTCTCAGAGCAAACCTCCAGACAATTTATGGTGCTGGAGAAGTGTGCCCCTTGCTCAGACTTATATTATACTTGGAGGAAGCAATTTCCATCCTGCCTTCCCCAAAACAGCTCTGCCCCACAGAACTGTATGTCTGCCCACTCACACTGTCCCTATCCTACTGTGTGCCTAGCACAGGCCTGTCCTGCCCACAGAAGCAGCCCTCCAGCCCTCAGCCCCCATACCCAGCAATTCCCCTGTTGCAGGAAGAATGGCTGAAAACACGACAGACACCAGTATGGTCAGATCATGCTCTCTCTTTATTACCCAAATAACCTGACTTTTATAGCAAATTTAACAGGGGCGGATAGTGTCTTACACAAGATTATTGGTCAAAAGCACTCAAACAACTGCAAGGAAACAACCCCATCTGCAAGGAAACATCCCCCTTGTGATTAGCAGTCACATACATCCTGTCCTTGAAGCCAGCTGCTGGCAACAATTTTTTTTAATTCCTCAATCGGGTTTGTTGGACCGTATATCATGGGGACTTCACCAAGTCGACCTGACAGCTTGGTTTGCTCAGCTGCAGCAAGTCATGGCCTCCTTACTGTTTCAAGAAGGCCTCAACATGCCCCAACTCACAGAGTGCCAGCAGCAGGACAGCAGGGCCACAAGGAGACAGCCTTGCCCATGGCGCATGCTGTAGCACCTTTTGGGGTGATGCTTTTGGGGAGTACCATCTGTTTCAGGTGTCTGCTTTGCTGTGAGATGGGGATGGTGAGACAGAGGCTTGCAGTGCAGCTGGGACCTGTCCTGTGGGCTTTCTGTGGCTGCCTGAGCCTGCCCACAGCCAGAAGCTCTAATTAGTGGGGCCCTTCCTCAGACCATTCTGTATCTGCTTAATTTTGAGAGCCCCCACTCTTATTCTTATTCTCTCACATACCACAACACTCACTGTTTTACTTCTATCTTAGTGATGGCATCCTCCTTGCAAAGCCCTTCTGCTCTTTATCCCAACTATGCTCCCTGTTTTGCCCTGTTCTGAACACATCCTCTCCAACACCACAGTTTTAACAAGTGTCTTAAGGGCAGCATCCCCCCTGCAAAGCCCTCCTGCCCCTTGTCTACTCAGCTTTGCCCTCTTCTGACCACATGACTCTGCTTTTCTTCAACATCTGTACAAAAGATGACGGCGACAGGGGAATCCTGAACCAAGGTGAAGTCACCAAAGTGACTTCAGTGATCTGGGGCAGTTGCCAAGGCTGTGGGCAGATCCCTCCATCCTGTCAGCGAATCAGCTTATGAAGAACTCTCAGGGAGTCTCAGCTGGGGCCATACTGCTGCCAGCAAAGCAATGTGGGAGCCATCTGCACCCACACTTTGACCCTTATGCGACCACACAACAACGAGGAAAGGCAGAGGCTTCACCCTGAAGGCACCTGAGCTCCCCCATGCTGTTCTCTCAGTCCCCTTCCTCAAAGGAATAGGCGAGAAACTCTGACGGAAGGAAGACTTGTGCACTGAGATAAGGGCAGGGAGATCACTCACCAGTGACCAGCACAGGCAAAAGAGACTCTGCGTAAGGCAGATTAATGCAGTTCATTGCCTCCTATTAAGGGGCACTGCCGGGACTTTCATCCCACAGGAGGTAGGGTCTTTCTTTGAGTAGCACCAGGCCACTTGCAAGATGCTCTGCTGTTAAGCGGCCAAGTGGCTTCTCAGAAATGTCCAGCCAAGTGCTCCCATGCCTCTGCACCCAATGTCCTCACTCCAGCCTTTAACACTCCATGGTATGGCTCAATCTTTCCAGAGGTTGTTGAGTGACCTGGGATGTGCTGGACCAAGGAATGCTTTGTTTCTGGGCCCATGGCCCACCATTTTCCTTTGGGCATGACTCCCTGGCTCGCTTTTGGCACTTGGAGCATCATAGGCTTCTGATCCTCAACAGCCTGGCTCCAGAAGGCAGAGGACAACCTCAGCTTTCTCCTGGTCTTTCCGGCCGAAGGCTCCTGGCCAGGCCATTTTCCCCACCTGCAGTGTGAAGCACCACTGGCACAGCTGGGCCTGTACACATAGGCCCAAGGGCTCCCACTGCAGCCTTTTGAACACCCACTTTCACCTCTTCCCACTTCCAAGTGCTCTTCTTTCAGGTTACTTCTTAGGGAGGGCTCAGAAGCTCCCTTCAGGATGTAATATGCCTTCTCCAGAAACCCCCAAGGCCTAGGAAACCTTGTGTTTCTTTCCTTTTAGCTGATGGGGACGCATTTGTTACCTCACTGACCTCACCCAGTGGGGTATAGCAACATCCACCATGCCATTTTACACCCAGGTTTCACATTTCCTGTGCAGGTCCCTTGACTTCACTCTGGTCAATGGCAAAACCAGCCTTCAGAAGAATTTGGGTGATTTTCTTCCCTTTCTCAAAGACTTCCTCTGCTTTGCTGCCCCACATGAGGCTGCCATCAATGCCTTCAGGAGCTAAGGAGCTTGCCCTTGTTCCACAGCCATCTGCATTACTGCATGGCAAATGGCAGGGCTGTGTTTGCACCCCCCGCACTATCCATTGCAGATGTACTGGACGCCCCTCCAAGGGAAAGCAAACTGTGGCCTGCACTCTGCAGCTCTATTGGGGTTACGTGGGCAGGTAGCGGGGGTCTGCAGAGGTGTCCTTGGTAGTAAGCTGCCTCCTATTTGAAAAGGGCCTGTGTCAGACTGCTCCAAAGGGACCTGATGCAGGCCAAAGCTGAGCCAAAAATCAATGTTGTTTGTACATCTGTGAGAGCATATTTTAGCAGGGAAGGAAACCTGCCGCACAACAACTTGTAGAGGGAGGAGTGAGATCCAGCCCTGCAGGCACTAAGGTCAGTGCAGCAGGAGGGCAGGAGGTGCTCCAGGCATGCAGCAAAAGTTCCCCTGCAGCCTGTGGAGAGGCTCCTGGTGGAGCAGGCTGTCCCTCTGCACCCTTGGGTCCCACATGGAGCAGATCTCCACGCTGCAGCCCATGGAGGTGCCACCGGTGAATCAGGTGGCTGTGGCCGATGGAGGAGGCTGAGGCCCATGGCGAGGCCCTGCAGAAGCATGTCCCAAGCCAGAGCTGCAGTCTTTACCAATTGCTGGACCATTCCTTTGCAAGATACAAGAACTATATGCATTAACCACTCTGTTTTTCTTAGACTTGTAGTTATACAAGAGTATGAAAGACAGAAGGTCACACTTCATCATATCATGTTGCCCTCGGATTGTTCCATATTAACACGAACCAGATGAACACATTTCACACTATCATGGGTAGGAACAATGCATTCAAGTGCGATTTATTACAGCAACAGGTACACAGGTTCTTTGGATTGCCAGTGATAGCTACTGTCTGCAAAAGCAAGCTAGCATGCATGAAATACACAGGTGACAGAGGTGCGCAGCCTGGAAATTAATGTGTTAAAAGTCACAAAGACTCTATAGTGATTTCAAAGTTTCTGCAGAGACACACAGTATAGCCACGTGTTCAAATCTCACCCAAAGGCATCCCAATGTGGGGAGAGGGTGGAAGAGAAGCTCAGCCCATCAACTGATCCCAGGAGTCAGGAGGTCCTCAGGATGGAGATACCTCGGGGTGGTATCTCCCCTGACAGTGGTATCTTCCCCAACATCCCCTCTCTCTTAGGCCAATTTATATTATTTTCTATCTTTTAGGTGGAGCTTGAGTGACTCTAGTCAAGCATATCTTAGTTATGATTGGTGAAAAGTTATGCTGTCTCCGTTTAAAGTAATAGGCTCTGAGAAACTCAGAGTGCATGCTCAGTGAGGGGTGGTCACACATTGGAGGCAGGTAGCTTTTGGGATGGAGGTGTGTTTTGGTATTATAATGATATTACAATGAGGAAAAGTACACTAGGGTACAGCATTTGTCGAAACATGACAGGTCGTTGTCTCAGGGTAGCAAAAAGTGCGGCTGAGAGACAGAAGACCCAGCACAGTGATGGGTGGGTGTGGGGTGCAGAGTGCCAGGCATGGGCACCCCCTGGTCATCTGCATGGCCTCAGCCATCCTCACAATGGCACTTTTCCATGCCACATCTACCAGGGCAGTGCCAGAATGTAGGGGAACTCTTGGGTGTCAGGGCAAAGGGAACAGCAGGTCCCTCGCAGTCATGGGGCCAGGGAACATGGCCCCATATGGCAGTCATAGAGCAGCGCTCCAAGCTCTGCTCATTGGCTTCCCTCTCAAATACGGAGCAGCAACATCAGCCGGTGCATTCTGAGCCAATCCTTTATAACTCGCCTCCCACAGGACCAATACACATCAAGGTGCCTCCACACAGGGCACTGTGACCACCTGGGGATGTGCCCATTGCAGCCGGCACCACCTTGGGCACAGGAAGGTGCTGGAGTTATGCAGGAGCTGCAGAGCATGGATGCCTGGGGGTGCAGACATGACTCCATCCCCTTGTGTTGTTCTGGTATTCAGAGGTGGATCACATGATGGAGATCCTATGACTAGGAGCGGCAGCAACGTGGGTGTTGTGGTTGAAGGCAGCCAGGAGAGTGCACGATCCCTCCTTAATGTGAGCAGAGAGCAGAGTCTGAGCCAAGGGAAGCAGAGCAGTGGCAGCACATCCCTTGGGCATGCTGCCCCAGCTGCCTTGAACCCAACGTCAGTGGGAGCCTGGCCACGTTGGGGGTCATACTCTGAGGATGAGGGAGCAGGCTGGGGACAGCATGGAGCCCAGGAGGACATCAGAGCACCATGGGGACTGGGACGTCTCCAGGCTGCCTGGCCCTGCCGGCAACGTGGCTCCATCTCTCCAGGAGGAGGGTGATGATGGGGGCAGACAGCAGCAGGAGTAGGCTGAGGGCAGAGCGCAGGATCCAGACTTCCAGGGGCATGTATGGCCCTGTGAGAGAACAGAGTCACAGTGTGGCCAAGGCAAGCTACATAGGACAGCCGTGTTGGGAAGGGCTGATGAGCAATGTCTCACCTATGGAAGGTATCTGGGCCCTCTGTGAGGGGCTGCTGCCTGTGGGAGACATGAACATGCTTATGTCCCTTGAACTCTGTTTTGGGACAATCCCAGATGCTGGGGAGATGCTGAGCTCATGTCTTGCTTCCTTGAGCACACAGGGAACATGAGCAAGCCTTTTCATGTAAGTTCCCAAACACAGGTTTCTAAAGGTTAGAGGGACATCCTAGAGTGGTAGTGGAACATCCTAGGGTTCACAGACATCCCCAGCCCTTGTTCTCTATTCCAGTGTCCGATGCAGCCCTATCTCTGCTGCAGAGGTGCTCCAGGAGGGACAGGGGGACTTCTGAGAGCAGCTCTTTCTCTAGCAGCTGCTTTACAGGAGAGGGAACACCCCCCTGGGGGATCTACACCACAGCCATGCCCTACCTGCTGCAGCACACAGCTCCAGCCTCTGCAGTATCCCCATCCCTTCTGTTCAAACTACCCTGGGGCCGTATCTCACCTGGCACAAACAGGCTGCCCAGCCCTGGCTCCCATCTCGGGGCTGGGGGACAAAGGCTGAAGCTCCCCAGCTCCCTCAGCAGCCTCCCCAGCTGGGCTGCCCACAGCCATCACCCCCAGGCACCGTCTCCCCCAGCTGCGCACCCCCAGGTTCCCCCCACCGCCATTCCCACTGCACCAGTCCCCAACAGGACCCCACGGCCTCAGCCTTTCCCCCCTTCTTCCCCCACTCCCTCACCTTTCCTGATGGCAAACCAGCTGCCTGCAACCAGGAGGTAGAGGCCAACGGCCGCCACTGCCTGCGCCGTGCCTGTGGGGAGGGTGTGCAGGATCTGGGCATGTGGAGCTGGGGGACAGAGGGTGTGAGGGCATCGCAGTGTGATGGGGAGAGGCAGGGAGCAGGACATGCCCGTGCAGCTGGCACACCTGCATGCTTGTCCTCACCTGGGGAGCTGTGGATGTCCTGGGTGGTCTCAGCAGCAGTTGTAACTTGGAGTAAAGTGCATTTTTCTTTGTAGGGCCAAGACATTGCACACCACCTCAACCGTGCCTATGTCCCCACTCTTTGTCCTTGCTGAGTAGGAACCTTCCCACCCTGGTGTCTCAAACCAGCACCACTGTGGTCTCCACTCTGTTTACCAGAACTTACTTTTACTCACATATATGCTGTAGCCCATCTCATGACAATCACATGAATTCCCTGTCCACAGGCTCATCAATGTAAAGGGCAGATCTCTCTGTGACTTCACCCAGCACATCCCCAAGTCTGCAGCAGAGGTGGACCCTTGAGAGCAGCTTTCTCTCGAGGGGCTCCCTTGGAGGAGTGGGAACACTCTCATCAGGGAATCACACCAGAGCCATGCCCTGCCTACTGCAGCTCAACGCTCCAGCCTCAGTGGTGTCTCTGTCCCTTCTGTCCCCACCACCCTGGGGCTGTGTCTCACCTGGCACAGACAGCGTCCAGGGAGCACTGAGAGCAGAGCTCCTCACCCAGTTGCTCTCATTCCTCTGCTGGTATCCACATGTGTACGTCCCAGCACTTCTCGAACTGATTTTCACTTTTAGAGGGTAGATGACAATTCCATGCTGGGCTTTCAGGCTGAACTCCTCCAGCCCATTCTTGCAGAAGACAACTCGCGTAGCAGGAAAATGAGCATCAATGGTACATTGAAAGAAAACTATTTCCCCCTCCTGGGCACTGGAAGTGTTGAGGTACAGGACTGGAGTCTGGTCATTACCTGGAGGGATGGCACAGGGATTTCCCAGGCAAGCATTAGTGACTGCCGGGTGGCAAAACGAACTGCATGCCAAGGCTGAGAGACTCTGCTGTCCTGGGTCTTACAGGGGAAACTGTGGGGTAATAATCCCCTTCACCCTTCCCATCTCCTTCCCCAGGACACGTTCATTTTTGGGACTCACCTCCATGCTCCTGCAATCCTGGACAGTTGCAGATAGCCTGGGTGGTCACTCCAGCACCTGTAGCAAGGGGCAGAGAGGTCTTTGCTTAGAGGGTCAGTGATCTCCTGCCTTCCCCAAACCAACTCTGCCCCACAGTGCTGCATGCCTGTCCCACACGTTCTCCACATCCTCCCGTGTGCCCACCACTGGCCTGTCCTACCCACAGCAGCAGACCTCCAGCCCTCAGCCCCCACACCCAGAAATGCCCCAACTTACAGAGTGCCAGCAGCAGGACGGCAGGGCCAGAAGGAGACAGCCTTGCCCATGGTGCCTGCCCCAGCATCTTTTGTGGCACTGCTTCTGGGGAGCAGCGTCTGCTTCAGGTGTCTGCTTTGCTGTGAGCTGGGGATGGTGCGACAGAGGCTTGCAGTGCAGCTTGGAGCTGTGCTATGCGCTTTCTGTGGCCGCCTGAGCCTGGTCCACAGACAGAGGCTCTCATCAGCAATGTTTCTGCCTCAGCCCCTGCTACATCCGCTGCTTTTTTTGATCCCCCGCTGTTATTTCTGTCCGCTCACACACTGCAGATCATGCTGTTTTTACATGTATCTCAAGGGCAGTATTCTTCCAACAGAGGCCTCCTGCCCCTTTTCCTATTGCCATATTTGGTTCATTTTTTTACAGCTCTCCATCAGGCTAGCAAACTTCTGCAGCCTCTCCCAAGCTGATTTCTATCTCTTCCACACCCATGTGGGAAGAAGGGAGAGAGAAAAAGAAATCATCCTCTACTTCCCATCAACAAGCAATGTTGGACCATGTGTGGGGAAGCAAGACCTCGATATGTGTAGCAGTTGTTTGGGAGGACAGACATATTTATAAGGAGAGACCCCACTCTCCTTCCCCTTTCCCACCTATTATTCCTGAGTGTGACATCCTGTGCTATGGAAAACCCCTTTGGTCGGTTTAGGGCAGCTGCCCTGGTGATGTCCCCTACCCACCTCTTGCCCACCCCCAGACGTACTGGGCCACTGCAGGGATAGTTATCTCCATCCCAGCCAGACCCAGCACCCCTTAATATATCCTAGTATCGTGGTTTAACCCGGCTGGCAGCTAAACACCACACTGCCGTTCACTCACCCTCCCCCCTCCCTCTCTGGAATGGGGGAGAGAAACAGGAAAGTGAAGCCTGTGAGTTGAGATAAAGACAGTTTATTAGGACAGGAAAATAATAATATCAATAATAATAATGACAATAATGATGATAATAGTGCTACTACTAATAATGTGTACAAAACAAGTGATGCACAATGCAATTGCTCACCACCCGCTGACCGATGCCCAGCCTAACCCCGAGCAGTCCGGCCCTCCTCCCCTGGCTAGCCACCCTTATATATTGTTTAGCATGATGTCAGGTGGTATGGAATACCTCTTTGGCTAGGTTGGGTCACCTGTCCTGGGTCTGTCCACTCCCAGCTCCTGCTGCACGCCCAGCCTGTCCATTGGCAGGACAGTGCAAGAAGCTGAGATGTCCTTGGCTTGGTGTAAGCACTGCTCTGCAACAATTAAAACATTGGGGTGTTATCAGCACTCTTCTCATCCTAAGCCAAAACATAGCATTCTACCAGCCACTAGGAAGAAAATTAACTCTGTCCTAACTGAAACCAGGACACCTAGTTATATCAACCCATATATTTCCTAACTTTTGTCCTCTTTGTTTTCTATCCTGATCCCATTGGGGCTTGAATGGGCAAGCAGCTTTGTTCTGCTTGCCTGACCACTGGACGTAAACCTCAATAGCTATTTTTGGAACACTACTTGGGGCCACAAGGGTGGAGATAACCACAGATTTGGCCAGTAAATTTATGGAAGACTCCTGTTTGTTCCATTTGTTTAAGAAGTACTTCTTGGGATGCTGATGTATTTTCACTAGGTGATCTTTCAACATCCCTTTCAATCCAAAACACTGTGATTCTGTGATTCTGTGTGTACAGAGCACTACCAGAGAAGCCCCCCTCCCTTCCCTCAGTAGTCTCTTTCCAGGTTTCCACAGTGCCTCAGGGCTACCAACAAGACAGCTTTCCCCACTCTTTTGCCAGAAGGGATCATTTCAGCCTCCAGTGCAGACAGCGGTTGGCATCCCCCTGTCCCTACAGAAAAATACAGTGGGGTTCTGACCCCAATAACCTGATGGCAGTAGGGTCCCATCTTGTTCATCACCAGCCCTCCATTGCCTCTAGTGTTACTTTTATCTGCAATGTATTTGTACAAGCCCTTTCATTTCTCCCTGATCCCTCTTGCAATGTTTAATTTTAGGGAGGCCTTAGCTTTCCTAGTTCCCTTCCTACATCATCTGACAACAGCCTTATATTCCTCCCAAGTGGCCTCCCAAGTGTAGACTCTCCTCTTCCACTTGAGTTTGCCCAGCAGTTCCCTCTTTAGCAGGTCTCCAGGCTCTCTTTCCTGACTTTAAACCTGTTGGGATGCTTGGATCTTGAGCTGGGAAGAAGCAGTCCTTGAACACTAACCAACTGTCTTGGGACCCTTTTCTTTCAGGTACCTTGCCCCATGGGATTCCTCTTAGCAATTGTGTGAAAAGGCAAAAGTTGTCCCTACTGAAGTCCAGGGTTGCGATTCTTCTTGGTATTCTCTTTCTGCCCCACGAGATCCTGAATTGCACCATCTCATAGTCGCTGCAACCAAGGCTGCCCTCAAATTTCAGCCTTGTGAAGAGGAGGCTGAGAGGAGACCTTATCAATGTATACAAATACCTTAAGTGTGGGAGACAGTGGGATTTGGCCAACCTCTTCTCAGTTGTTTGTGGGCATAGGAGAAGGGGCAATTGTCAAAAAAAATGGAGCACTGGAAGTTCCACACCAACATGTGAAAGAACTTCTTCACAGTGAGGGTGACAGAGCACTGGAACATGCTGCCCAGGGAGCTTGTGGACTCTCCATCTCTGGAAATATTCAAGGCCCATCTGGACACCTACATAGGCAACCTGCTGTAGGTAAACTGCTTTGGCAAGGAGGTTGGACCGATGATCTCTTGAGGTCCCTTTCAAGCCCTAAAATTTGTGCTTCTGTGATTCAGAATCAACCAACCCCTACTTGTTGGTGACGACAAGATCTAGCAGCACTCCTCTCCCAGTTGGCACGTTCACCATTTCCGTCAGGAAGTTATCATCAATGCACTGGAGGAACAAGTACTGGAGGAACTTCCTGGACTTCGGGTGACTGGCTGCATAGGCCTGCCAGCAAATGTCAGGGTAGTTGAAATCCCCCATGATAACCAGGGATTTGATCATGAGGCTGCTCTCAGATGCCTGTAGAAAGCCTCGTCAGCTTACGCATCCTGGTCTAGTGGCCTGTAACAGACATGCACAACAGCATCCCCCATGCCAGCCTGCCCCTTAATTCTCACCCACAGACTCTCAACTCACTCCTCATCTGCCCCTGGACAGTACTCAATACAATGGAGTTGCTCTCTCACTTGAAGAGCAGTTCCGCCACCTCACCTTGCTGGCCTGTCTTCCTGAGCAGGACATAGACATCCATGACCACATTCCAGCCATGTGAGCTGTCCCACCATGTCTCTGTAACTGCCACCAGATCTCAGTCTTCTGACCAAACACAGATTTCTAACTCCTCCTGCTTATTCCCCATGCCACACGCATTGGTGTCCAGGCACTTCAGGGAAGGAGCTGAGCACGGTTATTTCACCCCATGAGGGGTGGGAGGCCTCCTGGTCTTCATCTCTGCGGGGGCACTGCCCCACCAGTACAAGCCCTGCTACAACCCCATCCCCCTGTGGATATAGCTTGAAGCTCTCCAAATGAGCCCTGCTAATTGCTGTCCCAGCACCCTCTGGAGTCTGTGAGATAAACCTTTCCCAAGTATTCCTCTCAGCCCTGCTGTCTTATAACACCAGCCATTACCAAATAGCCCAAAGCTGGGCCTGTAGCACCAGTCACGGAGCCAAGCATTTACGGACCAGATCCTTCTATTCCATACAACATCACCACCCCAGAATGCATGGAGGGAAGAGAAAGGGACTTGTGCTCCAGACTCTTTCACCAACAGTCCTAAGGCCTTGAAATCTTTCTTCATTCCCCTCAGACTACAGGACGCAGCTTCCTCCAAAATTGTCTGGAATATCTTCAGTGCGGGATCCACCTCTGCATACCAGCAGAATACGAGGGGAAAGAGTCACAGCTGCACCCCCAGGCACCCATGCTCTGCAGCGCCTGCATCACTCCAGCACCTCCCTGTGCCCAAGGTGGTGCCAGCCGCAATGGGCATATCCCCAGGTGGTTATGGTGCCCTGTGTGGAGGCACCCTTTGTGGTGGGTATTTGTCCTGTGGGAGGCGAGTTATAAAGGATTGGCTCAGAATGCACCAGCTGATGTTGCTGCTCTGTATTTGGGAGGGAAGCCAGCGAGCAGAGCTGGGAGAGCTCCTCTATGACTGCCATATGGGGCCATGCGTCCTGTGAGGGAGCTGCTGTTCCCTTTGCCCTGACACACAAGATTTATCCCAACCCGCTGCCATTGTCCTGGCAGATGTGTCATGGAAAAGTACTGATCTGAAAATGGCTGAGGCCATACAGATGACCAGAGAGTGGCCGCACCTGTCCTTCTGCATCACATGCTTACCCATCCCTGTGCCAAGACTGCCTGTCAAACTGCCATCCCCAGGAGACAGCCCTGAGCAGGGATGTTGTGCATGGGGGCATCCAGCTGTGGGGCAGGTGGGGATGGGGTCTCAGCATGGCTGGCCCCCACACCCACAGACCATCCCCAGCCTTGAACTATGGGCTTTTAGACATCCCACATCAATACCTGCAGGCACCTGGAAGGAGCCAAAGTGTCCCCACCGTGCAGCTCCCAGTGCTGACATCTGGGGCCTTGGTGTGCAGTGGGGAACACTGGGATAAGATGGGTGCAGGCAGGAGAGGAGCTGCTCAACTGGGAGGCACAAGGCTGCATGGCTGCATGGAGGGAATAGGGGATAGGAAAATGGGTTCAAAACTCAGCAAGAGCTGGTTAGAGGCAGAGCTGGAGGGGAAGTGGGATTCAGACTCCTTCCTGCAAGGAAATTCCATCACCTCTCAAAACCGACATCAAAACATTTGTCCCACAGCTTGCTTCAGGCCCATGCATGCATGTTTCACAGCACAAGCCTCCAGGAGACTTTTCCTTAAAGGGTACAAATGGAGTTAGGTGCAAGGAGCTACTCCCTCATTCCAATACAGCCTCCAACCCTCCCTGGTGATTGAATGCCCATTGTGGTGTCAGCTGCAGACTTGCTGAGGGTAATCTCTACCCCAGCATCCTCCGAATAATGCTGATGTTGAATTCAATTGGACCTCGTTTGGACCCCTGGGGTACACCACTAATTAGTGTCTTTCAACTAGACTTTGCAGCACTGATCATCCTCCTTGGATGCACCCCAATGTTCACTCACTCAGACCAAACATCAACAGTTTGTCTGTGACAATCTTAGGGGAGACACTGTCAGAGGCCTTCCTGAAGTGCAGGCAGGCAAGATGCATGCTCTCCTCTTGTCTACCAGGACAGTCGTTTCATCATAGAGGGTTGTTGGCTTGGCCATGCATGGCCTCCCCTTGCTGAATTCCTGCTGGCTACTCCTGATGATTGGTTTGTCCTCCAGGAGCCTGGAAACGCTTTCCCAGATGAACTGCTCCCTCACCTTCCAAGGGATGGAGGCGATCTGATTGGCCTCTAGTTCCCCAGGTCCTCCTTCTTGCCATTCTGGAAGAGCAGTGACGTTTGCTTCCCTCCCATCTTTGGGCCCTTCTCCCACTCACCTTGACCCATCAAGGATGATGGAGAGTGGCCTCGCAATGACATCTGCCAGCTCCTTCAGCACTCACTCGGGGGTGCCTCGTAGCAGGGCCCACGGCCTTCTCTCTGCTCGGTTGACTGAAGCATTGCCCCACCTGATCCTCCTTCACCAAGGGGACACCTTCCTTCCTGCAGGCCCTGCCTCTGCCTTCTAAGACATAGCGTTCCTTAAGGCTGGTTTTGATAGTACAGACCTATCCAAGGAAGGCATTTGGTACTTGTGTTTCTTCTCTCTTCTGTGCAGTTCTGGTGGTTTCACTCATGTGGAAGCTTTTCTGGGTAGCTGTGGTGGTTTTACTAAGCAGGACAGAGAGCTCCATCACAACCACTCTCTCACTCCCCCTCCTGAAAGGGTAAGGGGGAGAAAATAGAATGAGAATGGTTGAAGGCTTGTGATAAGAATAGGGAGATCACTCAAGCTTTATTGTCACAGGCAAAATGAACTCAGCATTGGGAGATAAATGAAATTTGTTACCTATTCTTAACAAGATGGAGAAGTGAGAAGAAGACTAACAAACAAACCAATATATATACATATATATATGTTCCCCCAAATACCCAGTCTTCCACCTCCTCCCTCCAGAACATGTAGAGAATGAAGAAAAGGGGACTGTTGTCAGTCCGTGACACTTCATCTACGCTGCTTCTAAACACTCATTCTGTGCCCCTACTCCAGTGGGGGGGTCCCTGCCCCAGGATGCCGTCCTTCCAAGCTGATCCTGCATGGGATTCCCACAGGCAGCAGCTCTTGAAGACCTGCTCCATTACAGGTCTCCCATGGGCAGCAGCTCCCCCCAGACTCCTGCTCCTGCGTGGGCTCCTCTCCACGGGCTGCAGCTCTGGCGCTGGGCCTTCACATGTCTTCTTCCATCAGAGGTTCTCACCTATTCCTTTGAGGAAGGGAATTGAGAGAACAGCGTGGGGGAGCTCAGGTGCCTTCGGGACGAAGCCTCTGCCTTTCCTGGTTGTTGTGTGGTCGCATGAGGGTCAAAGTGTGGGTGCAGATGGCTCCCACAGTGCTGTGCTGACAGCAGTATGGCCCCAGCTGAGACTCCCTGAGAGTTCTTCATAAGCTGATTCACCAACAGGATGAAGGAGAAATCTGCCCACAGCCTTGGCAGCTGCCCCAGAGCTCTGAAGTCACTTTGGCCTTGCTGCAGGATTCCCCTGATGCCATCATTTGTGTAGACATTGAAGAGAAGCAGAGTGAAATGTTCAGGAGAGAGCAAATCCAAGTGGGCTCAAGGGGCAGGAGCTCTTTACAGGGACAATGTTGCCCCGAGATACAAGTAAAACTAGCGTGTGCTGCAGTGTGTGAGAGGACAGAAAAAACAGTGGGGGCTCAACAAAAGCAGCAGATGTAGCAGGTTCTTAGGCAAGGCCCCCACTGGTGAGAGCCTCTGGCTGTGGGCCAGGCTCAGGCGGCCTCAGAAAGACCACGGCACAGGTCCCAGCTGAACCGCAAGCCTCTGTCTCACAGTCTCCAGCTCAGCGCAAAGCAGAAACTCGAAGCAGACACTGCTCCCCAAAAGCAGCGCCCCAAAAGATGCTGTGGCAGGCACCGTAGGCAAGGCTGTCTCCTTCTGGCTCTGCTGTCCTGCTGCTGGTGGTCTGTGAGTTGGTGAATTGCTGGGTGTGGGGGCTAAGGGCTGGAGTGTTACTGCTTGGGGCAGGACAGGCCCATGGTGGGCACAGGGGAGGATGGGGACAGCATGTGTGGGGCAGGCATGCAGCACTGTGGGGCAGAGTTATTTTGCGGAAGGCAGGATGGGGATGGCTTCCTCCAGGTATGATACATATCTGAGCAAGGGGCACACATCTCCAGCACCATAAATTGTCTGGAGTGTTGCTCTGAGGCTCTAGGACTGCTGAATTCTTTATGGAGCTATGGGACTTACCCGGAACAAAAAATCCACACAAAATGGGATTAGGATTGCCATTGTTCAAGAGGTTATTGAAGAGATACAGCATGAAAACACACAGACATGATGATGCCCGCTTACAGTGAGGATTTGGTCGGGGCGATATGGAGGTAGGGAGATCTGGATGAGCCTGGACACTGCTCCTCTCAGCAAATCCCTCTTTGCCCCTTGGTACAGGTGGCAGAATAACCTCCCAGGACATCTGCAGCTCCCCAGGTACTCGTGAGTCCTTCCCTCCCAGACCCAGGGCACTTGGAAGCCCAACCACTGTGAGCTCTGCCCTATGGCAGCCCTTCACTGCTATGTCTCCTCCAGGGGATCTCCAAGCTCCTGCTCTCCAAATGAACTCAAGGTCTGCTCTGCCAGGTACCACAGTTTTGCTCCAGTGTATTCTCCCTGTGGTGTCACCTGTAAGATGAATCATCTTCTGCAAGGATGGGATGGAGGCATACAGCCAGAGAGCTCTGCAAGGGCAGCTGAACTACTCCATGGTCCTGAACATCACATCAAGAACTGCAGGAAGATATACCTGTGGGTACCAGGCGCCGAATGAGACGAAACACATGAGGAACTCTGCCCTCAGTGCTGGCCTCATCCTGGATGTCCCTGGTGAGACACATCCTCAGGCTGGAGGGGTGAGAAGGGACGGAGGCACTTGCCACCACATGGCAGTGCCGAGGCTGGAGCTGTGTGCTGCAGCAGGCTCTGGGGTGGTTCCCTCACGGGAGTGTTCCCTCTCCTCCAAGGCAGCCCCTAGAGAGAGATAGTTGTTCTCAAGGGATCCCCCTGTCCCTGCAGCACCACCTCTGCTGCAGACATGGGGCTGTGCAGAGCCCAGGCAGAGAGAGCAAGGGCTGGGGATGTGGATGAATGCTGGATGAGCCAGGGATGCTGCAAGGTCTGCCCTGTGCATTGATGAGCCTATGGCAGGGCAAGTGGGATGAGAGTCATGAGCTGGGCAACTGTACTGGGTCTGGCTGGAACGTTAACTTTCCCGGCAGCAGCCCATTCAGTGCCGTACTCTGTACTTGTAGCTGGAACAGCAGTGTTATCACACCAGTGTTGTGTCTACTGCTGAGCAGCAGTGGCACAGCATTGGGCCTTTCTCTAACCCTCCTAGGGGGTGGGCAAAAAAGTGAGGAGAGAAACATCACTAGGGCAGCTGACCTAAACCAATCAAAGGGATATTCCATACCATGTGGTGTCACACTCAGCAACAAAAGGTGGAAACAGGAAGAAGAGGGGAGGGGTGGGCTCTCGTTGAGAAGACGTCGGTCCTCCTCTCGAACACCGGCTGCATGCGTTGAGGCCTTGCTTCAAGGACGTGGTCAATCATCGCTCATTTGTGGGAAGTAGAGAGTAATTTCTTTCCTCTGCACTTCCATATAGCTTTCATTTATTTTGTTTGTTTGTTTTCCTCCGTTTTTCCCCTTTTCCCTCTTACTTCCCCTTAGTTAAATTGTTTAGTTCATGGTAGTCTTTATTTAATTATTATAATTATTTCCCTTTAATTAAATTATCCTTATCTCAACCCGTGAGTTGTTCTTTGCTTTACTTCTCCCCCTCCTCATCTAAAGGAGGGGGAGTGAGAGAGTGGTTGTGGGGTTTAGCTGCCCAGCACGGTAAAACCACCACAGCAAGGACACAGCAGTAAGGACATGGCAAGGACCCAGCAACAGGGACATGGGCACAAGCGTGTGGGTGCCCCAGCTCTCACTCCCTCTAAACAAAACCCTCTGTGCCCCAAGGTGCAGCTGCTGGCGTGACCACCCAGGACATCTGCAGCTCCCCAGGTGAAGTTGAGCGTGGGGATGGGTGACTGAAGAGAGGTGTGTGTGGGGTGGTGATGGCAAGGGAGAGGGAATTTGTTCTCTGTGTGTGAGCTTCTGGGAAGGAATCACTTCCCTGCATGGAACACAAAGCATTTTGTGTCCAATTCTCTGATGCCCTGTACAAGACAGGAATAGAACTGCTGGAGAGAGCCCTGAGGAGGGCTGCAAAGATGATCAGAGGACGAAAGCCAAGAGAACTGAGCCTGTTTAGCCTGGAAAAGAGGAGACTGAGGGGAGACCTCATCCATGTCTAAAAATATCTGAGGGGAGGGAGTTGAGAGGATGGATCTGGTCTCTTTTCGGTTGTGTCCAGGGAAAGGGTGAGAGACAATGGGCTCAAACTGAAGCACAGAAAGTTCCATCTGAATATGAGGGGCATTTCTTTACTGGGAGGGTAACAGAGCACTGGAACAGGCTGCCCAGAAACGCTGTGGAGTCTCCTCTGGAGATATTCCAAACCCACCTGGATACCATCCTGTGCAGTGTGTCCTAGCTGATCCTGCTCAGCAGAAGGCTGGACTCCATGACTTTCTGAGGTCCCTTCCATCAGTGGCCGTTCTGTGATTGTGGGATCCTCTAGCCCCCAGAATCACAGACAGATGAGAGTGGTGGTGCCATATTTAATGGGCAGGCACACCTTGACCAAGCTATACTTAACCACTCACGAGGGAATTTAGAGAGCAGATCCATGGTGGCCCATGTTGGCACAACAGCCGTGGGCACTTTTATGCCTTCCGTGGGGATGGTGCTGCCTATCGATGGGGGGATGTGGCCATGGGGCTGAGGCTCATTCTGGGAAGGATCTGGGTGCACTGTAGACACTAAGCGTGTCCTTTTGTCCTGCCAGGCTATGTGGCCAGTTCCCCAGCAAGTCCATCACCCCCAGGTGAATGATTCCCTCCTACACCCCCAGAAACCCGAGCATGGGGAGTGGGCGTGCTGTGCTGCCATCCCCAGGACATGGGGACAAGCAGAAGCTTTACCAGGCAGGAGCTGTGCCAGCTGCAGGGATACGTCCTGCTCCCTGTCTCTCCCCATCACATCCTGCTACCCTCACACCCTCTCTCCCCCAGCTCCACATGCCCAGATCCTGCACGCCCTCCCCACAGGCACAGTGCTGGCAGGGGCAGCTGTCAGCCTTGTCCTCCTGGCTGCAGGCAGCTGGTTTGCCATCAGGAAAGGTGAGGGAGTGGGGGAAGGTAGGGGGAAAGGCTGAGGCTGTAGGGGTCCTGCTGCAGGGCTGGTGCAGTGGGAAAGGTGGTGGTGGGGAACCTGGGGGTGCGCAGCTGGGGCAGACGGTGCCTGGGGGTGATGGCTGTGGGCAGCCTATCTGGGGAGGCTGCTGAGGGAGCTGGGGAGCTTCAGCCTTCGTCCCCCAGCCCCGAGATGGGAGCCAGGGCTGGGCAGCACCTTGGCCTGTGCACCTCAGCCCCTGTTCTTGTTGCAGGTGCCTGCAGAGGGAGATGCCCAAGGTGAGCACCAAGGGCTCCTGGCTGTGGGGTATCGGAGAGGGAGTTGGGTGCATGGTGGGGCCCTGGGGTGCTTCTTAGCCAGGGGCAGCGTTCTCCGTGTGTCTGTGGCTGCATTCCCTGTGCTGGAAACAGGGAGGATGGGGCTTGCTATTTGCTGCACTCCAGTTCACCACATGATGTAGGAAAGCACCACCCAAGTGTGTTTCTCATGTGGCAACCTCACCACAAACACACACCCAACAACCATTTTATTCCTCTCCAGGCAGCAGCACGTTGACAGCCCACAGATGGAAACCACAGACCATGATGAAGTCACATGTGAGTACTACCTCCTCCCTCGGGGGAAGCCATACACCTGTCTCAGGTAGAATCCCAGCACTTCATTTCCCACTGGGACATACAAATTCCCTGCCCGTTCATCCAGGGCAGGTTTCTCTGCAGCATCTCATGTCCTGCTTCTTCCTTGCATGCAGAGCGGGGCTGCTGGCTGCAGAAGGAACATGGCACTCCCAGGGACAAAGCCCATTTGCTTGGGGGATCCTTCCACACCTGCTCCAGCCCCAGGCTGCATTTCCGCTGCTTCAGCCTCTCTTTTTGTCCTTTCTTCAGTTTCTCTTCAGTGTCATTTCTGCTTCAAGAACTACACAAAGTACATCACAGCAAGGAAAGCTGTAGCTCTGTTTCCTTGCACTGCTGGGGAAAACATTTTAGAGCTCATTCTGAAACCACAGGCAGCAGCCAAGGGAGGATGTTGTGGTTGGGCAACAGGCTACAGATATATCCCCATCCTACATGCACTGTGCTCGAATTGCAGCTTGACCTTGTTTACCCATGCATGCACAGAGCTGTTTGCAAGGTGTGCTGGCTGTGCAGAGAGAGGAGATGCTACAGAATGGTGGAAATACACCAAAACCTCAGCATCTCTGCTCCATCACTGCTTAAGGCATGTCCCAGATCAGGGTGATGGGAGGGGAAATGTGGTCAGGCGTTGAGTGTTAACCCCAGGCAGCTGATGCCCAAAGCTCGTGGAGTTCACCCTCCTCCAATCAACAAGGGCTTGTTGAGTGTTTTTTCCCCACAGACTCCACCATTGCCCACGTTCAACGGGACAGGGTGAGTCATGGCACAGCTATGCACAGCTCCTTTCTGCACTCCTGCAGCCTGGTGCATGCTCATTCTGCAGAGCTCACAGTCAGCAGCTGAAGTAACAGGGTTTCTTTTCTCCCTAAAGCTTCCTCCCATGCAGCAAATGAGAAACAACACGACATATGCCACGGTGACCTGCACCCAGACCCAATATCGCTGCCACAGGGGAAGGGCAGAGGGGCCTTGCCCACGGCTGCCTTTACTCTCTTGCAGAGTTCTTGTGCAGCCGTATCATGGGGCTGAGGGCTGCACTTTGGACTTTTCTGGGGTTTGTTGTCACAGGGAAGGGCTGTGTGTGTCTAGCTAAGAGGCTGAAGGACTCATATCTCTGTTTGCAATAAATTAATACCTCTAAAATATATCAGGTGTACCAAGTAATATTGTGAGTGTATCAATGGTTGTTCCTCATGTGAAACCATCTCCCTATGCTCACTGGAAATTATGTATTCCTAAACTGCATGATAAAGTCACAGGGCTGCTCTTCCATGCACCCACACAGATGGACATTTGGACCTATAGGGACCGGTATCACTGCACGGAAGTGCTTGTATGTGTCTGCCAACTGGTGTGTGTGCTGCAGATGTCGTTTTGTTTAGAAGAAAACTGAACATTTCTGGATGTCCATAAATCCACTGATCATGATGGGATGCTCAAGATGCTCATGCCAGGAGCTGAGGGAGTTGGGGGAAGTCATTGCTAAGCCATTATCCATTATCTTTGGTAAGTCATGGGCATCAGGACTGGTGCTTGAGGACTGGAGGAAAGCAAATTTTACTCCAGTCTTCAAAAAGGGAAAGAAGGATGACCCAGGTAGCTATAGAAACGTCAACCTCACCTCCATCCCTGCAAAGCTGATGGAACAACTTAGCCTTGGTGTTGTCTCCAGGCATATCAAGGATAAAAGTGTCATTAGGGGTAGTCAACATGGCTTCACCAAGGGGAAGTCATGCTTGACCGAACTGAGAGCCTTTTATGAGGATATAGGCGGGGGGATAGATGATATTAAAGCAGTGGATGTGGTCTATCTTGATTTCAGTAAAGCCTTTGACACCATCTCCCATACACAGCATCCTCGCAGCTAACCTGAAGTGTGTGAAGTGTGTGAAGGGTGATCTGGTAGTGAGGTGGACTGTGATCTGTCTGAAGGGAAGAAGCCAGGGGGTTGTGGTCAATGGGGTGGAGGTGAGTGGGAGGCCTGTGTCTGGTGGAGTCCCTCAAGGGTCGGTACTGGGGCTAATGCTAGCCAATATATTCATCAATGACTTGGATGAGGGAATGGAGTGCACTGTCAGCAAGTTTGCTGATGACACTAAACTGGGAGCAATGGCTGACACGCCAGAAGGCTGTGCTGCCATCCATTGAGACCTAGACAGGATGGAGAATTGGGTGGGGAGAAACTTAATGAAATCACAGAATCACAGAATCGTCTAGGTTGGAAGAGACCTTCAAGATCACCTAGTCCAACCTCTGACCTAACACTAACAAGTCTTTCACTAAACCATATTTCAAAGCTCAACATCTAACCGTCTTTTAAAGACCTCCAGGGATGGGGAGTGAACCACTTCCCTGGGCAGCCCATTCCAATACCTAACAACCCTTTCAGTAAAGTTTTTCCTAACATCCAACCTAAACTTCCCCTGGCACAACTTAAGCCCATTCCCCCTCATCCTGTCACCAGGCACATGGGAGAATAGACCAATCCCCACCTCTCTACAGCCTCCTTTAAGTTACCTATGGAGAGCAATAACGTTGCCCCTGAGCCTCCTTTTCTCCAGGCTGAACAAACTCAGCTCCCTCAGCCTCTCCACATAAGATGTGTTCTCCAGACCCCTCACCAGCTTTGTTGCTCTTCTCTAGACTCTCTCAAGCACCTCCATGTGCTTCTTGTAGCGAGGGGCCAAAAACTGAACACAATACTCTAGGTGCAGCTTCACCAGAGCTGAGTACAGGTGGAAAATCACTTCCCTAGACCTGCTGGCCACACTGCTTCTTAGACAAGCCAGGATGCCGTTGGCCTTCTTGGCCACTTGAGCACACTGCTGGCTCATATTCAGCTGACTATCAGCCAATACTCCCAGGTCCTTTTCCACCAGGCATCTTTCCAACCATTCCTCTCGAAGTCTGTAGCTCTGCTTGGGGTTATTGCGCCCCAGGTGCAGAACCCGGCACTTGGCCTTGTTGAACTTCGTACACTTGGCCTCAGGCCGTCAGTCCAGCCTATCCAGATCTTCCTGCAGAGCCTTCCTAACCTCGAGCAGATTGACGCACACACCTAACTTGGTGTCATTTGCAAACTTACTGAGGGTGCACTCAATCCCCTCATACAGATCATCAGTAAAGATAAAGAGGGCTGGCCCCAGTACTGAGCCCCACATCCACAGCCTTGCCCTCATCCACTAAGCGTGTCACTTTGTCATAGAAGGAGATCAGGTTTGTCAAGCAGGACCTGCCTTTCATAAACCCATGCTGACTGGGCCTGACCGCCTGGTTGCACTGTAAGTGCTGCATGATGACACTCAAGATAGTCTGCGCCATGAGCTTCCCTAGCACTGAGGTCAAACTGACAGGCCTATAGTTCACCGGGCCTACCCTCCAGCCTTTCTTGTAGACGGGCGTCATGTTTGCTAGCCACTGGTCAACTGGGACCTACTATGATAGCCAGGACTATTGATAAATGACGGTAAGAGGCCTGGCCAGCTCCTCCGCCAGCTCTCTCAGTACCCTTGGGTGGATCCCATCTGGCCCCATCAACTTGCGTACATCCAAGTGCTGTAGCAGGTCACCAACCATTTCCTCATGGATTATGAGTGCCACATTCCACTCCCCATCCCCTTCCACCAGCTCAGGACACTGGGTATCCAGAGAACTGTTCTTGCCACTAAAGACTGAGGTAAAGAAGGTATTAAGCACCTCTTCCTTTCCTCATCTCTTGTGACTAAGTTTCTTCTCGCATCCAGTAAAGGCTGGAGATTCTCCTTAGTCCTCCTTTTTGTGTTGATGTATTTATAAAAACACTTTTTGTTATCAGTGATATATGTTCATCTGATTTGTGTCAATATGGAACAATGCTAGGGCCTCATGGTATGATGAATGTCACCTTCTGTCTTACACACCCTTGTGTAACCACAAGTCTAAGAAAAACAGAGTGGTTAATGTATACAGTTCTTTTATCTTGCAAAGGAATGGTCCAGCAATTCGTGTCAATAGAGAGCTTGAAAGAAAATGTATTTGTAGACTTTTCCTTGGAGTCTCTGATATCTGGGGGCGGTAACTGCTAACTATTATGACTATTGCATGGGACTCTATGCAAGTCTCTGCTATCTGGCCAGGAGATTAAGGAGATGGGGAGAGCTGAAAAACAACTAAAAGGCAAAGCTTGCAAGGGATGTTGTACAAGTCTCTGACATCTGGCCAAGATGGACAAAGGAGAAGGACAAGAGGGAGGAAGACTATGAGCCTTCAGCACAAGAGACCCCCAGAGGGACCACCGGAGACTGATATGAATGCTCCAGTAGGTGGGTTTGTATTCCGGAAACTAATTATAATAACCCTGGTTTTTTTAGAAGTAGTAATGAATATGTATTAGCCTAGGAGCATAAAAATCAGCTGCTTGATGTAACTGGTGTGTGTCTTGGTGGAGCAGAGACTCCTGGTGCACCCAGCGCTGTTTGCTTACCTCTATTCCTTTAATAAATTGTAAACTTTAATTATAATCCTATTTTGAAGACTGAGCCATTTATTACATCTTTAATGGCAGTAGCCAGATTGAGCTCCAGATGAGCTTTGGCCTTTCTAAGTTTATCCCTGCACAGCCTCGCAACATTGTTTTAGTTCTCCCGAGTGCCCTGCCCTCTTATCCTTCCAAGATTAATTTATAATTTATAATTTATACTTTATAATTTATTATATATATAATTAATTAATTATACAATATTATATAATATATAATTGTAATATATATTACATAATATACACATGTATTATATTATATTATATTATATTATATATTAATATAATGATACGATATTATATAGTGAAATATAATATGAGTAAAATGTAAATACTGATACATTGTGTGTATATATATATATAATTATTAAAAATTATAATTCCCAGGTTATAAACCCTCTTTTTTTTCCTAAGCTCAAGCCACAACTCTCTTCAGCCAGGCCGGTCCTCTTCCGCGTTGCCTCGTCTATAGGCATTGTGGGACAGACCACTCCTGAGCCAGTAAGATTTCCCTCTTGAAGAGTGCCCAGCCTTCCTGGACTCCTCTGCCCTTCAGAACCACCTCCCAAGGGACTCTGTCAACCAGTGTCCTGAGCAGCTCAAAGTCAGCCCTCCAGAAATCCAAGACTGCAGTTTTACTGATCCACTTCCTGACTTCACCAAGAATAGGGAACTCTATCATTTCGTGGTCACTTTGCCCAATACAGCTCCCGACCACCACAACTCCCACCAGCCCTTCTCTGTTTGTGAACAGAAGGTCTAGCAGGGCACCTCCCCAGGTAGGCTCACTAACCAGCTGTGTCAGGAAGCTATCTTCCACGCTCTCCATAAACCTGCTACAGTGCTGAGGGATTTAATCACAGAATTTCTAGGTTGGAAGAGACCTCAAGATCATCGAGTCCAACCTCTGACCTAACGCTAACAGTCCCCACTAAACCATATCCCTAAGCTCTACATCTAAATGTCTTTTAAAGACTTCCAGGGATGGTGACTCCACCACCTCCCTGGGAAGCCTGTTCCAATGTCTAACAACCCCTTCGGCAAAGAAGTTCTTCCTAACATCTAACCTAAAACTCCCCTGGCACAACTTTAGCCCATTCCCTCTCATCCTGTCACCAGGCACGTGGGAGAATAGACCAATCCCCACCTCGCTACAGCCTCCTTTGAGGTACCTATAAAGAGCGATAAGGTGGCCCCTGAGCCTCCTCTTCTCCAGGCTGAACAAGCCCAGCTCCTTCAGCCGCTCCTCGTAGGACTTGTTCTCCAGACCCCTCACCAGCTTCGTTGCCCTTCTCTGGACCCACTCAAGCACCTCGATGTCCTTCTTGTAGCGAGGGGCCCAAAACTGAACACAGTACTCGAGGTGCGGCCTCACCAGAGCCGAGTACAGGGGGACGATCACCTTCTTAGCCCTGCTGGCCACACTGTTTCTGATACAAGCCAGGATGCCGTTGGCCTTCTTGGCCACTTGAGCACACTGCTGGCTCATATTCAGCCGACTATCAACCATCACTCCCAGGTCCTTCTCTGCCTGGCAGCTTTCCAACAATTCCTCTCCCAGCCTATAGAACGGCTTGGGGTTATTGCGCCCCAGGTGCAGGACCCGGCACTTGGCCTTGTTGAACTTCATGCAGTTGACCTCAGCCCATCGGTGCAGCCTATCCAGATCCTCCTGCAGAGCCTTCCTACCCTCAAGCAGATCAACACACGCGCATAGCTTGGTGTCATCTGCAAACTTACTGAGAGTGCACTCAATGCCCTCGCCCAGATCATCGATGAAGATATTAAAGAGGACCGGCCACAACCCTGGGGAATGCCACTAGTGACTGGTCTCCAACTGGACTTGACTCCAATTTGTGGGCATGGCGGGGCCCTCCCCTTCTTCTCAACACAAACACACTCCAGAAATAGGGGGGTTTTGGAAGTGTTGCTAAGGACCTTCAGCACCTTTTCTCTGTGGTCTCTCTATGCCTCTGCGTGGTGCTGGTAGTGCTCAAGACTCTTCTGCTGATCCCAGCCATTTCTGTAAGTGCCAGTCCCTTCTTCACCCTTCTCCTCTAGGCACTGTGTGAAGTGCTGATGCCTTTGCCATGGCAAGCCATGACCATGGGGGCAACGGTGGTGGGGAATGGGGAAGCCCTGCCTGCTGTGTGTGGCTGGACACTAACTCAGGTTCTCCCTCCAGATGCCAAAGTGGATGAGATGAGCAGAGTGAAGGTGAGTTCAGCCCCAGCCCAGCCTTGCAGGCTGAGCGTGCACGTGATTGTTGAGAGAGGGCAGGCTGTTGGAGAGCAAATGCAAGCCAAAAGTGCATCCGAATGCAGGAGCCTGGGAGCTTCGCGTAGCTGTGCTCTGTCTGAATCCCCCTCCTTCCATGCTCCCAGCACTTCCCCATGGTGGGCACTGTGAGAGCAAAGCTACTCCTAGTTCCGGCTTAAGGCGATGCAGCTGGTTCTGTGAAAGAGGCAGAGAACACTTGGGAAAGCCTGGCCGACCTGCCAGCTCTAAATAAAGCAATCCCAAACAGGAAGTAGCTGGTGTAGTTCTTTTTGTCAAGGTATGTCTGCAAGGCTTTTTGCATCCCTTCAGATCAACACTACCGCCCCTTTGTGTCTTGGTTTCTGTCTGCTCCATCCCATTCCATGTGTGGCTGCATGAGACGGAGGTGCCATCAGGAACACAAAGTCAGAGATGTTTATTTGTCATCAAAGCAAAACCACATCTGCAGAGCACACACTATTGACACACACATGCGAGGACATCCCTGCAGTGATCTCTGTCCATGTAGGTCAAAAATGGGTATCTCCATGGGTGGCTGGAATAACATCCCCACGACATTATAATGCAACTTAGGTGTACACGTCATCTCCTGAGCACAGTGAGAGGTTTTCTTTCATTCAGAAAAAATCAATACACTCACAGTAAGATTTGGTACAGCTCATATATTTTAGAAGTATTAATGTCTTGTAGATGGAGGTGTGAGTTCTACATCATCTTGTCTAGACACTCACAGGCCTTTCCTGTGACAAAAAAAAAAAAAAAAAAAAAAAAAAGACGAAACTGCAGCCCCCACCCCCACGTTATGGCTGCACAAGCCCTCTGCAAGAGAGCAAAGGCAGCTGTGGAGAAGGCTCCTGTGCCCTTCCCCTGTGGCAGCGCTATCGGGTCTGGGTGCGGGTCACGGTGGCATATGTTGTGGTGTCGCTCATCTGCTGCATGGGAGGAGGCTTTAGGGAGAAATGAAAGCCCTGTTACTTCAGCTACTGACTGTGAGCCCTGCACAACGTGCGGGCACTAGGCTGCAGGAGTGCAGAAAGGAGCTGTGCACAGCTGTGCCACGACTCACCCTGTTCCGTCGAACGTGGGCGATGGTGGAGTCTGTTGGGGCAAAAAAAACACACCATGAGCCCTTGCTGCCTGTTGCTAGAGGGCTGAAACTCACACTGAGGTTGGGCAGCATCTGCCTGTGGTCAGCTCTCAATGCCCAGCCACATTTCCCCTCCCATTACTCTTATCTGGGATGAGCATTAAGCAGCAGTGGAGCAGAGATGCTGAGGTTTTGGTGTATTTCCACCATTCTGTGGCATGTCCTCTCTTTGCACAGCCAGCACACAACTGTGTGAGCTGCTCTGTGCAGGCGTGGGAAAACTAGGTGGTGCTGCAACTTGAGGGAGGTGCAAGTAGGGTGGGGATATATCTATAGCCTGTCACCCAACCACAACATCCTCGCTTGGCTGCTGCCTGTGGTTTCAGAGCAAACTATAAAATGTTTTCCCCACAAACGCAAGGAAACAGACCCACATTTTTCATTGCTGCTGTTCTTTCTACTAGAGGAAAATGTTTTCCCCACCAGGAGAAGGAGCCACATATTTTAGTGCTGCTCTTCAAGCAGAAATGCCTCTGAAGGGAAACTGAAGAAAGGACAAAAGCAGCGGCTGGAGCAGGGGAAATGCAGCCTGTGGCTGGAGCAGGTGTGGAAGGAGCCCTCCAGGCAAAGGGGCTTTGTCCCCATGAGCACTGGGATGCTGCCATGTCCCTTCTGCAGGCAGTAGCCACGCTCTGCATGCAAGGAAGAAGCAGGACATGAGGACACCTGGCCTTGATGAACGGGCAGGGATTTTGCATGTCCCAGTGGGAAATGAAGTGGTGTAATTGAATGGGGGCTTGCAGAGGATTTTCATGGGGAGAGGGGCGTGTGGCTTCCCTCAAGGGAGGAGATAGTACTCACACTGGATGTCACCATAGTTGGTGTCTTCCATCTGTGGGCTGTCAATGTGCTGCTGCCTGGAGAGGAATGGAATCATTCTGGAGTGTACATTTGTGGACAAGAGGCACTGTGAGAGACACTTTTGGGTGGTGCTGAAATCCATGCCTTTACAAACCCTGTCCTCCCTGCTCCAGCACAAGGAATACAGCCACACACAGAGACAATGCTGCCCCTGGCCAAGGAGCACCCCAGGATGTCGCCATGTCCCCAGCTCCCTCCAACAAACCCCACAGCCAGGAGTCCTTGGTGCTCACCTTGGGCATCTCCCTCTGCAGGCACCTGCAAGAAGAACAGGGGCTGAGGTGTGCCGGCAAAGGTGCTGCCCAGCCCTGGCTCCCATCTCGGGGCTGGGGGATGAAGGCTGAAGCTCCCCAGCTCCCTTGGGGGACTCCCCAGCTGGTCTGCCCACAGCCATCACTCCCAGGCACCGTCTGCCCGAGCTGCACACACCCAGGTTCCTCCCACCGCCTTTCGTAGTGCACCAGCCCCGCAGCAGGACCCCCACAACCTCAGCCTTTTCCCCCTTTTTCCCCCTTTTTCCCCCACTTCCTCACCTTTCCTGATGGCAAACCAGCTGCCTGCAGCCAGGAGGATGAGGCCAACGGCCGCCACTGCCAGCACTGTGCCTGTGGGGAGGGTGTGCAGGATCCGGGCATGGGGACCTGGGGAGCAGAGGTTGTGAGGGCAGCGGGGTGTGATGGGCAGAGTCAGGGAGCAGGACATGCCCATGTAGCCAGCACACCCTCATGCTCGTCCTCACCTGGGGAGCTGTGGATGTCCTGGGTGGTCTCACCAGCACTTGAACCTTGTGGCAAAGCAGGCTTTGCTTAGTGGCGCCAAGACCTGACACAGCACCATGCCCATGCCTGTTTCCCTGCTGTCGGTACTTGCTGGACAGGGACGTTCCCATCTCTATGTCTTCATCTTATGCCATTGACGTCTCCCCTCTGTCACTATCCCATACACCCGCTCACATGTAAGTAATAGCCCTGCTCATGACAATTGCCCTAATTCCCCTGCCACAGGCTCATCAATTTACAGGGCAGACCTTGGAGCATCCCTGGCTCAGCACAGGGTCCATCAAAATCCCCACTCCCATGTGGGATCCACCCCAGAGCCATGCCCTGCCTGCTGCAGCACACAGCACTAGCACCAGCAGTGTCCCATCCCTTCTCTATCCATTGCCCTGGGGCCATGTCTCACCTGGCACAGAAAGGGTCTGGGGAGCACTGAGAGCAGAGTTCTTCACCCAGTTTTTCTCGTTCTTCTTCTGATACCCACATGTGTATGTCCCAGCACTTCTCGAGGTGATGGTCAGGACCAGAGAGTAGTTGATGCTCCCATGCTGGGCTTTCAGGCTGAACTCCTCCTGCCCATTCTTGCAGAAGAACACACGTGTAGCAGGAAACTGCTCATCAATGGTACATTGAACCAAAACTGTTTCCCCCTCCTGGGCACTGGAAGCGTTCAGGTACAGGACTGGAGCCTGCTTGTTACCTGCAAAGAAGGCACAGGAATTCCCCAGGCAAGCGTTAGTGATTGCTGGGTTGCAAAACCAACTGCATGCCAAGGCTGGGAGAGTCTGCTCTCCTAGGGTTTACAGGGTCTGCTTTCCTGGGGTTTAAAGGGGGAATTGTGAGGGAATAATCCCCTTTCTCTTCCCATCTCCTTCCCCAGGACACGTTCATTTTTGGGACCCACCTCCATGCTCCTGCAATCCTGGAGAGCTGCAGATGTCCTGGGTGGTCAAGACAGCACCTGCAGCATGGGGAAGATAGGGCTTTCCTTAGAGGGGCCGAGACCTCCTCCCTCCCCAAAGCATCTCTGCCCCACACTGCTGCACACCTGCCCTGCACAAGCTGTCCCCATCCTCCCCTGTGCCCACCACAGGCCTGTCCTGCCCCCAGCAGAAGCCCTCCAGCCCTCAGACACCACACCCACCGAGCAATGCCCCAACTCACAAAGTGCCAGCAGCAGGACAGCAGGGCCTGAAAGAGACAGCCTTGCCCATGACGCCTGCCCCAGCATCTTTTGGGACACTTCCTTTGGGGAGCACCGTCTGCTTCAAGTTTCTGGTTTGCTGTGAGCTGGGGATGGTGGGACAGAGGCTTGCAGTGCAGCTGGGAGCTGTCCTGTGGGCTTTCTGTGGCCGCCTGAGCCTGGCCCACAGCAGAAGCTCTCAACAGAGCGGGCCTGGCCTCAGCCCCTGCTATATCTGTTGTGTTTATTGAGCCCCCGCTCTTATTTTTATCCTCTCAGACACCGCAGCATGCTTGGTTTTTACCTGTATCTCATGAGCAACATCCTTGCAAAGCCATCCTGCTCTGTGTCCCAACACTGCTCAACGCTTTCTCAGAATCACAGAATCACAGAATTAAAGGGGTTGGAAGGGACCTCGAAAGATCATCGGGTCCACCCCCCTGCCACAGCAGGTTCCTTACAGCAGGCTGCCCACTGACCACGTCACTCCCCTTGTCTTCAATGTCTGTACAACTGATGCTGCCAGGGGATTCCTGCACCAAGTCCAAAGTGATATTAGAGATTTGGGGCATTTATCAAGGCTGCAGGCAGCGTTGCCCTTTGTCCTGATGGGGAGGGCAAGGGGTGTGAGGAGGTGAAGCACTGGGAGTAGAAGTCAACAATTGGCTGTGGAGCTGTTGTTGGCAGCAGGGTCTGGGGTTCTCTTACCGTGGGATAGTTGGGTCTGCAAGGGTTGAGATAACAGCAGATTTGTCCTGTAAATTTGTGGAAGACTCCTCTTCATTCTCTTTGAACAGAAGGTACTTTTTGGGAAGACAATGTTTGTTTTTGTTTGTTTGTTTTCTAATTTTATATTATTTTTATGTGATCTGTCCCATGGATGACATTCATGGCTCTTAAAAGGGGTTTGAAGCCATAGTGTGAGGACAGGGAGGTGTTGGAGTGCTTTGTGATCCAGAGACCTCTACCTAGAACAGCAATACAACAAAAAGGGGCTTGGAATGGCCCCAGGGAAGAGACCACTTTGGTGCTGTTCAAGACACAGTGGTGGGAAGGTGGCTTGCCTAGCAATTACCCAGCAGCAGAGGCATGGGCGAGGGCATGTGGGTGCACCAGGTCTTGTCCCCCCTAAGCAAAACCTTCTGTGCCCCATGGTGCAGGCGCTAGCATGACCACACAGGACCTCTGCAGATCTCCAGGTGAGTGTGACCATGGGAACGGGTGGCAAAAGGGAGAGGTGTGTGTGCTGAAGATGGGAAGAGAGAGGAGTTTTGTTCCCTGAGTGTGAACACCCCAAAAGGAATCTCTTTCCTGCGAGGCACACAAAGCATTTTTCAGCTCTGCTGCCCCTCCTGCTTCAAAGAGAGGAATCCCTGCTCCATCTCTTTAGGTGGCCTCCTGGCTCATGCTCTTGTGTTGAACACCATCAGGGCACAAGATGAATAAGTAATTTTGGTTCAGTGCTCCTCCTGTGCTGCACTTAAGGGGTTCTCCTATCTCTATAGTATCACCTCTGCTGCAGAAAAGGGGCTCTGGAGGGCCCATGCACAGAGAACAAGGGCTGGGCATGTGGATGGTTCTGGGCTGTGCCACTACTGCTCCAAGCTGTACCTCTCTCCTTTAGAAACCTATGTCTGGAAATTTACATGAGCTGGCTTGTTCATGGGGATGGGGTCTCAGCATGGCTGGCCCCCACACCCACAGCCCATCCCCAGCCTTGCTCAATGGGGTTTTTGCCATCCCACAGCAACACCTGCAAGGATCTGGAAGGAGCCATGGTGTCCCCACTGTGGGCTGAGCCATTCCATGTTGCCTTTGACAAAGTTGCTCAACGCCCCATCCAAACTGGCCTTAAACACTTCCAGGGATGGGGCATCCACCACTTCTTGGGGGCTACTGTCATCTGAGAAGCTCCAGAGTACCAAAAATAAACACTTCGGTGGGGCAGATCTCATGTGGAGGAGACCCATACCCTTCTGGGTTGCATTGTATGGCAGTCTGGGGTTTCTGTAATGTCACTAGTAGTTTGTATGTGGGTGGCTTAGTCAAGGCTGTGGTGTCCTTATCATGATCTCAATAGTATTACAGATTATAAAGTTGGGGTTAGGATTAAAATATCTTTTTTTTTTTTTTTTTTTTTTTTTTTCCAGCTTTAGGTTAAACCACACTTACTCAAAAGATTTATTGTTTGCATTGTTCTCCTTGGCCATGATGTTGTTGAGATCAGTTCTGCACTGGGGACAGAGGAAAGACCCTGGTCATTACTAGTTGAAACATAATGGTTTTGCACTTGAAATAGAAAAAAAAAAGGTATTATATCTGGTCTCTGATCAGAACTATCTGGCACTCCTATGATATCCTTCCTGTGTGTCTTCAGTACCTCCGTGGGGCACAGCAGGCTGGGAAGGGTAGCTGAAAGAACTGGGGCAAGTGAAAATCCAAATAATTTCCCTAGGAGATTGCTTCAGAATGCCTTTATTGTCAGCATTTGCACTTAGGTCTGCATTGTACTTATCAAGGCTGGGAGCCAAGGCTCATGATCTGGGGGTGTGCACTTGCTGCAGAAAATAAGAAATTATCTTTTGTGCTAAACATAAGCAGGTACCTCAAAGGAAGAAGAGCCACCCTCAGGCGAAGAACCTCAAGGCAAAAAGCAAGCACCGCATTTATTGAGGTCTGGGATCTCTAGTAAGACAGGACATTGAATTCCCAATGAGAAGAAGTGCTTGCGATTGCATGACTTTCTCCAGATGTTTACAGAAAAGCCTCATCTGTCTCTTCATCCTGGGTTCAAGTCTTTTTGGTGAGCACTTTCTGCCTGGTGGAGACCACGGCTGTGTTTGCCATCTGGTTGGCAGCTGATAGGTGAACCCATCTCCTGAATGGGGGGGATATTCCACCCTCCCTGCTCACCCTGCCCACACAAACTGCCTCACCATGTCTTGACTGCCACGCCACATTCTCTTTGTCCACCCTGTTCGCCGCGCTCCTGGTCACTTGCATTCCCTAGGGACTGTCTTTGTATGACAGAGGGGGGTGCTGCTGGCTCTGCCCAAGCCTCGTCTGCTGCCCTTGCGAAGGCTTCTGGGTCCTGGTGGCTTCCTCGGCTGCCTCGTGTGGCCTTGAACCAGAAAACACCTTGCATACAACGATCCCCCACTCCACTGCAGAACGCGTCTGCCCCAGAGCTGACTGCCTCAGCAAGAGTTTTAAAACCATTCCCCCTTATCCTATCACTATCTGCTGTATCAAAAAGTTTCTCTCCACCTTTTTAATGTGACTCCTTTAAGTACTGAAAGGCTGCAATGAGGTCTCCCCAGAGCCTTCTCTTCTCCAGGCTGAATATCTCCAGTTCTCTCAGACTTTCTTCAGAGATGTGCTCCAACCGTCTCATCATCTTTATGGCCCTCCTCTAACAGGTCCAAATCCTTTTTGGGCTGGGAGCTTCAGACCTGGATGCAGGAATCCAAGTGGGGCCTCACAAGGGTAGAGCAGAGGGGCACAGTCATCTCCCTCGACATGCTGGCCACTCCTCTTGATGCAGTCCAGGATTTGGTTGGCTTTCTGAGCTGCAAGCACACACTGCAGGTTCATGTCAAACTTTTCAAAGGAATGTATGCTCAATACCCTGCCAAATTCTAGCAGATCTTTGGAAAATATCTATCTTTTAATGATTTATCTTATCATAGATCTTCTAATGAGCTTAACATTTAAAATAAGAGTTTTCACAAAGGTACTTTTCTCCAAGGAAAATTTATTTATTTTTTTGTTATAAAGATGGTAAAATTTAACTTGCCTAACTTTACAGATGATGTTGAACTTAAATGTAGAACAGGGAGAATAAGTCATGTTGCCTAGAGGTAGGTGCTGTTTGAGATGCTTTCAGCTGACAGTTATGACAAAAATAAAAATTAAAAAAAAAAAAAAAAAAAGATGCAAATCCTTATAGAGCAAACTCTAGAAAAGATAGACCATATAGCACCACCTAAATTACTACTCTCTTCAATCAACTGAACCTGTTGCTGTACTCATAAGACTGTCATTTCCTGTAAAGGGAGCTCAAATAGCTACCCAGAGTTTTCTGAATCTGATCCCAATCTTGTTTATTCTACCCGTTTGTTTGTGTTTTTTTTTTTTTCTTGAGTTTTCTTCCTGTTTTAAACATAAGTTTCTTCTCTTTCAATTACTGTTACACTTACTTCAGTGATTTTACATTACTGAAATATTAGTTCTCAAATTTTCTGTTATACCTTCAACTGAACTGTCTTTCCCCAATCCATTACATGTGAGAGTCCAATTTATAGAGCCTTTAATGCAACAGGAATTTTTTGCTGATGGCAAACAGGTTTTACTGTCCCTTTCTCTTTGGACAGAAATGGGTAAAACATTTCTGCATGTTCCTTTCCAAGGCTTAGAGGGATTTTCACTATGATATTCTTCTGCCCTACTTCATAAAATTTGACTTGTGCTTCCTCCAAGTCCAGAAGCACACCAATCACTGAGCAACTCATACTCTTCTTCTCAATCTTGCTGTTTTTCTTGCTAGAGAATAACTCTCCCTGGGATCTGTGCAGAGCCCAGAAATCCTCACCAGCATTTGTCCCTTCTTCTTCTTGCCTCTCTTTCTCCCTCACCACCCCCAGCACCCAATTCTGCTGCTGGTTCACCTCCACCTCCCAGTAGTGTTGCCCAGCTGTAAACCCTTCCTTCCCCACAAGCACAGACACTGTGGAGGAACTGTTCAGGCCAGCAGGCTCAGATGAGGTGTCCTCAACTTTTGGAGCCCCTGGCACTGGGAGCTCTAGGACCCAGCAGTCAGGATTCACATCAATGAACACTGGAGGAGAAAACAAGAAGAATCCAGTGAGCGGAGCCACTCAGGGACCTGTCTCTGTAGGGGACTATTGGTTGAAGCCTTTGAGGGTCTGATTCAAGGGTGTGATTCAACAAAGAATTGAAACATTCCCCTAAACAGGGCATGCAACAGCCACTGAGGAACCAACAGGTACCTTCAGAGCTATCATAGCCACGTACTTTCTTGGGGTGTAAGTCCAGATGCAATAAATTTACGATAAATTTCTTTACATTACTTTACAATAAATTTCTTGCTTTCTCATTTCCATGTTACCCTCCATCCTCTCTGGAATGGTGTCCACACACAGCCCTCTCCTTTGACGCTTTTCAGCAAATCCTTTTCTCAGTCTTCACAACTACCCCTTCCTAGCCTCATTTCCTTTTATCCGACACAGGTGATGACATATCCCAGTGACTCCATCTCAACTTACCAGTCTCTAAAGTCATGGCATTTTCATTTCAGGGTAACTTGGACAGATGGAAACCTCATTTTCATAGAATCGTAGAATCAGATTCATAGAATGGCTCGGGTTCAAAGGGACCTTAAAGATCATCTAACTCCAGCCCCCCTGACATATTCGGGGGTGACAACCACTAGATCAGGTTGGCCAAGTCCCCTTTCAGCCTGGCCTTGAACACCTCCAGGGATGGGGCATCCAAAACTCTTGGCAACCTGTTGCAGTGCCTTACTACCCTTGCATTGAAGAATTTACTCCTAATGGCTAATCTAAATCTATCCTCTTTTAGTTTGAAACTCTTTCCCCTTGTCCTATCATTCTCTACCTCAGTAAAGAGTCCTTCTCCATCTCTTTTTCTAAGATCTCCTTAAGTATTGAAAGGTCTCTATGAGGTCACCCCAGAGCCTTCTTTTCTCTGGGCTGAACATCCCCAGCTCTCTCAGCCTTTCTTCAGAGGACATGTGCTCCAGCCCTCTGATCATCTTTGTGGCTCTCCTCTGGACTCAAACAGGTCCACATCCTTCTTGTGCTGGGGGACACAAACCTGGACGGAGTACAGGCCCATGTGGGGCCTCACAAGGGCAGAGTAGAGGGGGACAATCACCTCTCTTGACCTGCTGGTCACTGCTCTTTTGATGCAGCCCAGGGTGCATTTTTCCTTCTGGGCTACAAGTGTGCACTGCTGGCTCATGTTGAGACGTTAGTCCACTAGAATCCCCTAATCCTTTTCCACAGGGCTGCTCTCAGTGTGTTCTTCTCCCAGTCTGTACTCCTGTTCGGGATTGCCCTGACCTATGTGCAGCTCACACCCTTTTTCCTGTCAGCTTACCTGCATGGCTCCAGGCTTCCCAGAAGTCTGCAGAAAGGAAAGAGACAATAGCACTTTATGGTTCTGTAGGGCAGTTAGATACTTTTCAGCCTATATTATTTCTGCCTTATGCTTGCATTGTTATGACTCTGATTCTGTCCCAGGGTTGACTTTATTCTACCTAAAGTAGCAGTACATATTGCAATAAAATATAATTTTTAAACCACTTACCCAAGTCATCTTTTAGTCGCTCTGAAAGGAAAAGATGTTCTAGTTATTGACACTAACTTTGTGAGGGTTCACAGAATCACAGAATTTCTAGGTTGGAAGAGACCTCAAGATCATCGAGTCCAACCTCTGACCTAACACTAACAGTCCCCACTAAACCATATCCCTAAGCTCTACATCTAAACGTCTTTTGAAGACTTCCAGGGATGGTGACTCCACCACTTCCCTGGGCAGCCTGTTCCAATGCCTCACAACTCTTTCAGTGAAGAAGTTCTTCCTAACATCTAACCTAAAACTCCCCTGGCACAACTTAAGCCCATTCCCTCTCATCCTGTCACCAGGCACGTGGGAGAACAGGCCAACCCCCACCTCGTTACAGCCTCCCTTGAGGTACCTATAAAGAGCGATAAGGTGGCCCCTGAGCCTCCTCTTCTCCAGGCTGAACAAGCCCAGCTCCCTCAGCCGCTCCTCGTAGGACTTGTTCTTCAGGCCCCTCACCAGCTTCGTTGCCCTTCTCTGGACCCGCTCAAGCACCTCGATGTCCTTCTTGTAGCGAGGGGCCCAAAACTGAACACAGTACTCGAGGTGCGGCCTCACCAGAGCTGAGTACAGAGGGACAGTCACCTCCCTAGCCCTGCTGGTCATACTGTTCCTGATACAAGCCAGGATGCCGTTGGCCTTCTTGGCCACCTGAGCACACTGCTGGCTCATATTCAGCCGACTATCAACCATCACTCCCAGGTCCTTCTCTGCCTGGCAGCTCTCCAACCACTCATCTCCCAGCCTTTAGCTCTGCTTGGGGTTATTGCGCCCCAGGTGCAGAACCCGGCACTTGGCCTTGTTGAACTTCATGCAGTTGACCTCAGCCCATCGGTGCAGCCTATCCAGATCCTCCTGCAGAGCTTTCCTACCCTCAAGCAGATCAACACACGCACCTAACTTGGTGTCAGCTGCGAACTTACTGAGGGTGCACTCGATGCCCTCGTCCAGATCATCGATGAAGATATTAAAGAGGACCGGCCCCAGCACCGAGCCCTGGGGGACGCCACTAGTGACTGGCCTCTCTCTTCTGGTTCAATTTTTTAAAGTTAGACATACCCACAGTATAGAAGACAAGCTACAGTACAAGTCAATATTAGTCCTTTTTTACATTACTGCAGTTTGAATTTTTGGGACTTGGTTGCAAGGTAAAGGACACAAACTTGGCCTCTACAGTCTTAGTGCGGCTTATCGGTCTTGGTGTGCACAAGAACAATCGAGTGCCCACCTGGTCACAGAGCCTAGCTGTGTCTCCACAGTGGAGCGGTGCCTCCACTCCACTCTATGCTCCGTACTGTTCCTTAGAGCTAGCACACCAGGTTCCCCCAGTGTGATAGCATCTAAGCTTGGAAGCCTATGGAATGCTTAGGTAATGCAGCTACACCCTACCCTGAAAGCCTGAATGCTGTACATTTTCTTTAAAATGTGAATGTTAGTTTTATTTTCCTAGTTACTTTAGGCAATTGCACCACACTAGCTGAAGGCTTCTCACTAGTAGTGTACTCCAGGGATCCAAATTACGTCCTATTCCATTCAACATCTTCATTACTCTCATTACTCTCAGGATGCTGGTCAGATGCTGATCTCTCACATTTGTGAGGTCCCTGCCACAGACATTGCTACATCCACTGCTTTTCTTTAGCCCCCGTTTTATTTCTGTCCTCTCAGACACTACAGTTTTAACAAGTGAAAACAGAATTGATAGAGCATGAAGAGGTCTCAGGGAGTCTCAGCTGCGCCATAGAGCTGCCACTACAGCACTGTGGGAGCGCAGTCCAGGAAGTTCCTCCAGTACTGGTTCATCCAGGACTGATGATAACTTCCTGATACAAATGGTGCTAGATCTTCTCATCACTAACAAGGAGGGGTTGGTTGACACAGAGAATCACAGAATCAGAACTCTAGAGGTTAAAGGGACCTCAAGAGATCAGTGGGTTCAAGCCCCCTGCCAAAGCAGTTTGCCTAGAGCAGGTTGCCCAGGTAGCCGTCCAGACGGGACTTGAATATCTCCAGAGGAGAGTCCACAAGCTCCCTGGGCAGCCTGTTCCAGTGCTCTGTCACCCTCACTGTGAAGAAGTTCTTTCACATGTTGGTGTGGAACTTCCAGTGCTCCATTTTTTTTGACAATTGCCCCTTCTCCTATGCCCACAAACAACTGAGAAGAGGTTGGCCAAATCCCACTGTCTCCCACACTTAAGGTATTTGTATACATTGATAAGGTCTCCTCTCAGCCTCCTCTTCACAAGGCTGAAATTTGAGGGCAGCCTTGGTTGCAGCGACTATGAGATGGTGCAATTCAGGATCTCGTGGGGCAGGAAGAGAATACCAAGAAGAATCGCAACCCTGGACTTCAGTAGGGACAACTTTTGCCTTTTCACACAATTGCTAAGAGGAATCCCATGGGGCAAGGTACCTGAAAGAAAAGGGTCCCAAGACAGTTGGTTAGTGTTCAAGGACTGCTTCTTCCCAGCTCAAGATCCAAGCATCCCAACAGGTTTAAAGTCAGGAAAGAGAGCCTGGAGACCTGCTAAAGAGGGAACTGCTGGGCAAACTCAAGTGGAAGAGGAGAGTCTACAGATCATGGGAGGGTGTCGGGCCACTTGGGAGGAATATAAGGCTGTTGTCAAAGGATGTAGGGAGGCAACTAGAAAAGCAAAGGCCTCCTTAGAATTAAACCTTGCAAGAGGGATCAGGGAGAAATGAAAGGGCTTGTACAAATACGTTGAAGATAAAAGTAACACTAGAGGCAATGGAGGACTGCTGATAAACAAGATGGGTTCATCAGTTAACAACTTTGTCCGGCAACAGCAAACACTTAGCAACTTCCATGTCTTAACAGTTGGAGAACAAGTAGTTTGAGACAGCAAGGAGTCTCCTGAATCTCCTATCCATGTTTCTTCTAAACTCATTGTATTCCTTATGGGATCATCATTAAGAGTCCCATGTTGTCAGTAACTATGGGGCTTGTCAACCCCCATGGCAATACTCTCACAATGGAATGCACCCCAGGATGCTGAGGGAACTGGCAGAAGTCATTGCCAGACCACTCTCCTGTTTGCATTTGCTAGGATGAAGTAATGGCCACTCTGAGCAGGACTGGAAGGGCCCTGCCACCAGCCAGGTGGAGAAAATGGTCAATGGCATTGACTGGACTGTGTGAATGCAAAGGCCTCGCACATGAGAACCATGAGAGTATGAGGCTCTGGTAGACAGTGATACACAGAGGACCCTACTGCCATCAGGTTATTGGGGGCAGAACCCCTTTGTATTTCTGGAGGGACAGGGGGATGCCAACCGCTGTCTGCACTGGAGACTGAAATGACCCCAACTGGCAAAAGAGTGGGAAAGGCTGTCATCTGGTTGGTGGCCCCGAGGCACTGTGGAACCCTGGAAAGAGACTACTGAGGGAAGGGAGGGGGGCTTCTCTGGCAGTGCTCTGGACACATAGAACCACAGAATCACAGAATCGCAGAATGTTTTGGATTGGAAGGGACCTTGTATGATCACCTAGTGAAAATACATCAGCAAACCAAAAAGTACTTGTTAAAAAAAAATTGAACAAATAGGACGCTACCATAAATTTACTGCCCAAATCTGTGGTTATCTCCACCCTTGCGGCCCCAAGTAGTGTGCCAAAAAGAGCAATTAAGGTTTACATCCAGTAGGTAGGCAAGTAGAACAAAGCTACTTCCCAGTCAAACGTCAATGGGATCAGGGTAGAAAATGAAGAGGACAAAAGGTAGGAAATTGATGGGTTGATGTAACTAGGGTTTATTAAGGGGTGCTGGGTCTGGCTGGGATGGAGATAACTATCCCTGTAGTGGCCCTGTAGGTCTGGGGGTGGGCAAGAGGTGGGGAGGGGGCATCACCAGGGAAGCTGCCTGTGAGATATGTTCATCTGATTCGTGTCAGTATGGAACAGTGCTAGGGCCACATAGTATGATGAATGTGGCCTTCTGTCTTACATACCCTTGTATAACCACAAGTCTAAGAAAAACAGAATGGTTAATATATATAGTTCTTGTACCTTGCAAAGGAATGTTTTAACAATTCGTGTCAATAGAGAACAGTTCTGTCTGTCTCTGGGTCCTGCAATGGCAATTTAATTCTTCCACACATGTGGTTTCTTCCCTTTCCTCCCAGTGTCCCAGTCTCCCCCTCATTATAGTTAATTTATCAAATCTTCAGAAATATTGCTCAAATCCATGAGCCTATTTGCTTTTGTTACTGATTCTGACCTCTTATTCCTAACAGTTACAGCTTTTTTGCCTTCTTTGTGATTGATTTAGCACTGCTATAGATGTGACTGGTGTGTCTCTGTGAATGGCCTGTGAGGACTGTTTTAACAATTCGTGAAGTGTCAATAGAGAGCTATTTGTATTTGTATATTCTTTCTTTGAAGTCTCTGATGTCTGGGGGTTTCAGAACAACTGCTAACAACTAGTGACTGTTATGACTTCTGAATGGGACACTATGCAAGCCCCTGATATCTGGCCAGGAGATTAAGGAGAAGAAAGAAGCTGAAGGACGGCTAGAAGACAAAACTTGCAGGGGATGCTGTGTAAGCTTTTGACATGCTGCCAAGGAGTACAAAGGGGAAGGACAAGAAAAAAAAACTGAGAGGAAGACTACGAGCCTTCAACATGAAAGACCCCCAGAGACCCCAGGGGGACCACCAGAGACTGATACGCATGCTCCAGAAGGAGGGTTTGGATTCCGGAAACTAATTATAATAACCCGTTTTTTTTTTTTTAGAAGTAGTAATGAATATGTATCAGCCTAGGAGCATAAAAATCATCTGTTTGATGTAACTGGTGTGCGTCTTGGTGGAGCAGAGACTCCCGGTGCACCCAGCACTGTTTGCTTACCTCTATTGCTTCAATAAATTGTAAACTTTGATTATAATCCTATTTTGAAGACTGAGCCATTTATTACATGCCTTAAACCGACCAAAGGGGTTTTCCATAACACAGGATGTCACACTCAGCAATAATAGGTGGGAAAGGGCGTCTCTCCTTATAAATATATCTATCCTCCCAAACTCCTACACATATCAAGGTCTTGCTTCTCCACACATGGTCCAACATTGCTCGTTGATGGGAAGTAGAGGATGATTTCCTGTTCTCTTTCCTTTCTTACCACATGGGTGTAGAAGAGAGAGAAATGGATTTGGGAGAGGCTGCAGATGATTGCTAACCTGATGGAGAACTGCAAAACAATGAGCCAAATCGAGCAATAGGAAAAAGAATAGGACAGGCCAGTGTTGACCACAGGGGAGGATGGGGACAGAGTGTGTGGGGCAGGTGTGCAGCACTGTGGGGCACAGTTGTTTTGGGAAAGGCAGGAGGTCGCTGCCGCTCTAAACAAAGCTCTCTCTGCCCCATGCTGCAGGTGCTGGAATGACCTCTCAGGACTGAGGGAGCATGGACGTGGTTCCCAAAATTGAAAATGTCCTGGGTAAGGAGAAAGGAAGAGTGAAGGGGATTATTCCCTCAAAATTCTCCCTGTAAGCCCTAGGACTGCAGACTCTTCCTGCCTTGGCATGCAGTTGGTTTTGCCACCAGGCAATCACTAACGTTTGCCCAGGGAATCCCTTTGCGTTCCTTCTCTCCAGGGAACTACCAGACTCCAGTCCTGTACCTCAACACTTCCAGTGCCCAGGAGGAGGAAATAGTTTTCTTTCATTGTACCATTACTGCTCAGTTTCCTGCTATATGCATTGTCTTCTGCAAGAATGGGATGGAGGAGCACAGCCTGAAAGCTCAGCAGGGCAGGGGCATATACCCTGTAGTCGTGAATATCACCTCAAGAAGTGCTGGGATGTACATGTGTGGGTTACCAGCAGAGCAACGAGAGCAACTGGGTGAGGAGCTCTGCACTCAGTGCTCTCTGGACCCTTTCTATGCCAGGTGATACACAGGCCCAGGTCAGTGGGGACAGAAGGGATGGGGACACCACTGAGGCTGGAGCTGTGTGCTGCAGTAGGCAGGGCGTGTCTCTGGGGTGGTTCCCCCACGGGAGTGTTCCCTCTCCTCCAAGGGAGGCCCTCGAGAGAAAGCTGCTCTCAAGGGTCCACCTCTGCTGCAGACTTGGGGATGTGCTGGGTGGAGGGACAGAGTGCAAGGGCAGGGATGCTGATGGACTCTAGGTTGAGATATGGTTGCTCCAAGGTCTGCCCTGTACAGTGATGAGCCTGTGGCCAGGGAAATCATGAGATGGGCTCCAGCCTATATGTGAGTAAAAGAGTGGTCTGGTAAACAGAGGGGAGACAACAGTGGTGCTGGTTTGTGACACCAGGTTAGGAAAGGCACTGGTGGGAACCTGGGGATGCACAGCTGGGGCAGACGGTGCCTGGGAGCGATGGCTGTGGGCAGCCCAGATGGGGAGGCTGCTGAGGGAGCTGGGGAGCTTCAGCCTTCATCCCCCAGCCCCGAGATGGGAGTCAGGGCTGGGCAGCACCTTAGCCTGCGCACCTCAGCCCCTGTTCTTCTTGCAGGTGCCTGCAGAGGGAGATGCCCAAGGTGAGCACCAAGGGCTGCTGGCTGTGGGGTTTGCAGGAGGGAGTTGGGGGCATGGTGGGGCCCTGGGGTGCTCCTTGTTCAGGGGCATCTCCTGTGCAGAAGGCAGGAAGGATGGGGCTTGTCTTGGGCTGCCCTCCAGTTCAATGCCAAATGGAGGAAAGCAACACCAAAGGGCATAAGCCTCATGACCCCTCCTCAGCACATGCACACTCCAGAACCATTCCATTCCTCTCCAGGAAGCAGCACGTTGACAGCTCACAGACGGAAGACACCAACTATGGTGACATCCAGTGTGAGTACTACCTCTTCCCATGGGGGAAGCCACACGCCCTTCTCCCCATGAAAATCCTCTGCAAGCCCCCATTCAATCCCACCACTTCATTTCCCACTGGGACATACAAAATCGCTGCCCGTTCATCAAGGCCAGGTTTCTGTCCAGCACCTCATGTCCTGATTTTCCTTGCATGCAGAGTGCATGCGGCTGCTGGCTGCACAAGGGACATGGCAGCATCCCAGTGCTCATAGGGACAAAGCCCATTTGCCTGGGGGGTCCTTCCACAGCTGCTGCAGCCCCAGTCTTCAATTCCCCTGCTAGGCCTCTGCTTTTGTCCTTTCTTCAGTTTTTCTACAAAGCAATTTCTGTTTTCCTCTAGTCAAAAGGACAGAGCAGCAATGAAAAATGTGGGTCTGTTTCCTTGCGTTTGTGGGGAAAACATTTTATAGTTTGCTCTGAAACCACAGGCAGCAGCCAAGCGAGGATGTTGTGGTTAGGTGACAGGCTATAAATATATCCCCACCCTACTTGCACCTCCCTCAAGTTGCAGCACAACCTTGTTTTCCCACGCCTGCACAGAGCAGCTCACACAGTTGTGTGCTGGCTGTGCAAAGAGAGGCGTTGCCACAGAATGGTGGAAATACACCGAAACCTCAGCATCTCTGCTCCATCGTTGCTTAATGCTCATCCCAGAGCAGGATGATGGGAGAGGAAATGTGTCCGGGCATTGAGTGCTGACCACAAGCAGCTGCTGCCCAAGGTCAGTGTGAGTTTCAGCCCTCCACCAACAGGCAGCAAGGGCTCATGGTGTGTTTTTTTTGCCCCCCACAGATTCCACCATCGCCTATGTTCGACGGGACAGGGTGAGTCATGGCACAGCTGTGCACAGCTCCTTTCTGCACTTCTGCAGCCTGGTGCCCGCACATTGTGCAGGGCTCACAGTCAGCAGCTGAATTAACAGGGCTTTCATTTCTCCCTAAAGCCTCTTACCATGCAACAGTTGAACAACACCACGACATATGCCACGGTGATCCACACCCAGACCCAATAGCACTGCCACAGGGTAAGGGCACTGGAGCCTCGCCCACAGCTGCCTTTGCTCTCTTCAAGAGGGCTCGTGCAGCCGTAAGGTGGGGCTGGAGATTGCACTTTGAACTCCATTGAGATTTGTTGTCACAGGGAAAGGCTGTGATTGTCTAGCCAAGACGATGTAGGAATCACACCTCTACCTACAATACATTAATAATCCTAAAGTATATGGGCTATACCAAATCATACTGTGAATGTATTTTCTCTGAATAAAATAAAATCTCTCACTGTGCTTAGTGGATGATGTGTACACCTAAGTTGTACTATAAAGTCGCAGGGGTGCTCTTCCACCCACCCACAGAGATGCACATTTGCACCTGCAGGGACAGATAGCACTGCCGGGATGTGCTCACATGAGTGTCCCAATAGGTGTGTGCACTACAGATGTGGTTTTGGTTAGATGACAAATAAACATCTCTAACTTGACCTGAGGTGCAGGTGAGAATCACTCTCCTGAGGATGATGGCCCTGCCGGGGAGTTGGACACACTGCCTGGCAGGACAAGAGGACAGGATGAGAGCCCACTGTGCACCCATCTCCTTCCCAGAATGAGCCTCAGTCCTCAGGAGTGAGGAACAGCCTTGCAGGCACTAAGTTCAGTGAAGAAGGAGGGGGAGCAGAAGTCCCCTGCGGTCTGTAGTGGGGACCACGGTGAAGCAGGCTGTCCCCTGCAACCCATGGAGTACCACGGTGGAGAAGGGTTCCACACTGCAGCCCGTGGAGGAGACCACGGTGGAGCAGGTGGCCCTGCACCGATGGAGGCTGCCATCTGTGGAAGACCCCTGCCGGAGCAGATTCCGGGCCGGACCAAGGAGAGGAGACTACACAGGAGCAGGTGACCTGGCAGGAGCTGCTGCCCGTGGGGGACCCAGGTTGGAGCAGTTTTCTCCTGAGGGATGGACCCCATGATATGGATCCATATCTTGAGCAGTTCTTGAAGAGCTGTAGCCTATGAGCAGCCCATGCCGGATCAGTTCATCAAGGACTGCATCCTGTGGGAGGGACCCCACAGCACAGGGGATGAGAGTGACCGAGAAGGAGCGGCAGAAAGAAGTGCTGTAGACTGACCATAACCCCCATTCCCCCCATCCCCCTGCACCACACAGGGGGAGGAGCTGGAAGAGGGTGGATGGGGGGGAAAGTTCTTTTGGTTTCTTTCCTTTGTTTCTCACTTCTCTATCTTGCTAGTAAAAGGTAGTAAATCTTACTATCTCCCTATGCTGAGCCTGTTTTGCCCTCCACGATAATTACTGTGCCATATCCTCAAACTAATCTCAACCCTGGAGCCCTTTTCATTGTTTTGTCTCCCCATTCCTCTTTCAGAAGGGGGAGTGAGAGAGCAGTTGTGGTGGAGCTCGGCCGCCCACCTGAATAAAACCACCACAGATGTGCTCATACATGTTCCAGTTGGTGTGTGCACTGCAGATGTGGTTTTGCTGTGATGACAAATAAACATCTCTGAATTTGTGTTCCTGAGAGCACCTCTGTCTCATGAAGCCATGCATGGAAAGGGATGGAGCAGGCAGATAGACAACGAGACACAAAGGGCTGGCGGTATCGATCTGAAGGGATGTGAAGAGCCTTGCAGACAGACCTTGCCGAGAAGTACTACACCAGCTCCTTTCTGTTTGGGGTGGCTTTATTCACAGCTCACAGATCAGCATGGCTTTCCCCAGTGTTCTCTGCCTCTCTCAGAGAACCAGCTGCATCACCTCTCACTTGCTCAGCTTTTGACATCAAGTGGGTGTTGAGAGCAGTTGGATTGAAAGAGCTGCAAAAAACAAGGGAGAACAAGGAGTGGCCTTGCTCTGGCGGTGCCCACCATGGGGAAATGCTGGGAGCATGGAAGGAGGGGGATTCAGACAGAGCACAGCCATGTGAAGCTTCCAGTCTCCTGCCATCGGATGCACTTCTTGCTTGCATTTGCTCTCCAACAGCCTGCCCTCTCGCAACCATCACGTGCACGCTCAGCCTGCAAGGCTGGGCTGGGGCTGAACTCACCTTCACTCTGCCCATCTCATCCACGTTGGCATCTGGAGGGAGAACCTGAATTAGTGTCCAGCCACACGCAGCAGGCAGGGCTTCCCCAGCCCTCACCACCGTTGCTCCCAAGGCCTGTGCTTGCCATGGCAAAGGCATCAGCACTTCACACAGTGCCTAGAGGAGAAGGGTGAAGAAGGGACTGGCACTTACAGAAATGGCTGGGGTCAGCAGAAGAGTCTTGAACACTACCAGCACCATGGAGAGGCCTAGAGAGAGGAGAGAAAAAATGTCCTGAAGGTCTGCAGCACCACTGCCACAAAGAAGCACAGGGCCATTTGGGCCATTCCCATGGATGATGCTATAATCCTTCCAGGATTCAGCTGAAGTCCACCCCACAGCAAGCCACTTCTCCCATGCCTGCAGCACAGGGAATGCAGTCACACAGAAGGACAAATCTGCCCCTGGCCATGCAACACCCCAGGGCCCCACCATGCCCCCAACTCCCTCCTGCAAACCCCACAGCCAGCAGCCCTTGGTGCTCACCTTGGGCATCTCCCTCTGCAGGCACCTGCAAGAAGAACAGGGGTTGAGGTGCACAGGCCAAGGTGCTGCCCAGCCCTGGCTCCCATCTCGGGGCTGGGGGACGAAGGCTGAAGCTCCCCAGCTCCCTCAGCAGCCTCCCCAGCTGGGCTGCCCACAGCCATCGCTCCCAGGCACCGTCTGCCCCAGCTGCACACCCCCAGGTTCCCACCACCACTTTTCCCTCTGCACCAGCCCCGCAGCAGGACCCCCACAGCCTTAGCCTTCCCCCTGCCTTCACCCCACTCCCTCACCTTTCCTGATGGCAAACCAGCTGCCTGCAGCCAGGACGACGAGGCCGATGGCCGCCACTGTCAGCACCGTACCTGTGGGGAGCCGGGCATGTGGAGCTGGGGGAGAGACTGTGTGAGGGCAGCTGGGTGTGATGGGGAGAGGCAGGGAGCAGGATGTGCCCGTGCAGCTGGCACATCTGCCTGCTCGTCCTCACATGGGGAGCTGTGGATGTTCTGGGTGGTCATGGAAGCATTTGCACTTTGGGACACCAAGCAGTTTGCTTAGAGGGGTAAACACCTCATGAACCCCTCTGACCATGCCCCCACTGTTGGTCCTTGCTAAGCTACACTTTCCCACCGCTGTGTCCAAGCAGCATCTACGTGGTGTCCTCGCTCAAGCCAATCCAAGAAACTCTTTGTTGGTTTGCTATTGCAGGTAGAGGTCCCTGGATCCCTAAGCACTCCAACACCTCCATCTCTACACACTATGACTCCAGCCCCATTTTAGAGACATAAATTTAGTCTCCTTCCTCACATATAGGTAACAGCCCAGCTCATGACAATCATCCCACGTGCCCTGAAATACAATCATCAATACACAGGGCAGACCTTGGAGCATCCTTGGCTCAACCCAGAATCCATCCACATCCCCAGCCCTTGCTCTCTGTGAATGGGCCCTGCACAGCCCCATCTCTGCAGCAGAGGTGCTGCTACAGGGACACGGGGGCTCCTTGAGAGTAGTTTTCTCTCATGTCTGCCTCTGAGGAGAGGGAACACTCCCATGGGGGAACCACCCCGGGGCCTTCTGCAGCACATAGCTCCAGCCTCAGCACAGCCATGTGGTGGCAAGTGCCTCCGTCCCTTCTCACCCCTCCAGCCCGGGGACGTGTCTCACCAGGGACATCCAGGATGCGGCCAGCACTGAGGGCAGAGCTCCTCCTCTGTTTCATCTCATTCCTTTGCTGGTACCCACATGTGTATCTTCCTGCATATCTTCTTGACGTGATGTTCAGGACCACAGCGTAGCTCAGCTGCCCTTGATGGGCTTTCAGACTGTACACCTCTATCCCATCTTTACAGAAGATGATTCGTCTTACAGGTGACACCACAGGGAGAATACACTGGAGCACAACTGTGGTACCTGGCTGAGCAGAAGTTGAGTTCATTTGGAGAGCAGGAGCTGGGAGATCCCCTGCAGGAGACACAGCAGTGAAGGGCTGCCATAGGGCAGAGCTCACAGTGGTTGGGCTTCCAAGTGCCCTGGGTCTGGGAGGGAAGGACTCACGAGTACCTGGGGAGCTGCAGATGTCCTGGGAGCTCATGCTGCCACCTGTACCAAGGGGCAGAGAGGGATTTGCTGAGAGGAGCAGTGTCCCGGCTCATCCTGATGCCCCTGCCCACATCCTCACTACTAAGCAGCCACCATCACACTTGCATGTTCTCATGCTGTACCACTTCAATATCCCCTCAAACAATGCCTCAAACAATCCCAATCCCATTTTGTGTGGATTTCTTGTTCCAGGTTAATCCCATAGCTCCGTAAAGAATTCAGCACTCCTAGAGCCTCAGAGCAAACCTCCAGACAATTTATGGTGCTGGAGATGTGTGCCCCTTGCTCAGACCTATATTATACTTGGAGGAAACAATTGCCATCTAGCCTTCCCCAAAACAGCTCTGCTATACAGAGCTGCACACCTGCCCCACACATGCTGTCCCCATCCTCCCCTGTGCCCATCATTGGTCTGTCCTGCCCCAAGCAGCAGACCTCCAGCCCTCAGGCCCCACACCCAGAAATGCCCCAACTCACAGATCACCAGCAGCAGGACGGCAGGGCCAGAAGGAGACAGCCTTGCCCATGGCGCGTGCTGCAGCATCTTTTGGGGTGCTGCTTTTGGGGAGCAGCGTCTGCTTCAGGTGTCTGCTTTGCTGTGAGATGGGGACGGTGGGACAGAGGCTTGCAGTGCAGCTGGGAGCTGTGCTGTGGGCTTTTTGTGGCCGCCTGAGCCTGGCCCACAGGCAGAGGATCTAATTAGCAGGGCCCTACTTCAGACCCTTCTGTATCTGCTTCCATTTGAGAGCCCCCACTCTTATTTTTATCCTCTCACACACCACAGCACGCACTGTTTTTACTTCTATCTTAGCGACGGCATCCTCCTTGCAAAGCCTTTCTGCTATTTATCCCTCTCTGACACCACTGTTTTAATAAGTATTTCAAGGGCAGCATCCCCCCTGCAAAGCCCTCCTGCCCCTAGTCCACTCAGCTTTGCCCTCTTCTGATTACATCACTCTGCTTTTCTTCAACGTCTCTACAAAACATGACAGCGTCAGGGGAATCCTGCACCGAGGCCTAAGTGACGCCAGAGCTCTGGGGCAGTTGCCAAGGCTGTGGGCAGATTTCTCCTTCATTCTGTTGGTGAATCAGCTTATGAAGAACTCTCAGGGAGTCTCAGCTGGGGCCATACTGCTGCCAGCACAGCACTGTGGGAGCCATCTGCACCCACACTTTGACCCTCATGTGACCACACAACAACCAGGAAAGGCAGAGGCTTTTTCCTGAAGGCACCTGAGCTCCCCCACGCTGCTCTCTCAATTCCCTTCCTCAAAATGCTCTGCTCTTAATCAGACAAGTGGCTTCTCAAAAATGTCCAGCCAAGTGCTCCCGTGCCTCTGCACCCAATAGCCTCATTCCAGCCTTTAACACTCCACGATATGGCTCAATCTTTCCAGAGTTTGTTGAGTGACCTGGGATGTGCTAGACCCAAGGAATGCTTTGTTTCTGGGCCCATGGCCCACCATTTTCCTTTGGGCATGACTCCCTGGCTCGCTTTTGGCACTTGGAGCATCATGGGCTTCTGATCCTCAACAGCCTGGCTCCAGAAGGCAGAGGACAACCTCAGCTTTCTCCTGCTCTTTCCTGCCGAAGGCTCCTGGCCAGGCCTTTTTCCCCACCTGCAGTGTGAAGCACCACTGTCACAGCTGGGCCTGTACACATAGGCCCAAGGGCTCCCATTGCAGCCTTTTGAACACCCACTTTCACCTCTTCCCACTTCAAAGTGCTCTTCTTTCAGGGAGGGCTCATAAGCTCCCTACAGCATGCAATATGCCTTCTCCAGAAACCCACAAGGCCTAGGAAACCTTGAGTTTCTTTCCTTTTAGCTGGTAGGGATGCACTTGTTACCTCACTGACCTCACCCACTGGGATATAGCAACATCCACCTTGCCATTTTACACCCAGGTTTCACATTTCCTGTGCAGGTCCCTTGACCTTACTCTGGCCAATGGCAAAACCAGCCTTCAGAAGAATTTGGATAATTTTCATCCCTTTCTCAAAGACTTCCTCTGCTTTGCTGCCCCACATGAGGCTGCCATCAATGCCTTCAGGAGCTAAGGAGCTTGCCCTTGTTCCACAGCCATCTGCATTACTGCATGGCAAATGGCATGGCTGTGTTTGCACCCCCCCGCACTGTTCATTGCAGGTGTACCGGACGCCCTTCCAAGGGAAAGCAAACTGTGGCCTTCACTCTGCAGCTGTATTGGGGTTATATGGGCAGGTAGCGGGGGTCTGCAGAGGTGTCCTCAGTAGTAAGCTGCCTCCTATTTCCAAAAGGGTCTGTGTCAGACTGTGAAAAAGGGACCTGCTACAGGCCAAAGATGAGCCAAAAATTGATGTTGATTGTACCTATGTGAGAGCATATTTAAGAAGGGAAGTAAACCTGCTGCACAACAACTTGTAGAGGGAGGAGTGAGAACCAGCTGTGCAGGCACCAAGGTCAGTGCAGCAGGAGGGCAGGAGGTGCTCCAGGCATGCAGCACGAGTTCTCCTGAGGCCTGTGGAGAGGCCCCTGGTGGAGCAGGCTGTCCCCCTGCACTCTTGGGTCCCACATGGAGCAGATCTCAACGCTGCAGCCCGTGGAGGAGCCCCCGGTGGAGAAGGTGGCTGTGGCCGATGGAGGAGGCTGTGGCCCATGTAGAGGCCCCACAGGAGCAGGCCCCAGGCCGGAGCTGCAGCTCGTGGAGAGGAGCCTACACAGAACCAGGTGGTCTGGTGTCGGGTTAAGGGGTGTAGCCGATTAACCGTTATGGGTCTGGTCGGATTCATGGTACTGAACTATCACAATCACAGATTCACCAATACCGCATTAACCATTAGGCGCCTGGTTGGATTCAAAGCACTGAACTACCATGGTCAGGGAATCACCAAAAACGTATAACCACCCTTACTCCAGTTGTTGTGTTTAATGAGAACTCTTGTAATAAATGACTAAGTCCCAAATAGGATTACAAAATTTACAACTTATTAAATGGGTAGAGGTAAGCAAACAGCAGTGGGTGCGCAAGGAGTCTCTGCTCCACCAAGATGTGCACCAGTTACATCAGGCAGCTGGTTTTTATGCTCCTAGGCTCCTACATGTACACTGCTACATTAGTACTTCTAGAAAAGGCAGGGTTATTATAATTAGATCCCGGAATCCAAACCCTCCTATTGGTGCATGTGTATCAGTCTCCAGTGATTCGCTGGGGGTCTCTCGTGCTGAAGGATCGTATCTTTCGCCCTGGCTTTTTTTCTTGTCCTTCTCCTTTGTCCATCTTGGCCAGATGTCAGAGACTTGTGCAGCATCCCCTGCAGGCTTTGTCTTTGAGTCATCCTTCAGCTTTCCCCTTCTCCTTAATCTCTTGGCCACATATCAGAGACTTGCATAGTGTCCCATGCAATAGTCATCATAGGTAGCAGTTATTCTGAAACCCCTTTGTTCTCTTATCCCCTGTTGACACAAATTGCTGGAATATTCCTTTGCAAGGTACAAGAACTATATGCATTAACCACTCTGTTTTTCTTAGACTTGTGGTTATACAAGGGTATGAAAGACAGAAGGTCACATTTCATCATATCATGTGGCCCGAGGATTGTTCCATATTGACAAGAATCAGATGAATACATTTCACACTACCATGGGTAGGAATAATGCATTCAAGTGCGATTTATTAAAGCAACAGGTACACAGGTTCTTTGGATTGCCAGTGATAGCTACTGTCTGCAAAAGCAAGCTAGCATGCCTGAAATACGCAGGTGACACAGGTTCACAGCCTGGAAATTAATGCATTAAAAGGCACAAAGACTCTGTAGAGATTACAAAGTTTCCGCGGAGACACACAGTATAACCAAGTGTTCAAATCTCAGCCAAAGTCCTCCCAACGGGGGAGAGGGTGGAAGAGAAGCTCAGCCCATCAGCTGATCCCAGGAGTCAGGAGGTCCTCAAGATGCTGTATTCCCTCGGGGTGATATCTCCCCTGACAGTGGTAACTTCCCCAACATCCTCTCTCTTAGGCCAATTTATATTTTTTTTTTATCTTTTAGGTGGAGCTTGAGTGACTCTAGTCAAGCATATCTTAGTTATGATTGCTGAAAAAATATCACATATCTGTTTAAAGTAATAGGCTCCGAGAAACTCAGAGTGCATGCTCAGTGAGGGGTGGTCACACATTGGAGGCAGGTAGCTTTTGGGTTGGAGGTGTGTTTTGGTATTGTAATGATATTACAAGGAGGAAAAGTACACTAGGGAACAGCATTTTTCAAAACACGACAGGTCCTTGGCTGAGGGTCGCAAAAAGTGCGGCTTATCGGTCTTGGTGTGCACAAGAACAATCGAGTCCCCACCTGGTCACAGAGCCTAGCCGTGTCTCCACAGTGGAGCGGTGCCTCCACTCCACTCTATGCTCCGTGCTGTTCCTTAGAGCTAGCACACCAGGTTCCCCCAGTGTGATAGCATCTAAGCTTGGAAGCCTATGGAATGCTTAGGTAATGCAGGTACACCCTACCCTGAAAGCTTCTTCAATGCTGTACATTTTCTTTAAAATGTGAATGTTAGTTTTATTTTCCTAGTTACTTTAGGCATTTGCATCATACTGGCTGAAGGCTGCTCACTCGTAGTGTACTCCAGGGATCCAAATTACGTCCAATTCCATTCAACATCTTCATTACTCTCAGGATGCTGGTTAGAGGTTACCCTCAGAAAGTTTGCAGCTGGCACCACAGTGCGATTCGCTCACCAGGGAGGGTTGGAGGCTATATGAGAATGAGGGAGTAGCTCCATCCACCCAACTCTGTATATTCCCTTTGAGGAAGAGTATCCTGGAGGCTTGTGCTGTGAAACATGCATGCATGGGCCTGAAGCAAGATGTGGGACAAGTGCTTTGATGAAGGCATGGAAGGTGAGGGACTGTGGTTGCAGGAAGGAGCCTGAAAACCACGTCCCCTCCAGCTCTGCCTCCAAGCAGCTCTCGCTGAGTTTTTAACCCATTTTCCCATCCCCTATTCCCTCCATGCAGTCCGGCATCCTCATGCCTCCCATCTGAGCAGCTCCTCTCCTGCCTGCATCCATCTTGTCGCAGAGTCCCCCACTGCACACCAAGGCCCCAGATGTCAGCACTGGGAGCTGCAGAGAAGGGATACCTTGACTCCTTCCAGGTATTGTTGTGGGATGGCTAAAACCCCATAGTGCAAGGCTGGGGATGGTCTATGGGTGTAGGGGCCAGACATGCTGATACCCTGTCCCCACCTGCCCCACAGCTGGATGCCCCCATGCACAATGTCCCTGCTCAGGGCTGTCTCCTGGGGATGGCGTGTTGAGAGACAGAAGACCCAGCACAGGGATGGGTGTGCGTGGGGTGCAGAGTGCCAGGCATAGCCACCGCCTGGACCTCTGCATGGCCTCAGCCACCCTCACAGCAGCACTTTTCCATGCCAATCTGCCAGGGCAATGGCAGTAGGTAGGGGAACTCTTGGGTGGCAGGGCAAAGGGAACAGCAGCTCCCTCGCAGGACACATGGCCCCATATGGCAGTCATAGAGCAGTTCTCCAAGCTTTGCTCACTGGCTTCCCTCTCAAATACAGAGCAGCAACATCAGCTGGTGCATTCTGAACCAATCCGTTATAACCCGCCTCGCACAGGACCAATACCCACCAAGGTGCCTCGAGAGGGAGCACCGTAATCACTTGAGGATGTGCCCATTGCGGCCGGCACCACCTTGGGCACAGGAAGGTGCTGGAGTGATGCAGGAGCTGCAGAGCATGGCTGCCTGGGGGTACAGCTGTGACTTCATCCCCTCGTGTTCTCCCTGTATGCAGAGGTGGATCCTGTGATGTAGATGTGATTCTGAGAGCAAGCAGGGCAGCCATGTGGGTGCTGGGGTTGAACCCAGCTGGGAGCGTCTGCGATCCAGTGGTAATCCTTGATGTGAGCAGAGAGCAGGCGCTGAACCAAGGGAAGCAGAGCAGTGGCAGCACATCCCTTGGGCATGCTGCCCCAGCTGCCTTGAGACCAACGGCAGCGGGAGTCTGGCAAATGTGTGGGGGGCATGCTCTGAGCATGAGGGAGCAGGCTGGGGACAGCATGGAGTCCAGGGGGACATCAGAGCTCCATGGGGACAGGGACGTCTCCAGGCTCCCTGGCCAAACTGGCACCATGGTTCCATCTCTCCAGGAGGAGGGTGATGATGGGGGCAGACAGCAACAGGAGCAGGCTGAGGGCAGAGCGCAGGATCCAGACTTCCAGGGGCATGGCTGACCCTGGGAGAGAGGAGGAACACAGTGTGGCCAAGGCAAGCCTTGGAGGACGGCAGTGCTGGGAAGGGCTGATGAGCAATGTCTCACCTCTGGAAGGGAGCTGGGCCTTGTGTGAGGGGCTGCTGCCTGTGGGAGACATGAACACTCTGTGAGTCCCTCGAACTCTCTTTTGGGACAATCCCTAATGCTGAGGAGATGGTGAGCTCATGTCTTGCTTCCTTGAGCACACAGGGAACATGAGCAAGCCTTTTCATGTATGTTCCCAGACACAGATTTGTAAAGGTTAGAGGGACATCCTACAGCGGTAGTGGAACACCCCAGGGTCCACAGACCTCCCCAGCCCTTGTTCTCTATTCCAGTGTCCGATGCAGCCCTATCTCTGCTGCAGAGGTGCTCCAGGAGGGACAGGGGGACTTCTGAGAGCAGCTCTTTCTCTAGCAGCTGCTTTACAGGAGAAGGAACACCCCCATGGGGGATCTACACCACAGCCATGCCCTACCTGCTGCAGCACACAGCTCCAGCCTCTGCAGTATCCCCATCCCTTCTGTCCAAAACACCCTTGGGCCATATCTCAACTGGCACAAACAGGCTGCCCAGCCCTGGCTCCCATCTCGGGGCTGGGGGACAAAGGCTTAAGCTCCCCAGCTCCCTCAGCAGCCTCCCCAGCTGGGCTGCCCACAGCCATCACCCCCAGGCACCGTCTCCCCCAGCTGTGCACCCCCAGGTTCCAACCCCACCTTTCCCTCTGAACCAGCCCCGCAGCAGGACCCCACGGCCTCAGCCTTTCCCCCCTTCTTCCCCCACTCCCTCACCTTTCCTGATGGCAAACCAGCTGCCTGCAGCCAGCAGGACGAGGCCAACGGCTGCCACTACCAGCACCGTGCTTGTGGGGAGGGTGTGTGGGAGCCGGGGATATGGGGCTGGGGGAGAGAGGGTGTGAGGGCAGCAGGCTGTGGTGGGGAGAGGCAGGGAGCAGAACATGCCCGTGCCACTGTCACACCTCCTGCCTGATGAAGTTCCTGTATGGCCCTGTGCCCTGGGGACAGCAGCCTGGCAGACCTGAGCCCCATGTTATTGTCTTTCGGGATGCAGAGGGAGTCCCTCCCTTGGGACAATTATTATGCAGGGGAGCTGGCCACACTGCCTGGCAGGAGAAAGGGACAGGATGAGCATCTGCATCACTGCCAGCTCCTTCCCAGACTAGACACACATTCATCTCATGTCCTGCAACAGCCCTGAGCACGTCTGTGTGGGGCAGGGGACACACAGCCCCATGGGCACATCCCCCCACCAACAGCCAGCACCATCCCCAGGGGAGGTGTGAAAGTGCCTGCGTCTGCTCTGCCAGCATGGACCCCCATGGATCCAGTGTCTAAATGCTTTTGTGAGGGATTAAAAATAGGATGGCTGAGGTGTACCTGTGGATTATATACAGCAACCATCACTCTTATGTTTCATGGAGAACATTCCCCTGCTCTGGTTTCACATCTTACCTGTGATTTCCAAGTCCTGGGGGACACTGAGGGCAGAGTTCTTCACTTGGTTGCTCTGGTCCTTGAGCTGGTACCCACACGTGTACTTGCCTGCACTTCCCAGTGAGACATTCAGGATCATGTTGTAGGTCAGCTGCCCCTGAATGGCCTTCAGGCTGGACGTTTCCACCCCATCCTTGCAGAAGACAATTCTTGTAACGGGAGAACACCCATCAATGGCACACTGAACCAAAACCATTTGTCCCTCCTGGGCACTCAAGGTGTTCAACAGGAGGGCAGGAGCCGGAAGGTCACCTGGAGGGAAAGGGCAGAGATTCCCCTCTTTTAATTGGTAATAGCAGTGGGGCTACAAAAAGCTTTGTGTTCTCCACAGGGAAGAGATTCCTTCCCAGGAGTTCACACCCAGAGAAGAACCCCCCTCTCTCTTCCTATGTCCAACCCCACACAGCTCCCTTTGTAATGCATCCCCACATTCATCCTCACCTGGGGATCTGCAGAGGTCCTGAGTCATGACACCAGCACCTGCAACTTGGGGCACAGAGGGTTTTGCTCAGAGGGGGCGAGATCTGACACAACCATGTATCCCCTCCCCAAACCCCACACTTTGGACTTTCCGATACAAATACATTGTTTAATCAATTGGTCCCCCATCCTTTGATCCCATTCCAAAATCATTTAAGCTAGCTGCTTTTTGTGTTCAAGATCTCCCTGTAATGTTCAGCATGAGGCAATATTAGCAAACCCCAGTAAAGAACATAAATAAACAGACTCCTTTCTCAGATCTTTATCATAACTGGAGGAAGCAATCACCATCCTGCCTTCCCCAAAGCCTGCCTCCAACCCTGCCTTCAACAATGCAACAGGGTGCATGTCTGCCCCGCACACACTGTCTCCATCCTCCCCTGTGCCCACCAAAGCCCTGTCCTGGCCCCAGCAGCAGCCCTCCAGACCTCAGACCCCACACCCAGAAATGCCCCAACTCACAGAGTGCCAGCAGCAGGACGGCAGGGCCAGAAGGAGACAGACTTGCCCATGGCACCTGCCACAGCATCTTTTGGGGCACTGCTTTTGGGGAGCAGCGTCTGCTTCAGGTGTCTGCTTTGCTGTGAGCTGGGGATGGTGGGACAGAGGCTTGCAGTGCAGCTGGGAACTGTCCTGTGGGCTTTCTGTGGCCGCCTGAGCCTGGCCCACAGACAGAGGCTCTCATCAATGGGGCTCTGCCTCAGCCCCTGCTACATCCGCTGCTTTTGTTGAGCCCCCGCTGTTATTTCTGTCCTCTGAGACATTGCAGCATATATGGTTTTTACCTATATCTCAGTGGCAGCGTCGTCCCTGCAAAGCCCTCCTGCTCTTTGCCCCAACACTGCTCACTGTTTTTTCTTCTTCTGAGAATGTCACTGTACTTTTCTTCAATGTCCACACAAATGGCTGTGCCAGGGAAGTCCTGCACCAAGGCCAAAGTGACGCTAGAGCTCTGGATCAGCCCTTGAAGATGCTCACAGTGTTCTCCTTCATCCTGTAGGTGGATCAGCTTCTAAAGAACACTCATGGAGTCCCAACTGGGGCCATATTTCTGCCAGTACAGCACTGTGGGAGCCATCTGCACCCACGCTTTGACCCTCATGCGACCACACAACAACCAGGAAAGGCAGAGGCTTCGTCCTGAAGGCACCTGAGCTCCCCCATGCTGCTCTCTCTGTCCCTCATGCACCAGTAACCAGCACAGGCAAAAGAGACTCCGCATAAGGGAGATTAATGCAGTTCATTGAAAACTATTAACATGCACTGCAGGCACTTTCATCCCACAGGAGATACGGCCTTTCTTTGGGTAGCACCACACCACTTGCAAGATACTCTGCTGTTAATCAGGAAAGTGCCTACTGAAAAAAGGTCCAGCCCAGTGCTCCCATACCACTGTTGCCAATGGTCTCAAAATAGGCTATAACAGTCCACAGTATGATACGGCTCAATATTTTCAGAAGATGATGAGTGATGGAGGATGCACTAGACCCAAGGAATGATGAATGTCTTAGCCCTACACCCCATGATTCTGCTTTGGGAATGATTCCCTTTCACTCTTGTTTTCCACTTGGAGCATTGTAGGCTTCTGATCCTCGTTAGCCCAGCTCCACAAATCCAGTGGATGACCTCGGCTTTCTCCTGGTCTTTCCTGCCAGAGGCTCCTGGCCAGGCCTTGTTCCCTGCCTGCAGTGTGAAGCACCAGAGGCACAGTAAGGCCTGTACGCACAGGCCTAAGGGTTCCCACTGCAGCCTTTTGGACACCCATTTGATCTCTTCCAAGGGGGTTTTGTTGTTCACAACCCCACTTGAAAGTGCTCTTCTTTCAGGTTACTTGATAGGGAGGGCTCGGAAGCTCACTACAAGCTGCAATATGCCTTCTCCAGATTCCCACAAGGCCTAGGAGACCTTGTGTTTCTTTCTAGACAGCAGGTGGAGATGCACTTGTTACCTCATTGATCTTTCTCAGTGGGATGTGGCATCCTGCCATTTTACCCCCATGTTCAACATTTCCTAGGCAGGTCCTTACTCTGGACAATGGCAAAACCAGCCTTCAGGAGAATTTGGGTGAATTTCTTCCCTTTCTCAAAGACTTCCTCTGCTTTGCTGCCCCACATGAGGCTGCCATCAATGCACTGCAGGTGCTCAGGAGCTTGCCCTTGTTCCACAGCCATCTGCATTACTCCATGGCAAATGGCAGGGCTGTGTTTGCACCCCCAGCACTATCCATTGCAGGTGTAGTGGACGCCCCTCCAAGGGGAAGCAAACTGTGTCCTGCACTCTGCAGCTGAATTGAATTTACATGGCAAGGGTTTGGTAACAGGGGTCCACACAGGTGGCCTTGGTGAGAAGTCCAGAAGCTGCGCCCTATTTGTAAAGGGCCATTTTCAGACTGCTCCAAAGGCACCTGCTACAAGCCAAAGCTGAGCCAAAAAGCGATGCTGGTTGTACATCTGTGAGGGAATATTTAAGAAGGGAAGAAAACCTGGAAGAAAACCTTTCAGATGACACCAAGTTAGGTGCGTGTGTCAATCTGCTTGAGGGTAGGAAAGCTCTGCAGGAGGATCTGGATAGGCTGCACCGATGGGCTGAGGTCAACTGCATAAAGTTCAACAAGGCCAAGTGTCGGGTCCTGCACCTGGGGCGCAATAACCCCAAGCAGAGCTACAGGCTGGGAGATGAGTGGTTGGAAAGCTGCCTGGCAGAGAAGGACCTGGGAGTGATGGTGGATAGTCGGCTGAATATGAGCCAGCAGTGTGCTCAGGTGGCCAAGAAGGCCAACGGCATCCTGGCTTGTATCAGGAACAGTATGACCAGCAGGGCTAGGGAGGTGATCGTCCCCCTGGACTCAGCTCTGGTGAGGCCGCACTTCGAGTACTGTGTTCAGTTTTGGGCCCCTCGCTACAAGAAGGACATGGAGGTGCTTGAGCGGGTCCAGAGAAGGGCAACAAAGAGGGTGAGGGGCCTGGAGAACAAGTCCTACGAGGAGCGGCTGAGGGAGCTGGGCTTGTTCAGCCTGGAGAAGAGGAGGCTCAGGGGCCACCTTATCGCTCTCTATGGAGGCTGTAGCGAGGTGGGGGTTGGCCTGTTCTCCCACGTGCCTGGTGACAGGACGAGGGGGAATGGGCTTAAGTTGAGACAGGGGAGTTTTAGGTTAGATGTTAGGAAGAACTTCTTCACTGAAAGAGTTGTTAGGCATTGGAACAGGCTGCCCAGGGAAGTGGTGGAGTCACCATCCCTGGAAGTCTTCAAAAGACGTTTAGATGTAGAGCTTAGGGATAAGGTTTAGTGGGGACTCTTAGCGTTAGGTCAGAGGTTGGACTCGATGATCTTGAGGTCTCTTCCAACCTAGAAATTCTGTGATTCTGTGATTCTGCTGGACATCAACTGGTGGCAGAGGGAGGAGTTAGAACCAGCCCTGCAGGCACCAAGGTCAGTGCAGCAGGAGGGCAGGAGGTGCTCCAGGCATGTAGCACAAGTTCTCCTGAGGCCTGTGCAGAGGCCCCTGGTGGAGCAGGCTGTCCCCCTGCATCCATGAGTGCCACATAGAGTAGATCTCCACGTTGCAGCCCATGGAGGATCCCCGGTGGGGCAGGTGGCTGTGTCCTGGAGGAGGCTGCGGCCCATGGAGAGCCCCCGCAGGAGCAGGTGTTCTGGGGGGAGCTGCTGCTCATTGGGGAACCATGATAGAGCAGATCTTGAAGAGCTGCTGCCTGTGGGAAGCCCTCGCAGGATTGGGTTGGAAGGATGGCATCCAGGTGGAGGGACCGCACACTGGAGCAGAGGCAGAGAGTGAGAGAAAAGGAGCAGCGGAGACGAAGCTTTACGGACTGACCACAGCCCCCATTCCTTCTTTCCCTGCACCACCTGGAGGGAGGAGGTGGACGAATGTGTTTTTTGGGGAACATATATATAAATGTATATTTTTGTTTCTTTGTTTTCTTCTCACTTATCTAGCTTGTTTATGACAGATAATAAATTTCATTTGTCTCCCTATGCTGAGTTCATTTTGCCTGTGACAACAAAGCTTGAGTGATCTCCCTTTTTTTGTCACAAACCTTCAACCATTCTCATTCTATTTTCTCCCCCTTACCCTTTCTGGAGGGGGAGCAAGAGAGTGGTTGTGATGGAGCTCTCTGTCCTGCTGAGTAAAATCACCACAACTGCCCAGAAAAGCATCCATGGGAGTGAAATTACCACTACTGCCCAGAAGAGAGAAGAAACACAAGTACCAAATGCCTTCCTTGGATAGGTCTGTATTAACAAAACCAGGCTTCAGGAACTTCATCTCCCAGAAGGCAGGAACAAGGGCTGCAGCAAGGAAGGTGTCCCCTTGGTGAAGGAGGATCAGGTGGGGCAATGCTTCACCAAATGAGCAGAGAGAAGGCCGTGGGCCTTGCTACGAGGCACCCCCGAGTGCTGAAGGAGCTGGCAGATGTCATTGCGAGGCAACTCTCCATCATCCTTGATGGGTCAAGGCGAGTGGGAGAAGGGCCCAAAGACAGGAGGGAAGCAAACGTCACTGCTCTTCCAGAACAGCAAGAAGGAGGACCTGGGGAAGTAGAGGCCAGTCAGATCGCCTCCATCCCTTGGAAGGTGAGGGAGCAGTTCATCTGGGAAAGCATTTCCAGGCACCTGGAGGACAAACCAATCATCAGGAGTAGCCAGCAGGAATTCAGCAAGGGGAGGGCATGCATGGCTAAGCCAACAACCTTCTATGATGAAACGACTGTCCTGGTAGACAAGGGGAGAGCATGCATCTTGCCTGCCTGCACTTCAGGAAGGCCTCTGACAGTGTCTCCCCTAAGATCATCATAAAGAAACTATTGATGTCTGAGCTGAAAGAGCAAAAGTTGGGCTGGACTGAAAACTGATGGAAGGGCTCAGCCTCAACACGGATGATCAGTGCTGCAAAGTCTAGTTGAAGGACGCTATTTAGTGGTGTAAAACAAGGATCCAAATGCAGTCCAATTGCCATTCAATATCTGCATCACTCTCAGGATGCTGAGGTTTGCCTCAGGAAGTTTGCAGCTGACACCACAATGGGCATTCACTCAGCAGGGAGGGTTGGAGGCTGTATGGGAAAGAGGGAGTAGCTCCTTGCACCTAACTCTGTATATTCCCTTCCAGGAAGAGTCTCCTGGAGGCTTGTGCTGTGAAATATGCATGCATGGGCCTGAAGCAAGATGTGGGACAAGTGCTTTGATATCAGTTTTGAGAGGTGATGGAATTTCCTTGCAGGAAGGAGCCTGAAACCCACATCCCCTCCAGCTCTGCCTCCAAGCAGCTCTAGCTGAGTTTTTAACCCATTTTCTTTCCCTCTACTCCCTCCATGCAGCCTTGCAGCCTTGTGCCTTCCAGCTGAGCAGCTCCTCTCCTGCCTGCACCCATCTTGTCCCCCACTGCACACCAAGGCCCCAGATGTCAGCACTGGGAGCTGAAGAGAAGGGATACCTTGTCTCCTTACAGGTATTGGTGTGTGATGGCTAAAAGTCCATAGTGCAAGGCTGGGGATGGTCTGTGGGTGTGGGGGCCAGCCATTCTGAGAACCCGTCCCCACCTGCCCCACAGCTGGATGTCCCCGTGCACAAGATCCCTGCTCAGGGCTGTCTCCTGGGCGTGGCAGGTTGATAGCCAGAAGCCCAGGCACAGGGATGGGTGTGCGCGTGGTGCAAAGGGCCAGATGTGGCCATCCATTGGTCATTTGCATGGCCTCAGCCATCCTCAGATATCAGGCAGTTTTCCATGACACATCAGCCAGGACAATGTCAGCAGGTAAAGGAACTCTTCGGTGTCGGGGCAAAGGGAAAAGCAGCTCCCTCACAGGACGGGAGGGTCTGCAATCCAGTGATAATCCTTTATGTGAGCAGAGAGCAGGCGCTGAACCAAGGGAAGCAGAGCAGTGGCAGCACATCCCTTGGGCATGCTGCCCCAGCTGCCTTGAGACCAACGGCAGCGGGAGTCTGGCAAATGTGTGGGGGGCATGCTCTGAGCATGAGGGAGCAGGCTGGGGACAGCATGGAGTCCAGGGGGACATCAGAGATCCATGGGGACAGGGACGTCTCCAGGCTCCCTGGCCAAACTGGCACCATGGTTCCATCTCTCCAGGAGGAGGGTGATGATGGGGGCAGACAGCAACAGGAGCAGGCTGAGGGCAGAGTGCAGGATCCAGACCTCCAGGGCCATGTCTGACCCTGGGAGAAAGGAGGAGCACAGTGTGGCCAAGGCAAGCCTTGGAGGATGGCTGTGTTGAGAAGGGCTGATGAGCAATGTCTCACCTCTGGAAGGGAGCTGGTCGTTGTGTGAGGGGCTGCTGCCTGTGGGAGACATGAACACTCTGTGAGTCCCTTGACCTCTGAGTTGGGGCAATCCCAGATGCTGAGCAGACCCTGATCTCTTGTATTGCTTCCTGGAGCAAATGGTCAAAATGAACAACTGAGCTTCTGTAAATTGATTTTCATAGGTTCGTAAGGTTTAGAGGGAAAGCTTGGAACGGTAGTGGCACAGTCCAGGGCCTACTGATATTCCCAACCCTTGACTTTTTTTTACTTGGGCACTGCAGAGCCCCATGTCTCAGCAGAGGTGCTACTGCAGGTATAGGGGAAAACCTGAGAACAGTTCTCCATCCAGGGTCTCCTGTGGAGTAGGGGGAACACTCCCGAGGGGGAATCACACCTGAGCCATGCCCTGTATGATGAAGCACACAGCTCCAGCTTCTGCACTGTCCACATCCCACTGACCCCACAGCCCTGATGAAGGGTCGTGTCTCACCTGGCACAGACAGGGTCCAAGGAGCACTGAAAGGAGACCACCCAAACTGACTGAAGACTGGCCATGAGGACACTGAGCATTCCCTTCATTCCCAGGGAAGTCTGCGGTCTATCAGAGCCTGGATCAGAGACATCACCAGGACACTCATCAGCCTGCTCTGCTTCACATACTACTATCTACTGACGATACTGCAGACAGCTGTGGAGGAAGCTGTGTCCTGTAGTCTGAGGGGAATGAAAAAAGCTTTCAAGGCCTTGGGAGGGTTGGTGAAAGAGTCTGGATCACATGTCCCTTTCTCTTCCCTCCGTCCTTTCTGGGCTGGTGACATTGGATGGAATAGAAGGATCTGGTCCATAAATGCTTGGCTCCGTGACTGGTGCTACAGGCCCAACTTTGGGTTATTTGGTAATGGCTGGTGTTATAAGACACCAGGCCTGAGAGTAATACTTGGGAAAGGTTTATCTCACAGACTCCAGAGGGTTCTGGGACAGCAATTAGCAGGGGTCATTTGGAGAGGTTCAAGCTACATGTATATCCACAGGGAGATAGGGCTGTAGCAGGGCTTCTAGCAGTGGGGCAGTGCCCCCACAAAGATGAAGACCAGGAGACCTCCCACCCATCTCGGGATGAAATCACCGTGCTCAACTCCTTCCCTGAAGTGCCTGGACACCAATGCGTGTGGCATGGGGAATAAGCAGGAGGAGTTAGAAATCTGTGTTTGGTCAGAAGACTGAGATCTGGTGGCAGTTACAGAGACATGGTAGGACAGCTCACATGGCTGGAATGTGGTCATGGATGGCTATATCCTGCTCAGGAAGACAGGCCAGCAAGGTGAGGTGGCGGAACCGCTCTTCAAGTGAGAGAGCAACTCCGTTGTATTGAGTACTGTCCAGGGGCAGATGAGGAGCAAGTTGAGAGTCTGTGGGTGAGAATTAAGGGGCAGGCTGGCATGGGGTTTACTGTTGTGGGTGTGTGTTACAGGCAACCAGAGCAGGATGTGTAAGCTGATGAGGCCTTCTACAGGCATCTGAGAGCAGACTCATGATCAAATCCCTGGTTATCGTGGGGGATTTTGCTAGGTTTCCTTGATGTTGTTGTCACTAACAAGGAGGGGCTGGTTGACATGGTGAATCACAGAATCACAAATTGGAGAGGTTGAAAGGGATCTCAAGAGATCATCGGGTCCAACCCCCCTGCCAGTGCAGTTTGCCTAGAGCAGGTTGCCCAGGTAGCCGTCCAGACGGGACTTGAATATCTCCAGAGAAGGAGAGTCCACAAGCTCCCTGGGCAGCATGTTCCAGTCCTCTGGCACCCTCACTGAGAAGAACTTCTTTCACATGTTGGTGTGGAACTTTCAGTGCTCCATTTTTTGACTGTTTCCCCTTCTCCTATCCCCAGAAACAACTGAAAAGAAGTTGGCCAAATCCCACTGTCTCCCACTCTTAGGGTATTTTTACACATTGACAAGGTCTCCTCTCAGTCTTCTCTTCTCAAGGCTGAAGTTTGAGGCCAGCCTTGGTTGCAGGGACCATGAGATGGTGCAGTTCAGGACCTCAGGAACAGAGGAACAGGATAGCAAGCAGAATCACAACCCTGAACTTCAGTAGGGACAACTTTAGCCTTTTCACGCAATTGCTAGGGGAAATCCCGTGGGGCAAGGTACTTAAATGTGTGGGGGCCAAGACCAGTTGGTTAGTGTTCAAGGACTAACCAGTTGGTTAGTGTTCAAGGACTGCTTCTTCCCAGCTCAAGATCTGAGCATCCCAACAGGTTGGAAGTCAGGAAAGAGAGCCTGGAGACTTGTTAAAGAGGGGATTGCTAGGCAAACTCAAGTGGAAGAGGACAGTCTACAGATCATGGAAGGAGGGTGCGGCCACTTGGAAGGAATGTAAGACTGTTATCTTACAAGGAAGGGAACTAGAAATGTAAGGCCTCCCTAGAATTAAACCTTGCAAGAGAGAGAAAGGGCTTCTACAAATCCATTGCAGATAAAAGTTACACTAGAGGCAACGGAGGCCCTCTGATGAAAGAGGTAGGTACCCTCTCATGGTTTAACTAAACACCACACAGCCGTTAACTCACCCTCCCTGCTCGTGATCCAGGATGTGAGAGCGAAACAGGAAAGTGAAGCCTGTGAGTTGAGATAAAGACAGTTTATTCAGACAGGAAAATAATAATAACAACAATGTGAAATGTGTTCATCGGATTCGTGTCAATATGGAACAATGCTAGGGCCGCAAGGTATGATGAATGTCACCTTCTGTCTTACATACCCTTGTGTAACCACAAGTCTAAGAAAAACAGAGTGGTTAATGTATACAGTTCTTTTATCTTGCAAAGGAATGGTCCAGCAATTCATGTCAATAGAGAGCTTGAAGGGAAATGTATTTGTAGACTTTTCCTTGAAATCTCTGATATCTGGGGGGGGTTCAGAATAACTGCTAACTATTATGACTATTACATGGGACACTATGCAAGTCTCTGATATCTGGCCAGGAGATTAAGGAGAAGGAGAAAGCTGAAGAACGACTAAAAGACAAAGCTTATAGGGGACTCTGTACAAGTCTCTGACATCCAGCCAAGATGGACAAAGGAGAAGGACAAGAGGGAGGAAGACTATGAGCCTTCAGCATGAGAGACCCCCAGAGGGACCACCGGAGACTGATACACATGCTCCAGTTGGAGGGTTTGGATTCCAGAAACTAATTATAATAACCCCATTTCTTCAGAAGTAGTAATGAATATGTATTATGCCTAGGAGCATAAAAATCAGCTGCTTGATGTAAGTGGTGTGCATCTTGGTGGAGCAGAGACTGCCGGCGCACTCAGTGCTGTTAGCTTACCTCTATTCCTTTAATAAATTGTAAACTTTGATTATAGTTCTATTTTGAAGACTGAGCCATCTATTACAACAATAACAATAACAATAATGATGATAATAGTACCACTGGCTGGCAGAAGGGCCCAGGCTGCACAGCCTTGCACAAGCAACAATAGTACAGAGGCTGAGCATGGGCAGGGGATGCAGCAGTGCTGTGCCCACAGGGGGGTGTAAGGGACAGAAATGTATTTGGGAGAAGCTGTACATGCTTCCTAGCTTAATGGAGTGCTGAAAAACTACGAGACAAATCTGGCAAGGGGAAAAGGGGCAGGAGGCCATGTAGGAAGAATACTGCCCTTGAGATAAATGTAAAAACAGCAAGAGTTGCAGTGTGTGAGACGACAGAAATAAAAGTGGGGGCTCAACAAAAGCAGCAGATGTAGCAGGTTCTTAGGCAAGGCCCCCATTGATGAGAGCCTCTGGCTGTGGGCCAGGCTCAGGCAGCTACAGCAAGTCCACAGGGCAGCTCCCAGCTGCACTGCAAGCCTCTGACCCACTGTCCCCAGCTCACAGCAAAGAAGACACCTGAAGCAGACGCTGCTCCCCAAAAGCAGCGCCCCAAAAGATGCTGGGGCAGGCATCAGGGGCAAGGCTGTCTCCTTCTGGCCCTGCAGTCCTGCTGCTGGCACTCTGTGAGTTGGGGCATTGCTGGGTGTGGGGGCTGAGTGCTGGAGGGCTGCTGCTGGGGCCAGGACAGACCTGGAGTGGGCACAGGGGAGAATGGGGACAGTGTGTGCAGGGCAGGTGTGCAGCACTGTGGGGCAGAGTCGTTTTAGGGAAAGCAGGAGGCCATGACCCCTCTAAGCAAAGCCCTCTCTGCCCCATGCTGCAGGTACTGACGTGACCACCCAGGACATCTACAGCTCTCCAGGATTTCGGGAGCATGGAGGTGGGTCCCAAAAATGAAGGTGTCCTGTGGAAAGAGATGGGAAGAGAGAAGGGGATTATTCCCTCACGGTTCCCCCTTTAAGCCCCAGGAGAGCAGACTCTTCCAGCCTTGGCATGCAGTAACAACCAGGCTCCAGTCCTGTACCTCAATGTTTCCAGTGCCCAAGAAGGGGAAACAGTTTTGGTTCATTGTGTCATTGATTGGCAGTTTCCTGCAACACGAGTTGTCTTCTGCAAGAATGGAGTGGAGGCATTCAGCCTGCAAGCCCAGCAGGGCAAGGTCATCTACACTCTGGTCCTGAACATCACCTCCAGAAGTGCTGGGACATACACGTGTGGGTACCAGCAGAAGAACAAGAAAAACAGCGTGAAGAACTCTGCTCTCAGTGCTCCCAGGACCTTGTCTGTGGCAGGTGAGACATGGCCCCATGGTGGTGAGGGTAGAAGGTTTCGGAAAACTGCTGAGGCTGGAGCTGTGTGCTGCAGCAGGCAGGGCATGGCTCTGGGGTGGTTCCCCCTCGGGAATGTTCCCTCTCTTCAGAGGCAGCCCCTACAGAGAGAAAGCTGCTCTCATGGGCTGTCCCCCTCCCTGCAGCAACACCACGGCTGAGGCATGGGGCTGTGCAGTTCCCATGCAGAGAGAGCAAGAGCTGGGGATGTTGATGGACCCTGGTTTGAGCCCGGCATGTTCCAAAGTCTGCCCTGTACATTGCTGAGCCTATGGCAGGGGAAGTAGGATGATTGTAATGAGACAGGCTATAGCCTGTACATCAGCAACAGTGTGGGATGGTTCCAGAAGGGAGAGCACAGTGGTGCTGGTTTTAGACACAGAAAGGTGCCTGCTCAACAAGAACAAACAGGAAGAAAAAGGACTCGGGTGTGACGGTGTGTCAGGTCTTGGCCCCACTAAGAAAAACCCCTTTTGCCCCAAGGTGCAGGTGCTGGTGAGACGACAACTGATATCCACAGCCACACAGGTGAGGACCACCATGAGGCTGTGCCAGCTGCATGGGCACATCCTGCTCCCTGCCTCTCATCTTCACAGCCTGCTGCCCTCACATCCTCTCTCATCCAGCTCCCCATGCCCGGACCCCGCACACCCTCCCCGCAGACACGGCGCTGACAGTGGCGGCCGTCGGCCTCGTACTCCTGGCTGCAGGCAGCTGGTTTGCCATCAGGAAAGGTGAGGGAGTGGAGGAAGGCGGGGAAAGGCTGGGGCTGTAGGGGTCCTGCTGCAGGGCTGGTGCAGAGGGAAAGGTGGTGGGGGAAACCTGGGGCTGCGCAGCTGGGGCAGACGGTGCTTGGGGGTGATGGCTGTGGGCAGCCCAGCTGGGGAGTCCCCCAAGGGAGCTGGGGAGCTTCAGCCTTCATCCCCCAGCCACGAGATGGGAGCCACGGCTGGGCAGCACCTTGGCCTGTGCACCTCAGCCCCTGTTCTTGCAGGTGCCTGCAGAGGAAAATGTCCAAGGTGAGCACCAAAGGCTGCTGGCTGTGGGGTTTGCAGGAGGGAGTTGGGGGCATGGTGGGGCCCTGGGGTGCTCCTTGTTCAGGGGCATCTCCTGTGCAGAAGGCAGGAAGGATGGGGCTTGTCTTGGGCTGCCCTCCAGTTCAATGCCAAATGGAGGAAAGCAACACAAAAGGGCATAAGCCTCATGACCCCTCCTCAGCACATGCACATCCCAGAACCATTCCATTCCTCTCCAGGCATCAGCACGTTGACAGACCACAGATGGAAGACACCAACTATGGTGACATCCAGTGTGAGTACTACCTCCTCCCTTGAGGGAAGCCACATGCCCCTCTGACCATGGTCACCCCTGCTTATACATTCCCCATGCAATCCCACCACTTCATTTCCCACTGGGACATACAAAATCGCTGCCCGTTCATCAAGGCCAGGTTTCTGTCCAGCACCTCATGTCCTCCTTATTCCTTGCATGCTGATCGTGGCTGCTGCCTGCAGAAGGGACATGGCAGCATCCCAGTGCTCCCAGGGACAAAGCCCATTTGCTTGGGGGGTCCTTCCACACCAGCTCCAGCCCCAGGCTGCATTTCCCCCACTTCAACCTCTGCTTTTGTCCTTCCTTCAGTTTACTTCAAAGTGATTTCTGTTTTCATGTAGTTGAAAGGACAGAGCAGCAATGAAAGATATGGCTCTCTTTCCTTGTGTTTGTGGGGAAAACATTTTATAGTTTGCTCTGAAACCACAGGCAGCAGCTAAGGGAGGATGTTGTGGTTGGGTGACAGGCTATAGATATATCCCCACCCTACTTGCACCTCGCTCATGTTGCAGCACAGCCTTGTTTTCCCACGCCTGCACAGAGCAGCTCGCAAGGAGTGCTGGCTGTGCAAAGAGAGGCGTTGCCACAGAAATCTGGAAATACACCAAAACTTCAGCATTTCTGCTCCACTGCTGCTTAGTGCTCATCCCAGAGCAGGATGATGGGAGAGGAAATGTGTCCAGGCATTGAGTGCTGACCACAAACAGCTGCTGCCCAAGGTCAGTGTGAGTTTCAGCCCTCCACCAACAGGCAGCAAGGGCTCATGGTGTGTATTTTTGCCCCCACAGACTCCACCATCGCCCACATTCGACGGGACAGGGTGAGTCATGGCACAGCTGTGCACAGCTCCTTTCTGCACTCCTGCAGCCTGGTGCACACTCGTTATGCAGGGCTCACAGTCAGTAGCTGAAGTAACAGGGTTTCTTTTCTCCCTAAAGCCTCCTCCTGTGCAACAGATGAGAAACACCACAACGTAAGCCACGGTGACCCGCACCCAGACCAGATAGCGCTGCCACAGGGCAAGGGCACAGGAGCCTTACCCACAGCTGCCTTTGCTCTCCTGCTGAGGGCTCATGGAGCCATAACATGGAGCTGGGGGGTGCACTTTGGTCTTCTTAGGGGTTTGTTTTCACAGGGAAGTGCTGTGAGTGTCTAGCCAAGAATATGTAGGACTCACACCTCCATCTACAAGATATTAATACCTCTAAAATATATGACCTGTACCAAATCTTACTGTGAGTGTATTGATTTTTTCTCAACAAAAGAAAACCTCTAGCTGTGGTCAGTGGATGATGTGTACACCTAAGTTGCATTATAATGTCATGGGGGTGTTATTCTACCCACCCATGGAGATGCCCATTTTTGACCTACATGGACAGATATCACTGCAGGGAAGTCCTCGCATGTGTGTGTCAATAGTGTGTGCACTGCAGATGTGGTATTGCTGTGATGACAAATACACATCTCTGAATTTGTGTTCCTGATGGCACCTCCGTCTCATGCAGCCACACATGGAATGGGATGGAGCAGACAGAAACCAAGACACTGAGACACAAAGGGCTGGTGGTGTCGATCTGAAGGGATGCAAAAAGCCTTGCAGACAGACCTTGCCGAGAAGAACTACACCAGCTCCTTCCTGTTTGGGGTGGCTTTATTCACAGCTGGCAGGTCGGCCGGGCTTTCCCTGGTGCTCTCTGCCACTCTCAGAGAACCAGCTGCATCGCCTCTCCCTTGCTCTGCTTTTGGCATCCAGTGGGTGTTGAGAGCAGTTGGATTGAGAGAGCTGCAAAAAACAAGGGAGAACAAGGAGTGGCCTTACTCTCACAGTGCCCACCATGGGGAAATGCTGGGAGCATGGAAGGAGGGGGATTCAGACAGAGCACAGCCACGCGGAGCTCCCAGGCTCCTGCATTCGGATGCACTTTTGGCTTCCATTTCCTCTCCACCAACCTGCCCTCTCGCAACCATCCCATGCACGCTCAGCCTGCAAGGCTCTGCCCATCTCATCCACATTGGCATCTGGAGGGAGAACCTGAGTTAGTGTCCAGCCACACACAGCAGGCAGGGCTTTCCGATTCCCCACGACAGTTGCCTCCATGGTCACGGCTTGCCATGGCAAAGGCATCAGCATTTCACACAGTGCCTAGAGGAGAAGGGTGAAGAAGGGACTGGCACTTACAGAAATGGCTGTGGTCAGAAGAGTCTTGAGCGCTACCAGCACTACACAGAGGCATAGGGAGAGCAGAGAGAAAAGGTGCTGAATGTCCTCAGCAACACTTCCACAAAACCCCTATTTCTGGAGTGTGTCTGTGCTGAGAAGAAAGGGAGGGCCCCGCCATGCCCTCAACTCCCTCAGCACTGTAGAAGGTTTCTGGAGAGCATGGAAGATAGCTTCCTGACACAGCTGGTTAGTGAGCCTACCTGGGGAGGTGCCCTGCTAGACCTTCTGTTCACAAACAGAGAAGGGCTGGTGGGAGTTGTGGTGGTCGGGAGCTGTCTTGGGCAGAGTGACCACGAAATGGTGGAGTTCCCTATTCTTGGTGAAGTCAGGAAGGGGATCAGTAAAACTGCAGTCATGGACTTATGGAGGGCTGACTTTGAGCTGTTCTGGACACTGGTTGGCAGAGTCCCTTGGGAAGTGGTTCTGAAGGGCAGAGGAATCCAGGAAGGCTGGGCACTCTTCAAGAGGGAAATCTTACTGGCTCAGGAGTGGTCTGTGCCCACATGACCATAGACAAGGCGAAGCAGAAGAAGACCGGCCTGGCTGAACAGAGAGTTATGGCTTGAGCATAGGAGAGGGTTTATAACCCGGGAATTATAATTTTTAATAATTATATTTATATATGTATGTATCCACGCAATGTATCATTATATTATATTACATTACATTTCATTACATTGCATTATATCATTATATTAACATATAAAATATATTATAATTATATATTATAATATTATATAATTAGTTAATTAATTAATCATATAATTACTTATAAATTATTAATTATAAATTAGTCTTGGAAGGAAAAGAGGGCATGCCTCTCGGGAGGACTATAAGGATGTTGTGAGGCTGTGCAGGGACAAAATTAGAAAGGCCAAAGCTCATCTGGAGTTCAATCTGTCTACTGCCATTAAAGATAACAAAAAAAATCTTTTTATAAATACATCCACACAAAAAGGAGGACTAAGGAGAATCTCCATCCTTTACTGGATGCAGGGGGGAAACTTACTCTCAAGAGATGAGGAAAAGGAAGAGGTGCTTAATACCTTCTTTACCTCAGTCTTTCGTGGCAAGAGCAGGTGTTCTCTGGATACCCAGTACCCTGAGCTGGTGGAAGGGGATGGGGAGCAGAACGTGGCCCTCATAATCCATGAGGAAATGGTTGGTGACCTGCTAAAGCCCTTGGATGTACGCCAGTCCATGGGGCCAGATGGGATCCACCTGAGGGTACTGAGAAAACTGGCAGAGGACCTGGCCATGCCGCTTTCCATCATTTATCAGCAGTCCTGGCTATCAGAGTAGGTCCCAGCTGACTGGCAGCTAGCAAACGTGACGCCCATCTACAAGAAATGCTGGAGGGTAGGCCCAGTGAACTATAGGCCTGTCAGTTTGACCTCACTGCCAGGGAAGCTCATGGAGCAGATTATCTTGAGTGCCATCACATGGCACTTACAGTGCAACCAGGTGATCGGGCCCAGTCAGCATGGGTTTATGAAAGGCAGGTCCTGCTTGACGAACCTGATCTCCTTCTATGACAAAGTGACGCGCTGGGTGGATGAGGGAAAGGCTGTGGATGTGGTCTACCTTGACTTCAGCAAGGCTTTTGACACCATTTCCCACAGCACTATCCTAAAGAAACTGGCTGCTCATGACAGGGACTGGCATATGCTTTTGTTGGGTTAGCCGGTTAGTTAGGTTAGTTTGTTTGTTTGATAGCCGGGACCAAAGAGTTGTGGTGAATGGAGTCAAATCCAGTTGGAGGCTGGTTACTAATGGTGTCCCACAGGGCTCAGTACTTGGGCCGGTCCTCTTTAGTATCTTTATCGATGATCTGGATGAGGGGATCGTGTGCATCCTCAGTAGGTTTGCGGATGACACCAAGCTATCTGTTTGAGGGTAGGAAGGATCTGCAGGAGGATCTGGATAGGCTGGACTGATGGGCTGAGGTCAACTGCATGAAGTTCAACAAGGCCAAGTGCCGGGTTCTGCACCTGAGGCGCAATAACCCCAAGCAGGACTACAGGCTGGGAGATGAGTGGATGGAGAGCTGCCAGGCAGAGAAGGACCTGGGACTATTGGTGGATAGTCATCTGAATATGAGCCAGCAGTGTGCTCAGGTGGCCAAGAAGGCCAACTGCATGCTGGCTTGTCTAAGAAGCAGATGGGCCAGCAGGGCTAAGGAAGTGATTGTCCCCCTGAACTCGGCTCTGGCGAAGCCATACCTCGAGTACTGTGTTCAGTTTTGGGCCCCTCACTGCCAGAAGGACGTAGAGGTGCTCAAGAGAGTCTAGAGAAGAGCACTGAAGCTGGTGAGGGGTCTGGAGAGCAAGTCTTATGAAGAGCGGCTGAGGGAGATGGGCTTGTTCAGCCTGGAGAAGAGGAGGCTCAGGGGCCACCTTATCGCTCTCTACAGGTACCTTAAAGGAGGCTGTAGCGAGGTGGGGATTGGTCTATTCTCCCATGTGCCTGGTGACAGGATGAGAGGGAATGGGCTAAAGTTGTGCCAGGGGAAGTTTAGGTTGGATGTTAGGAAAAACTTCTTTATTGAAAGGGTTGTTAGGCATTGAAATGGGCTGCCCAGGAAAGTGGTTGAGACCCCATCCCTGGAGATTTTTAAAAGATGTTTAGATGTTGAGCTTAGAAATACGGTTTAGTGAAAGACTTGTTAGTGTTAGGTCAGAGCTTGGACTAGGTGATCTTGAAGGTCTCTTCCAACCTAGACGATTCTGTGATTCTGTGATTTCATTAAGTTTCTCCCCACCCAATTCTCCATCCAGTCTAGGTCTCACTGGATGGCACCACAACCTTCTGGTGTGTCAGCCACTCCTCCCAGTTTAGCATCATCATCAAACTTGCTGACAGTGCACTCCATTCCCTCATCCAAGTCATTGAAGAATATATTGACTAGTACTAGCCCCAGTACCGACCCTTGAGGGACTCCACCAGATACAGGCCTCCAACTCACCTCCGCCCCATTGACCACAACCCTCTGGCTTCTTCCCTTCAGACAGATCACAGTCCACCTCACTACCAGATCACCCTTCACACACTTCAGGTTAGCTGCGAGGATGCTGTGTATGGGAGATGGTGTCTAAGGCTTTACTGAAATCAAGATAGACCACATCCACTGCTTTAATATCATCTATCCCCCCGCCTATATCCTCATAAAAGGCTCTCAGTTCAGTCAAGCATGACTTCCCCTTGCTGAAGCCATGTTGACTGCCCCCAATGACACTTTAATCCTTGATATGCGTGGAGACAATGCCAAGGTTAAGTTGTTCCATCAGCTTTGCAGGGATGGAGGTGAGGCTGACTGATCTATAGTTACCTGGGTCATCCTTCTTTCCCCTTTGGAAAACTGGAGTAACATTTGCTTTCCTCCAGTCCTCAGGCAACTTTCCTGATGCCCATTACTTTAAAAAGATAATGGATAATGGCCTAGCAATGACTTTCCCCAACTCCCTCAGCTCCTGGCATGAGCATGTTGAGCATCCCATCATGATCAGTAGATTTATGGACATCCAGAGATGTTTATTTTTCTTCTAAACAAAACCATATCTGCAATGCACACACCAGTTGGCAGACACATACAAGCACATCCCTGCAGTGATACTGGTCCCTATAGGTCCAAATGTCCATCTGTGTGGGTGCATGGAAGAGCAGCCCTGTGACTTTATCAAGCAGTTTAGGAATACATAATTTCCAGTGAGCACAGGGAGATGGTTTCACATGAGGAAAAAACATTGGTACATTCACAATATTGCTTGGTACACCTGATATATTTTAGAGGTATTAATTTATTAATAAAAGAGATATGAGTCCTTCAGCCTCTTGGCTAGACACACACAGACCTTCCCTGTGACAGAAAACCCCAGAGAAGCCCATAGTACAACCCCCAGCCCCATGATATGGCTGCACAAGAACTCCGCAGGAGAGCAAAGGCAGCCATGGGCAAGGCTCCTGTGCCCTTCCCCTGTGGCAGCGCTATCGGGTCTGGGTGCGGGTCACCGTGGCATATGTTGTGCTGTTGCTCATCTGCTGCACGGGAGGAGGCTTTAAGGAGAAAAGAAACCCTTTTACTACAGCTACTGACTGTGAGCCCTGCACAATGTGCAGGCACCAGGCTGCAGGAGTGCAGAAAGGAGCTGTGCACAGCTGTGCCATGACTCACCCTGTCCCGTTGAACGTGGGCGATGGTGGAGTCTGTGGGGGCAAAAAATACACACCATGAGCCCTTGCTGATTGGAGGGGGTGAAACCCAACGAGCTTTGTGCATCAACTGCCTGGGGTTAACACTCAATGCCTGACCACATTTCCCCTCCCATCATCCTGATCTGGGACGTGCATTACACAGCAGTGGAGCAAAGATGCTGAGGTTTTGGTGTATTTCCACCATTCTGTAGCATCGCCTCTCTTTGCACAGCCTGCACACCTTGCAGCTCTGTGCAGGCATGGGTAAACAAGGTTGTGCTGCAACGCGTCCTAAGTGCACATCAGGTGGTGACATATCTATAGCCTGTTGCCCAACCACAACATCCTCCCTTGGATGCCTGTGGTTTCAGAATGAGCTCTAAAATGTTTTCCCCACCAGTGCAAGGAAACAGAGCTACAGCTTTCCTTGCTGTGATGTGCTTTGTGTAGTTCTTGAAGCAGAAACGACACTGAAGAGAAACTGAAGAAAGGACAAAAGCAGAGGCTGAAGCAGGGGAAATGCAGCCTGAGGCCGGAGCTGGTGTGGAAGGACCCCCAAGGCAAATGGACTTTGTCCCTGGGAGCACTGGGAGGCTGCCATATCCCTTCTGCAGCCAGCAGCCACACTCTGCATGCAAGGAAGAAGCAGGACATGAGGTGCTGGAGAGAAACCTGGCCTTGATGAATGGTCAGGGATTTTGTATGTCCCAGTAGAACATGAAGTGCTGGGATTCCACCTGAGATGCGTGCACGGCTTCCTCCGAGGGAGGACGTAGTACTCACATGAGACTTCATCATGGTCTGTGGTTTCCATCTGTGGGCTTTCAACGTGCTGCTGCCTGGAGACGAATGGAATGGTTGTTGGGTGTGCGTTTGTGGTGAGGTTGCAACATGAGAAACGCACTTGGGTGGTGCTTTCCTAAATCATGTGGTGAACTGGAGTGCAGCAAATAGCAAGCCCCATCCTCCCTGCCTCCAGCACAGGGAATGCAGCCACACACACACAGAGAACGCTGCCCCTGGCCAAGGAGCACCCCAGGACCCCAACATGCACCCAACTCCCTCCCACATACCCCACAGCCAGCAGCCCCAGGTGCTTACCTTGGGCATCTCCCTCTGCAGGCACCTGCAAGAAGAACAGGGGCTGAGGTGTGCAGGCCAAGGTGCTGCCCAGCCCTGGCTCCCATCTCATGGCTGGGGGACAAAGGCTGAAGCTCCCCAGCTCCCTCAGCAGCCTCCCCAGCTGGGCTGCCCACAGCCATCACCCCCAGGCACCGTCTGCCCCAGCTGTGCACCCTCAGGTTCCCCCACCACCTTTCCCACTGCACCAGCCCTGCAGCAGGACCCCCACAGCCTCAGCCTTTCCCCCCACCTCCCCCACTCCCTCACCTTTCCTGATGGCAAACCAGCTGCCTATAGACAGGAGGATGAGGACGACGGCCGCCACTGCCAGCGCCATGCTTGTGGGGAGGGTGTGCATGATCCGGGAATTTGGAGCTCTGGGAGAGAGGGTGTGAGGGCAGCAGGGTGTGATGGGGAGAGGCAGGGAGCAGGACGTGCCAGTGCAGCTGGCACAGCTCCTGCCTGGTAAAGCTCCTGCTTGTCCCCATGCCCTGGGGAAGGCTGCAGAGCACGTCCACTCCCCATGCTTGGGTTTCTGGGGGTGTAGGAGGGAATCACTCACCTGGGGATGATGGACTTGCTGGGGAGCTCACCACATTGCCTGGCAGGACAAAAGGACACGCTTAGTGTCTACAGTGCACACAGAGCCTTCCCAGAATGAGCCTCAGCCCCATGGCCACATGCCCCCATCGACAGCCAGCACCATCCCCAAGGAAGACATAAAAGTGCCCGTGGCTGTTGTGCCAACATGGGCTCCCATGGATTTGCTGTCTAAATTCCCTTGTGAGTGGTTAAGTATAGCTTGGCCAAGGTGTGCCTGCCGATTAAATATGGCATCACCACTCTCATCTTTCGGTGATTCTGGGGGCTAGAGTATCACACAATCACAGAATGGCCAAGGTTGGAAGGGACCTCTGAAAGTCATGGAGTCCAGCCTTCTGCTGAGCAGGATCAGCTAGGACACACTGCACAGGATGGCATCCAGGTGGGTTTGGAATATCTAAAGAGGAGACTCCACAGTATCTCTGGGCAGCCTGTTCCAGTGCTCTGTCACCCTCCCAGTAAAGAAATGCCCCTCGTATTCAGATGGAACTTTCTGTGCTTCAGTTTGAGCCCGTTGCCTCTCGCCCTTTCCATGGGCACAATCGAAAAGAGACCAATTCCATTCTCTCAACACCCTCCCCTCAGATATTTATAGACATGGATGAGGTCTCCCCCCAGTCTCCTCTTTTCAAGGCTATACAGACTCTGTTCTCTTGGCTCCGTTCCTCTTATCATCTTTGTAGCCCTCCTCAGGGCTCTCTCCAGGAGTTCTATGCCACACTTGTACAGGGAATCCCAGAACTGGGCACAAAATGCTTTGTGTTCCATGCAGGGAAGTGATTCCTTCCCAGGAGCTCACACACAGAGAACAACTTCCCTCTCTCTTGCCCTCACCACCCCACACACACCTCTCTTCAGTCACCCATCCCCACGCTCAGCCTCACCTGGGGAGCTGCAGATGTCCTGGGTGGTCACGCCAGCAGCTGCACCTTGGGGCACAGAGGGTTTTGTTTAGAGGGAGTGAGAGCTGGGGCACCCACATGCTTGTGCCCATGTCCCTGCTGCTGGGTCCTTGCCATGTCCTCACTGCTGTGTCCTTGCCCGGCAGGCACCTTGTCACCCCTACGTCTCAGTCCAGCACCCCCGTGGTCTTCTCCCTTGGTTCAATACCCTTTCAGTTCAATGTCCCTTTCAGCTGGTTTGATGTTCCACGCAGAGGTCTCCAAATACCTGAGAACTCCAGTATCTCCCTGTTCTCACCCTAGAGCTCCAGGCCCATTTTAAGAGCCATAAATGTAGACTTCTTCTTCACACATAGGTAACTGCCCAGCTTATGACAATCTCCACTTTTCTCCTGCCATAGGCTCATCAATGCACAGGGCAGATGTTGAAGCAGGCCCAATGCTCCATATTTGCAGCAGAAGTGGTGGTGCAAGGACAGGGGGACCCATTGGGAGCTGCTGTCTCTCTCTAGGGGCTGCCTTGGAGGAGAGGGAACTCTCCCATGGGGGAACCACCCTAAAGACTGCTGCAGCACACAGCTCCAGCCTCAGCACAGCCATGTGGTGGCAAGTGTCTCCGTCCCTTCTCACCCCTGCAGCCCGGGGACTTGTCTCACCAGGGACATCCAGGATGCGGCCAGCACTGAGGGCAGAGCTCCTCCTCTGTTTCATCTCATTCCTCTCCTGGTACCCACATGTGTATCTTCCTGGACTTCTTGACGTGATGTTCAGGACCATGGAGTAGCTCAGCTGCCCTTGCTGGGCTTTCTGGCTGTACGCCTCCATCCCATCCTTGCAGAAGATGATTCGTCTTACAGGTGACACCACAGGGAGAATACACTGGAGCACAACTGTGGTACCTGGCTAAGCAGAAGTTGAGTTCATTTGGAGAGAAGGAGCTGGGAGATCCCCTGCAGGAGACACAGCAGTGAAGGGCTGCCATAGGGCAGAGCTCACAGTGGTTGGGCTTCCAAGTGCCCTGGATCTGGGAGGGAAGGACTCACGAGTACCTGGGGAGCTGCAGATGTCCTGGGAGCTCATGCTGCCACCTGTACCAAAGGGCAGAGAGGGATTTGCTGAGAGGAGCAGTGACCAGTCTCAACCATATCTCCCTACTCCCATATACCCCCTAACCAAATCCTCACTGCTAAGCAGGCATCATTACATCTGCGTGTTCTCAAGCTGTATCTCTTCAATATGCCCTCAAACAATGTGAATTCCAATCCCATTTTGGGTGGATGTCCTGTTCCAGGAAAATACCATATCTCCTTAAAAAACTCAGCAGTCCAAGAGCCTCAGAGCAACACTCCAGACAATTTATGGTGCTGGAGATGTGTGCCCCTTGCTCAGATCTGTATCATACCTAGAGGAAGCCATCTCAATCCTGCTTTCCCCAAACAAACTCTGCCCCACACTGCTGCACCACTGCCCCACGCACGCTGTCCCCATCCTCCCCTCTGCCCACCACGGGCCTGTCCTGCCCCCAGAAGCAGCCCTCCAAACCTCAGCCCCCACACCCAGCAATGCCCCAACTCACAGAGGGCCAGCAGCAGGACAGCAGGGCCAGAAGGAGACAGCCTTGCCCATGGTGCCTGCCCCAGCATCTTTTGGGGTGCTGCTTTTGGGGAGCACCGTCTGCTTCGAGTTTCTGCTTTGCTCTGAGCTGGGGACGGTGGGGCAGAGGCTTGCGGTTCACCTGGGACCTGTGCTGTTAGCTTTCTGAGGCCGCCTGAGCCTGGCCCACAGCCAGAGGCTCTCATCAGTGGGGGCCTTGCCTAAGAACCTGCTACATCCGCTACTTTTGTTGAGCCCGCAATGTTTTTCCTGTCCTCTCACACACTGCAGCACACGCTAGTTTTAATTGTATCTCAGGGGTAACATTGTCCCTGTAAAGAGCTCCTGCCCCTTGTGCCCACTTGGATTTGCTCTCTTCTGACCACATCACTCTGTTTTTCTTCAATGTCTGCAAAAATGATGAGGATGTGAGTGGAATCCTGCACCAAGGTCAAAGTGACTTCAGAGCTCTAGGGCAGTTGCTGTGGGCAGATTTCTCCTTCATCCTGTTGGTGAATCGGCTTATGAAGAACTCTCAGGGAGTCTCAGCTGGGGCCATACTGCTGCCAGCACAGCACTGTGGGAGTCGTCTGCACCCACACTTTGACCCTCATGTAACCACACAACAACCAGGAAAGGCAGAGGCTTCGTCCTGAAGGCACCTGAGCTCCCCCACGCTGCTCTCTCACAGTCCCCTTCCTCAAAGGAATAGGGGAGAAACTCTGGTGGAAGAAGACTTGTGCAGGCCCTGGGCCAGAGCTGCAGCCCGTGGAGAGGAGCCCACGCAGGAGCAGGAGTCTGGGGGGAGCTCTAGCCCGTGGGAGACCTGTAATGGAGCAAGTCTTCAAGAGCTGCTGCCTGTGGGAATCCCATGCAGGATCTGCCTGGAAGAACAGCATCCCAGGACAGGGACCCCCCACTGGAGCAGGGCCACAGAGTGAGTGTTTAGAATCAGCTTAGATGAAGTGTCACGGACTGACCACAACCCCCTTTCCTCCTTTCCCTGCACCTTCTGGATGGAGGAGGTGGAAGACTGGGGATTTGGGGGAACATATATATATATTTTTGTTTGCCAAATATATGTATGTTCGAATTACCAAATGCCTTCCTTGGATAGGTCTGTACTATCAAAACCAGCCTTAAGGAATGTCATGTTGCAGAAGGCAGGGACAGGGGCTGCAGCAAGGAAGGTGTCCCCTTGGTGAAGGAGGATCAGGTGGGGCAATGCTTCAGCCAATTGAGCAGAAAGAAGGCCGTGGGCCCTGCTAGGAGGCACCCCTGAGTGAGTGCTGAAGGAGCTGGCAGATGTCATAGTGAGGCCACTCTCCATCATCCTTGATGGGTCAAGGCGAGTGGGAGAAGGGCCCAAAGACAGGAGGGAAGCAAACGTCACTGCTCTTCCAGAACGGCAAGAAGGAGGACCAGGGGAAGTAGAGGCCAGTCAGATCGCCTCCATCCCTTGGAAGGTGAGGGAGCAGATCATCTGGGAAAGCGTTTCCAGGCACCTAGAGGACAAGCCAATCATCAGGAGTAGTCAGCAGGTATTCAACAAGGGGAGGGCATGCATGGCTAAGCCAACAACCTTCTATGATGAAATGACTGTCCTGGTAGACAAGGGGAGAGCATGCATCTTGCCTGCCTGCATTTCAGGAAGGCCTCTGACAGTCTCTCCCCTAAGATCGTCACAGACAAACTGTTGATGTCTGAGCTGAAAGAGGAGAGGGTAGAGTGGACTGAAAACTGAATGAAGGGCTCAGCCTCAACACGGATGATCAGTGCTGCAAAATCAAGTTGAAGGACGCTAGTTAGTGGTGTAAAAGAAGGATCCAAATGCAGTTCAATTGCCATTCAATATCTGCATCACTCTCAGGATGCTGAGGTTACCCTCAGCAAGTCTGCAGCTGACACCACAGTGGGCATTCACTCACCAGGGAGGGCTGGAGGCTTTATGGGAATGAGAGAGTAGCTCCTTGCACCTAACTCTGTATATTCCTTTACAGGAAGAGTCTCCTGGAGGCTTGTGCTGTGAAACATGCATGCACGGGCCCGAAGGAAGGTGTGGGACATGTGTGTTGATTGGGGTTGGAGAGGTGATGGAATTTCCTTGCAGGAAGGAGCCTGAAACCCATGTCCCCTCCTGCTCTGCCTCCAAGCAGCTCTTCTTCAGTTTTGACCCCATGTTCTTTTCCCCTGTTGCCTCCATGCAGCCTTGCAGCCTCATGTCTGCCAGCTGAGCAGCTCCTCTCCTGCCTGCACCTATCTTATCCCAGAGTCCCCCGCTGCACACCAAGGCCCCAGATGTCAGCACTGGGAGCTGCAGAGAAGGGACATCTTGGCTTCTTCCAGGTCTGTGCAGGAGTTGCTGTGGGAAGTCTAAAACCCTGATCAAGGCTGGGGATGGGCTGTGGGTGTGGGGGCCAGCCATGCTGAGACCCCATCCCCACCTGCCCTACAGCTGGATGTCCCTGTTTACAATGTCCCTGCTCAGGGCTGTCTCCTGGGCATGGCGTGATGACAACCAGAATCCCCGGCAAAGGGATGGATGGGTGTGGGGTGGAGACGGACAGACATGGCCAACCCCTGGACCTGTGCATGGCCTCAGACACCCTCAGATCTCAGGCACTTTTCCATAACCCTTCTGCCAGGGCAATGCCAGTAGGTTAGGGGAACTCTTGTGTGTCAGGGCAAAGGGAACAGCAGCTCCCTCACAGGACACATGGCCCCACATACCAGTCGTAGTGCAACTCTCCAAGCTCTGCTCACTGGCTTCCCTCTCAAGGGAAGGGCCCTGCCACGTATCCTGCTTCACCCGTTGCTTTTGTTGAGCGCCCGCTGTTATTTCTGTCCTCTCACACACCGCAGCACGCTCTGTTTTTCTGTTTTTACCTGTATCTCAGGGGCAGCATCCTCCCTGCAAAGCCCTCCTGCCTCTTGTGCCCATTGCGTTTTGCCTTCTCCTGACCAGGTCACTCTGCTTTTCTTCGATTTCCATACAAATAGTTGTGCCAAGGGGAATCCTGCACCAAGATCAAAGTTACTTCAGAGCTCTGTGGCGGTTGCCAAGGCTGTGGGAAGATCTCTCCTTCATCCTGTTGGTGAATCAGCTTATGAAGAACTCTCAGGGAGTCTCAGCTGGGGCCATAGTGCTGCCAGCACAGCACTGTGGGAGCCATCTGCACCCACTGGTCTTCAACTCTCTTCGGCATGACTGCCCATCACTCTTCTGTTTTCACTTAGAATCATAGAATCATAGAATATCCTGAGTTGGAAGGGACCCTAAAGGATCATCAAGTCCAACTCTTGACACCGCACATGTCTACCCAAAAGTTCAGACCATGTGACTAAGTGCACAGTCCAATCTCTTCTTAAATTCAGACAGGCTCGGTGCAGTGACCACTTCCCTGGGGAGCCTGTTCCAGTGTGCAACCACCCTCTCTGTGAAGAACCCCCTCCTGATGTCAAGCCGAAATTTCCCCTGCCTCAGCTTAACCCCGTTCCCGCGGGTCCTGTCACTAGTGTTAATGGAGAAAAGGTCTCCTGCCTCTCGACACCCCCTTACGAGGAAGTTGCAGACTGTGATGAGGTCTCCCCTCAGCCTCCTCTTCTCCAGGCTGAACAGGCCCAGTGACCTCAGCCGTTCTTCATACGTCTTCCCCTCAAGGCCTTTCACCATCTTCGTAGCCCTCCTCTGGACACTTTCCAACAGTTTCATGTCCTTTTTATACTGTGGTGCCCAGAACTGCACACAGTACTCGAGGTGAGGCCGCACCAGCGCAGAGTAGAGCGGGACAATCACCTCCCTTGACCTACTAGCGATACCGTGCTTGATGCACCCCAGGACACGATTGGCCCTCCTGGCTGCCAGGGCACACTGCTGGCTCATATTCAACTTGCCGTCTACCACGACCCCCAGATCCCTCTCTTCTAGGCTGCTCTCCAGCGTCTCATCGCCCAGTCTGTACGTGCAGCCAGGGTTTCCCCGTCCCAGGTGCAGGACCCGGCACTTGCTCTTATAATCTCGAGGCCTCTCTTAGTTCTGTAAAGAATAATTTATCGGCGCTATCGTCCTGGCCAGGCGGTCTGTAATAGAGGATCATGGGCTTAACTTGGAGGATCATGGGCTTCTAATCCTCAACAGCCCCGATCCAGAAGTCCAGAGGATGACATTGGCTTTCTCCTGGTCTTTCCTGCCAGAGGCTCCTGGCCAGGCCTTGTTCCCCGCCTGCAGTGAAGCACCAGAGGGACAGCTGGGTATGTACGCATGGGCCCAAGGGCTCCCATCACAGCCTTTTGGACATCCACTTCATCTCTTTCCACTTCAAAGTGCTCTTTCACAGTACTCGATAGGGAGGGCTCAGAAGCTCACTACAACCTGCAATATGCCTTCTCCAGAAACCCACAAGGCCTAGGAAACCTTGTGGTTCTTTCTTGTTAGCTGGTGGGCATACAGTTGTTACCTCATTGACCTCACCCATTGGTGTGCAGCAATGTCCACCTTGCCATTTTGCAGTCCAGTTTCACATTTCCTGGGCAGGTCTCTTGATCTTGCTCTGGTCAATAGCAAAGCCAGCCTTCAGGAGAATTTGGATGATTTTCTTCCCTTTCTCAAGAATTCCTCTGCTTTGCTGCCCCATGTGAGGATGCCATCAATGCACTTCAGGTGCTCAAGGGCTTCACCTTGTTCCACAGCCATCTGCATTTCTCCATGGCAAATGGCAGGGCTGCGTTTGCGTCCCTGGCACCATCCATTGCAGGTGTGCTGGACGCCCGCCAAGGGAAAACAATCTGTGGCCTGCACTCTGCAACTGTATTGGGGTTCTATGGCTAGGGTTTGGTAGCAGGGGTCTGCAGTGGTGGTCTTGCTGAGAAGCCCAGAAGCTGCCCCCTATTTGAAAAGGGCCAGTGTCAGACTGCTCCAAGGGACCTGCTGCAGGCCAAAGATGAGCCAAAAATTGATGTTGACTGTACCTATGTGAGAGCATATTTACGGAGGGAAGAAAACCTGCTGGACATCAACAGGTGGCAGAGGGAGGAGTGAGAACCAGCTGTGCAGGCACCAAGGTCAGTGCAGCAGGAGGGCAGGAGGTGCTCCAGGTATGCAGCACAAGTTCCCCTGCGGCCTGTGGAGAGGCCCCTGGTAGAGCAGGCTGTCCCCCTGCACCCATGGGTCCCACATGGTGCAGATCTCCATGTTGCAGCCCGTGGAGGAGCCCTCGGTGGAGCAGGTGGCTGTGTCCTGGAGGAGGCTGTGGCCCATGGAGAGGCCCTGCAGGAGCAGGCCCCAGGCCGGAGCTGCAGCCCGTGGAGAGGAGCCCATGCAGAACCAGGTGGTCTCGTGTTGTGTTAAGGGGTGTAGCCGATTAACCATTATGGGTCTGGTCGGATTCATGGTACTGAACTATCACAATCACAGATTCACCAATACCTCATTAACCATTGGGCGCCTGGTTGGATTCAGAGCACTGAACTACCATGGTCAGGGATTCACCAAAAACGTATAACCACCATTACTCTAGATGTGTTTAATGAGAACTATTGTAATAAATGACTAAGTCCCAAATAGGATTACAAAATTTACAACTTATTTAATGGATAGAGGTAAGCAAACATTGCTGGGTGCGCTGGGAGTCTCTGCTCCACCAAGACGCACACCACTTACTTCAGGCATCTGTTTTTTATGCTCCTAGGCTCCTATATATTCACTATTACTTTGAGAAAAGTCAAGGTTATTATAATTAGGTCCCAGAATCCGAACCCTCCTATTGGCGCATGTGTATCAGTCTCCGGTGGTCCCTCTGGGGGTCTCTCGTGCTGAAGGCTCGTAGTCTTCCTCTCAGGCTTTTTTTCTTGTATTTCTCCTTTGTCTATCTTGGCTGGATGTCAGAGACTTGTGCAGCGTCTCCTGCAAGCTTAGTCTTTTAGTCGTCCTTCAACTTTCCCTTTCTCTTAAATCTCCTGGCCAGATACCAAAGACTTGCATAGTGTCCCGTGCAATAGTCATAATAGGTAGCAGTCATTCTGAAATCCCGTTCTTCTCTTATCCCCTATTGACACAAATTGCTGGAACATTCCTTTGTAAGATACAAGAACTATATGCATTCACCACTCTGTTTTTCTTAGACTTGTAGTTATACAAGAGTATGAAAGACAGAAGGTCACATTTCATCATATCATGTGGCCCAAGGATTGTTCCATATTGACACAAATCAGATGAACACATTTCACACTATCATGGGTAGGAACAATGCATTCAAGTGCGATTTCTTACAGCAACAGGTACACAGGTTTGTTAAATTTCCAGCCATAGTTACTGTCTGCAAAAGCAAGCTAGCATGCATGAAATACACAGATTACATAGGTGACACAGGTGCGCAGCCTAGAAATTAACACGTTAAAAGGCACAAAGACTCTATAGAAATTTCAAAGTATCCGTGGAGACACACAGTATAACCAAGTGTTCAAATCTCACCCAAAGGCCTCCCAATGGGGGCACAGGGTGGAAGAGAGGCTCAGCCCATCAACTGATCCCAGGAGTCAGGAGGTCCTCAGGATGGTGTATTCCCTCGGGGTGATATCTCCCCTTACAGTGGTGTCTTCCCCAACACCCCTCTCTCTTAGGCCAATTAATATTATTTTCTATCTTTTAGGTGGAGCTTGAGTGACTCTAGTCAAGGATATCTTAGTTATGATTGGTGAAAAGTTATGCTGTCTCCGTTTAAATTAATAGGCAAAACTAATAGCAGAGAGCAGGGTCTGAGCCAAGGGAAGCAGAGCAGTGGCAGCACATCCCCTGGGCATGCTGCCCCAGCTGCCTTGAGACCAACGGCAGTGGGAGTCTGGCAAATGTTTGGGGGTCACGCTCTAAGCATGGGGAAGCAGGCTGGGGACAGCATGGAGCCCAGGAGGACATCAGAGCTCCATGGGGACAGGGACGTCTCCAGGCTGTCTGGCCTCGTTGGCACTGTGACTGCATCTCTCCAGGAGGAGGGTGATGATGGGGGCAGACAGCAGCAGGAGCAGGCTGAGGGCAGAGCGCAGAATCCAGACCTCCAGAGGCATGGCTGACCCTGGGAGCGAGGAGGAACACAGTGTGGCCAAGGCAAGCCTTGGAGGATGGCTGTGCTGGGAAGGGCTGATGAGCAATGTCTCACCTCTGGAAGGGAGCTGGGCCTTGTGTGAGGGGCTGCTGCCTGTGGGAGACATGAACACTCTGGGAGTCCCTCCACCTCTGAGTCGGGGCAATCCCAGACACTGAGCAGACCCTGATCTCTTGTATTGCTTCCTGGAGCAAATAGCCAAAATGAACTACCAAGGTAGTATAAATTGATATTCATAGGTTCATAAAGTTTAGAGGGAAAGCTAGGAGCAGTAGTGGAACAGCCCGGAGTCCATCGACATCCTGAACCCATGTATTTTATGCATGGGCCCTGCAACACCCCAAGTCTGCAGCAGAAGTATTCTGCGCTGTCTCCATCCCTAGCCATTTTTGGTTGGTTTATTTTTCGAGGGAGAGTTCCCTGGATCACTGAACACTCCAATATCGCTCCTTTCGCAATATGGCTACAGCCATAGTTTTAGTGTCAGAAATATTGTCCCTTTGCCCACACGTACATTACGGCTCAGCTCATAACAATTACTCTACTTGCCCTGCCATAGGCTCATCAATGTACAGGGCAGACCTTGGAGCATCCCTGGCTCAACCCAGCATCCATCCACATCCCCAGCCCTTCTTCTCCGTGCATGGGCCCTGCACAGCCCCATGTCTGTAGCAGAGGTGGTGCTGCAGGGACAGCGGGACCTGGAGGTCCTGGAGGTGCAGGAGGGAATCACTCACCTGGGGGTACAGGAGGTGCAGGAGGGAATCACTCACCTGGGGGTGGTGGACTTGCTGGGGAGCTCACCACATTGCCTGGCAGGACAAAAGGACACGCTTAGTGTCTACAGTGCACACAGAGCCTTCCCAGAATGAGCCTCAGCCCCATGGCCACATCCCCCCATTGACAGCCAGCACCATCCCCACGGAAGGCATAAAAGTGCCCGCGGCTGTTGTGCCAACATGGGCCCCCATGGATTTGCTGTCTAAATTCCCTCGTGAGTGGTTAAGTATAGCTTGGCCAAGGTGTGCCTGCCCATTAAATATGGCACCACCACTCTCATCTGTCTGTGATTCTGGGGGCTAGAGGATCCCACAATCACAAAATGGCCACTGATGGAAAAGACCTCAGAAAGTCATGGAGTCCAGCCTTCTGCTGAGCAGGATCAGCTAGGACACCCTGCACAGAATGGCATCCAGGTGGATTTGGAATATCTGCAGAGGAGGCTCCACAGCGTTTCAGGGCAGCCTGTTCCAGTGCTCTGTCACTCTCACAGTAAAGAAGTGCCCCTCATATTCAGATGGAACTTTCTGTGCTCCAATTTGAGCCTGTTGCCTCTCACGGTTTCCCCGGGCACAACTGAAAAGACACCAGCTCCATCCTCTCAACACCCTCTCTTAAGCTATTTGTAGACATTGATGAGGTCTCCCCTCAGTCTCCTTATTTTCCAGGCTAAACAGGCTCAGTTCTCTAAGCTCCAGTCCTCTGACCATCTTTGCAGCCCTCCTCAGGACTCCCTCCAGGAGTTCTATGCCCCTCTTGTACTGGGGACCGCAGAATTGCACCAAAATGCTTTGTGTTCCATGCAGGGAAGTGATTCCTTCCCAGGAGCTCACACACAGAGAACAAATTCCCTCTCCCTTGCAATCACCACCCCACACACACCTCTCTTCAGTCACACATTCCCATGCTCAACCTCACCTGGGGAGCTGCAGATGTCCTGGGTGGTCACGCCAGCATCTGCACCTTTGGGCACAGAGGGTTTTGTTTAGAGAGAGTGAGAGCTGGGGCACGCACACGCTTGTGCCCATGTCCCTACTGCTGGGTCCTTGCCATGTCCCTACTGCTGCGTTCTTGCCCAGCTCATGACAGTCATCCCACTTGCCATGCCATAGGTTCATCAATGTACAGGGCAGACCTTGGAGCATCCCTGGCTCAACCCAGCATCCATCAACATCCCCAGCCCTTCTCCGTGCATGGGCCCTGCACAGCCCCATTTCTGCAGCAGAGTTGGTGCTGCAGGGACAGGGGGACCTGGAGGTCCTGGAGGTGCAGGAGGGAATCACTCACCTGGGGGTACAGGAGGTGCAGGAGGGAATCACTCACCTGGGGGTGATGGACTTGCTGGGGAACTCACCACATTGCCTGGCAGGACAAAAGGACACGCTTAGTGTCTACAGTGCACACAGATCCTTCCCAGAATGAGCCTCAGCCCCATGGCCACATCCCCCCATCGACAGCCAGCACCATCCCCACGGAAGGCATAAAAGTGCCCGCGGCTGTTGTGCCAACATGGGCCCCCATGGATTTGCTGTCTAAATTCCCTTGTGAGTGGTTAAGTATAGCTTGGCCAAGGTGTGCCTGCCCATTAAATATGGCACCACCACTCTCATCTGTCTGTGATTCTGGGGGCTAGAGGATCCCACAATCACAAAATGGCCACTGATGGAAGAGACCTCAGAAAGTCATGGAGTCCAGCCTTCTGCTGAGCAGGATCAGCTAGGACACCCTGCACGGAATGGCATCCAGGTGGATTTGGAATATCTGCAGAGGAGACTCCACAGCGTTTCTGGGCAGCCTGTTCCAGTGCTCTGTCACTCTCACAGTAAAGAAGTGCCCCTCTCTAGTGGTTTTACGTGCAAGGTTTTGGTAGCAGGGGGCTATAGGGGTGGTTTCTGTGAGAAAGATCTAGAAGCTGCCCCATGTTTGGGAAGGGCCCCATTGTTTTCCAGAGCTGAGCCAATAAGCGATGTTGTTTGCACCTCTGTGAGAGCATATTTAAGACAGGAAAAAAAAACGCTGCGCCAGACAGCAGCCGGGAGAGTCAAGGGAGTGAGAGAACAGCCTTGCAGGTGCCAAGGTCAGTGTAGAGGGAGGGGGAGAGGTGTTCCAGGTGCCGGAGCAGAAGTCCCCTGTGGCCTGTGGTGAGGACCATGGTGAAGCAGGATGTCCCCCTGCAGCCCATGGAGTACCACGGTGGAGCAGGGTTCCATGCTGCAGCCCGTGGAGGAGACCACGGTGGAGCAGGTGGCCCTGCACCGACGGAGGCTGCCATCTGTGGAAGACCCCTGCCGGAGCAGATTCCGGGCCGGACCTGTAGCCTGTGGAGAGGAGCCCACGCAGGAGCAGGTGACCTGGCAGGAGCTGCAGCCCATGGGGGAGCCAGGTTGGAGCAGTTTTCTCCTGAGGGATGGACCCCGTGGTACGGACCCATATCTGGAGCAGCTCTGGAGGAGCTGCTGCCTGTGGGAAGCCCACGCCGGATCAGTTCATCAAGGACTGCATCCTGTGGGTGGGACCCCACAGCACAGGGGACGAGAGTGACCGAGAAGGAGCGGCAGAGAAGAAGTGCTGTAGACTGAGCATAACCCCCATTCCCCTGTTCCCCTGCGCCGCTCGGGGAGAGGAGATGGAAGAGGGCGAATGGGGGGGAAGGTGCTTTTGGTTTGCTTTTTTTTTTCCTTTGTTTTCTCACTTCTCTCGCTTGTTAGTTGTAGGCAATAAATCTTACTATCTCCTTATGCCGAGTCTGTTTTACCCGTTACAATAATTATTGCATGATTTTCTCATCCTTATCTCAATCCTTGAGCCCTTTTCACATATTTTCTCCCCATTTCTCTTTGACGAGGGGGAGTGAGAGAGCGGCTGTGGTGGAGCTCGGCTGCCCACTCGAGCGGAACCACGACACCCTCATATTCAGATGAAACTTTCTGTGCTCCAATTTGAGCCTGTTGCCTCTCACGGTTTCCCTGGACACAACCGAAAAGACACCAGCTCCATCCTCTCAACACCCTCTCTTAAGCTATTTGTAGACATTGATGAGGTCTCCCCTCAGTCTCCTTATTTTCCAGGCTAAACAGGCTCAGTTCTCTAAGCTCCAGTCCTCTGACCATCTTTGCAGCCCTCCTCAGGACTCCCTCCAGGAGTTCTATGCCCCTCTTGTACTGGGGACCGCAGAATTGCACCAAAATGCTTTGTGTTCCATGCAGGGAAGTGATTCCTTCCCAGGAGCTCACACACAGAGAACAAATTCCCTCTCCCTTGCAATCACCACCCCACACACACCTCTCTTCAGTCACCCATCCCCATGCTCAGCCTCACCTGGGGAGCTGCCGATGTCCTGGGTGGTCACGCCAGCATCTGCACCTTCGGGCACAGAGGGTTTTGTTTAGAGAGAGTGAGAGCTGGGGCACGCACACGCTTGTGCCCATGTCCCTACTGCTGGGTCCTTGCCCAGCTCATGACAGTCATCCCACTTGCCATGCCATAGGTTCATCAATGTACAGGGCAGACCTTGGAGCATCCCTGGCTCAACCCAGCATCCATCCACATCCCCAGCCCTTCTTCTCCGTGCATGGGCCCTGCACAGCCCCATGTCTGCAGCAGAGGTGGTGCTGCAGGGACAGGGGGACCTGGAGGTCCTGGAGGTGCAGGAGGGAATCACTCACCTGGGGGTACAGGAGGTGCAGGAGGGAATCACTCACCTGGGGGTGGTGGACTTGCTGGGGAGCTCACCACATTGCCTGGCAGGACAAAAGGACACGCTTAGTGTCTACAGTGCACACAGAGCCTTCCCAGAATGAGCCTCAGCCCCATGGCCACATCCCCCCATCGACAGCCAGCACCATCCCCACGGAAGGCATAAAAGTGCCCGCGGCTGTTGTGCCAACTTGGGCCCCCATGGATTTGCTGTCTAAATTCCCTTGTGAGTGGTTAAGTATAGCTTGGCCAAGGTGTGCCTGCCCATTAAATATGGCACCACCACTCTCATCTGTCTGTGATTCTGGGGGCTAGAGGATCCCACAATCACAAAATGGCCACTGATGCAAAAGACCTCAGAAAGTCATGGAGTCCAGCCTTCTGCTGAGCAGGATCAGCTAGGACACCTTGCACAGAATGGCATCCAGGTGGATTTGGAATATCTGCAGAGGAGACTCCACAGCGTTTCTGGGCAGCCTGTTCCAGTGCTCTGTCACTCTCACAGTAAAGAAGTGCCCCTCATATTCAGATGGAACTTTCTGTGCTCCAATTTGAGCCTGTTGCCTCTCACGGTTTCCCCGGGCACAACTGAAAAGACACCAGCTCCATCCTCTCAACACCCTCTCTTAAGCTATTTGTAGACATTGATGAGGTCTCCCCTCAGTCTCCTTATTTTCCAGGCTAAACAGGATCAGTTCTCTAAGCTCCAGTCCTCTGACCATCTTTGCAGCCCTCCTCAGGACTCTCTCGAGGAGTTCTATGCCCCTCTTGTACTGGGGACCGCAGAATTGCACCAAAATGCTTTGTGTTCCATGCAGGGAAGTGATTCCTTCCCAGGAGCTCACGGCCAGAGATCAACTTCCCTCTCCCTTGCCATCACCACCCCACACACACCGCAGAGGTGGTGCTGCAGAGACAGGGGACCCCTTGAGAACAACTCTCTCTCTGTAGGATCTGCCTTGGAGGATAGGGAACACTCCCATGAGTGAACCACCCTAGAGCCTGCTGCAGCACACAGCTCCAGCCTCAGCACAGCCATGTGGTGGCAAGTGCCTCCGTCCCTTTTCACCCCTCCAGCCTGGGGACGTGTCTCACCAGGGACATACAGGATGCGGCCAGCACTGAGGGCAGAACTCCTCATGTGTTTCTTCTCATTCAACGCCTGGTACCCACATGTAAATACATGTATTGCTGCAATTCTTGACGGGATGTTCAGGATCACGGAGTACCTCAACTGCCCTTGCTGGGCTTTCTGGCTGTGCAGCCTCACCCCATCCTTGCAGAAGATGATTCGTATTACAGGTGACACCACAGGGAGAATACACTGGAGCAAAATTATTTTATCTGTCTGAGCAGAAGATGAGTTCATTTGGAGAGCAGGAGCTGGGAGATCCCCTGCAGGAGACACAGCAGTGAAGGGCTGCCATAGGGCAGAGCTCACAGTGGTTGGGCTTCCAAGTGCCCTGGGTCTGGGAGGGAAGGACTCACGAGTACCTGGGGAGCTGCAGATGTCCTGGGATGTCATGCTGCCACCTGTACCAAGGGGCAGAGAGGGATTTGCTGAGAGGAGCAGTGTCCAGGCTCATCCAGATTTCCCTACTCCCATATCCCCCCTGACCAAATCCTCACTGCTAAGCAGGCATCATCACACCTGCATGTTCTCATGCTGTATCTCTTCAATAAACTCTTGAACAATCCCAATCCCAATCCCATTTTGTATGGATGTCTTGTTTCAGGTAAGTTCCATATCTCTGTAAAGAATTCAGCAGTCCTGAAGCCTCAGAGCAACACCCCCAGATAATTTATGGTACTGGAGAAGTGTGCCCCTTGCTGAGAACTCTAGTATACTTGGAGGAAGCCATCCCCATCCTGACTTCCCCAAAGTAACGATGCACCATTGTGCTGAACGCCTGCCCCACACACGCTGTCCCCCATCCTCCCCTGTGCCCACCAAAGCCCTGTCCTGTCCCCAGAAGCAGCCCTCCACTCCTCTGCCCCCATGCCCAGCAATGCCCCAACTCACAGAGCACCAGCAGCAGGACGGCAGGGCCAGAAGGAGACAGCCTTGCCCAAGTCACCTGCCCCAGCATCTTTTGGGGCGCTGCTTTTGGGAAGCAGCGTCTGCTTCGAGTTTCTGCTTTGCTCTGAACTGGGGACAGTGAGACAGCAGCTTGTGGTTCAGCTGGGACCTGTGCTGTGGTCTGAGGCCACCTGAGCCTGGCCCACAGCCAGAGGCTCTCATCAGTGGGGGCCTTGCCTAAGAACCTGCTACATCCGCTGCTTTGGTTGAGCCCCCACTGTTTTTTCTCTCCTCTCACACACTGCAGCATACACTAGTGTCCCTGTAAAGAGCTCCTGCCCCTTGTGCCCACTGGGATTTGCTCTCTCCTGAACATGTCACTCTGCTTCTCTTCAATGTCTACACAAATGATGGCATCAGCGGAATCCTGCACCAAGGCCAAAGTGACGCCAGAGCTCTGGGGCAGTTGCCAAGGCTGTGGGCAGATTTCTCCTTCATCCTGTTGGTGAATCAGCTGATGAAGAACTCTCAGGGAGTCTCAGCTGGGGCCATAGTGCTGCCAGCACAGCACTGTGGGAGTCATCTGCACCCACACTTTGACCCTCATGCGACCACACAACAACCAGGAAAGGCAGAGGCTTCGTCCTGAAGACACCTGAGCTCCCCCACGCTGCTCTCTCACAGTCCCCTTCCTCGAAGGAAGGCGCTGAGCCAAGGGAAGAAGAGCAGTGGCACCACATCCCTTGGGCATGCTGCCCCAGCTGCCTTGAACCCACTGGCAGCGGGAGTCTGGCGACGGAGAGGGTCTGAGCATGAGGGAGCAGGCTGGAAATAGCATGGAGCTCAGGGGGACATCAGAGCACCAAGGGGACAGGGACATCTCCAGTTTTTTTATGGAGCTCTTTGCTGGGACAATCCCAGATGCTGAGAAGACCCTGAGCTCGTGTCTTGCTTCCTTGAGTACATCGTGAGCATTAACAACCGAGCCCTTCTCAATTCCCTGACATAGGGCAGTAAAAGTGTGAGGGAGAGCTTGGAGCAGTAGTGACACAGGCCAGGGCCTACTGATATCCCCAGCCCTTGATTTTTTTTACTTGGGCACTGCAGAGCCCCATGTCTCAGCAGAGGTGCTACCGCACTTACAAGGGAAAACCTGAGAACAGTTTTACATCCAGGGTCTCCTGTGGAGTAGGGGGAACACTCCCGAGGGGGAATCACACCTGAGCCATGCCCTGTATGATGAAGCACACAGCTCCAGCTTCTGCACTGTCCACGTCCCACTGCCCCCACAGCCCTGATGAAGGGTCATGTCTCACCTGGCACAGACAGGGTCCAAGGAGCATTGAAAGGAGAGCACCCGAACTGACTGAGGACTGACCATGAGGACACGGAGCATTCCTTTCATTCCCAGGGAAGTCTGCGGTCTATCAGAGCCTGGATCAGAGATATCACCAGGACACTCATCAGCCTGCTCTGCTTCACATACTACTATCTACTGATGATATTGCAGACAGCTGTGGAGGAAGCTGCATCCTGTAGTCTGAGGGGAATGAAAAAAGCTTTCAAGGCCTTGGGACGGTTGGTGAAAGAGTCTGGAGTTACAAGTCCCTTTCTCTTCCCTCCATCCATTCTGGGGTGGTGACATTGTATGGAATAGAAGGATCTGGTCCATAAATGCTTGGCTCCGTGACCTGTGCTACAGGCCCAGCTTTGGGCTATTTGGTAATGGCTGGTGTTATAAGACACCAGGGCTGAGAGAAATACTTGGGAAAGTTTATCTCACAGGGTCCAGAGTGTTCTGGGACAACAATCAGCAGGGCTCATTTGGAGAGCTTCAAGCTATATCCGCAGAATAATGGGGTTGTAGCAGGGCTTGTAGCAGTGGGGTGGTGTTCATCTGATTCGTGTCAATATGGAACAATGCTAGGGCCTCATGGTATGATGAATGTGACCTTCTGTCTTACATACCCTTGTGTAACCACAAGTCTAAGAAAAACAGAGTGGTTAATGTATAGAGTTCTTTTATTTTGCAAAGGAATGGTCCAGCAATTCGTGTCAATAGAGAGCTTGAAGGGAAAGCTTTTAGGCTTTTCCTTGAAGTCTCTAATATCTCGGGGGGGGGGGGGGGAAGGGGAAGAGAGAGGATTCAGAATAACTGCTAAATATTATGACTATTGCATGGGACTCTATGCAAGTCTCTGATATCTGGCCAGGAGATTAAGGAGAAGGGGAAAGCTCAAGAATGTCAAGAATGACTAAAAGACAAAGCTTGCAGGGGATGCTGCAGAAGTCTCTGACATCCGGACGAGCTGCACAAATGAGAAGGACAAAAGGGAGGAAGACTAGGAGCCTTCAGCATGAGACCCACAGAGGGACCACTGGAGACTGATACGCATGCTCCAGCTGGAGGGTTTGGATTCCAGAAACTAATTATAATAACCCCATTTCTTCAGAAGTAGTAATGAATATGTATTATGCCTAGGAGCATAAAAATCAGCTGCTTGATGTAACTGGTGTGCGTCTTGGTGGAGCAGAGAGTCCCGGCGCACCCAGCGCTGTTTGCTTACCTCTATTCCTTTAATAAATCGTAAACTTTGATTATAGTCCTATTTTGAAGACTGAGCCATTCATTACAACAATAATAATAACAATAGTGATGATAATAGTACCACTGGCTGGCAGAGGGGCTCAGGCTGCACAGCATTGCACAAGCAACAAGAGTACAGGCGATGAGCATGGGCAGGGGATGCAGCAGTGGAAGGGACAGAAATGCATTTGGGAGAAGCTGTACATGCTTCCTAGCTTAATGGAGTGCTGCAAAACTACGAGACAAATCTGGCAAGGGGAAAAGGGGCAGGAGGCCATGTAGGAAGAATACTGCCCTTGAGATACAGATAAAAACAGCAAGAGTTGCGGTGTGTGAGAGGACAGAAATAACAGTGGGGGCTCAACAAAAGCAGCGGATATAGCAGGGGCTGAGACAGGTTACTCATTGATGAGCCTCTGGCTGTGGGCCAGGCTCAGGTGGCCACAGAAAGCCCACAGCACAGCTCCCAGCTGCACTGCAAGCCTCTGTCCCACCATTACCAGCTCAGAGCAAAGCAGACACCTGAAGCAGACGCTGTTCCCCAAAAGCAGCGCCCCAAAAGATGCTGGGGCAGGCACCATGGGCAAGGCTGTCTCCTTCTGGCCCTGCTGTCCTGCTGCTGGCACTCTGTGAGTTGGGGCATTGCAGGGTGTGGTGCCTGAGGGCTGGAGGGCTGCTGCTGGGGGCAGGATAGATCCGTGGTGGGCACAGGGGAAGTTGGGAATAGCGGGTGTGGGGAAGGCGTGCAGCACTGTGGGGCAGAGTTGTTTGGGGGAAAGCAGGAGGTCATGATCCCTCTAAGCAAAGCTGTCTCTGCCCCATGATGCAGGTGCTGGTGTGACCACACAGGACATCTGCAGCTCTCCAGGATTTCAGGTGCATAGAGGTGGGTCACGAAAATGAACGTGTCCTGGAGAAAGAGATGGGAAGAGAAAGGGGGTTATTCCCTCACGGTTCCCCCTGTGAAGCCCCAGGAGAGCAGACTCTTCCAGCCTTGGCATGCAGTTGGTTTTGCCACGCAGCAGTCACTAACGCTTGCCTGGGAAATCCCTCTGCCTTCTCTCCAGGTAACAACCAGGCTCCAGTCCTGTACCTCAATGCTTCCAGTGCCCTGGAGGGGGAAATAGTGCTGCTTCAATGTACCCTTGATGAGCAGTTTCCTGCTACGTGAGTTGTCTTCTGCAAGAATGGGCAGGAGGAGTTCAGCCTGAAAGCCCAGCAGGGCAGGCTCATCTACGCTCTGGTCCTGACCATCACCTCCAGAAGTGCTGGGACGTACACGTGTGGGTACCAGCAAAAGAACAAGGAAAACTGGGTGAGGAACTCTGCTCTCAGTGCTCCCCGGACCTTGTCTGTGGCAGGTGAGACATGGCCCCAGGGTGGTGAGGGTAGAAGGTTTCGGAAAACTGCTGAGGCTGGTGCTGTGTGCTGCAGGAGGCAGGGCATGGCTCTGGGGTGGTTCCCCCTCGGGAGTGTTCCCTCTCCTCAGAGGCAGCCCTTACAGAGAGAAAGCTGCTCTCAAGGGCTGTCCCCACCCCTGCAGTAGCACCTCGGTTGAGGCATGGGGCTGTGCAGTGCCCATGCAGAGAGAGCAAGAGCTGGGGATGTTGATGGACCCTGGGTTGAGCCCGGCATGTTCCAAGATCTGCCCTGTACATTGCTGAGCCTATGGCAGGGGAAGTGGTGTGATTGTCATGAGACAGGCTATAGCCTGTACATCAGCAACAGTGTGGGATGGTTCCAGAAGGGAGAGCACAGTGGTGCTGGTTTGAGACACAGAAAGGTGCCTGCTCAGAAAGAACAAACAGGAAGAAAAAGGACTCGCGTGTGGCGGTGTGTCAGGTCTTGGCCCCACTAAGAAAAACCCCTTTTGCCTCAAGGTGCAGGTGCTGGTGAGACCACCACTGATATCCAGAGCTCCACAGGTGAGGACAAGCATGAGGGTGTGCTGGTTACATGGGCACGTCCTGCTCCCTGCCTCTCACCATCACACCCCGTTGCCCTCACAACCTCTGTCCCCCAGCTCCACATGCCCGGATCCCACACACCCTCCCCACAGGCACGGTGCTGGCAGTGGCAGCTGTTGGCCTCGTCCTCTTGGCTGCAGGCAGCTGGTTTGCAATCAGGAAAGGTGAGGGAGTGCGGGAAGAAGGAGGGAAGGTTGAGGCGGTGGGGGTCCTGCTGCGGGGCTGGTGCACTACGAAAGGCGGTGGGAGGAACCTGGGTGTGTGCAGCTCGGGCAGACGGTGCCTGGGGGTGATGGCTGTGGGCAGACCAGCTGGGGAGTCCCCCAAGGGAGCTGGGGAGCTTCAGCCTTCATCCCCCAGCCCCGAGATGGGAGCCAGGGCTGGGCAGCACCTTTGCCGGCGCACCTCAGCCCCTGTTCTTCTTGCAGGTGCCTGCAGAGGGAGATGCCCAAGGTGAGCACCAAGGACTCCTGGCTGTGGGGTATGCGGGAGGGAGTTGGGGGCATGGTGGGGCCCTGGGGTGCTCCTTGGCCAGGGGCAGCGTTCTCTGTGTGTGAGGCTGCATTCCTTGTGCTGGAGCACGGAGGACAGGGTTTGTCAAGGCGTGGATTTCAGCTCAATACCTCATGTAGGAAAGCACCGCCCAAAAGAGTCTCTCACAGTGCCTCTTGTCCACAAATGCACACTCCAGAATGATTCCATTCCTCTCCAGGCATCAGCACGTTGACAGACCACAGATGGAAGACACCAACTATGGTGACATCCAGTGTGAGTACTACCTCCTCCCTTGGGGGAAGCCACATGCCCCTCTGACCATGGTCACCCCTGCTTATACATTCCCCATGCAATCCCACCACTTCGTTTCCCACTGGGACATACAAAATCCCTGCCCGTTCATCAAGGGCAGGTTTCTCTCCAGCACCTCATGTCCTGCTTCTTCCTTGCATGCTGATCGTGGCTGCTGCCTGCAGAAGGGACATGGCAGCATCCCAGTGCTCCCAGGGACAAAGCCCATTTGCTTGGGGGGTCCTTCCACACCAGCTCCGGCCCCAGGCTGCATTTCCCCCACTCCAGCCACTGCTTTTGTCCTTTCTTCAGTTTCCTGTCAGAGGAATTTCTGCTCAGAGAAGCAAAAAGCACCGCGTAGCAATGTGTCCTGGTTTCAGTTAGCACAGAATTAATTTTCTTCCTAGTAGCTGGTGGAATGCTGTGTTTTGGCTTAGAATGAGAAGAGTGCTGACAACACCCCGATGCTTTAATTGTTGCAGAGCAGTGCTTATACTAAGCCAAGGACATCTCAGCCTTTGCTCTGTCCTGCCAACGGGCAGGCTGGGGGGTGCAGTAAGAGCTGGGAGGGGACAGACCCAGGACAGGTGACCCAAACTAGCCAAAGGGGTATTCCATACCATCTGACGTCATGCTAAACAATATATAGGGGTGGCTAGCCGGGGGGAGGGGGCCGGACTGCTCGGGGTTAGGCTGGGCATCGGTCAGCGGGTGGTGAGCAATTGCATTGTGCATCACTTGTTTGTACATACTATTATTACTTTCGTATTATCACCATTGTATCATCATTATTATTATTGTTATTATTATTTTTGTTATTTTTTTTTCCTGTCTTATTAAACTGTCTTTATCTCAACTCACGGGCTTCACTTTCCATTTCTCTCCCCCATCCCAGAGAGGGAGGGGGGAGGGTGAGCGAACGGCTGCGTGGTGTTTAGCTGCCGGTCGGGTTAAACCACGACACAATGAAAGATGTGGCTCCTTGCCCTGGTGGGGAAAACATTTTAGAGCTTGCTCTGAAACCACAGGCAGCAGGCAAGGGAGGATGTTGTGGTTGGGTGACAGGCTATAGATATATCCCCACCCTACTTGCACCTCGCTCATGTTGCAGCATGACCTTGGTTTTCCACGCCTGCACAGAGCAGCTCGCAAGGTGTACTGGCTGTGCAAAGAGAGGAGATGCCACAGAAAGCTGGAAATACACCAAAACCTCAGCATCTCTGCTCCATCGCTGCTGCATAATTTTCATCCCAGATCAGGGTGATGGGAGAGGAAATGTGGCCGGGCTTTGAGAGCTGACCACAGGCAGCTGCTGCCCAAGGTCAGTGTGAGTTTCAGCCCTCCACCAACAGGCAGCAAGGGCTCATGGTGGGTATTTTTTGCCCCCACAGACTCCACCATCGCCCACAATCGACGGGACAGGGTGAGTCGTGGCACAGCTGTGCACAGCTCCTTTCTGCACCCGTGCAGCCTCGTGCCTGCTCATTGTGCAGGGCTCACAGTCAGCAGCTGAAGTAACAGGGTTTCTTTTCCCCCTAAAGCCTCCTCCCGTGCAGCAAATGAGAAACACCACGACATATGCCACGGTGACCCGCACCCAGATCAGATAGCGCTGCCACAGGGCAAGGGCACAGGAGCCTTGCCCATGGCTGCCTTTGCTCTCCTGCGGAGTTCTTGTGCAGCCATAACATGGGGCTCGGGGTGCACTGTGGTCTTCTTTGTTTGTTTGTTTGTTTGTTTTTGTCACAGGTAAGGGCTGTGAGTGTCTAGCCAAGACAATATGGGACTCACACCTCCATCTACAGGACATTAATACTTCTAAAATATATGAGCTATACCAAATCTTACTGTGAGTGTATTGATTTTTTCTCAACAAAAGAAAACATCTCGCTGTGCTCAGTGGATGATGTGTACACCTAAGTTGCATTATAATGTCATGGGGGTGTTATTCTACCCACCCACGGAGATGCCCATTTGGACCTACATGGACAGATATCACTGCAGGGATGTCCTCGCATGTGTGTGTCAATAGTGTGTGCACTGCAGATGTGGTTTTGTTTTAATGACAAATACACATCTCTGACTTTGTGTTCCTGATGGCACCTCTGTCTCATGCAGCCACACATGGAATGGAATGGAGCAGACAGACAGACACCGAGACACAAAGGGGTGGTAGTGTCAATCTGAAGGGATGCAAAGAGCCTTGCACACAGACCTTGCTGAGAAGAACTACACCAGCTCCTTCTTCTTTGGGGTGGCTTTATTCACAGCTCGTAGATCAGCAAGGCTTTCCCCAGTGTTCTCTGCCTCTCTCAGAGAACCAGCTACATCGCCTCTCCCTTGCTCAGCTTTTGGAATGCAGTGGGTGTTGAGAGCAGTTGGATTCAGAGAGCTGCAAAACACAAGGGAGAACAAGGAGTGGCCTTGCTCTCACAGTGCCCAACATGGGGAAATGCTGGGAGCATGGAAGGAGGGGGATTCAGACAGAGCACAGCCATGTGAAGCTTCCAGCCTCCTGCATTCAGATGCACTTCTTGCTTCCATTTGCTCTCCAACAGCCTGCCCTCTCACAACCATCACGTGCACGCTCAGCCTGCAAGGCTGTGCTTGGGCTGAACTCACCTTCACTCTGCTCATCTCATCCATGTTGGCATCTGGAGGGAGAACCTGAGTTAGTGTCCAGCCACACGCAGCAGGCAGGGCTTTCCCACCCCTCACCACAGTTGCCCCATGGTCACGGCTTGCCATGGCAAAGGCATCAACACTTCACACAGTGCCTAGAGGAGAAGGGTGAAGAAGGGATTGGCACTTACAGAAATGGCTGGGGTCAGCAGAAGAGTCTTGAGCACTACCAGCATCACGCAGAGGCATAGAGAGAGCAGAGAGAAAAAGTGCTGAACATCCTCAGCAACACTTCCTATACCCCCCTATTTCTGGAGTATGTCTGTGCTGAGAAGAAGGGGAAGGCCCCGCCATGCCCACAACTCCCTCAGCACTGAAGGAGGTTTCTGGAGAGCGTGGAAGATATCTTCCTGACACAGATGGTTAGTGAGCCTACCTTGGGAGGTGCCCTGCTAGAACTTCTGTTCACAAACAGAGAAGGGCTGGTGGGAGTTGTGGTGGTCGGGAGCTGTCTTGGGTAGAGTGACCACGAAATGGTAGAGTTCCCTTTTCTTGGTGAAGTCAGGAAGGGGATCAGTAAAACTGCAGTCTTGGATTTCTGGAGGGCTGACTTTGAGCTGCTCAGAACACTGGTTGGCAGAGTCCCTTGGGAGGTGGTTCTGAAGGGCAGAGGAGTCCAGGAAGGCTGGGCACTCTTCAAGAGGGAAATCTTACTGGCTCAGGAGTGGTCTGTGCCCACATGACCATAGACGAGGCAGTGCAGAAGAAGACCGGCCTGGCTGAACAGAGAGTTATTGCTTGAGCTTAGGAGAAAAAAGTGGGTTTATAAACTGGGAATTATAATTTTTATTAGTTAATTAATTAATTAATTATACACTTACATACAATGTATCATTATGCATATTTATATTTATATTTATATCTATATATTATATTATATTAATATATAGTATAACATAAAATATATTACAATTATATATTAAATATTACAATATTCTATAATTAATTATATTGCATTAATTATATTATATTATATCATATCTTATACTATCATATCATATCATATATCATATATCATATATCATATATCATATATCATATATCATATATCATATCATATTATTTATTTTATAATAAATTATATATCATTAATTATAAGTTATGTATTAATCTTGGAAGGAAAAGAGGGCAGGGCACTCAGGAGGACTAAAAGGATGTTGCGAGGTTCTGCAGGAACAAAATTAGAAAGGCCAAAGCTCATCTGGAGCTCAATCTGGCTTCTGCCATTAAAGATAACAAAAAATAATTTTATAAATACATCAGCCTAAAAATGAGGACTAAGGAGAATCTCCATCCCTAGGGAGAAACTCTCCATCCTTAGGGGAAAAACTTAGGCACAAGAGAAGAGGAAAAGGAAGAGGTGCTTAATACCTTCTTTAACTCAGACTTCAGTGGCAAGAGTAGTTGTTCTCTGGATACCCAGTACCATGAGCTGGTGGAAGGGGATGGGGAGCACAACGTGGCTCTCATAATCCACGAGGAAATGGTTGGCCACCTGCTACAGCACTTGGATGTACGCAAGTCCATGGAGCCAGATGGGATCTACCCAAGGGTACCGAGAGAAATGTCGGAGGAGCTGGCCAGGCCGCTTACCATCATTTATCAGCAGTCCTGGCTATCAGAGTAGGTCCCAGTTGAGTGGCGTCTAGCAAATGTGATGCCCATCTACAAGAATTTACAGCACTTACAGTGCAACCAGGCGATCAGGCCCAGTCAGCATGGGTCTACGAAAGGCAGGGCCTGCTTGATGAACCTGATCTCTTTCTATGACCGCTTGGTGGATGAGGGAAAGGCTGTGGATGTGCTCTACCTTGACTTCAGTAAGGCTTTTGACACCGTTTCCCACAACATTCTCCTCAAGAAACTGGCTGCTCATGGCTTGGACTGGCGCACGCTTCGTTGGGATAGAAACTGGCTGGATAGCCGGGACCAAAGAGTTGTGGTGAATGGAGTCAAATCCAGTTGGAGGCTAGTTACTAATGGTGTCCCACAGGGCTCAGTATTAGGCCCAGTTCTCTTTAGTATCTTTATCGATGATCTGGATGAGGGGATCGTGTGCATCCTCAGTAGGTTTGCGGATGACACCAAGCTATCTGCTTGAGGGTAGGAAGGATCTGCAGGAGGATCTGGATAGGCTGGACTGATGGGCTGAGGTCAACTGCATGAAGTTCAACAAGGCCAAGTGCCGGGTCCTGCACCTGGGATGCAATAACCCCAAGCAGAGCCACAGGCTGGGAGATGAGTGGTTGGAAAGCTGCCAGGCAGAAAAGGACCTGGGAGTATTGCTTGATAGTCAGCTGAATATGAGCCAGCAGTGTGCTCAGGTGGCCAAGAAGGCCAACGGCCTCCTGGCTTGTATAAGAAGCAGTGTGGCCAGCAGGGCTAGAGAAGTGATTGTCCCCCCGTACTTGGCTCTGGCGAAGCTGCACATCGAGTACTGTGTTCAGTTTTGGGCCCCTCACTGCCAGAAGGACATGGAGGTGCTCGAGAGAGTCTAGAGAACAGCATCGAAACTGGTGAGGGGCCTGGAGAACAAGTTTTATGAGGAGCGGCTGAGGAAGCTGGGTTTGTTCAGCTTGGAGTAAAGGAGGCTTTTCCTAACTTGGATGTTAGGAAAGAGTTCTTTACCAAAGGGTTGTTAGGCATTGAAATGGGCTGCCCAGGGAAGTGGTTCACTCCCCATCCCTGGAGGTCTTTAAAAGACATTTAGATGTTGAGCTTAGAAATATGGTTTAGTGAAGGACTTGTTAGTGTTAGGTCAGAGGTTGGACTAGGTGATCTTGAAGGTCTCTTCCAACCTAGACGATTCTGTGATTCTGTGATTTCATTACGTTTCTCCCCACCCAATTCTCCATCCTGTCTAAGTCTCAATGGATGGCAGCACAGCTGTGCACAGCGTAAACAGCGTGTCAGCCACTCCTCCCAGTTTAGTGTCATCAGCAAACTTGCTGACAGTGCACTCCATTCCCTCATCCAAGTCACTGAAGTATATATTGACAAGTACTAGTCCCAGTACCGACCCTTGAGGGACTCCACCAGATACAGGCCTCCAACTCACCTCCACCCCATTGACCACAACCCTCTGGCTTCTTCCATTCAGACAGATCACAGTCCACCTCACTACCAGATCACCCTTCACACACTTCAGGTTAGCTGCAAGGATGCTGTGTGTGGGAGACGGTGTCAAAGGCTTTACTGAAATCAAGATAGACCACATCCACTGCTTTAATATCATCTATCCCCCCACCTATATCCTCATAAAAGGCTCTCAGTTCGATCAAGCATGACTTCCCCTTGCTGAAGCCATGTTGACTGCCCCCAATGACACTTTAATCCTTGATATGCGTGGAGACAACGCCAAGGTTAAGTTGTTCTATCAGCTTTGCAGGAATGGAGGTGAGGCTGACTGATCTATAGTTACCTGGGTCATCCTTCTTTCCCCTTTGGAAGACTGGAGTAACATTTGCTTTGCTCCAGTCCTCAGGCAACTTTCCTGATGCCCATTACTTACCACAGATAATGGATAATGGCCTAGCAATGACTTCCATCAACTCCTTCAGCTCCTGGCATGAGCATCTTGAGCATCCCATCGTGACCCGTGGATTTATGGATGTCCAGAGATGTTTATTTTTCTTCTAAACAAAACCACATCTGCAGTGCACACGTCAATTGGCAGACACATGCAAGCACATCCCTGCAGTGATACCAGTCCCTATAGATCCAAATGTGCATCAGTGTGCATGCATGGAAGACCAGCCCTGTGACTTTATCACACAGTTTAGGAATACATAATTTCCAGTGAGCACAGGGAGATGGTTTCACATGAGGAACAACCATTGATGCACTCACAATATTGCTTGGTACACCTGATATATTTTAGAGGTATTAATTTATTGCAAACAGAGATATGAGTCCTTCAACCTCTTGGCTAGACACACACAGCATTTCCTGTGACAGAAAACCCCAGAGAACCCCAAAGTGCACCCCCCAGCCCCATGATATGGCTGCAAGTGCCTCCTACAAAAGAATAAAGGCAGCCATGTGCCCTTGCAGTGTGACAGCGCTATCGGGTCTGAGTTCGTATCACCGAAGCATATATCGTGGTGTTTCTCATGTCCTGCACAGGAGGAGGCTTTAGGGGGAAAAGAAACCCTGTTACTTCAGCTGCTGTGAGCCCTGCACAATGAGCGTGCACCAGGCTGCAGGAGTGCAGAAAGGAGCTGTGCACAGCTGTGCCATGACTCACCCTGTCCCGTCGAACATGGGCGATGGTGGAGTCTGTGGGGAAAAAACACACCATGAGCCCTTGCTGATTGGAGGGGGGTAACCCCCACGAGCTTTGGGCATAAGCTGCCTGGGGTTAACACTCAACGACTGACCACATTTCCCCTCCCATCACCCTGCTCTGGGACATGCATTAAGCAGCAGTGGAGCAGAGATGCTGAGGTTTTGGTGTCTTTCCAGCTTTCTGTGGCAACTCCTCTCTTTGCACAGCCTGCACACCTTGCAAACTGCTCTGTGCAGGCGTGGGTAAACAAGGCCAAGATGCAACTCAAGCTAAGTGCACGTCAGGTAGGTATATATCTATAGCCTGTCACCCAACCACAACATCCTCCCTTGGCTGCTGCCTGTGGTTTCAGAGCAAGATCTAAAATGTTTTCCCCACCAGTACAAGGAAACAGAGCCACATCTTTCGTTGCTGTGATGTGCTTTGTGTAGTTCTTGAAGCAGAAATGACACTGAAGAGAAACTGAAGAAAGGACAAAAGCAGAGGCTGAAGCAGTGGAAATGCAGCCTGAGGCCGGAGCTGGTGTGGAAGGACCCCCCAAGCAAATGGGCTTTGTCCCTGGGAGCACTGGGATGCTGCCATATCCCTTCTGCAGCCAGCAGCCACACTCTGCATGCAAGGAAGAAGGAGGACATGAGGTGCTGGAGAGAAACCTGGCCTTAATGAATGGGCAGGGATTTTGTATGTCCCAGTGGGAAATGAAGTGGTGGGATTCCACCTGAGACGGGTGCATGGCTTCCGCCAACGGAGGAAGTAGTACTCACATGTGACTTCGCCATGGTCTGTGGTTTCCATCTGTGGGCTGTCAACATGCTGCTGCCTGGAGAGGAATGGAATGGCTCTAGGGTGTGCGTTTTTGGTGAGGTTGCCACATGAGAAATGCACTTAGGTCGGGCTTTCCTACATCATGTGGTGAACTGGAATGCAGCAAATAGCAAGCCCCGTTCTCCCTGCCTCCAGAAAAGGGAATGCAGCCACACACACACAGAGAACGCTGCCCCTGGCCAAGGAGCACCCGAGAGCCCCACCATGCCCCCAACTCCCTCCTGCAAACCCCACAGCCAGCAGCCCTTGGTGCTCACCTTGGACATCTCCCTCTGCAGGCACCTGCAAGAAGAACAGGGGTTGAGGTGCACAGGCCAAGGTGCTGCCCAGCCCTGGCTCCCATCTCGGAGCTGGGGGATGAAGGCTGAAGCTCCCCAGCTCCCTCAGCAGCCTCCCCAGCTGGGCTGCCCACAGCCATCACCCCCAGGCACCGTCTGCCCCAGCTGTGCACCCCCAGGTTCCCCCACCACATTTCCCACTGCACCAGCCCTGCAGCAGGACCCCCACAGCCTCAGCCTTTCTCCCCACCTCCCCCCACTCCCTCACCTTTCCTGATTGCAAACCAGCTGCCTGCAGCCAGGAGGACGAGGCCAATGGGCGCCATTGCCAGCACCATGGATATGGGGAGGGCGTGCGGGATCCAGGCATGTGGAGCTGTGGGAGAGAGAGGGTGTGAGAGCAGCAGGGTGTGATGGTGAGAGGCAGGGAGCAGGACATGCCAGTGCAGCTGGAACAGCTCCTGCCTGGTAAAGCTCCTGCTTGTCCCCATGTCCTGGGGAAGGCAGCACAGCACGCCCACTCCCCATGCTTGGGTTTCTGGGGGTGTAGGAGGGAATCATTCACCTGGGGGTGATGGACTTGCTGGGGAACTCACCACATTGCCTGGCAGGACAAAAGGACAGGCTTACTGTCTACAGTGCACACAGATCCTTCCCAGAATGAGCCTCAGCCCCATGGCCACATCCCCCCATCGACAGCCAGCACCATCCCCACGGAAGGCATAAATGTGCCCGCGGCTGTTGTGCCAACTTGGGCCCCCATGGATCTGCTGTCTAAATTCCCTCGTGAGTGGTTAAGTATATCTTGGCCAAGGTGTACCTGCCGATTAAATATGGCACCACCACTCTCATCTGTGTGTGATTCTGGGGGCTAGAGGATCCCACAATCACAGAATGGCCAAGGTTGGAAGGGACCTCTGAAAGTCATGGAGTCCAGCCTTCTGCTGAGCAGAATCAGCTAGGACAGACTGCACAGAATGGCATCCAGGTGGATTTGGAATATCTCCACAGGAGACTCCACAGCGTCTCTGGGCAGCCTGTTCCAGTGCTCTGTCACCCTCCCAGTAAAGAAATGTCCCTCATATTTGGAACTTTCTGTGCTCCAGTTTGAGCCCATTGTCTCTCGCCCTTTCCCTGGGCACAACCAAAAAGAGACCAGCTCCATCCTCTAAAAAGGCTCCCCTCAGATATTTATAGACATGGATGAGGTCTCCCCTCGGTCTCCTCTTTTCCAGGCTATACACGCTCTGTTCTCTTGGCTCCAGACCTCTGATCATCTTTGCAGCCCTCCTCTGGACTCTCTCCAGGAGTTCTATGCCACACTTGTACAGGGAATCCCAGAACTGGGCACAAAATGCTTTGTGTTCCATGCAGGGAAGTGATTCCTTTCCAGGATCTCTCGCCCAGAGAACAAATTCCCTCTCCCTTGCCATCACCACCCCACACACACCTCTCTTCAGTCACCCATCCCCACACTCAGCCTCACCTGGTGAGCTGCCGATGTCCTGGGTGGTCACGCCAGCAGCTGCACCTTGGGGCACAGAGGGTTTTGTTTAGAGGGAGTGAGAGCTGGGGCACCCACACGCTTGTGCCCATGTCCCTGCTGCTGGGTCCTTGCCATGTCCTCACTGCTGTGTCCTTGCCCAGCTCATGACACTCATCCCAGTTGCCCTGCCATAGGCTCATCAATGCACAGAGCAGACCTTGGTGCATCCCTGGCTCATCCACCATTCACCCACATCCCCAGCCCTTGCTCTCTGTGAATGGGCCCTGCACAGCCCCATGTCTGCAGCAGAGTTGGTGCTGCAGGGACAGGGGGACTCCTTGAGAGCAGTTTTCTCTCATGGCTGCCTCTGAGGAGAGGGAACACTCCCATGAGGGAACCACCCTAGAGCCTGCTGCAGCACATAGCTCCAGCCTCAGCACAGCCATGTGGTGGCAAGTGCCTCCGTCCCTTCTCACCCCTCCAGCCCGGGGACTTGTCTCACCAGGGACATCCAGGATGCGGCCAGCACTGAGGGCAGAACTCACATGTTTCTTCTCATTCAACGCCTCATACCCACACGTATATCTTCCTGCACTTCTTGACGTGATGTTCAGGACCACGGAGTAGCTCAGCTGCCTTTGCTGGGCTTTCTGGCTGTACGCCTCCTTCCCACCCTTGCAGAAGATGATTCGTCTTACATGTGACACCACAGGGAGTATACACTGGAGCACAACTGTGGTACCTGGCTGAGCAGAAGTTGAGTTCATTTGGAGAGAAGGAGCCAGGAGATCCCCTGCAGGAGACAGCAGTGAAGGGCTGCCATAGGGCAGAGCTCACAGTGGTTAGGCTTCCAAGTGCCCTGGGTCTGGGAGGGAAGGACTCACGAGTACCTGGGGAGCTGCAGATGTCCTGGGAGCTCATGCTGCCACCTGTACCAAGGGGCAGAGAGGGATTTGCTGAGAGGAGCAGTGTCCAGGCTCATCCTGATTTCCCTGCTCCCATATCCCCCCTGACCAAACCCACACTGCTAAGCAGGCATCATTACATCTGAGTGTTCTCATGCTGTATCTCTTCAATATGCCCTCAAACAATGTGAATTCCAATCCCATTTTGGGTGGATGTCTTGTTCCAGGTAAATCCCATATCTCCTTAAAAAACGCAGCAGTCCTAGAGTCTCAGAACAACACGCCAGACAATTTATGGTGCTGGGGAAGCGTGTGCCCTTTGCTCGGATATGCATTATACTTGGAGGAAGCCATCCCCATCCTGCTTTCCCCAGAGTAACTCTGCCCCACACTGCTGCATCACTGCCGCACACACGCTGTCCCCATCCTCCCCTCTGCCCACCACTGGCCTGTCCTGCTCCCAGCAGCAGACCTCCAGTCGTCAGCCCCCACATCCAGCAATGCCCCAACTCACAGAGTGCCAGCAGCAGGACGGCAGGGCCAGAAGGAGACAGCCTTGCCCATGATGCCTGCCCCAGCATCTTTTGGGGTGCTGCTTTTGCGGAGCAGCGTCTGCTTCAGGTTTCTCCTTTGCTCTGAGCTGGGGACGGTGGGGCAGATGCTTGCGGTTCAGCTGGGGGCTGTGCTGTTAGCTTTCTGTGGCCACCTGAGCCTGGCCCACAGCCAGAGGCTCTCATCAGTGGGGGCCTTGCCTAAGAACCTGCTACATCCGCTGCTTTGGTTGAGCCCCCACTGTTTTTTCTCTCCTCTCACACACTGCAGCATACACTAGTGTCCCTGTAAAGAGCTCCTGCCCCTTGTGCCCACTCGGATTTGCCCTCTTCTGACCACATCACTCTGTTTCTCTTCAATGTCTAGACAAATGATGGCATCAGCGGAATCCTGCACCAAGGCCAAAGTGACTTCAGAGCTCTGGGGCAGCTGCCAAGGCTGTGGGCAGATTTCTCCTTCATCCTGTTGGTGAATCAGCTTATGAAGAACTCTCAGGGAGTCTCAGCTGGGGCCATAGTGCTGCCAGCACAGCACTGTGGGAGCCATCTGCACCCACACTTCGAACCTCATGAGACCACACAACAACCAGGAAAGGCAGAGGCTTCGTCCTGAAGGCACCTGAGCTCCCCCACGCTGCTCTCTCAATTCCCTTCCTCGAAGGAAGGCACTGAGCCAAGGGAAGCAGAGCGGTGGCAGCACATCCCTTGGGCATGCTGCCACAGCTGCCTTGAACCCAACAGCAGCGGGAGTCTGACAAATGTCTGGGGGTCATGTTCTGAGCATGAGGGAGTAAACTGGGGACAGCATGGAGCCCAGTGGGACATCAGAGCACCATGGGGACAGGGACATCTCCAGGCTGCCTGGCAACACTGACACCATGGCTCCATGATGGATGATGATGGGAGCAGACAGCAGCAGGAGCAGGCTGAGGGCAGAGTGCAGGATCCAGACCTCCAGGGCCATGGCTGACCCTGGGAGAGAGGAGGAACACAGTGAGGCCAAGGTAAGCCTTGGAGGATGGCTGTGCTGGGAAAGGCTGGTGAGCAATGTCTCACCTCTGGAAGGGAGCTGGGCCTTGTGTGAGGGGCTGCTGCCTGTGGGAGACATGAACATGCTGTGAGTTTATGGAGCTTTTTGCTGGGACAACCCCAGATATTGAGCAGACCCTGAGCTCGTGTCTTGCTTCCTTGAATACATGGTGAGCATTAACAACTGAGCTCATGTAAATTCCCAGACAGAGGTTAGTAAAAGTTTGAGGGAGAGCTTGGAACAGTAGTGGCACAGTCCAGGGCCTACTGATATCCCCAACCTTTGTTTTTTACATGGGCACTGCAGAGCCCCATATCTCAGCAGAGGTGCTACTGCAGCTACAGGGGAACCCTTGAGGCACTTCTCCATCCAGGGTCTCCTTTGGAGTAGGGGGAACACTCCCAAGGGGGAATCACACCCGAGCCATGCCCTGTATGATGAAGCACACAGCTCCAGCTTCTGCACTGTCCACATCCCACTGACCCCACAGCCCTCATGAAGGGTCGTGTCTCACCTGGCACAGACAGGGTCCAAGGAGCACTGAAAGGAGAGCACCCAAACTGACTGAGGACTGGCCATGAGGATGTGAAGAATGTTTTAACAATTCGTGTCCATAAAGAACAATTCTGTTTGAATCCTGTCTTCTTCTGGGCCCTGCACTGGCAATTTAATTCTTGAACCACAGATGCAGTGTGTCCCAGTCTCCCCCTCATTCTAGTCAAGTTATCAAGTCTTCAGAAAATACTCCTTAAATTTATGAACCTGATTGCTTTTGTTATTCCGGACTTCTATTTCTAACAGTTACAGTCTTTTTTTTCCTGTCTTCTTCGAGATTAACTTAACACTGCTATAGATGTGACTGTCCCTGTGAATGGCTGGGGAAGAATGTTTTAATTACTCGTGAAGCGTCAATAAGAAAGCTGTTTGTGTTTGATGTCTGGGAGTTTCAGAACAACTGATAATAACTAGTGACTGTTATGGGATACTATGCGGATATTTGGTATCTGGCCAGGGGGCCAAGAGATTAAGAGGAAGGAAAAAGAAGCTGAAGGATGGCTGGGAGACAAGAACTGCAGATGTTCTATAAACTTGTTCTATAAAAAAAATGTTCTATAAACTTGGTATGGTGCCAAGTGAGTACAAAGGGGAGAGGAAGACTACGAGCCTTCAGCATGAAAGACCCCTAGAGACCCCCAGAGGAGACTGATGCGCATGCTCCAGTAGGAGGGACTGGACCCCGGAAGCTAATTATAATAATCTATTTTTTTAGAAGTAGTTATGAATATGTATTAGTATAGGAGCATAAAAATCAGCTGCTTGATGTAACTGGTGTGCGTCCTGGTGGAGCGGAGCCTTCCGGTGCACCCAGCGCTGTTTGCTTACCTCTATTCCTTTATATTCTTTCAATAAATCCTATTTTTTTATTTAATCCTAATTTGAATCCTGAGCCATTTATAACAAGGACACGGAGCATTCCCTTCATTCCCTGTGGTCTATCAGAGCCTGGATCAGAGACATCACCAGGACACTCATCAGCCTGCTCTGCTTCACATACTACTATCTACTGATGATATTGCAGACAGCTGTGGAGGAAGCTGTTTCTTGTAGTCTGAGGGGAATGAAGAAAGCTTTCAAGGCCTTGGGACGGTTGGTGAAAGAGTCTGAAGCACAAGTCTCGTTCTCTTCCCTCCATCCATTCTGGGGTGGTGACATTGTATGGAATAGAAGGATCTGGTCCATAAATGCTTGGCTCCGTGACTGGTGCTACAGGCCCAGCTTTGGGTTATTTGGTAATGGCTGGTGTTATAAGACACCAGGCCTGAGAGGAGTACTTGGGAAAGGTTTATCTCACAGGGTCCAGAGTGTTCTGGGACAGCAATTAGCAGGGCTCTTTTTGAGAGCTTCAAGCTATATCCGCAGGGGGATGGGGTTGTAGCAGGGCTTGTAGCAGTGGGGCAGTGCCCCCGTAGAGATGTTCATCTGATTCGTGTCAATATGGAACAATGCTAGGGCCTCATGTTATCATGAATGTGACCTTCTGTCTTACATACCCTTGTGTAACCACAAGTCTAAGAAAAACAGAGTGGTTAATGTATACAGTTCTCTTATCTTGCAAAGGAATGGTCCAGCAATTCGTGTCAATAGAGAGCTTGAAGGGAAATGTATTTGTATGCTTTTTCTTGAAGTCTCTAATATCTCGGGGGAGGGGGGGGGGTGTTCAGAATAACTGCTACCTATTATGACTATTGCATGGGACTCTATGCAAGTCTCTGATATGTGGCCAAGAGATTAAGGAGAAGGGGAAAGCTGAAGAACGACTCAAAGACAAAGCTTGCAGGGGACGCTGCACAAGTCTCTGACATCCGGCCAAGATGGACAAAGGAGAAGTACAAGAGGGAGAAAGACTAGGAGCCTTCAGCATGACAGACCCCCAGAGGAACCACCGGAGACTGATACGCATGCTCCAGTAGGAGGGTTTGGATTACAGAAACTAATTATAATAACCCCATTTCTTCAGAAGTAGTAATGAATATGTATTAGCCTAGAAGCATAAAAATCAGCTGCCTTAAGTAACTGGTGTGTGTCTTGGTGGAGCAGAGAGTCCCGGCGCACCCAGCGCTGTTTGCTTACCTCTATTCCTTTAATAAATCGTAAACTTTGATTATAGTCCTATTTTGAAGACTGAGCCATTCATTACAACAATAATAATAACAATAATAATAACAATAATGATGATAATAGTACAACTGGCTGGCAGAGGGGCTCAGGCTGCACAGCACTGCACAAGCAACAAGAGTACAGGCGCTGAGCATGGGCAGGGGATGCAGTAGTGGAAGGGACAGAAATGTATTTGGGAGAAGCTGTACATGCTTCCTAGCTTAATGGAGTGCTGCAACACTACGAGACAAATCTGGCAAGGGGAAAAGGGGCAGGAGGCCATGTAGGAAGAATACTACCCCTGAGATACAGATAAAAACAGCAAGAGTTGCGGTGTGTGAGAGGACAGAAATAACAGTGGGGGCTCAACAAAAGCAGCGGATGTAGCACGGGCTGAGACAGGTTACTCATTGATGAGAGTCTCTGGCTGTTGGCCAGGCTCAGGCGGCCACAGCAAGCCCACAGCACAGCTCCCAGCTGCACTGCAAGCCTCTGACCCACTGTCCCCAGCTCACAGCAAAGCAGACACCTGAAGCAGACGCTGCTCCCCAAAAGCAGCACCCCAAAAGATGCTGGGGCAGGCACCATGGGCAAGGCTGTCTCCTTCTGGCCCTGCCGTCCTGCTGCTAGCACTCTGTAAGTTGGGGCATTGCAGGGTGTGGTGCCTGAGGGCTGGAGGGCTGCTGCTGGGGGCAGGACAGACCTGGAGTGGGCACAGGGGAGCATGGGGACAGTGTGTGCGGGGCAGGTGTGCAGCACTGTGGGGCAGAGTTGTTTGGGGGAAAGCAGGAGGCCATGACCTCTCTAAGCAAAGCTCTCTCTGCCCCATGATGCAGGTGCAGGCGTAACCACCCAGGACATCTGCAGCTCTCCAGGATTTCAGGTGCATAGAGGTGGGTCACGAAAATGACCGTGTCCTGGGGAAAGAGATGGGAAGAGAAAGGGGGTTATTCCCTCACGGTTCCCCCTGTGAAGCCCCAGGAGAGCAGACTCTTCCAGCCTTGGCATGCAGTTGGTTTTGCCACGCAGCAGTCACTAACACTTGCCTGGGGAATCCCTCTGCCTTCTCTCCAGGTAACAACCAGGCTCCAGTCCTGTACCTCAATGCTTCCAGTGCCCAGGAGGGGGAAATAGTGCTGCTTCAATGTACCCTTGATGAGCAGTTTCCTGCTACACGAGTTGTCTTCTGCAAGAATGGAGTGGAGGAGTTCAGCCTGAAAGCCCAGCATGGGAGCGTCAACTACTCTCTGGTCCTGACCATCACCTCCAGAAGTGCTGGGACGTACACGTGTGGGTACCAGCAAAAGAACAAGGAAAACTGGGTGAGGAACTCTGCTCTCAGTGCTCCCCGGACCTTGTCTGTGGCAGGTGAGACATGGCCCCAGGGTGGTGAGGGTAGAAGGTTTCGGAAAACTGCTGAGGCTGGTGCTGTGTGCTGCAGGAGGCAGGGCATGGCTCTGGGGTGGTTCCACCTCGGGAGTGTTCCCTCTCCTCAGAGGCAGCCCTTACAGAGAGAAAGCTGCTCTCAAGGGCTGTCCCCACCCCTGCAGTAGCACCTCGGTTGAGGCATGGGGCTGTGCAGTGCCCATGCAGAGAGAGCAAGAGCTGGGGATGTTGATGGACCCTGGGTTGAGCCCGGCATGTTCCAAGATCTGCCCTGTACATTGCTGAGCCTATGGCAGGGGAAGTGGTGTGATTGTCATGAGACAGGCTATAGCCTGTACATCAGCAACAGTGTGGGATGGTTCCAGAAGGGAGAGCACAGTGGTGCTGGTTTGAGACACAGAAAGGTGCCTGCTCAGAAAGAACAAACAGGAAGAAAAAGGACTCGCGTGTGGCGGTGTGTCAGGTCTTGGCCCCACTAAGAAAAACCCCTTTTGCCTCAAGGTGCAGGTGCTGGTGAGACCACCACTGATATCCAGAGCTCCACAGGTGAGGACAAGCATGAGGGTGTGCTGGTTACATGGGCACGTCCTGCTCCCTGCCTCTCACCATCACACCCCGCTGCACTCACACCCTCTCTCACCCAGCTCCACATGCCCAAATCCCGCACACCCTCCCCACAGCCATGGTGCTTCCAGTGGTGGCTCTCATCCTCATCCTCCTTGTGGCTGCAGGCAGCTGGTTTGCCATCAGGAAAGGTGAGGGAGTGGGGGAAAGTGGGGGGAAAGGCTGAGGCCGTGGGGGCCCTGCTGCGGGGCTGGGGCAGTGGGAAGGGCAGTGGGGGAAACCTGGGGGTGCACAGCTGGGGCAGACGGTGCCTGGGGGTGATGGCTGTGGGCAGACCAGCTGGGGAGGCTGCTGAGGGAGCTGGGGAGCTTCAGCCTTCATCCCCCAGCTCCGAGATGGGAGCCAGGGCTGGGCAGCACCTTGGCCTGTGCACCTCAGCCCCTGTTCTTCTTGCAGGTGCCTGCAGAGGGAGATGTCCAAGGTGAGCACCAAGGACTCCTGGCTGTGGGGTTTGCAGGAGGGAGTTGGGGGCATGGTGGGGCCCTGGGGTGCTCCTTGGCCAGGGGCAGCGTTCTCTGTGTGTGAGGCTGCATTCCTTGTGCTGGAGCACGGAGGACAGGGTTTGTCAAGGCGTGGATTTCAGCTCAATACCTCATGTAGGAAAGCACCGCCCAAAAGAGTCTCTCACAGTGCCTCTTGTCCACAAATGCACACTCCAGAATGATTCCATTCCTCTCCAGGCAGCAGCACGTTGACAGACCACAGATGGAAGACACCAACTATGGTGACATCCAGTGTGAGTACTACCTCCTCCCTTGGGGGAAGCCACATGCCCCTCTGACCATGGTCACCCCTGCTTATACATTCCCCATGCAATCCCACCACTTCATTTCCCACTGGGACATACAAAATCCCTGCCCGTTCATCAAGGGCAGGTTTCTGTCCAGCACCTCATGTCCTGCTTCTTCCTTGCATGCTGATCGTGGCTGCTGCCTGCAGAAGGGACATGGCAGCATCCCAGTGCTCCCAGGGACAAAGCCCATTTGCTTGGGGGGTCCTTCCACACCAGCTCCGGCCCCAGGCAGCATTTCCCCCACTCTAGCCACTGCTTTTGTCCTTTCTTCAGTTTCCTGTCAGAGGAATTTCTGCTCAGAGAAGCAAAAAGCACCGCGTAGCAATGAAAGATGTGGCTCCTTGCCCTGGTGGGGAAAACATTTTAGAGCTTGCTCTGAAACCACAGGCAGCAGGCAAGGGAGGATGTTGTGGTTGGGTGACAGGCTATAGATATATCCCCACCCTACTTGCACCTCGCTCATGTTGCAGCATGACCTTGGTTTTCCACGCCTGCACAGAGCAGCTCGCAAGGTGTACTGGCTGTGCAAAGAGAGGAGATGCCACAGAAAGCTGGAAATACACCAAAACCTGAGCATCTCTGCTCCATCGCTGCTGCATAATTTTCATCCCAGATCAGGGTGATGGGAGAGGAAATGTGGCCGGGCTTTGAGAGCTGACCACAGGCAGCTGCTGCCCAAGGTCAGTGTGAGTTTCAGCCCTCCACCAACAGGCAGCAAGGGCTCATGGTGTGTATTTTTTGCTCCCACAGACTCCACCATCGCCCACAATCGACGGGACAGGGTGAGTCATGGCACAGCTGTGCACAGCTCCTTTCTGCACCCGTGCAGCCTCGTGCCTGCTCATTGTGCAGGGCTCACAGTCAGCAGCTGAAGTAACAGGGTTTCTTTTCCCCCTAAAGCCTCCTCCCGTGCAGCAAATGAGAAACACCACGACATATGCCACGGTGACCCGCACCCAGATCAGATAGCGCTGCCACAGGGCAAGGGCACAGGAGCCTTGACCACGGCTACCTTTGCTCTGTTCAAGAGGGCTTGTACAGCCATAACGTGGGGCTGGGGGCGCACTTTGGTCTTCTTTGTTTGTTTTTTGTCACAGGGAAGGGCTGTGAGTGTCTAGCCAAGACGATATAGGACTCATACCTCCATCTACAAGACATTAATACTTCCAAAATATATGAGCTATACCAAATTTTACTGTGACTGTATTGATTTTTTCTGAATAAAATAAAACATCTTGCTGTGCTCAGTGGATGTCGTGTAAACCTAAATTGCATTATAATTTCATGGGAATGTTATTCTACCCACCCACGGAGATGCCCATTTTTGACCTACATGGACAGATATCACTGCAGGGATGTCCTCACATGTGTGGACCAATCGGTGAGTGCACTGCAGATGTGGTTTTGCTTTGATGACAAAGACACATCTCTGACTTTGTGTTCCTGACGGCACCTCTGTCTCATGCACCCATATCAGAAATGTGATGGAGCAGACAGACAGACACTGATACAAAAAGGACTGGCGGTGTCGATCTGAAGGGATGTGAAGAGCCTTGCAGACAGACCTTACCGAGAAGAACTACACCAGCTCCTTCCTGTTTGGGGTGGCTTTATTGAGAGCTGGCAGGTCGGCCAGGCTTTCCCCAGTGCTCTCTGCCTCTCTCAGAGAACCAGCTGAATCGCCTCTCCCTTGCTCAGCTTTTGGAATGCAGAGGGTGTTGAGAGCAGTTGGATTGAGAGAGCTGCAAAACACAAGGGAGAACAAGGAGTGGCCTTGCTCTGGTGGTGCCCACCATGGGGAAATGCTGGGAGCATGGAAGGAGGGGGATTCAGACAGAGCACAGCCATGTGAAGCTTCCAGCCTCCTGCATTCAGATGCACTTTTGGCTTGCATTTGCTCTCCAACAGCCTGCCCTCTCGCAACCATCACGTGCACGCTCAGCCTGCAAGGCTGGGCTGGGGCTGAACTCACCTTCACTCTGCCCATCTCATCCACGTTGGCATCTGGAGGGAGAACCTGAGTTAGTGTCCAGCCACACGCAGCAGGCAGGGCTTTCCCACCCCTCACCACAGTTGCCCCCATGGTTACGGCTTGCTATGGCAAAGGCATCAGCACTTCACACAGTGCCTAGAGGAGAAGGGTGAAGAAGGGACTGGCACTTACAGAAATGGCTGGGGTCAGCAGAAGAGTCTTGAACACTACCAGCACCACATAGAGGCATAGAGACAGGAGAGAAAAAATGTCCTGAAGGTCTGCAGCACCACTGCCACAAAGAAGCACAGGGCCATTTGGGCCATTCCCATGGATGATGCTATAATCCTTCCAGGATTCAGCTGAAGTCCACCCCACAGCAAGCCACTTCTCCCATGCCTGCAGCACAGGGAATGCAGTCACACAGAAGGACAAATCTGCCCCTGGCCATGCAACACCCCAGGGCCCGCCATGCCCCCAACACCCTCCAAAAAAACCCACAGCCAGCAGCCCTTGGTGCTCACCTTGGGCATCTCCCTCTGCAGGCACCTGCAAGAAGAACAGGGGTTGAGGTGCACAGGCCAAGGTGCTGCCCAGCCCTGGCTCCCATCTCGGGGCTGGGGAAAGAAGGCTGAAGCTCCCCAGCTCCCTCAGCAGCCTCCCCAGCTGGGCTGCCCACAGCCATCACTCCCAGGCACCGTCTTCCCCAGCTGCACACCCCCAGGTTCCCACCACCACTTTTCCCTCTGCACCGGCCCCGCAGCAGGACACCCACAGCCTCAGCCTTCCCCCTGCCTTCACCCCACTCCCTCACCTTTCCTGATGGCAAACCAGCTGCCTGCAGCCAGGAGGATGATGCCGACGGCCGCCACTGTCAGCACCGTACCTGTGGGGAGCCGGGCATGGAGAGCTGGGGGAGAGACTGTGTGAGGGCAGCAGGGTGTGATGGGGAGAGGCAGGGAGCAGGATGTGCCCGTGCAGCTGGCACATCTGCCTGCTCGTCCTCATATGGGGAGCTGTGGATGTTCTGGGTAGTCAGGGAAGCACTTGCACTTTGGGGCACCATGCAGTTTGCTTAGAGGGGTAAACACCTCATGAACCCCTCTGACCATGCCCCTACTGTTGGTCCTTGCTAAGCTACACTTTCCCACCGCTGTGTCCAAGCAGCATCTACGTGGTGTCCTCCCTCAAGCCAATCCAAGAAACTCTTTGTTGGTTTGCTATTGCAGGTAGAGGTCCCTGGATCCCTAAGCACTCCAACACCTCCATCTCTACACACTATGACTCCAGCCCCATTTTAGAGACATAAATTTAGTCTCCTTCCTCACATATAGGTAACAGCCCAGCTCGTGACAATCATCCCACGTGCCCTGACATACAATCATCAATGCACAGGGCAGACCTTGGAGCATCCCTGGCTCAACCCAGCATTCATCCACATCCCCAGCCCTTGCTCTCTGTGAATGGGCCCTGCACAGCCCCATCTCTGCAGCAGAGGTGCTGCTGCAGGGACATGGGGGCTCCTTGAGAGTAGTTTTCTCTCATGTCTGCCTCTGAGGAGAGGGAACACTCCCATGGGGGAACCATCCCAGAGCCTGCTGCAGCACATAGCTCCAGCCTCAGCACAGCCATGTGGTGGCAAGTGCCTCCGTCCCTTCTCACCCCTCCAGCCCGGGGACGTGTCTCACCAGGGACATCCAGGATTTGGCCAGCACTGAGGGCAGAGCTCCTCCTCTGTTTCATCTCATTCCACTCCTGGTACCCACATGTGTATCTTCCTGCATATCTTCTTGACGTGATGTTCAGGACCACAGAGTAGCTCAGCTGCCCTTGATGGGCTTTCAGACTGTACACCTCCTTCCCATCCTTGCAGATGATGATTTGTCTTACAGGTGACACCACAGGGAGAATACACTGGAGCACAACTGTGGTACCTGGCTGAGCAGAAGTTGAGTTCATTTGGAGAGCAGGAGCTGGGAGATCCCCTGCAGGAGACAGCAGTGAAGGGCTGCCATAGGGCAGAGCTCACAGTGGTTGGGCTTCCAAGTGCCCTGGGTCTGGGAGGGAAGGACTCATGAGTACCTGGGGAGCTGCAGATGTCCTGGGAGCTCATGCTGCCACCTGTACCAAGGGGCAGAGAGGGATTTGCTGAGAGGAGCAGTGTCCCGGCTCATCCTGATGCCCCTGCCCACATCCTCACTTCTAAGCAGCCACCATCACACTTGCATATTCTCATGCTGTACCTCTTCAATATCCCCTCAAACAATGCCTCAAACAATCCCAATCCCATTTTGTGTGGATTTCTTGTTCCAGGTTAATCCCATAGCTCCGTAAAGAATTCAGCACTCCTAGAGCCTCAGAGCAAACCTCCAGACAATTTATGGTGCTGGAGAAGTTTGCCCCTTGCTCAGACCTACATTATACCTGGAGGAAACAATTGCCATCTAGCCTTCCCCAAAACAGTGCTGCTATACAGAGCTGCACACCTGCCCCACACATGCTGTCCCCATCCTCCCCTCTGCCCATCATTGGTCTGTCCTGCCCCAAGCGGCAGACCTCCAGCCCTCAGGCCCCACACCCAGCAATGCCCCAACTCACAGAGCATCAGCAGCAGGACGGCAGGGCCAGAAGGAGACAGCCTTGCCCATGGCGCGTGCTGCAGCATCTTTTGGGGTGCCGCTTTTGGGGAGTACCGTCTGTTTCAGGTGTCTGCTTTGCTGTGAGATGGGGACGGTGGGACAGAGGCTTGCAGTGCAGCTGGGAGCTGTGCTGTGGGCTTTTTGTGGCCACCTGAGCCTGGCCCACAGGCAGAGGCTCTAATTAGCGGGGCCCTACCTCAGACCCTTCTGTATCTGCTTCAGTTTGAGAGACCCCACTCTTATTTTTATCCTCTCACACACCAAAGCACGCACTGATTTTACTTCTGTCTTAGCAACGGCATCCTCCTTGCAAAGCCCTTCTGCTCTTTATCCCAACACTGCTCATTGTTTTACCCTCTTCTGAACACACCCTCTCTGACACCACAGTTTTAATAAGTATTTCAACGGCAGCATCCCCCCTGCAAAGCCCTCCTACCCCTTGTCCACTCAGCTTTGTCTTCTTCTGATTACATCACTCTGCTTTTCTTCAACGTCTCTACAAAACATGACAGCGTCAGGGGAATCCTGCACCGAGGCCTAAGTGACTTCAGAGCTCTGGGGCAGCTGCCAAGGCTGTGGGCAGATTTCTCCTTCATTCTGTTGGTGAATCGTCTTATGAAGAACTCTCAGGGAGTCTCAGCTGGGGCCATACTGCTGCCAGCACAGCACTGTGGGAGCCATCGGCACCCACACTTTGACCCTCATGTGACCACACAACAACCAGGAAAGGCAAAGGCTTTTTCCTGAAGGCACCTGAGCTCCCCCACACTGCTCTCTCAATTCCCTTCCTCAAAATGCTCTGCTCTTAATCAGACAAAGGGCTTCTGAACAATATCCAGCCAAGTGCTCCCGTGCCTCTGCACCCAATAGCCTCATTCCAGCCTTTAACACTCCATGATATGGCTCAATCTTTCCAGAGGTTGTTGAGTGACCTGGGATGTGCTAGACCCAAGGAATGCTTTGTTTCTGGGCCCATGGCCCACCATTTTCCTTTGGGCATGACTCCCTGGCTCGCTTTTGGCACTTGGAGCATCATGGGCTTCTGATCCTCAACAGCCTGGCTCCAGAAGGCAGAGGACAACCTCAGCTTTCTCCTGCTCTTTCCTGCTGAAGGCTCCTGGCCAGGCCTTTTTCCCCACCTGCAGTGTGAAGCACCACTGTCACAGCTGGGCCTGTACACATAGGCCCAAGGGCTCCCACTGCAGCCTTTTGAACACCCACTTTCACCTCTTCCCACATCAAAGTGCTCTTCTTTCAGGTTACTTCTTAGGGAGGGCTCATAAGCTCCCTACAGCATGCAATATGCCTTCTCCAGAAACCCACAAGGCCTAGGAAACCTTGAGTTTCTTTCCTTTTAGCTGGTAGGGATGCACTTGTTACCTCACTGACCTCACCCACTTGGATATAGCAACATCCACCTTGCCATTTTACACCCAGGTTTCACATTTCATGTGCAGGTCCCTTGACCTTACTCTGGACAATGGCAAAACCAGTCTTCAGAAGAATTTGGATAATTTTCATCTCTTTCTCAAAGACTTCCTCTGCTTTGCTGCCCCACATGAGGCTACCATCAATGCACTGCAGGTGCTCAGGAGCTTGCCCTTTTTCCACAGCCATCTGCATTACTCCATGGCAAATGGCAGGGCTGTGTTTGCACCCCTGGCACTGTTCATTGCAGGTGTACCGGACGCCCTTCCAAGGGAAAGCAAACTGTGGCCTTCACTCTGCAGCTGTATTGGGGTTATATGGGCAGGTAGCGGGGGTCTGCAGAGGTGTCCTCGGTAGTAAGCTGCCTCCTATTTCAAAAAGGGCCTGTGTCAGACTGTGAAAAAGGGACCTGCTGCAGGCCAAAGATGAGCCAAAAATTGATGTTGATTGTACCTATGTGAGAGCATATTTAAGAAGGGAAGTAAACCTGCTGCACAACAACTGGTAGAGGGAGGAGTGAGAACCAGCCCTGCAGGCACCAAGGTCAGTGCAGCAGGAGGGCAGGAGGTGCTCCAGGTATGCAGCACGAGTTCTCCTGAGGCCTGTGCAGAGGCCCCTGGTGGAGCAGGCTGTCCCCCTGCACTCTTGGGTCCCACATGGAGCAGATCTCAACGCTGCAGCCCGTGGAGGAGCCCCCAGTGGGGCAGGTGGCTGTGGCTGATGGAGGAGGCTGTGACCCATGGAGAGGCCCCACAGGACCAGGCCCCAGGCCGGAGCTGCAGCTCGTGGAGAGTTGCCTACACAGAACCAGGTGGTCTGGTGTCGGGTTAAGGGGTGTAGCCGATTAACCGTTATGGGTCTGGTCGGATTCATGGTACTGAACTATCACAATCACAGATTCACCAATACCGCATTAACCATTAGGCGCCTGGTTGGATTCAAAGCACTGAACTACCATGGTCAGGGAATCACCAAAAATGTATAACCACTCTTACTCCAGTTGTTGTGTTTAATGAGAACTATTGTAATAAATGACTAAGTCCCAAATAGGATTACAAAATTTACAACTTATTAAATGGATAGAGGTAAGCAAAGAGCAGTGGGTGCGCAAGGAGTCTCTGCTCCACCAAGACGCACACCAGTTACATCAGGCATCTGATTTTTATGCTCCTAGGCTCCTACATGTACACTGCTACATTAGTACTTCTAGAAAAGGCAGGGTTATTATAGTTAGATCCCGGAATCCAAACCCTCCTATTGGTGCATGCGTATCAGTCTCCAGTGATTCGCTGGGGGTCTCTCATGCTGAAGGATCATATCCTTCGCCCTGGCTTTTTTTCTTGTCCTTCTCCTTTGTCCAACTTGGACAGATGTCAGAGACTTGTGCAGCATCCCCTGCAAGCTTTGTCTTTGAGTCATCCTTCAGCTTTCCCCTTCTCCTCAATCTTTGTCCAGATATCAGAGACTTGCATAGTGTCCCATGCAATAGTCATAATAGGTAGCAGTTATTCTGAAACCCCTTTGTTCTCTTATCCCCTATTGACATGAATTGCTGGAACATTCCTTTGCAAGATACAAGAACTATATGCATTAACCACCCTGTTTTTCTTAGACTTGTGGTTATACAAGGGTATGTAAGACAGAAGGTCACATTTCATCATATCATGTGGCCCTCGGATTGTTCCATATTGACATGAATCAGATGAACACATTTCACTCTATCATGGGTAGGAACAATGCATTCAAGTGCGATTTATTACAGCAACAGGCACATAGGTTCTTTGGATTGCCAGCCATAGTTACTGTCTGCAAAAGCAAGCTAGCATGCATGAAATACACAGGTGACACAGGTGACACAGGTGCGCAGCCTGGAAATTAACGCGTTAAAAGGCACAAAGTCTCTACAGATATTTCAAAATTTCCATGGAGACACACAGTATAACCAAGTGTTCAAATCTCACCCAAAGTCCTCCCAACGGGGGAGAGGGTGGAAGAGAAGCTCAGCCCATCAGCTGATCCCAGGAGTCAGGAGGTCCTCAAGATGCAGTATTCCCTCGGGGTGGAATCTCCCCTGACAGCGGTATCTTCCCCAACATCCCCTCTCTCTTAGGCCAATTTATATTATTTTCTATCTTTTAGGTGGAGCTTGAGTGACTCTAGTCAAGCATATCTTAGTTATGATTGCTGAAAAAATATCACGTATCTGTTTAAAGTAATAGGCTCTGAGAAACTCAGAGTGCATGCTCAGTGAGGGGTGGTCACACATTGGAGGCAGGTAGTTTTTGGGTTGGAGGTGTGTTTTGGTATTGTAATGATATTACAATGAGGAAAAGTACACTAGGATACTGCATTTTTCAAAACATGACAGGTCCTTGTCTCAAGGTAGCAAAAATTGCAGCTTATCGGTCTCGGTGTGCACAAGAACAATCGAGTCCCCACCTGGTCACAGAGCCTAGCCGTGTCTCCACAGTGGAGCGGTGCCTCCACTCCACTCTATGCTCCGTGCTGTTCCTTAGAGCTAGCACACCAGGTTCCCCCAGTGTGATAGCATCTAAGCTTGGAAGCCTATGGAATGCTTAGGTAACACCCTACCCTGAAAGACTCTTCAATGCTGTACATTTTCTTTAAAATGTGAATGTTAGGTTTATTTTCCTAGTTACTTTAGGCAATTGCACCACACTAGCTGAAGGCTGCTCACTAGTAGTGTACTCCAGAGATCCAAATTACATCCAATTCCATTCAACATCTTCATTACTCTCAGGATGTTGGTCAGAGGTTACCTCAGAAAGTCTGCAGCTGGCACCACAGTGCGATTCGCTCACCAGGGAGGGTTGGAGGCTATATGAGAATGAGGGAGTAGCTCCATCCACCCAACTCTGTATATTCCCTTTGAGGAAGAGTATCCTGGAGGCTTGTGCTGTGAAACATGCATGCATGGGCCTGAAGCAAGATGTGGGACGAGTGCTTTGATGAAGGCATGGGAGGTGAGGGACTGTGCTTGCAGGAAGGAGCGTGAAACCCACGTCCCCTCCAGCTCTGCCTCCAATACAGCTCTCGCTGAGTTTTGACCTCATTTTCCCATCCCCTATTCTCTCCATGCAGTCCGGCATCCTCATGCCTCCCAGCTGAGCAGCTCCTCTCCTGCTTGAACCCATCTTATCCCAGAGTCCTCCAATGCACACCAAGGCCCCAGATGTCAGCACTGGGAGCTGCACGGTGGGGACACCTTGGCTCCTTACAGGTATTGGTGTGGGATGGCTAAAACCCCATAGTGCAAGGCTGGGGATGGTCTATGGGTGTAGGGACCAGCCATGCTGATACCCCATCCCCACCTGCCCCACAGCTGGATGCCCCCATGCACAGTGTCCCTGCTCAGGGCTGTCTCCTGGGGATGGTGTGTTGAGAGACAGAAGACCCAGCAAAAGGGATGCGTGTGAGTAGGGTGCAGAGTGCCAGGCATAGCCACCCCCTGGACCTCTGCATGGCCTCAGCCACCCTCACAGCAGCACTTTTCCATGACACATCTGCCAGGGCAATGCCAGTAGGTAGGGGAACTCTTGGGTGGCAGGGCAAAGGGAACAGCAGCTCCCTCGCAGGACACATGGCCCCATATGGCAGTCATAGCTCTCCAAGCTCTGCTCACTGGCTTCCCTCCCAAATACAGAGCAGCAACATCAGATAGTGCATTCTGAACCAATCCTTTATAATTCGCCTCCCACAGGACCAATACCCACCAAGGTGCCTCCAACAGGGCACCATAACCACCTGGGGATGTGCCCATTGTGGTCGGCACCTTGGGCACAGGGAGGTGCTGGAGTGATGCAGGAGCTGCAGAGCATGGCTGCCTGGGGGTACAGCTGTGACTTCATCCCCTCGTGTTCTCCCTGTATGCAGAGGTGGATCCTGTGATGTAGATGTGATTCTGAGAGCAAGCAGGGCAGCCATGTGGGTGCTGGGGTTGAACCGAGCTGGGAGCGTCTGCGATCCAGTGGTAATCCTTGATGTGAGCAGAGAGCAGGTGCTGAACCAAGGGAAGCAGAGCAATGGCAGCACATCCCTTGGGCATGCTGCCCCAGCTGCCTTGAGACCAACGGCAGCGGGAGTCTGGCAAATGTGTGGCGGTCAAGCTCTGAGCATGAGGGAGCAAACTGGGGACAGCATGGAGCCCAGGGGGACATCAGAGCTCCATGGGGACAGGGACGTCTCCAGGCTGCCTGGCCTCGCGGGCACTGTGGCTGCATCTCTGCAGGAGGAGGGTGATGATGGGGGCAGACAGCAGCAGGAGCAGGCTGAGGGCACAGCGCAGGATCCAGACCTCCAGGGGCATGGCTGACCCTGGGAGAGAGGAGGAACACAGTGTGGCCAAGGCAAGTCTTGGAGGACAGCCTTGCTGGGAAGGACTGATGAGCAATGTCTCACCTCTGGAAGGGAGCTGGGCCTTGTGTGAGGGGCTGCTGCCTGTGGGAGACATGAACATGCCGTGAGTCCCTTGAACTCTCTTTTGGGACAATCCCAGATGCTGAGGAGATGCTGAGCTCATGTCTTGCTTCCTCGAGCACACAAGGAACATGAGCAAGCCTTTGCATGTAAGTTCCCAGACACCGATTTGTAAAGGTTAGAGGGGCATCCTAGAGCAGTAGTGGAACACCCCAGGGACCATAGACAACCCCAGCTCATGTTCTCTATTCCAGCGCCCGATGCAGCCCTATCTCTGCTGCAGAGGCACTACAGGAGGGACAGGGGCACGTCTGAGTGCAGCTCTTTCTCTAGCGGCTGCCTTACAGGAGAAGGAACACTCCCATGGTGGATCTACACCACAGTCATGCCCTACCTGCTGCAGCACACAGCTCCAGCCTCTGCAGCATCCCCATCCCTTCTGTCCAAACAACCCTGGGGCCATATCTCACCTGGCACAAACAGGCTGCCCAGCCCTGGCTCCCATCTCGGGGCTGGGGGATGAAGGCTTAAGCTCCCCAGCTCCCTCAGCAGCCTCCCCAGCTGGGCTGCCCACAGCCATCACCCCCAGGCACCGTCTGACCCAGCTGTGCACCCCCAGGTTTCCTCCACTGTCTTTCCCAAACAAACCAGCACCACTGTGGTCTCCCCTCTGTTTACCAGACCACTCTTTTACTCACATATAGGCTAGAGCCCATCTCATGACACTAATATGTATTCCACAGTCACATCACTGTAAAGGGCAGACCTTGGAGCAACCATATCTCAACCAAGGGTCCATCAACATCCCAGCCCTTGCTCTATGTGCCTCAACCCATCACATCCCCAAGTCTGCAGCAGTGGTGGACCCTTGAGGGCAGCTTTCTCTCGAGGGCCTCCCTTGGAGGAGAGGGAACACTCCCGTGGGGGAACCACCCCAGAGCCTACTGCAGCACACACCTCCAGCCTCAGTGGTGTCCCAGTCCCTTCTGTTCCCACCACCCTGGGGCTGTGTCTCACCTGGCACAGACAGCGTCCAGGGAGCACTGAGTGCAGAGCTCCTCACCCAGTTGCTGTCATTCCTCTGCTGGTACCCACATGTGTACGTCCCAGCACTTCTCGAGGTGATGTTCACTACTAGAGGGTAGATGACCCTGCCATGCTGGGCTTTCAGGCTGTGCTCCTCCAGCCCATTCTTGCAGAAGACAACTCGCGTAGCAGGAAAATGAGCATCAATGGTACATTGAAAGAAAACTATTTCCCTCTCCTTGGCAATGGAAGCGTTGAGGTACAGGACTGGAGCCTGATAGTTACCTGGAAAGAAGGCACAGGGATTCCCCAGGCAGGCGTTAGTGATGGCCAGGTGGCAAAACCAACTGCATGCCAAGGCTGGGAGAGTCTGCTCTCCTGGGGCTTCACAGGGGGAATTGTGAGAGAATAATCCCCTTCAACGATCCCATCTCTTTCCCCAGGACACGTTCATTTTTGGGACCCACCTCCATGCTCCTGCAGTCCTGGAGAGCTGCAAATGTCCTGGGTGGTCAAGACAGCACCTGCAGCATGGGGAAGATAGGGCTTTCCTTAGAGGGGTAGAGACCTCCTCCCTCCCCAAAGCATCTCTGCCCCACAGTGCTGAATGCCTGCCCCACACACGCTGTCCTCATCCTCCCCTGTGCCCACCACTGGCCTGTCCTGCCAGTAGCAGCCCTCCAGCACTCAGCTCCCACACCCAGCAATGCCCCAACTCACAGAGTGCCAGCAGCAGGATGGCAGGGCCAGAAGGAGACAGCCTTGCCCATGGCACCTGCCCCAGCATCTTTTGGGGTGATGCTTTTGGGGAGCAGCGTTGGCTTCAGGTGTCTGCTTTGCTGTGAGCTGGGGATGGAGGGACAGAGGCTTGCAGTGCAGCTGGGAGCTGTGCTGTGGGCTTTCTGTGGCCGCCTGAGCCTGGCCCACAGAGTAACCTTTCTCAGTCCCCGCTACATCCGCTGTTTTTGTTGAGCACCCGCTGTTATTTCTGTCCTCTCACACACCGCATCCCTTGCTGTTTTTACATGTATCTCAAGGGCAGTATTTTTCCTACATGGCCTCCTGCCCCTTTTCCCTTTGCCAGATTTGTCTCATAGTTTTACAGGTCTCCATTAAGCTAGGAAGCATGTACAGCTTCTCCCAAATCCATTTCTGTCCCTTCCACACCCGTGTGGGCACAGCACTGCTGCATCCCCTGCCGATGCTCAGCCTCTTGTTGCTTGTGCAGTGCTGTGCAGCCTGAGCCCCTCTGCCAGCCAGTTGTACTATTATCATCATTATTGTTATTTTTATTGCTGTAATAAATGGCTCAGTCTTCAAAATAGAACTATAATCAAAGTTTACAATTTATTAAAGGAATAGAGTTAACCAAATAGCACAGAGCGCAGGATCCAGACCTCCAGGGGTATGGCTGACCCTGGGAGAGAGGAGGAACACAGTGTGGCCAAGGCAAGCCTTGAAGGACGGCTGTGCTGGGAAAGGCTGATGAGCAATGTCTCACCTCTGGAAGGGAGCTGGGCCTTGTGTGAGGGGCTGCTGACTGTGGGAGACATGAACATGCTGTGAGTTTATGGAGCTTTGTGCTTGGACAATCCCAGATTGTCCCAGCACAAAGGACAAACAGGAGGAGCTGGAAGCCATCGTGCGGCAGGCAGGCTACGACTTGGTTGCCATCACGGAGACGTGGTGGGACCAGTCTCATGACTGGAGTGCTACAATGCCTGGCTATAAGCTCTATAGAAGGGACAGGCAGCATAGAAGGGGTGGTGGTGTGGCTCTCTATATTAGAGAGTCTTTCGAGGTTGTAGAACTCGAGGTTGGGAATGACAAGGTCGAGTCCCTTTGGGTTAGGATCGGCAGGGACAACAAGGCTAGTGTCCTGGTCGGGGTCTGCTATAGACCGCCGAACCAGGATGAGGAGATGGATGAGGAATTCTACAGGCAGCTGACAGAGGTTGCAAAATCATCAGCTCTTGTACTCGTGGGGGACTTCAACTTCCCTGACATATCCTGGAAGCACAACACAGCCCTGAGAAAGCAGTCTAGGAGGTTTCTGGAGAGCGTGGAAGATAGCTTCCTGACGCAGCTGGTTAGTGAGCCTACCAGGGGAGATGCCCCGCTAGACCTTCTCTTCACAAACAGAGAAGGACTGGTGGAGGACGTGATCGTCGGGAGCTGTCTCGGGCAGAGTGACCACGCAATGGTGGAGTTCACTATTCTTGGCGAGGCCAGGAAGGGGACCAGTAAAACCGCTGTATTGGACTTTCGGAGGGCTGACTTTGAACTGCTCAGGACACTGGTTGGTGGAGTCCCTTGGGAGGCAGTTCTGAAGGGCAGAGGGGTCCAGGAAGGCTGGGCGCTCTTCAAGAGGGAAGTCTTAATGGCGCAGGAACGGTCTGTTCCCACGTGCCCAAAGACGAGCTGGCGGGGAAGAAGACCGGCCTGGCTCAACAGAGAATTGTGGCTTGATCTTAGGAGGAAAAAGAGGGTTTATAAGCTTTGGAAAAGTGGGCAGGCCACTAAGGAGGACTTTAAAGAAGTAGCGAGGCTGTGCAGGGACAAAATTAGGAAGGCCAAAGCTCGTCTGGAGCTCAATCTGGCTACTGCCGTTAAAGATAACAAAAAACGTTTCTATAAATACATCAACACAAAAAGGAGGACTAAGGAGAATCTCCATCCTTTACTGGATGCAAGGGGAAACTTAGTTACAAGAGATGAGGAAAAGGCGGAGGTGCTCAATGCCTTCTTTGCCTCAGTCTTTAGCAGCAATACCGGATGTTCTCTGGATACTCAGTACCCTGAGCTGGTGGAAGGGGATGGGGAGCAGGATGTGGCCCTCATTATCCATGAAGAACTGGTTGGTGACCTGCTACGGCACTTAGATGTGCACAAGTCGATGGGGCCAGATGGGATCCACCCAAGGGTACTGAGGGAACTGGCAGAGGAGTTGGCCAAGCCACTGTCCATCATTTATCAACAGTCCTGGCTATCGGGGGAGGTCCCAATCGACTGGCGGCTAGCAAACGTGACACCCATCTACAAGAAGGGCCGGAGGGCAGACCCAGGAAACTACAGGCCTGTCAGTTTGACCTCAGTGCCAGGAAAGCTCATGGAGCAGATCCTCCTGAGAGTCATCATGCAGCACTTGAAGGGGAAGCAGGCGATCAGGCCCAGTCAGCATGGCTTTATGAAAGGCAGGTCATGCCTGACGAACCTGATCTCCTTCTATGACAGAGTGACGCGCTGGGTGGATGAGGGAAAGGCTGTGGATGTGGTCTACCTTGACTTCAGCAAGGCTTTTGACACCGTCTCCCACAGCATTCTCCTCAAGAAACTGGCTGCTCTTGGCTTGGACTGGCGCACGCTTCGTTGGGTTAGAAACTGGCTGGATAGCCGGGCCCAAAGAGTCGTGGTGAATGGAGCCAAGTCCAGTTGGAGGCCAGTCACTAGTGGCGTCCCCCAGGGCTCGGTGCTGGGGCCGGTCCTCTTTAATATCTTCATCGATGATCTGGACGAGGGCATCGAGTGCACCCTCAGTAAGTTCGCAGATGACACCAAGTTAGGTGCATGTGTCGATCTGCTTCAGGGAAGGAAAGCTCTGCAGGAGGATCTGGATAGGCTGCACCGATGGGCTGAGGTCAACTGCATGAAGTTTAACAAGGCCAAGTGCCGGGTCCTGCACCTGGGGCGCAATAACCCCAAGCAGATCTACAGACTGGGAGAGGAATGGTTGGAAAGCTGCCAGGCAGAGAAGGACCTGGGAGTGATGGTGGACAGTCGGCTGAATATGAGCCAGCAGTGTGCTCAGGTGGCCAAGAAGGCCAACGGCCTCCTGGCTTGTATTAGGAACAGCATGACCAGCAGGGCTAGGGAGGTGATCGTCCCCCTGTACTCAGCTCTGGTGAGGCCGCACCTCGAGTACTGTGTTCAGTTTTGGGCCCCTCGCTACAACAAGGACATGGAGGTACTTGAGCGGGTGCAGAGAAGGGCAACGAAGCTGGTGAGGGGCCTGGAGAACAAGTCCTACGAGGAGCGGCTGAGGGAGCTGGGCTTGTTCAGCCTGGAGAAGAGGAGGCTCAGGGGCGACCTTATCGCTCTTTTTAGGTACCTCAAGGGAGGCTGTAGCGAGGTGGGGGTTGGCCTGTTCTCCCACGTGCCTGGTGACAGGACGAGGGGGAATGGGCTTAAGTTGTGCCAGGGGAGTTTTAGGTTAGATGTTAGGAAGAACTTCTTCACTGAAAGGGTTGTGAGGCATTGGAACAGGCTGCCCAGGGAAGTGGTGGAGTCACCATCCCTGGAAGTCTTCAAAAGACGTTTAGATGTAGAGCTTAGGGATATGGTTTAGTGGAGGGCTGTTAGCGTTAGGTTGGAGGTTGGACTCGATGACCTTGAGGTCTCTTCCAACCTAGAAAATTCTGTGATTCTGTGATTCTGTGATTCAGATGCTGAGCAGACCCTGAGCTCGTGTCTTGCTTCCTTGTGTACATGGTGAGCATTAACAACTGAGCTCATGAAGATTCCCAGACATACGTTAGTAAAAGTTTGAGGGAGAGCTTGTAGCAGTAGTGGCACAGTCCAGGGCCTACTGATATCCCCAACCCTTGCTTTTTTCACAGGGGCACTGCAGAGCCCCATGCCTCAGCAGAGGTGCTACTGCAGCTACTGGGGAAAACCTGAGAACAGTTTTACATCCAGGGTCACCTGTGGAGTAGGGGGAACACTCCCGAGGGGGAATCACACCAGAGCCATGCCCTGTATGATGAAGCACACAGCTCCAGCTTCTGCACTGTCCACATCCCACTGACCCCACAGCCCTGATGAAGTGTCATGTCTCACCTGGCACAGACAGGGTCCAAGGAGCACTGAAAGGAGAGCACCCAAACTCACTGAAGACTGGCCATGAGGACACGGAGCATTCCCTTCTTTCCCAGGGAAGTCTGTGGTCTATCAGAGCCTGGATCAGAGATATCACCAGGACACTCATCAGCCCGCTGTGTCTCACATACTACTATCTATTGACGATATTGCAGACAGCTGTGGAGGAAGCTGTGTCCTGTAGTCTGAGGGGAATGAAGAAATCTTCCAAGGCCTTGGGACGGTTGGTGAAAGACTTGTATGAATGGGGCTGTATGTATGAATGGGGTTGTAGGCAGCTGTAGCAGGGCTTGTAGCAGTGCGGCAGTGCCCCCACAGAGATGAAGACCAGGAGGCCTCCCACCCCTCTCGGGGTGAAATCAGCATGCTCAGCTCCTTCCCTGAAGTGCCTGGACACAAATGCATTCAGCATGTGGAATAAGAAGGAGGAGTTAGAAATCTGTGTTTGGTCAGAAGACTGAGATCTTGTGGCAGTTACAGAGACATGGTGGGACAGCTCACGTGGCTGGAATATGGACATGGATGGCTATGTCCTGCTCAGGAAGACAGGCCAGCAAGGTGAGGTGGTAGAATTCCTCTTCATGTGAGAGAGCAACTCCATTGTATTGAGTACTGTCCAGGGGCAGATGAGGAGCGAGTTGAGAGTCTGTGAGTGAGAATTAAGGGGCAGGCTGGCATGGGGGATACTGTTATGGGTGTGTGTTACAGGCAACCAGAGCAGGATGCGTAAGCTGAAGAGGCCTTCTACAGGCATCTGAGTGCAGCCTCACGATCAAATCCATGGTTATCGTGGGGGATTTTGCTAGGTCTCCTTGATGTTGTTGTCACTAACAAGGAGGGGCTGGTTGACATGGTGAATCACAAAATCACAAATTGTAGGGTTTGAATGGGTCCTCAAGAGATCATTGGGTCCAACCCCCCTGCCAATGCAGCTTGCCTAGAGCAGGTTGCCCATGTAGCCGTCCAGACGGGACTTGAATATCTCCAGAGAAGGAGAGTCCACAAGCTCCCTGGGCAGCATGTTCCAGTGCTCTGTCACACTCACTGTGAAGAAGTTCTTTTGCATGTTGGTGTGGAACTTCCAGTGCTCCATTTTTTGACCGTTGCCCCTTCTTCTGTCCCCACAAAAAACTGAGAAGAGGTTTGCCAAATCCCACTGTCTCCCACACTTAAGATATTTGTATATATTGATATGGTCTCCTCTCAGTCCTCTCTTCTCAAGGCTGAAGGTTGAGGCCAGTCTTGGTTGCAGAGACCATGAGATGGTGCAGTTCAGGACCTCATGTGGCAGGAACAGAATAGCAAGCAGAATCGCAACCCTGGACTTCAGCAGGGACAACTTTGGCCTTTTCACGCAATTGCTAGAGGAAATCCCATGGGACAACCAAAAAGGCTTCTACAAATACTTTGCAGATAAAAGTTATACTAGAGGCAATGGAGGCCCTCTGATGAAAGAGGTGGGTGCCCTGGCATGGTTTAACCCGGCCGGCAGCTAAACACCACACAGCCATTAACTCACCCTCCCCGCTCGTGCTCCAGGATGTGAGAGTGAAACGGGAAAGTGAAGCCTGTGAGTTGAGATAAAGACAGTTTATTCAGACAGGAAAATAATAATAACAACAATGTGAAATGTGTTCATCGGATTCGTGTCAATATGGAACAATGCTAGGGCCGCAAGGTATGATGAATGTCACCTTCTGTCTTACATACCCTTGTGTAACCACAAGTCTAAGAAAAGCAGAGTGGTTAATGTCTATAGTTCTTGTATCTTGCAAAGGAATTCTCCAGTAATTCTTGTCAATAGAGAGCTTGAAGGGAAATGAATTTGTAGGCTTTCCCTACAAATGGGTGGGTGTGGAAAGGATAGAAATGGATTTTGAACAGACTGCAGATGTTTGCTAGCCTGATGGAGAGCTGCAAAGCTATGAGCCAAGTCTGTCAATAGGAAAAGATGAAGGAGGCCTTTGTAGGAAGAATATTGCCCTTGAGATACATGTAAAAACAGCAAGAGATGCGGTGTGCGAGAGGACAGAAATAACAGCGGGTGCTCAAAAAAAGCAGCGGATGTAAAAGGGGCGGAGGCATGGCCCTGCTGATGACAGAGATGCTTAGTGTGACCAAGGCTCATGCGGCCACAGAAAGCCCACAGCACAGCTCCCGGCTGCACTGCAAACCTCTGTCCCACCGTCCCCATCTCACAGCAAAGCAGACACCTGAAACAGAGGGTACTCCCCAAAAGCAGCAACCAAAAAGATGCTGCAGCATGCGCCAAGGGCAAGGCTGTCTCTTTCAGGTCCTGCCGTCCTGCTGCTGGTGCTCTGTGAGTTGGGGCATTGCTGGGTGTGGGGGCTGAGGGCTGGAGGGCTGCTGGTGGGAGCAGGACAGGCCAGTGGTGGGCACAGGGGAGGATGGGGACAGCGTGTGTGGGGCAGGTGTGCAGCACTGTGGGGCAGACTTTGTTTGGGGAGGGCAGGATTGGGATGGCTTCCTCCAGGTATGATACAGATCTGAGCAAGGGGCACACTTCTCCAGCACCATAAATTGTCTGGAGTGTTGCTCTCAGACTCTAAAACTGCTGAGGTCTTTACGGAGCTATTGGACTTACCTGGAACAAGGAATCCAGCCAAAATGGGATTGGAAGTGGCATTGTTTGAGGGGGTATTGAAGAGGTACAACATCAGAACATGCAGGTGTGATGATGCCTGCTTAGCAGTGAGGATGTGGGCAGGGGCATCTAGATGAGCCTGGACACTACTCCTCTGAGCAAATCCCTCTCTGCCCCTTGGTGCAGGTGGCAGCATGAGCTCCCAGGACATCTGCAGCTCCCCAGGTACTCGTGAGTCCTTCCCTCCCAGACCCAGGGCACTTGGAAGCCCAACCACTGTGAGCTCTGCCCTATGGCAGCCCTTCACTGCTGTGTCTCTTGCAGGGGATCTCCAAGCTCCTGCTCTCCAAATGAACGCAACTTCTGCTCAGCCAGGTACCACAGTTGTGCTCCAGTGTATTCTCCCTGTGGTGTCACCTGTAAGACAAATCATTTTCTGCAAGGATGGGAAGGAGGTGTACAGTCTGAAAGCCCAGCAAGGGCAGCTGAGCTACTCCGTCATCCTGAACATCACGTCAAGAAGTCCAGGAAGATATACACGTGGGTACCAGGAGAGGAATGAGATGAAACACATGAGGAGCTCTGCCCTCAGTGCTGGCCGCATCCTGAAAGTCCCTGGTGAGTCATGGCCCTGGGCTGGAGGGGTGAGAAGGGACGGAGGCACTTGCCACCACATGGCTGTGCTGAGGCTGGAGCTGTGTGCTGCAGCAGGCTCTGGGGTGATTTCCTCACAGGAGTGTTCCCTCTCCTCCAAGGCAGCCCCTAGAGAGAGAGAGTTGTTCTCAAGGGGTCCCGTGTCCCTGCAGCACCACCTCTGCTCCAAATATGGAGCATGGGGCAAGCTTCAACATCTGCCCTGTGCATTGATGAGCCTATGGCAGGAGATATATGGAGATTGTCATAAGCTGGGTAGTTACTTATGTGTGAAGAAGAAGTCTACATTTCTGGCTTTTAAAATGGGTCTGGAACTCTAGGGTGAGAACAGGGAGATATTGGAGTTCTTTGGTATTTGGAGACCTCTGCGTGGAACATCAAACCAGCTGAAAGGGACCTGGTATTGAACCAAGGGAGAAGACCACAGGGGTGCTGGACTGAGACGTAGGGGTGACAAGGTGCCTGCACGGCAAGGACACAGCAGTGAGGACATGGCAAGGACCCAGCAGCAGGGACATGGGCACAAGCGTGTGGGTGCCCCAGCTCTCACTCCCTCTAAACAAAACCCTCTGTGCCCCAAGGTGCAACTGCTGGCGTGACCACCCAGGACATCTTCAGTTCCCTACATGAGGTTGAGCGTGGGGATGGGTGACTGAAGAGAGGTGTGTGTGGGGTGGTGATGGCAAGGGAGAGGGAATTTGTTCTCTGGGCAAGAGCTCCTGGGAAGGAATCATTTCCCTGCATGGAACACAAAACATTTTGTGCCCAGTTCTGGGATTCCTTGTTCAGGAGGGGCAGAGAACTACTGGAGACAGTCCAGACGAGGGCTGCAAAGATGATCAGAGGTCTGGAGCCAAGAGAACAGAGCCTGTTTAGCCTGGAAAAGAGGAGACTGAGGGGAGACCTCATCCATGTCTATAAATATCTGAGGGGAGGGGGTTGAGAGCTGGTCTCTTTCCAGTTGTGCCCAGGGAAAGGGTGAGAGGCAATGGGCTCAAACTGAAGCACAGAAAGTTTCATCTGAATATGAGGGGCATTTCTTTACTGGGAGGGTGACAGAGCACTAGAACAGGCTGCCCAGAGATGCTGTGAAGTCTCCTCTGCAGATATTCCAAATCCACCTGGATGCCATTCTGTGCAGTCTGTCCTAGCTGAGCCTGCTCAGCAGAAGGCTGGACTACATGACATTCAGAGGTCCCTTCCAACCTTGGCCATTCTGTGATTGTGGGATTCTCTAGCCCCCAGAATCACAGACAGATGAGAGTGTTGGTGCCATATTTAATCGGCAGGCACACCTTGGCCAAGCTATACATAACCACTCACGAGGGAATTTTGACAGCAGATCCATGGGGGCCCATGTTGGCACAACAGCTGCGGGCACTTTTATGCCGTCCCTGGGGATGGTGCTGGCTGTCGGTGGAGGGATGTGGCCATGGGGCTGAGGCTCATTCTGGGAAGGCTCTGTGTGCACTGTAGACACTAAGCGTGTCCTTTTGTCCTGCCAGGCAATGTGGTGAGCTCCCCAGCAACTCCACCACCCACAGGTGAGTGATTCCCTCCTGCACCTCCAGGATTTCTAGGTCCCCCTGTCCCTGCAGCACCACCTCTGCTGCAGACATGGGGCTGTGCAGGGCTCATGCACAAAGAAGAAGGGCTGGGGATGTGGATGGATGCTGGATGAGCCAGGGATGCTCCAAGGTCTGCCCTGTACATTGATGAGCCTATGGCAGGGCAAGTAGAGTAATTGTCATGAGCTGAGCCGTAATGTACATGTGAGCAAGGGGACAATATTTCTGGCACTAAAACTGTGGCTGGAGCCATATTGTGAAAGGAGAGATATTGGAGTGCTCAGGGATCCAGGGATGTCTCCCTGGAAAAACAAACCAACCAAAAAATGGCTAGGGATGGACACAGGGCAGAACACCTCTGCTGCAGACTTGAGGTGTTGCATGGCCCATGCATAAAAAACATGGGCTCGGGATGTTGATGAACCCTGGGCTGTTCCACTACTGCTCCAAGTTTTCCCTCTAAACTTTATAAACCTATGAAAATCAATTTACACAAGCTCAGTTATTCATTTTGGCCATTTGCTCCAGGAAGCAATACAAGAGATCAGGGTCTGCTCAGCATCTGGGATTGCCCCAACTCGGAGGTCAAGGGACTCACAGCATGTTCATGTCTCCCACAGGCAGCAGCCCCTCACACAAGGTCCAGCTCCCTTCCAGAGGTGAGACATTGCTCATCAGCCCTTCCCAGCACAGCCGTCCTCCAAGGCTTGCCTTGGCCACACTGTGTTCCTCCTCTCTCCCAGGGTCAGCCATGCCTCTGGAGGTCTGGATCCTGCGCTGTGCCCTCAGCCTGCTCCTGCTGCTGTCTGCCCCCATCATCACCCTCCTCCTGGAGAGATGCAGCCAGGTTGCCAGAGTGGCCAGGCAGCCTGGAGACGTCCCAGTCCCCATGGAGCTCTGATGTCCTCCTGGGCTCCATGCTGTCCCCAGCCTGCTCCACATACTCAGAACATGACCCCCACACATTTGCCAGGCTCCCGCTGCCGTTGGTCTCAAGGCAGCTGGGGCAGCATGCCCAAGGGATGTGCTGCCACTGCTCTGCTTCCCTTGGCTCAGACCCTGCTCTCTGCTTACATCAAGGATTGCCACCAGATCGCTCACCCTTCCGGCTGCCTTCAACCCCAACACCCACGTGGCTTCACCCCTCCCCACAGAATCACATCTTCAATGCGGGATCCACCTCTGCATACCAGGAGAACATGAGGTGAAGGAGTCATGGCTGCACCCCCAAGCAGCCATGCTCTGCAGCTCCTGCATCACTCCAGCACCTCCCTGTGCCCAAGGTGCTGACCGCAATGGGCACATCCCCAGGTGGTTATGGTGCCCTGTGTGGAGGCACCTTGGTAGGTACTGGTACTGTGGGAGGCGAATTATAAAGGATTGGTTCAGAATGCACCAGCTGATGTTGCTGCAGAGGCAAGACAGCGAGCAGAGCTGGGAGAGCTCCTCTTTGACTGTTGTGTGGGGCCATGTGTCTTGCAAGGGAGCTCCTGTTCTCTGTGCCCTGCCACCCAAGAGTTCCCCTACCTACTGGCATTGCCCTGGCAGATGTGTCATGGAAAAGTGCCTGAGATCTGAGGATGGCTGAGGCCATGCAAAGGTCCAGGGGGTGGCCATGCCTGGCACTCTGCATCCCATGCCCTCCCATCCCTGTCCTGGATCTTCTGTCTCTCAACGCGCCATCCCCAGGAGACAGCCCTGAGCAGGGACATTGTGCATGGGGGCATCCAGCTTTGGGGCAGGTGGGGATGGGGTCTCAGCATGGCTGGCCCCCACACCCACAGCCCATCCCCAGCCTTGCACCATGGTTTTTTTTATATTCCACACCAATACCTGCAGGGACAATGAAGGAGCCAAGGTGTCCCCACCGTGCAGCTCCCAGTGCTGACATCTGGGGCTTTGGTGTGCACTGGGGGAATCTGGGACAAGATAGGTGCAGGCAGGAGAGGAGCTGCTCAGCTGGGAGGCATGAGGATGCCGGACTGCATGGAGGGAATAGGGGATGGGAAAATGAGGTCAAAACTCAGCGAGAGCTGTATTGGAGGCAGAGCTGGAGGGGACGTGGGTTTCACGCTCCTTCCTGCAAGCACAGTCCCTCACCTCCCATGCCTTCATCAAAGCACTCGTCCCACATCTTGCTTCAGGCCCATGCATGCATGTTTCACAGCACAAGCCTCCAGGATACTCTTCCTCAAAGGGAATATACAGAGTTGGGTGGATGGAGCTACTCCCTCATTCTCATATAGCCTCCAACCCTCCCTGGTGAGCCAATCGCACTGTGGTGCCAGCTGCAAACTTTCTGAGGGTAACCTCTGACCAGCATCCTGAGAGTAATGAAGATGTTGAATGGAATTGGATGTAATTTGGATCTCTGGAGTACACTACTAGTGAGCAGCCTTCAGCTAGTGTGGTGCAATTGCCTAAAGTAACTAGGAAAATCAAATTAACATTCGCGTTTTAAATAAAATGTACAGCATTGAAGAGGCTTTCAGGGTAGGGTGTAGCTGCATTATCTAAGCGTTCCCTAAGTTTCCAAGCTTAGATGTTATCACACTGGGGGAACCTGGTGTGCTAGCTCTAAGGAACAGCACGGAGCATAGAGTGGAGTGGAGACACCACAGCTAGGCTCTGTGAACATGTGTCCTGGTTTCAGTTAGCACAGAATTAATTTTCTTCCTAGTAGCTGGTGGAATGCTGTGTTTTGGCTTAGAATGAGAAGAGTGCTGATAACACCCCGATGCTTTAATTGTTGCAGAGCAGTGCTTATACTAAGCCAAGGACATCTCAGCCTTTGCTCTGTCCTGCCAACGGGCAGGCTGGGGGGTGCAGTAAGAGCTGGGAGGGGACAGACCCAGGACAGGTGACCCAAACTAGCCAAAGGGGTATTCCATACCATCTGACGTCATGCTAAACAATATATAGGGGTGGCTAGCCGGGGGGAAGGGGCCGGACTGCTCGGGGTTAGGCTGGGCATCGGTCAGCGGGTGGTGAGCAATTGCATTGTGCATCACTTGTTTGTACATACTATTATTACTTTCGTATTATCACCATTGTATCATCATTATTATTATTATTATTATTATTATTTTCCTGTCTTATTAAACTGTCTTTATCTCAACTCACGGGCTTCACTTTCCATTTCTCTCCCCCGTCCCAGAGAGGGAGGGGGGAGGGTGAGCGAACGGCTGCGTGGTGTTTAGCTGCCAGCCGGGTTAAACCACGACAGTCTTTTTGGCGCCCAACGTGGGGCACGAAAGGTTGAGATAACGGCAGATCTGACCAGAGTGTGTTAAACTAAAATTGGTATAAGTATTAGACCTGCTTAATAGTCACTTGTCATAATGCTGATTGCTTTAATCTCAACTGTGCTGCGCCTGTTTTCCAAATTGAGTATTATAGCACGTTATTTTCCGTATGTGCTCTCTGTCATGTTGTTTATCCTCTCCGGGCCCTGGTTTCAGACCATTATGGTACTGTGTGTTGTATCAGTGGCTTATGAGATGATGAAATATCTGGCCATGACTCTAACCTGGTATTTGTACTCAGTAACATCCTCGATTCTATACTTTGGAAACTGTATTTTGGAAACTATTAGCAATTGTATCTGTTGCCTTTTTTCATTAGGGAGTCAATCTGTGGAGGGGAAAGGGGAAGATAATTTTTCTTACTTGATCACTCTCCCTTTCTCCTACACCACCCCTGTACCCTCCTTGATCACTCTCCCTTCCTCCTTCACCACCCTCTTATCCTCCGAGTTTATTACAATAGCTCTCCAAGATATTGAATATCCTTGGGATACTCAGACCAGCATAGTCCTGTTGTTCTGCCTCCTGAATGCACTTCAGGTTCTGCTTAAAGTTAAACAACTACTTAGGAAGCTCATCCGGAGATCTGCCCGGAGGCAGTATAGTTGTGGGTGGCAGGGAGTATGGGAGGATATGGGCAGGCATCTAGACCAGTTGGCACCCCCAGTGTTTTGGAAATTCACCCCTGAACAAGTGCAAAATCCTCAAAAACTGGCAGAATGCTTGAATAAAAGGTGTCGCGATTCGGGAAGTTCCAAAGTAACACAAATCATTGTAACATGCTGGGGCCTGGCTTACGCCTATCGAGCTGCCATGGATACTGCTATCAACTTAGTGACAGACCCTGCGGCCACTCCAAGTCCCGTGACAGATCCAACGGCCACTGTGACCCCTACGGTGGACTCTGCAGCCGCTCCAGTCCCAGCTTCTGCAGATGCTCCAGTCCCAGCTTCTGCAGATGCTCCAGTCCCAGCTCCTGCAGCCACTCCAGTCCCAGCTCCTGCAGCCGCTCCAGTCCCAGCTCCTGCAGCCGCTCCAGTCCCAGTTCCTGAAGCCGCCCCAGTCCCAGCTCCTGAAGCCGCCCCAGTCCCAGTTCCTGCAGTCGCTCCAGTTCCAGCTCCGGCCGCTACTCCAGTCCCAGTTCCTGCAACTGCTCCAGTCCCAGCTCCTGAAGCTGCTCCAGCTCCAGCTCCTGAAGCCGCTCCAGCTCCAGCTCCTGCAGCTGCTCCAGTCCCAGTTCCTGCAGTCGCTCCAGTTCCAGCTCCGGCCGCTACTCCAGTCCCAGTTCCTGCAACTGCTCCAGTCCCAGCTCCTGAAGTCGCTCCAGCTCCAGCTCCTGAAGCCGCTCCAGCTCCAGCTCCTACTGCTGCTCCAGTCCCAGCTCCTGCAACTGCTCCAGCTCCAACTCCAGCTCCTGTAGCCGCTCCAGCTCCTGTGGCCGTGTCAGAGAAACGAGCTGTAGCAGTGCAAGTTGACCCTGCAGAGGGCATTCCAACCCCTGTGGCAGACCCTGTAACAAAGTCAGAGAAACGAGCAGTAGCAGTGCAAGCTGCCCCTGTAGAGAAGGTGAAAATATGGTATAGAAATTCAAGTCGTTTAGAACGCAGAGAGTCTTCTGCCAATCCAGGTAAGGCTTCTGCCAAAACTAAGTATAGAGATGACGAAGATGATGACGACGCTGGGCCGTCAAGGATTCAGGAGGAGGAAGATGAGGATGCCGAAAGAGCAACAGTAACTACCCGAAGCCTAAACGAGCGCGAGCTACGAGATGTGCGAAAAGATTTTGGTCGCTGTATAGGTGAGCAGCTTGTCACCTGGCTGCTCCGGTGCTGGGACTCTGGAGCCAATTGTGTGGAATTAGACGGCAGGGAAGCCAAGCGGCTGGGATCCCTTGCTCGAGACGCCGGCATTGACAAAGCAATTGCAGATGGAGCACGACCCACCAGCGTCTGGAGGCGTCTCCTCTCAGCTGTGAGGGAAAGGTATCCCTTCAAGGAAGATATTTTATGTCTACCAGGCAAGTGGACCACTATGGAGAAGGGAATCCAGTACCTGAGGGAATTAGCCGTACGGGAAGTGATTTATGAGGATCCAGACCTCAAACAAACATCCACAGATCCAGATGAAGTCAAGTGTACACGACCCATGTGGCGGAAGTTTGTACGGAGTGCACCATCATCATATGCCAGCTCATTGGCAATAATGGCCTGGAAAGAGGATGAGGAACCCACAGTGGATGAAGCGGCTAAACAACTCCGGCAGTACGAAGAAAGTCTCTCCTCTTCCTTACAGGCCTGCGTCTCAGCTGTGGAGAAACTTTCTGAAAAGGTTCACCAACTTGAAGAGAATCTATTGTCCTCCCCACCTGAACCAACCAGTGCCCACCGACCAAAGGAGAACACTTGGGAGAAACTTTCTGAAAAGGTTCACCAACTTGAAGAGAGATTATTCTCCTTCGCACCTGTACAAAGCAGTGTCTCAGCTGTCAGGGGTAGGCGTTCACCCACACAAGGAAGACGATATGGTGGGTACTCACCCCGTGCCACCCTGTGGTTTTACTTACGAGACCATGGAGAGGACATGAGAAAGTGGGATGGAAAATCTACCGCGACCCTAGAGGCACGGGTACGTGAGTTGCAAAAGAAAACAATCAGGAAAAAGGGATTCTCCGAAAAGTTTGCTGCTCCAACTTCCAGCAGACAGTCCTTCAAACACAGAAACGAGGAAGATTCTGACCAGGATTAGGGGGGCCCTGCCTCCAGCCAGGGGGAGGAAAGGGACAATCGAGTTTATTGGACTGTGTGGATTCGATGGCCTGGCACATCACGCGCACAGAAGTATAAGGCTTTAGTAGACACCGGTGCACAATGTACTATAATGCCATCGAGCTATAAAGGACCAGAGCCCATCTATATTTGTGGAGTGACAGGGGGATCTCAGCAGTTGACTGTATTGGAGGCTGAAGTGAGTCTGACTGGGAATGAGTGGGAAAAGCACCGCATTGTGACTGGTCCGGATGCTCCATGTATCCTTGGCATAGACTATCTTAGAAGAGGATACTGCAAGGACCCAAAAGGGTTCCGGTGGGCTTTTGGTATTGCTGCCTTAGAGACAGAGGGCATTAAACAATTATCTACCTTGCCTGGTCTCTCAGAGGACCCCTCTGTTGTGGGGTTGCTGAGGGTCGAAGAACAGCAAGTGCCAATTGCTACCACAACTGTGCACCGGCGGCAATATCGCACCAACCGAGACTCCCTGATTCCCATCCATAAGCTAATTCGTCAATTGGAGAGCCAAGGAGTGATCAGCAAGACTCATTCACCTTTCAATAGTCCCATATGGCCAGTGCGAAAGTCTAATGGCGAGTGGAGACTAACAGTGGACTATCGCGGCCTGAACGAAGTCACGCCACCACTGAGTGCTGCAGTGCCGGACATGCTGGAACTTCAGTATGAACTTGAATCGAAGGCAGCCAAGTGGTACGCCACAATTGATATCGCTAATGCATTTTTCTCCATCCCTCTAGCAGCAGAGTGCAGGCCACAATTTGCCTTCACTTGGAGGGGAGTCCAATATACCTGGAATAGGCTGCCCCAGGGGTGGAAACACAGCCCTACCATTTGCCATGGGCTGATCCAGTCTGCACTAGAGCAGGGGGAAGCTCCTGAACACCTGCAGTACATCGATGACATTATTGTGTGGGGTGACACAGCAGAGGAAGTTTTCGAGAAAGGGAAGAAAATAGTCCAAATCCTTCTGAAAGCCGGTTTTGCCATAAAACAAAATAAAGTCAAAGGACCTGCACGGGAGATCCAGTTTTTAGGAATAAAATGGCAAGATGGACGTCGTCAAATCCCAATGGATGTGATCAACAAAATAACAGCTATGTCTCCACCAACTAACAAAAAAGAAACACAGACTTTCCTAGGTGTTGTGGGGTTTTGGAGAATGCACATCCCAAATTACAGTCTGATTGTAAACCCACTCTACCAAGTAACTCGTAAGAAGAATGAGTTTGAATGGGGCCCTGAACAACGACAAGCCTTTGAACAAATCAAGCAGGAAATAGTCCATGCAGTAGCCCTTGGGCCAGTTCGAACAGGACCAGATGTAAAGAATGTGCTCTACACTGCAGCCGGGGAGAACGGCCCCACCTGGAGCCTCTGGCAGAAAGAACCTGGGGAAACTCGAGGTCGGCCTCTGGGGTTTTGGAGTCGGGGATACAGAGGATCTGAGGCCCGCTATACTCCAACTGAAAAGGAGATATTGGCAGCATATGAAGGAGTTCGATCTGCTTCGGAGGTGGTCGGTACTGAAGCGCAGCTCCTCCTAGCACCCCGATTACCGGTACTAGGCTGGATGTTCAAGGGAAGGGTCCCCTCTACGCATCATGCAACTGATGCTACATGGAGCAAGTGGGTTGCACTGATTACTCAGCGGGCTCGAATAGGAAACCCCAGTCGCCCAGGAATATTGGAAGTGATCATGGACTGGCCAGAAGGCAAATACTTTGGGATATCATCAGAGGAGGAGGTGGGTCGTGCTGAAGAAGCCCCACTGTACAACCAGTTGCCAGAGAATGAAAAGAAATATGCCCTGTTCACTGATGGGTCCTGTCGTATTGTGGGGAAGCATCGGAGATGGAAGGCTGCTGTATGGAGTCCTACGCGACGAGTTGCAGAAGCTGCTGAGGGAGAAGGTGAATCGAGTCAGTTTGCAGAAGTGAAAGCCATTCAGCTGGCTTTAGACATTGCTGAACGAGAAAAATGGCCAGTTCTCTATCTCTACACCGATTCATGGATGGTAGCAAATGCCCTGTGGGGATGGTTACAGCAATGGAAGCAAAACAACTGGCAGCGTAGGGGCAAACCTATCTGGGCTGCTGCATTGTGGCAAGATATTGCTGCTCGGGTAGAGAACCTGGCTGTGAAAGTACGCCACGTAGATGCTCATGTGCCCAAGAATCGGGCTACTGAAGAACATCAAAACAACCAGCAGGTGGATCAGGCTGCTAAGATTGAAGTAGCTCAGGTGGACCTGGATTGGCAGCATAAAGGTGAATTATTTATAGCCCGATGGGCCCATGACACCTCAGGCCATCAAGGTAGAGATGCAACATACAGATGGGCTCGTGATCGAGGGGTGGACTTGACCATGGACGCTATAGCACAGGTTATTCATGACTGTGAAACATGTGCTGCAATCAAGCAAGCCAAACGGTCAAAGCCTCTTTGGTATGGAGGACGATGGCTGAAATATAAATATGGAGAGGCCTGGCAGATTGATTACATCACACTCCCTCAAACTCGCAATGGCAAGCGCCACGTACTTACAATGGTGGAAGCAACCACCGGATGGCTGGAAACATATTCTGTGCCTCATGCTACCGCCCGGAACACCATCCTGGGCCTTGAAAAGCAAGTCCTATGGCGACATGGCACCCCAGAAAGAATAGAATCAGACAATGGGACTCACTTCCGAAACAACCTTATAGACACTTGGGCCAAAGAACATGGTATTGAATGGGTGTATCACATCCCCTATCATGCACCAGCCTCCGGGAAAGTTGAACGATACAATGGCCTGTTAAAGACTACCTTGAAAGCAATGGGCGCTGGGACGTTCAAAAACTGGGATACGCATTTGGCAAAGGCCACCTGGTTAGTCAATACTAGGGGATCTACCAACCGAGCTGGACCTGCCCAATCAAACCTGTTACGTACTGTAGATGGGGATAAAGTTCCTGTAGTGCATGTAAAAAATATGCTGGGTAAAACAGTCTGGGCTACTCCTGCCTCAGGAAAAGGCAAACCTATTCGTGGAATTGTTTTCGCTCAGGGACCTGGATATACTTGGTGGGTAATGCAAAAGAACGGAGAGGTCCGGTGTGTACCTCAAGGAGATTTAATACTGGGTGAGAATAGCCCATGAACTGAATTGCACCATGTTAAATAGTATATTATACTGTATATTATCACTACCATGATTACTATAGGTGACTAATTAGAATGTATGGAAAAGAGTGTAACCTGAGCATGACATAAATGGTATGGAATAAGGGGTGGATAGATGTCCTGGTTTCAGTTAGCACAGAATTAATTTTCTTCCTAGTAGCTGGTGGAATGCTGTGTTTTGGCTTAGAATGAGAAGAGTGCTGATAACACCCCGATGCTTTAATTGTTGCAGAGCAGTGCTTATACTAAGCCAAGGACATCTCAGCCTTTGCTCTGTCCTGCCAACGGGCAGGCTGGGGGGTGCAGTAAGAGCTGGGAGGGGACAGACCCAGGACAGGTGACCCAAACTAGCCAAAGGGGTATTCCATACCATCTGACGTCATGCTAAACAATATATAGGGGTGGCTAGCCGGGGGGAGGGGGCCGGACTGCTCGGGGTTAGGCTGGGCATCGGTCAGCGGGTGGTGAGCAATTGCATTGTGCATCACTTGTTTGTACATACTATTATTACTTTCGTATTATCACCATTGTATCATCATTATTATTATTATTATTATTATTATTATTTTCCTGTCTTATTAAACTGTCTTTATCTCAACTCACGGGCTTCACTTTCCATTTCTCTCCCCCGTCCCAGAGAGGGAGGGGGGAGGGTGAGCGAACGGCTGCGTGGTGTTTAGCTGCCAGCCGGGTTAAACCACGACAACATGTAGGGACTCGATTGTTCTTGTGCACACCGAGACCGATAAGCCACACTTTTTGCGACCCTCAGCCAAGGACCTGTCATGTTTTAACAAATGCTTTAACCTAGTGTACTTTTCCTCATTGTAATATCATTATAATATCAAAACACACCTCCATCCTAAAAGCTACCTGCCTCCAATGTGCGACCACCCCTCACTGAGCATGCACTCTGAATTTCTCGGAGCCTTTTACTTTAACTGAAATGGGAGAACTTTTCACCAATCATAACTAAGATATGCTTGACTAGAGTCACTCAAGCTCCACCTAAAAGATAGAAAATAATATAAATTGGCCTAAGAGAGAGGGGATGTTGGGGAAGACACCACTGTCAGGGGAGATACCACCCCGAGGGAATACACCATCCTGAGGACCTCCTGACTCCTGGGTTCAGTTGTCGGGCTGAGCTTCTCTTCCACCCTCTCCCCCATTGGGACGCCTTTGGGTGAGATTTGAACACTTGGTTATACTGTGTGTCTCCATGGAAATTTTGAAATATCTATAGAGACTTTGTGCCTTTTAACGCGTTAATTTCCAGGCTGCGCACCTGTGTCACCTGTGTCACCTGTGTATTTCATGCATGCTAGCTTGCTTTTGCAGACAGTAACTATGGCAGGCAATCCAAAGAACCTGTGTACCTGTTACTGTAAGAAATCGCACTTGAATGCATTTGTTCCAACCCATGATAGTGTGAAATGTGTTCATCTGATTCATGTCAATACGGAACAATCCTAGGTCCCCATGATATGATGAAATGTGACCTTCTGTCTTTCATACCGTTGCATAACCACAAGTCTAAGAAAAACAGAGTGGTTAATGCATATAGTTCTTGTATCTTGCAAAGGAATGTTCCGGCAATTTGTGTCAATAGGGGATAAGAGAACAACGGGATTTCAGAATAACTGCTACATATTATGACTATTGCATGGGACACTATGCAAGTCTCTGATATCTGGACAAAGATTGAGGAGAAGGGGAAAGCTGAAGGATGACTCAAAGACAAAGCTTGCAGGGGATGCTGCACAAGTCTCTGACATCTGGCCAAGATGGACAAAGGAGAAGGACAAGAAAAAAAGCCTGGGAGGAAGACTACTAGCCTTCAGCACGAGAGACCCCCAGAGGGACCACCGGAGACTGATACGCATGCTCCAGTAGGAGGGTTCAGATTACGGGACCTAATTATAATAACCCTGCATTTTCTAGAAGTAATAATGAATATGTAGGAGCCTAGGAGCATAAAAACTAGATGCCTGATGTAACTGATGTGCATCTCGGTGGAGCAGAGACTACCAGCACACCCAGTGCTGTTTGCTGACCTCTATCCGTTTAATAAGTTGTAAATTTTGTAATCCTATTTGGGACTTAGTCATTCATTACAATAGATCTCATTAAACTCAACTACACTAAGGGTGGTTATACGTTTTTGGTGAATCCCTGACCATGGTAGTTCAGTGCTCTGAATCCAACCAGGCGCCTAATAGTTAATGCGGTATTGGTGAATCTGTGATTGTGATAGTTCAGTACCATGAATCCGAACGGATCCATAACAGTTAATCAGTACACCCCTTAACATGGCACCAGACCACCTGGTTCTGCATGGGCTCCTCTCCACGAGGTGCAGCTCGGGTCCAGGTCCTACTCCTTCGGGGTCTCTCCATCGGCCACAGTCACCTGCTCCACCGGGGGCTCCTCCACGGGCTGCAGACTGGAGATTTGATCCATGTGGGACCCAAGGGTGCAGGGGGACAGCCTGCTCCACCAGGGGCCTCTCCACAGGCCGCAGGGGAACTTGTGCTGCATGCCTGGAGCACCTCCTGCCCTCCTGCTGCACTGACCTTGGTGCCTGCAGGGCTGGTTCTCATTTTTCCCTCTACCACCTGTAGTGGAGCGGCAGGTATTCTTCCCTTCTTAAATATGCTCTCACAGATGTACAATCAGCATCGCTTTTTGGCTCAGCTTCGGTCTGTAGCAGGTGCCTTTGGAGCAGTCTGACACTGGCCCTTTTCAAATAGGGGGCAGCTTCTGGACTTCTCACCAAGGCCACCTCTGCGGTCCCTGCTAATAAACCTTGGGAACATAAACCCAATGCAGCTGCAGAGTGCAGGCCACAGTTTGCTTCCCCTTGGAGGGGCGTCCACTACACCTGCAATGGACAGTACCAGGGGGTGCAAACACAGCCCTGCCATTTGCCATGGAGTAATGCAGATGGCTGTGGAACAAGGGCAAGCTCCTGAGCACCTGCAGTGCATTGATGACAGCCTCATGTGGGGCAGTAAAGCAGAGAATGTCTTTGAGAAAGGGAAGAAATTCACCCAAATTCTCCTGAAGGCTGGTTTTGCCATTGTCCAGAGTAAGGACCTGCCCAGGAAATGTTGAACATGGGGGTAAAATGGCAGGATGCCACATCCCACTGAGAAAGATCAATGAAGTAACAACTGTATGCCCACCAGCTAACAAGAAAGAACCACCAGGTTTCCTAGGCCTTGTGGGTTTCTGGAGAAGCCATATTGCAGCTTGTAGTGAGCTTCCGAGCCCTCCCTATCAAGTAACCTGAAAGAAGAGCACTTTCAAGTGGGGTTGTGAACAACAAAACCCCCTTGGAAGAGATCAAATGGGTGTCCAAAAGGCTGCGGTGGGAACTTTTAGGCCTGTGCGTACAGGCCTTACTGTGCCTCTGGTGCTTCACACTGCAGGCGGGGAACAAGGCCTGGCCGGGAGCCTCTGGCAGGAAAGACCAGGAGAAAGCCGAGGTCATCCACTGGATTTGTGGAGCTGGGCTAACGAGGATCAGAAGCCCACAATGCTCCAAGTGGAAAACAAGAGTGAAAGGGAATCATTCCCAAAGCAAAATCATGGGGTGTAGGGCTAAGACATTCATCATTCCTTGGGTCTAGTGCATCCTCCATCACTCATCAGCTTCTGAAAACGTTGAGCCGTATCATACTGTGGACTGTTATAGCCTATTTGGAGACCATTGGTAACAGGGGTATGGGAGCACTGGGCTGGACATTTTTCAGTAGGCACTTTCCTGATTAACAGCAGAGTATCTTGCAAGTGGCGTGGTGCTACCCAAAGAAAGGCCGTATCTCCTGTGGGATGAAAGTGCCTGCAGTGCCCATTAATAGTAGTCAATGAACTGCATTGGGTTTCTTTTCTCCCTAAAGCCTCCTCCTGTGCAGCAGGTGGGAAACACCACAACATATGCCACGGTGACCTGCACCCGGATCTGATAGCGCTGCCACAGGGCAAGGGCACAGGGGCCTTGCCCACGGCTGCCTTTGCTCTCCTGCAGAGGGCTCCTGCAGCCATACCGTGGGGTTGGGGGTGCACTTTGGTCTTCTTTGGGGTTTCTTGTCACAGGGAAGGGCTGTGAGTGTCTAGCCAAGATGATATAGGACTCATACCTCCATTTACAATCCATTAAAACTTCTAAAATATATGAGCTATACCAAATCTTACCGTGAGTGTATTAATTATTTCTCAACAAAAGAAAACATCTCGCTGTGCTCAGTGGATGATGAGTACACTTAAGTTTCAGTATAAAGTCACGGGGGTGCTCTTCTACCCACCTATGGAGATGCCCATTTTCGACCTACATGGACAGATATCACTGCAGGGATGTCCTCGCATGTGTGTGTCAATAGTGTGTGCATTGCAGATGTGGTTTTGCTTTGATGGCAAATAAACATCTCTGAATTTGTGTTCCTGATGGCACCTCTGTCTCATGCAGCCACACATGGAATGGGATGGAGCAGGCAGGCAGACTCCGAGACACTAAGGAGTGGTAGTGTCGATCTGAAGGGATGTGAAGCGCTTGCAGACAGGCCTTGCCGAGAAGAACTACACCAGCTCCTTCCTGTTTGGGGTGGCTTTATTCACAGTTCGTAGATCAGCAAGGCTTTCCCCAGCGTTCTCTGCCTCTTTCCCAAACCAGCTACATTGCCTCTCCCTTGCTCAGCTTTTGGCATCCAGTGGGTGTTGAGAGCAGTTGGATTCAGAGAGCTGCAAAACACAAGGGAGAACAAGGAGTGGCCTTACTCTCACAGTGCCCACCATGGGGAAATGCTGGAAGCATGGAAGGAGGGGGATTCAGGCAGAGCACAGCCACGCAAAGCTCCCAGGCTCCTGCCATCGGATGCACTTCTGGCTTCCATTTTTACCAACAGCCTGCCCTCTTGCAGCCATCACTGCTGGGCTGGTGCTGAACTCACCTTCACTCTGCCCATCTCATCCATGTTGGAATCTGAAGGGAGAACGTGAGTTAGTGCTCAGCCACACACAGCAGGTAGGGCTTACCCTTTCCCCACCACCGTTGCCCCCACGACCACGGCTTGCTATGGCAAAGGCATCAGCACTTCACACAGTGCCTAGAGGAGAAGGGTGAAGAAGGGACTGGCACTTACAGAAATGGCTGGGGTCAGCAGAAGAGTCTTGAGCACTGCCAGCAGCATAGAGAGGCCTAGAGAGAGGAGAGAAAAAATGTGTTGAGGGTTAGCAGCACCACTGCCACAAAGCAGCACAGGGCGATTTGGGCCATTCCCATGGATGATGCAATAATCCATCTGGGCTTCAGCTGAAGTCTAGCAAACAGCAAGCCACTTCTCCCATGTCTGCAGCACAGGGAATGCAGCCATGGTGCCCACCATGGGAAAATGCTGGGAGCATGGAAGGAGGGGGATTCAGCCAGATGTGGTGGTTTTACCCTCCTGGGCAGCTAAACCCCACAACCGCTCTCTCACTCCCCCTCCTTTAGATGAGGAGGGGGAGAAGTAAAGCAAAGAACAACTCACGGGTTGAGATAAGGATAATTTAATTAAAGGGAAATAATTATAATAATTAAATAAAGACTACCATGAACTAAACAATTTAACTAAGGGGAAATAAAAAGGAAAGGGGGAAAAAGGGAGGAAAACAAACAAACAAAATAAATGAAAGCTATATGGAAGTGCAGAGGAAATAAATTACTCTCTACTTCCCACAAATGAGCCATGATTGACCACGTCCTTGAAGCAAGGCCTCAACGCACGCAGCCGGTGTTCGAGAGGAGGACCGACGTCTTCTCAACGAGAGCCCACCCCTCCCCTCTTCTTCCTGTTTCCACCTTTTATTGCTGAGTGTGACACCACATGGTATGGAACATCCCTTTGATTGGTTTAGGTCAGCTGCCCTAGTGATGTTTCTCTCCTCACTTTTTTGCCCACCCCCTAGGAGGGTTAGAGAAAGGCCCAATGCTGTGCCACTGCTGCTCAGCAGTAGACACAACACTGGTGTGATAACACTGCTGTTCCAGCTACAAGTACAGAGTACGGCACTGTATGGGCTGCTGCCGGGAAAGTTAACATTCCAGCCAGACCCAGTACACCAGAGCACAGCCACGCGAAGCTCCCAGGCTCCTGCCATCAGATGCACTTCTGGCTTCCATTTGCTCTCCAACAGCCTGCCCTCTTGCAACCATCACGTGCACGCTCAGCCTGCAAGGCTGTGCTTGGGCTGAACTCACCTTCACTCTGCTCATCTCATTCACTTTGGCATCTGGAGGGAGAACCTGAGTTAGTGTCCAGCCACACACAGCAGGCAGGGCTTCCCCACCCCTCACCACAGTTGCTCCCATGGCCTGTGCCTACCATGGCAAAGGCATCAGCACTTCACACAGTGCCTAGAGGAGAAGGGTGAAGAAGGGACTGGCACTTACAGAAATGGCTGGGGTCAGCAGAAGAGTCTTGAGCACTACCAGCACCACGCAGAGGCAGAGAGAGCAGAGAGAAAAGGTGCTGAATGTCCTCAGCAACACTTCCTCAACCCCCCTATTTCTGGAGTGTGTCTGTGCTGAGAAGAATGGGAGGGCCTGCCATGCCCACAACTCCCTCAGCACTGAAGGAGGTTTCTGGAGAGCATGGAAGACAGCTTCCTTACACAGCTGGTTAGTGAGCCTACCTGGGGAGGTGCCCTGCTAGACCTTCTGTTCACAAACAGAGAAGGGCTGGTGGGAGTTGTGGTGGTCGGGAGCTGTATTGGGCAAAGTGACCATGAAATGGTAAAGTTCCCTGTTCTTGGTGAAGTCAGGAAGGGGATCAGTAAAACTGCAGTCTTGGATTTCTGGAGGGCTGATTTTGAGCTGTTCAGGACACTGGTTGGCAGAGTCCCTTGGGAAGTGGTTCTGAAGGGCAGAGGAGTCCAGGAAGGCTGGGCACTCTTTAAGAGGGAAATCTTACTGGCTCAGGAGTGGTCTGTCCCACAATTCCCATAGACGAGGCAGCGCAGAAGAAGACCGGCCTGGCTGAACAGAGAGTTATGGCTTGAGCTTAGGAGAAAAAAGTGGGTTTATAACCTGGGAATTATAATTTTTAATAGTTAATTAATTAATTAATTTTACACTTATATAAAATGTACCATTATTTATATATATATATATCATATCATATCATATCATATCATATCATATCATATCATATCATATTAATATATAGTATAATATAACATATATTACAATTATATATTAAATATTATAATATTCTATCATTAATTATATTGTATTAATTATATTATATTATATTGTTTATTTTATAATAGATTATATATCATTAATTATAAATTATATATTAATCTTGGAAGGAAAAGAGGGCAGGCCACTCAGGAGGACTAAAAGGATGTTGCGAGGTTCTGCAAGGACAAAATAAGAAAGGCCAAAGCTCATCAGGAGCTTAATCTGCCTACTGTCGTTAAAGATAACAAAAAATTATTTTATAAATACATCAACACAAAAAGGAGGACTAAGGAGAATCTCCATCCTTAAGGAGAAACTCCCCATCCTTAGGGGAAAAACTTAGGCACAAGAGAAGAGGAAAAGGTAGAGGTGCTTATTACCTTCTTTAAGTGCAACCAGGCAATCAGGCCTAGTCAGCATGGGTCTATGAAAGGCAGGGCATGCTTGGTGAACCCGATCTATTTCTATGACAAAGTGACCCGCTTGGTGGATGAGGGAAAGGCTGTGGATGTGGTCTACCTTGACTTCAGCAAGGCTTTTGACACTGTTCCCCACAACATTCTCCTGAAGAAACTGGCTGCTCATGGCTTGGACTGGCGTACACTTCATTGGGTTAAAAACTGGCTGGATAGTGGGGCCCAAAGAGTTGTGGTGAATGGAGTCAAATCCAGTTGGAGGCCGGTCACTAGTGGCGACCCACGGGGCTCAGTACTGGGGCCAGTTCTCTTTAATATCTTTATCAATGATCTGGATGAGGGGATTGAGTGCACCCTCAGTAAGTTCGCAGTTGACACCAAGTTAGGTGCGTGTGTCAATCTGCTTGAGGGTAGGAAGGCTCTGCAGGAGGATCTGGATAGGCTGGACTGATGGGCTGAGGTCAACTGCATGAAGTTCAACAAGGCCAAGTGCCGGGTACTCCACCTGGGTCGCAATAACCCCAAGCAGATCTACAGGCTGGGAGATGAGTGGTAGGCAGAGAAGGACCTGGGAGTGATGGTTGATAGTCGTCTGAATATGAGCCAGCAGTGTGCTCAGGTGGCCAAGAAGGCCAACAGCATGCTGGCTTGTATAATAAGCAGATTGGCCAGCAGGGCTAAGGAAGTGATCGTCCCCCTGTACTCGGCTCTGGTGAAGCCACACCTCGAGTACTGTGTTCAGTTTTGACCCCTCACTGCCAGAAGGACATGGAGGTGCTCGAGAGAGTCTAGAGAAGAGCATCGAAGCTGGTGAGGGGCCTGGAGAACAAGTCTTATGAGGAGCGGCTGAGGGAGCTGGGTTTGTTCAGCCTGGAGAAAAGGAGGCTCAGGGGCGACCTTATTGGTACCCTAAAGGAGGCTGTAGCAAGGTGGGGATTGGTCTATTCTCCAACGTTGTCGTGGTTCCGCTTGAGTGGGCAGCCAAGCTCCACCACAGCCGCTCTCTCACTCCCCATCCTCAAAGAGGAATGGGGAGAAAATATGTGAAAAGGTCTCAAGGGTTGAGATAAGGCGTCGAGAAAAATCATGCAATAATTATTGTAACGGGCAAAACAGACTCAGCATAAGAAGATGGTAAGATTTATTGCTCATTACTAACAAGCTAGAGAAGGGAGAAACAAAGGAAAGAAACCAAAAGCACCTTCCCCCCCCCATCCACCCTCTTCCACCTCCTCCCCCCGAGCAGCGCAGGGGAACGGGGGAATGGGGGTTATGGTCAGTCTACAGCGCTTCTTCTCTGCCGCTCCTTCTCGGTCACTCTCATCCCCTGTGCTGTGGGGTCCCACCCACAGGACACAGTCCTTGATGAACTGATCCGGCGTGGGCTTCCCACAGGCAGCAGCTCCTCCAGAGCTGCTCCAGATATGGGTCCGTACCACGGGGTCCATCCCTCAGGAGAAAACTGCTCCAACCTGGCTCCCCCATGGGCAGCAGCTCCTGCCAGGTCACCTGCTCCTGCGTGGTCTCCTCTCCACGGGCTACAGGTTCGGCCCGGAATCTGCTCGGGCAGGGGTCTTCCACAGATGGCAGCCTCCGTCGGTGCAGGGCCACCTGCTCCACCGTGGTCTCCTCCACGGGCTGCAGCGGGGGACCCTGCTCCGCCATGGTACTCCATGGGCTGCAGGGGGACATCCTGCTTCACCATGGTCCTCACCACAGGCCGCAGGGGAATTCTGCTCCAGCGCCTGGGGCACCTCTCCCCCTCCTTCTACACTGACCTTGGCACCTGCAAGGCTGTTTCTCACTCCCTTCACTCTCCCAGCTGCTGTGTGGCGCAGCATTTTTTTTTCCTGTCTTAAATATGCTCTCACAGAGGAGCAAAACAACGTCGCTTATTGGCTCAGCTCTGGAAAACAATGGGACCCTTCCCAAACATGGGGCAGCTTCTAGATCTTTCTCACATAAACCACCCCTATGACCCCTGCTACCAAAACCTTGCCACGTAAACCCACTACACACGTGCCTGGTGACAGGATGAGGGGGAATGGGCTAAAGTTGTGCCAGGGGAGGTTTAGGTTGGATGTTAGGAAGGACTTCTTTACCAAAGGGTTGTTAGGAATTGAAATGGGCTGCCCAGGGAAGTGGTTCACTCCCCATCCCTGGAGGTCCTTAAAAGACGTTAAGATGTTGAGCTTAGAAATACGGTTTAGTGAAGGACTTGTAAGTATTAGGTCAGAGGTTGGACTAGGTGATCTTGAAGGTCTCTTCCAACCTAGACGATTCTTTGATTATGTGATTTCATTAAGTTTCTCCCCACCCAATTCTCCATCCTGTCTAGGTCTCAATGGATGGCAGCACAGCCTTCTGGTGTGTCAGCCATTCCTCCCAGTTTAGTGTCATCATCAAACTTGCTGACAGTGCACTCCATTCCCTCATCCAAGTCATTGAAGTATATATTGACAAGTACTAGTCCCGGTACCGACCCTTGAGGGACTCCACCAGATACAGGCTTCCCACTCAACTCCACCCCATTGACCACAACCCTCTGGCTTCTTCCCTTCAGACAGATCACAGTCCACCTCACTACCAGATCACCCTTCACACACTTCAGGTTAGCTGCAAGGATGCTGTGTGTGGGAGATGGTGTCAAAGGCTTTACTGAAATCAAGATAGACCACATCCACTGCTTTAATATCATCTATCCCCCCAGTTATATCCTCATAAAAGGCTCTCAGTTCGGTCAAGCATGACTTCCCCTTGCTGAAGCCATGTTGACTGCCCCTAATGACACTTTTATCCTTGATATGCATAAAGACAACGCCAAGGCTAAGTTGTTCCATCAGCTTTGCAGGAATGGAGGTGAGGCTGACTGGTCTATAGTTACCTGGGTCATCCTTCTTTCCCCTTTGGAAGACTGGAGTAACATATGCTTTCCTCCAGTCCTCAGGCACCTTTCCCGATGCCCATGACTTACCACAGATAATGGATAATGGCCTAGCAATGACTTCCATCAACTCCCTCAGCTCCTGGCATGAGCATCTTGAGCATCCCATCGTGACCCATGTATTTATGGACATCCAGAAATGTTCAGTTTTCTTCTAAACAAAACCACATCTGCACTGCACACATCAATTGGCAGACACATTCAAGCACGTCCCTGTAGTGATACCAGTCCCTATAGGTGCAAATGTCCATCTGTGTGGGTGCATGGAAGAGCAGCCCTGTGACTTTATCAAGCAGTTTAGGAATACATAATTTCCAGTGAGCACAGGGAGATGGCCTCACATGAGGAAAAACCATTGATACACTCAAAATATTACTTGGTACACCTGACATATTTTAGAGATATTAATTTATTGCAAACAGAGATATGAGTCCTTCAACCTCTTGGCTAGACACACACAGCCCTTCCCTGTGACAGAAAAGCCCAAAGTGCAACCCCCAGCCCCATGTTATGGCTGCAAGAGACCCCTACAAAAGAATAAAGGCAGCCGTGGGCAAGGCTCTTGTGCCCTTGCCCTGTGGCAGTGCTATCGGGTCTGGGTGCAGGTCACCGTGGCATACGTCGTGGGGTCGCTCATCTGCTGCACAGGACGAGGCTTTAGGGAGGAAAAGAAACCCTGTTACTTCAGCTGCTGACTGTGAGCCCTGCACAATGAGCAGGCACCAGGCTGCAGGAGTGCAGAAAGGAGCTGTGCACAGCTGTGCCACGACTCACCCTGTCCCGTTGAATGTGGGCGATGGTGGAGTCTATGGGGGCAAAAAAATACACACCATGAGCCCTTGCTGATTGGAGGGGGTGAACCCCCACGAGCTTTGGGCATCAGCTACCTGGGGTTAACACTCAATGCCTGACCCCTCCCATCACCCTGATCTGGGACGTGCATTAAGCAGCAGTGGAACAGAGATGCTGAGGTTTTGATGTCTTTCCACCATTCTGTGGCATCGCCTCTCTTTGCACAGCCTACACACCTTGCAAACTGCTCTGTGCAGGCATGGGTAAAAACGGTCGTGCTGCAACTTGTGCTAAGTGCACGTCAGGTGGGGATATATATATAGCGTGTCACCCAACCACAACATCCTCCCTTGGCTGCTGTCTGTGATTTCAGAATGAGCTATAAGATATTTTCTCCAGCAGTGCAAGGAAACAGAGCCACATCCTTCATTGCTGCGCTGTGCTTTGGGCTGCTTTTGTAAAAAAGAAATCCTTGTGATGGAAAATATAAGAAGAGAGAAAAGTGTTGGCTGGAGGAGGGGAATGGCAGCGTGAGGCTGGAGCAGGTGTGGAAGGAGCCCCCCAAGCAAATGGACTTTATCCTTGGGAGCACTGGGATGCTGCCATGTCCCTTGTGCAGCCAGCAGCTGCGCTCTGCATAAAAGGAAGAAGCAGGACATGAGGTGCTGGAGAGAAACCGGGCCTTGATGAACAGGCAGGGATTTTGTATGTCCCAGTAGAACATGAAGTGCTGGGATTCCACCTGAGATGTGTGCACGGCTTCCTCCGAGGGAGGACGTAGTACTCACATGAGACTTCATCATGGTCTGTGGTTTCCATCTGTGGGCTGTCAACGTGCTGCTGCCTGGAGAGGAATGGAATGGCTCTAGGGTGTGCGTTTGTGGTGAGGATGCCACATGAGAAACGCACTCAGGTCGTGCTTTCCTACATCATGTGGTGAACCAGAGTGCAGCAAATAGCAAGCCCCATCCTCCCTGCTTCCAGCACAGGGAATGCAGCCACACACACACAGAGAATACTGTCCCTCGCCAAGGAGCACCTCAGGGCCCCGCCATGCACCCAACTCCCTCCAACAAACCCCACAGCCAGCAGCCCTTGGTGCTCACCTTGGGCATCTCCCTCTGCAGGCACCTGCAAGAACAGGGGCTGAGGTGCGCAGGCCAAGGTGCTGCCCAGCAGTGGCTCCCATCTCGGGGCTGGGGGATGAAGGCTGAAGCTCCCCAGCTCCCTCAGCAGCCTCCCCAGCTGGTCTGCCCACAGCCATCAGCCCCAGGCACCGTCTGCCCCAGCTGCGCATCCCCAGGTTCCCCCCACCACCTTTCCCACTGCACCAGCCCCGCAGCAGGACTCCCAAGGCCTCAGCCTTACCCCTGACTTCTCCCACTCCCTCACCTTTCCTGATGGCAAACCAGCTGCCTGCAGCCAGGAGGACGAGGCCGACAGCCGCCACTGCCAGCATCGTGCCTGTGGGGAGGGCGTGCAGGATCCGGGCATAGGGAGCTGGGGGACAGAGGGTGTGAGGGCAGCGGGGTGTGATGGGGAGAGGCAGGGAGCAAGATGTGCCCGTGCAGCTGGCAAAGCTTCTGCCTGGTAAAGCTCCTGCTTGTCCCCATGCCCTGGGGAAGGCAGCACAGCACGCCCACTCGCCATGCTCGGGTTTCTGGGGGTGAAGAAGGGAATCTCTCACCTGGGGGTGATGGACTTGCTGGGGAACTCACCACATTGCCTGGCAGGACAAAAGGACACGCTTAGTGTCTACAGCGCACACAGAGCCTTCCGAGAATGAGCCTCAGCCCCATGGCCACATCCCCCCACCGACAGCCAGCACCATCCCCACAGAAGGCATAAAAGTGCCCGCAGCTGTTGTGCCAACATGGGCCCCCATGGATCTGCTCTCTAAATTCCCTCGTGAGTGGTTAAGTATAGCTTGGCCAAGGTGTACCTGTCGATTAAATATGGCACCACCACTCTCATCTGTCTGTGATTCTGGGGGCTAGAGGATCACACAATCACAGAATGGCCAAGGTTGGAAGGGACCTCTGAAAGTCATGGAGTCCAGCCTTCTGCTGAGCAGGATCAAATAGGACAGACTGCACAGAATGGCATCCTGGTGGGTTTGGAATATCTAAAGAGGACACTCCACAGCATCTCTGGGCAGCCTGTTGCAGTGCTCTGTCACCCTCCCAGTAAAGAAATGCCCCTCATATTCAGATGAAACTTTCTGTGCTTCAGTTTGAGCCCATTGTCTCTCGCGCTTTCCCTGGACACAACTGGAAAGAGACCAGCTCCATCCTCTCAACACCCTCCCCTCAGATATTTATAGACATGGATGAGGTCTCCCCTCAGTCTACTCTTTTCCAGGCTATAAAGGCTCAGTTCTCTTGGCTCCGGCCCTCTGATCGTCTTTGCAGCCTTCCTCTAGACTCTCTCCAGTAGTTCTCTGCCCTTCTTGTACAGGGAATCCCAGAACTGGGCACAAAATGCTTTGTGTTCCATGCAGGGAAGTGATTCCTTCCCAGGAGCTCACACACAGAGAACAAATTCCCTCTCCCTTGCCATCACCACCCCACACACACCTCTCTTCAGTCACCCATCCCCACGCTCAACCTCACCTGGGGAGCTGCAGATGTCCTGGGTGGTCATGCCAGCAGCTGCACCTTGGGGCACAGAGGGTTTTGTTCAGATGGAGTGAGAGCTGGAGCACCCACATGCTTGTGCCCATGTCCCTGCTGCTGGGTCCTTGCCATGTCCTCACTGCTGTGTCCTTGCCGTGCAGGCACCTTGTCACCCCTACATCTCAGTCCAGCACCCCTGTGGTCTTCTCCCTTGGTTCAGTACCATGTCCCTTTCAGCTGGTTTGATGTTCCACGCAGAGGTCTCCAAATACCTAAGAACTCCAATATCTCCCTGTTCTCACCCTAGAGTTCCAGACCCATTTTAAGAGCCAGAAATGTAGACTTCTTCTACACTCATAGGTAAATGCCCAGCTTATGACAATCTCCACTTTTCTCCTGCCATAGGCTCGTCAATGCACAGGGCAGATGTTGAAGCATGCCCCATGCTCCATATTTGCAGCAGAGGTGATGCTGCAAGGACATGGGGACCCATTGGGAGCTACTCTCTCTCTCTAGGGGCTGCCTTGGAGGAGAGGGAACACTCCCATGAGTGAACCACCCCAGAGCCTGCTGCAGCACACAGCTCCAGCCTCAGCACAGCCATGTGGTGGCAAGTGCCTCTGTCCCTTCTCACCCCTCCAGCCCAGGGCCATGACTCACCAGGGACTTTCAGGATGCGGCCAGCACTGAGGGCAGAGCTCCTCCTCTGTTTCATCTCATTCCATTCCAGGTACCCACATGTACATCTTTCTGCATATCTTCTTGATGTGATGTTCAGGACCACGGAGTACCTCAGATGTCCTTCCTGGGCTTTCTGGCCATACAGCTCCATCCCATCCTTGCAGAAAATGATTCGTCTTACAGGTGACACAACAGGGAGAATACACTGGAGCACAACTGTGGTACCTGGCTGAGCAGAAGTTGAGTTCATTTGGAGAGCAGGAGCTCGGAGATCCCCTGTAGGAGACACAGCAGTGAAGGGCTGCCATAGGGCAGAGCTCACAGTGGTTGGGCTTCCAAGTGCCCTGGCTCTGGGAGGGAAGGACTCACGAGTACCTGGGGAGCTGCAGATGTCCTGGGAGCTCATGCTGCCATCTGTACCAAGGGGCAGAGAGGGATTCGCTGAGAGGAGTAGTGTCCAGGCTCATCCAGATGCCCCTGCCCACATCCTCACTGCTAAGCAGCCACCATCACACCTGCATGTTCTCATGCTGTACCTCTTCAATATCCCCTCAAACAATCCCATTTTGTGTGGATTTCTTATTCCAGGTATGTCCCATATCTCCGTGAAGACCTCAGCAGTCCTAGAGCCTCAGAGCAACACTCCAGAGAATTTATGGTGCTGGAGAAGTGTGCCCCTTGCTCAGATCTGTATCATACCTGGAGGAAGCCATCCAAATCCTGATTTCCCCAAAAGAACAATGCCCCACAGAGCTGCACGCTTCCCCACACACGCTGTCCCCATCCTCCCCTGTGCCCACCACAGGTGTGTCCTGCTCCCAGCAGCAGCCCTCCAGCCCTCAGCCCCCACACCCAGCAATGCCCCAACTCACACAGCACCAGCAGCAGGACGGCAGGGCCAGAAGGAGACAGCCTTGTCCATGGTACCTGCCTGTCGTGGTTTAACCCGGCTTGCAGCTAAATACCACGCAGCCGTTCGCTCACCCTCCCCCCTCCCTCTCTGGGACGGGGGAGAGAAATGGAAAGTGAAGCCCGTGAGTTGAGATAAAGACAGTTTAATAAGACAGGAAAATAATAATAACAAAATAATAATAACAATAATAATAATAATGTTACAATGGTGATAATAGGAAAGTAATAATAATATGTACAAACAAGTGATGCACAATGCAATTGCTCACCACCCGCTGACCGATACCCAGCCTAACCCCGAGCAGTCCGGCCCCCTCCCCCCGGCTAGCCACCCCTATATATTGTTTAGCATGACGTCAGATGGGATGGAATACCCCTTTGGCTAGTTTGGGTCACCTGTCCTGGGTCTGTCCCCTCCCAGCTCTTACTGCACCCCCAGCCTGCCTGTTGGCAGGACAGAACGAAAGGCTGAGATGTCCTTGGCTTGGTATAAGCACTGCTCTGCAACAATTAAAACATCGGGGTGTTATCAGCACTCTTCTCATCCTAAGCCAAAACACAGCATTCCACCAGCTACTAGGAAGAAAATTAATTCTGTTCTAACTGAAACCAGGACACTGCCCCAGCATCTTTTGGGGTGCTGCTTTTGGGAAGCAGCGTCTGCTTCGAGTTTCTGCTTTGCTCTGAGCTGGGGACGGTGGGGCAGAGAGCCTTGCGGTTCAGCTGGGACCTGTGCTGTGGGCTTTCTGTGGACACCTGAGCCTGGCCCACAGCCAGAGGCTCTCATCAGTGGGGGCCTCGCCTAAGAACCTGCTACATCTGCCGCTTTGGTTGAGACCCCACTGTTTTTTCTCTCCTCTCACACACTGCAGAACACGCTAGTTTTACTTGTATCTCAGGGACAACAATGTCCCTGTAAAGAGCTCCTGCCCCTTGTGCCCACTCGGATTTGCTCTCTCCTGAACATGGCACTCTGCTTCTCTTCAATGTCTAGACAAACGATGGCATCAGGGGAATCCTGCACCAAGGCCAAAGTGACGCCAGAGCTCTGGGGCAGTTGCCAAGGCTGTGGGCAGATTTCTCCTTCATCCTGTTGGTGAATCAGCTTATGAAGAACTCTCAGGGAGTCTCAGCAGGGGACATAGTGCTGCCAGCACAGCACTGTGGGAGCCATCTGCACTCACAATTTGACCCTCATGCAACCACACAACAACCAGGAAAGGCAGAGCCTTCATCATGAAGACACCTGAGCTCCCCCATGCTGCTCTCTCAATTCCCTTCTTCGAAGGAAGGCACTGAGCCAAGGGAAGCAGAGCGGTGGCAGCACATCCCTTGGGCATGCTGCCCCAGCTGCCTTGAACACAACGGCAGCGGGAGTCTGGCAAATGTGTGGCGGTCATGTTCTGAGCATGGGGGAGCAGGCTGGGAGCCCAGGGGAACATCAGAGCTCCATGGGGACAGGGACGTCTCCAGGCTGCCTGGCCCTGCTGGCACTGTGGCTGCATCTCTCCAGGAGGAGGGTGATGATGGGAGCAGACAGCAGCAGGAGCAGGCTGAGGGCAGAGCACAGGATCCAGACCTCTAGGGGTATGGCTGACCCTGGGAGAGAGGAGGAACACAGTGTGGCCAAGGCAAGCCTTGGAGGATGGCTGTGCCAGGAAGGGCTGATGAGCAATGTCTCACCTCTGGAAGGGAGCTGGACCTTGTGTGAGGGGCTACTGTCTGTGGGAGACATGAACATGCAATCCCAGATGCTGCGCAGACCCTGAGCTCATGTCTTACTTCCTTGTGTACATGGTGAGCATTAACAACCGAGCTCATGTAGATTCCCAGACATACGTTAGTAAATGTTTTAGGGAGAGCTTGGAGCAGTAGTGGCACAGTCCACGGCCTACTGATATCCCCAACCCTTGATTTTTTCACAGGGTCACTGCAGAGCCCCATGTCTCAGCAGAGGTGCTACTGCAGGTACAGGGGAACTCTTGAGGCACTTCTCCATCCAGGGTCTCCTGTGGAGTAGGGGGAACACTCCCGAGGGGGAATCACACCTGAGCCATGCCCTGTATGATGAAGCACACAGCTTCAGCTTCTGCACTGTCCACATCCCACTAACCCCACAGCCCTGATGAAGGGTCGTGTCTCACCTGGCACAGACAGGGTCCAAGGAGCACTGAAAGGAGAGCACCCAAACTGACTGAGGACTGGCCATGAGACACTGGGCATTCCCTTCATTCCCAGGGAAGTCTGTGGTCTATCAGAGCCTGGATCAGAGATAACACCAGGACACTCATTAGCCTGCTGTGCCTCACATACTACTATCTACTGACGATATTGCAGACAGCTGTGGAGGAAGCTTCATCCTGTAGTCTAAGGGAATGGATAAAGGTTCCAAGGCCTTGGGACGGTTGGTGAAAGGGTTGTATGAATGGGGTTGTATGTATGAATGGGGTTGTAGCAGGGCTTGTAGCAGTGGGGCAGCGACCCCACAGAGATGAAGACCAGGAGGCCTCCCACCCGTCATGGGGTGAAATCACCATGCTCATCTCACTCCCTGTAGTGCCTGAACACCAATGCATGTGGCATGGGGAATAAGCAGGAGGAGTTAGAAATCTGTGTTTGGTCAGAAGACTGAGGTCTGGTGGCAATTAGAGAGACATGGTGGGACAGCTCACATGGCTGGAAAGTGGTCAGGGGTCGAAACGGACCTCAAGAGATCATCGGGCCCAACCCCCCTGCCAATGCAGTTAGTCTACAGCAAGTTGCCCAGGTAGCCGTCCAGACGGGACTTGAATATCTCCAGAGAAGGAAAATCCACAAGCTCCCTGGGCAGCATGTTCCAGTGCTCTGTCACCCTCACTGTGAAGAAGTTTTTTCGCATGTTGGTGTGGAACTTCCAGTGTTCCATTTTTTGACCATCGTCCCTTCTCCTATGCCCACAAACAACTGAGAAGAGGTTGGCCAAATCCCACTGTCTCCCACACTTAAGGTATTTGTATACATTGATAAGGTCTCCTCTCAGCCTCCTCTTCTCAAGGCTGAAGGCTGAGGCCAGCCTTGGTTGCAGAGACCATGAGATGGTGCAGTTCAGGATCTCATGTGGCAGGAAGAGAATACCGAGCAGAATCTCAACCCTGAACTTCAGTAGGGACAACTTTGGCCTTTTCACACTATTTCTAGGGGAAATCGCATTGGGACAACCGAAATGGCTTCTACAAATACATTGCAGATAAAAGGCACACTAGAGGCAATGGAGGCCCTCTGATGAAAGAGGTGGGTGCCCTGGCATGGTTTAACCCAGCCGGCAGCTAAGCACTGCACAGCCGTTAACTCACCCTCCCCACTTGTGCTCCAGGATGTGAGAGCGAAACGGGAAAGTGAAGCCTGTGAGTTGAGAAAAAGACAGTTTATTCAGACAGGAAAATAATAATAACAACAATGTGAAATGTGTTCATCTGATTTGTGTCAATATGGAACAATGCTAGGGCCTCATGGTATGATGAATGTGACCTTCTGTCTTACATACCCTTGTGTAACCACAAGTCTAAGAAAAACAGAGTGGTTAATGTATAGAGTTCTTGTATCTTGCAAAGGAATGGTCAAGCAATTCGTGTCAATAGAGAGCTTGAAGGGAAATGTATTTGTAGGCTTTTCCTCGAAGACTCTAATACCTTGGGGGAGGGAGGGAGGGTGTTCAGAATAACTGCTACCTATTATGACTATTGCATGGGACACTATGCAAGTCTCTGATATCTGGCCAGGAGATTAAGGAGAAGGAGAAAGCTGAAGAACGACTAAAAGACAAAGCTTATAGGGGACTCTGTACAAGTCTCTGACATCCGGCCAAGTTGGATAAAGGAGAAGGACTAGAGGGAGGAAGGCTATGAGCCTTCAGCATGAGAGACCCCCAGAGGGACCACCGGAGACTGATACGCATGTTCCAGTTGGAGAGTTCGGATTCCAGAAACTAATTATAATAACCCCCTTTCCTCAGAAGTAGTAAAGAATATGTATTATGCCCAGGAGAATAAAAATCAACTGCTTGATGTAACCGGTGTGTGTCTTGGTGGAGCAGAGACTCCCGGCACACCCAGCGCTGGTTGCTTACCTGTATCAATTTAATAAGTCGTAATCTTTGATTATAGTCCTATTTTGAAGACTGAGCCATTTATTACAACAATAACAATAACAATAATGATGATAATAGTACCACTGGCTGGCAGAGGGGCTCAGGCTGCACAGCATTGCACAAGCAACAAGAGTACAGAGGCTGAGCATGGGCAGGGGATGCAGCAGTGATGTGCCCACGTGGGTGTGGAAGGGACAGAAATGTATTTGGGAGAAGCTGTACATGCTTCCTAGCTTATTGGAGAGCTGCAAAACTATGAGACAAATCTGGCAAAGGGAAAAGGGGCAGGAGGCCATGTAGGAAGAATACTGCCCTTGAGATACAGATAAAACAGCAAGAGTTGCGGTGTGTGAGAGGACAGAAATAACAGCGGGGGCTCAACAAAAGCAGCGGATGTAGCAGGGGCTGAGACAGGTTACTCATTGATGAGCCTCTGGCTGTGGGCCAGGCTCAGGCAGCCACAGAAAGCCCACAGCACAGCTCCCATCTGCACTTCAAGCCTCTGTCCCACCATCCCCAGCTCACAGCAAAGCAGACACCTGAAGCAGATGCTTCTCCCCAAAAGCAGCAACCAAAAAGATGCTGGGGCAGGCGCCATGGACAAGGCTGTCTCCTTCTGGCCCTGCCGTCCTGCTGCTGGTGCTCTGTGAGTTGGGGCATTCTTGAGTGTGGGGGGTTAGGGCTGGAGGGCTGCTGCTGGGGGCAGGATAGGCCCGTGGTGGGCACAGGGGAGGATGGGGACGGTGTGTGCAGGCAGGTATGCAGCACTGTGGGGCAGAGTTGTTTGGGGGAAAGCAGGAAGCCATGACCCCTCTAAGCAAAGCTGTCTCTGCCCCATGCTGCAGGTGCTGGCGTGACTATCCAGGACATCTGCAGCTCTCCAGGATTTCGGGAACATGGAGGTGGGTCACAAAAATGACCTTGTCCTATAGAAAGAGATGGGAAGAGAGAAGGGGATTATTCCCTCACGATTCCCCCTGTAAGCCCCAAGAGAGCAGATTCTTCCAGCCTTGGCATGCACTTGGTTTTGTCACCCAGCAATCACTAACGCTTGCCTGGGGAATCCTTCTGCCTTCTCTCCAGGTAACAACCAGGCTCCAGTCCTGTACCTCAATGCTTCCATTGCCCAAGAAGGGGAAACAGTTTTGGTTCGTTGTGTCATTGATTGGCAGTTTCCTGCTACGCGAGTTGTCTTCTGCAAGAATGGGCTGGAGGAGTTCAGCCTGCAAGCCCAGCAGGGCAAGGTCATCTACGCTATGGTCCTGAACATCACCTCGAGAAGTGCTGGGACGTACACGTGTGGGTACCAGAAAAAGAACAAGAAAAACTGGGTGAGGAGCTCTGCTCTCAGTGCTCCCCGGATCTTGTCTGTGGCAGGTAAGACACGGCCCCAGGGTGGTGAGGGTAGAAGGTTTTGGAAAACTGCTGAGGCTGGAGCTGTGTGCTGCAGGAGGCAGGGCATGGCTCTGGGGTGGTTCCCCCTAAGTAATGTGTTCCCTCTCCTCAGAGGCAGCCCCTACAGAGAGAAAGCTGCTCTCAAGCACTGTCCCCATCCCTGCAGCAACACCTCGGCTGAGGCATGGGGCTGTGCAGTTCCTATGCAGAGAGAGCAAGAGCTGGGGATGTTGATGGACCCTGGGTTGAGCCCGGCATGTTCCAAGATCTGCCCTGTACATTGCTGAGCCTATGGCAGGGGAAGTGGTGTGATTGTCATGAGACAGGCTATAGCCTGTACATCAGCAACAGTGTGGGATGGTTCCAGAAGGGAGAGCACAGTGGTGCTGGTTTGAGACACAGAAAGGTGCCTGCTCAGAAAGAACAAACAGGAAGAAAAAGGACTCGCGTGTGGCGGTGTGTCAGGTCTTGGTCCCACTAAGAAAAACCCCTTTTGCCTCAAGGTGCAGGTGCTGGTGAGACCACCACTGATATCCACAGCTCCACAGGTGAGGACAAGCATGAGGGTGTGCCGGTTACATGGGCATGTCCTGCTCCCTGCCTCTCCCCATCACACCCCGCTGCCCTCACACCCTCTGTCCCACAGCTCCCCATGCCCGGATCCCACACACCCTCCCCACAGGCACGGCGCTGGCAGTGGCGGCCGTCGGCCTCGTCCTCCTGGCTGCAGGCAGCTGGTTTGCCATCAGGAAAGGTGAGGGAGTGGGGGAAGAAGGGGGGAAAGGCTGAGGCCGTGGGGGCCCTGCTGCGGGGCTGGAGCAGTGGGAAGGGCAGTGGGGGAAACCTTGGGGTGCACAGCTGGGGCTGGTGCCTGGGGGTGATGGCTGTGGGTAGCCCAGCTGGGGAGGCTGCTGAGGGAGCTGGGGAGCTTCGGCCTTCGTCCCCCAGCCCCGAGATGGGAGCCACGGCTGAGCAGCACCTTGGCCTGTGCACCTCAGCCTCTGTTCTTGTTGCAGGTGCCTGCAGAGGGAGATGCCCAAGGTGAGCACCAAGGGATCCTGGCTGTGGGGTTTGCAGGAGGGAGTTGGGGGCATGGTGGGGCCCTGGGATGCTCCTTGTTCAGGAGCATCTCCTATGCAGAAGGCAAGAAGGATGGGGCTTGTCTTGGGCTGCCTTCCAGTTCAATGCCAAATGCAGGAAAGCAACACCAAAGGGCACAAGCTTCACGAACCCTCCTCAGCACATGCACATCCCAGAACCATTCCATTCCTCTCCAGGCAGCAGCACGTTGACAGACCACAGGCGGAAGACACCAACTATGGTGACATCCAGTGTGAGGACTACCTCCTCCCTTGGGGGAAGCCACACGCTCCTCTCCCCATGAGAATCCCCCGCGAGCCCCCATGCAATCCCACCACTTCATTTCCCACTGGGACATACAAAATCCCTGCTCGTTCATCAAGGGCAGGTTTCTCTCCAGCACCTCATGTCCTGCTTCTTCCTTGCACACAGAGTGCGTGCGGCTGCTGGCTGCACAAGGGACATGGCAGCATCCCAGTGCTCATAGGGACAAAGCCCATTTGCCTGGGGGGTCCTTTCACAGCTGCCGCAGCGCCAGGCTTCAATTCCCCTGCTAGGCCTCTGCTTTTGTCCTTTCTTCAGTTTTTCTACAAAGCTATTTCTGTTTTCATGTAGTTGAAAGGACACAGCAGCAATTAAAGATGTGGCTCTTTTTCCTTGTGTTTGTGGGGAAAACATTTTATAGTTTGTTTTGAAACCACAGAGAGCAGGCAAGGGAGGATGTTGTGGTTGGGTCACAGGTATAGATATATCCCCACCCTACTTGCACCTCACTCGAGTTGCAGCACCACCTTGTTTACCCACGCCTGCACAGAGTAGCTCACAAGGTGTGCTGGCTGTGCAAAGAAAGGAGATGCCACAGAATGGTGGAAATACACCAAAACCTCAGCATCTCTTCTCCACTGCTGCTTAATGCTTATCCCAGAGCAGGATGATGGGAGGGGAAATGTGGCAGGGCACTGAGAGCTGACCACAGACAGCTGCTGCCCAAGGTCAGTGTGAGTTTCAGCTCTCCACCAACAGACAGCAAGGACTCATTGAGTGTTTTTTCCCACAGACTCCACCATCGCCCACATTCGACAGGACAGGGTGAGTCATGGCACAGCTGTGCACAGCTCCTTTCTGCACTCCTGCAGCCTGGTGCCCGCTCATTGTGCAGGGCTCACAGTCAGTAGCTGAAGTAACAGGGTTTCTTTTCTCCCTAAAGCCTCCTCCCGTGCAGCAGGTGGGAAACACCACAACGTATGCCACGGTGACCCGCACCCAGATCCGATAGCACTGCCACAGGGCAAGGGCACAGGAGCCTTGCCCATGGCTGCCTTTGCTCTCCTGCAGATGGCTTGTGCAGCCATAACGTGGGGCTGGGGGGTGCACTTTGGTCTTCTTTGGGGTTTGTTGTCACAGGGAAGGGCTGTGAGTGTCTAGCCAAGACGATGTAGGACTCACACCTCCATCTACAAGACATTAATACTTCTAAAATATATGAGCTATACCAAATCTTACTGTGAGTGTATTGATTTTTTTCAACAAAAAAAAAAAAAAAAAAAAACCTCTCGCTGTGCTCAGTGGATGTCGTGTACACCTAAGTTGCATTATAATGTCATGGGGGTGTTATTCTACCCACCCATGGAGATGCCTATTTGGACCTACATGGACAGATATCACTGCAGGGATGTCCTCGCATGTGTGTGTCAATCAGTGTGTGCATTGCAGATGTGGTTTTGTTTTGATGACAAATACACATCTCTGACTTTGTGTTCCTGATGGCACCTCCGTCTCATGCAGCCACACATGGAATGGGATGGAGCAGACAGACAGACTCCGAGACACAAAGGGGTGGTAGTGTCGATATGAAGGGATGCAAAAAGCCTTGCAGACAGGCCTTGCTGAGAAGAACTACACCAGCTCCTTCCTGTTTGGGGTTGCTTTATTGAGAGCTGACAGGTCGGCCGGACTTTCCCCAGTGCTCTCTGCCTCTCTCAGAGAACCAGCTGCATCGCCTCTCCCTTGCTCAGCTTTTGGCATGCAGTGGGTGTTGAGAGCAGTTGGATTGAGAGAGCTGCAAAACACAAGGGAGAACAAGGAGTGGCCTTGCTCTGGCGGTGCCCACCATGGGGAAATGCTGGGAGCATGGAAGGAGGGGGATTCAGCCAAAGCACAGCCACGCAAAGCTCCCAGGCTCCTGCCATCGGATGCACTTCTGGCTTCCATTTGCTCTCCAAAAGCCTGCCCTCTCGCAACCATGACGTGCACGCTCAGCCTGGAAGGCTGGGCTGGTGCTGAACTCACCTTCACTCTGCCCATCTCATCCATGTTGGCATCTGGAAGGAGAACCTGAGTTAGTGTCCAGCCACACACAGCAGGCAGGGCTTTCCTACCCCTCACCACCGTTGCCCCATGGTTACGGCTTGCCATGGCAAAGGCATCAGCACTTCACACAGTGCCTAGAGGAGAAGGGTGAAGAAGGGACTGGCACTTACAGAAATGGCTGGGGTCAGCAGAAGAGTCTTGAGCACTACCAGCACCACGCAGAGGCATAGAGAGACCACAGACAAAAGGTGCTGAACATCCTCAGCAACACTTCCTCAACCCCCCTATTTCTGGAGTGTGTCTGTGCTGAGAAGAAGGGGAGGGCCCTGCCATGCCCACAACACCCTCAGCACTGTAGGAGGTTTCTAGAGAGCATGGAAGACAGCTTCCTTACACAGCTGGTTAGTGAGCGTACCTAGGGAGGTGCCCTGCTAGACCTTCTGTTCACAAACAGAGAAGGGCTGGTGGGAGTTGTGGTGGTCAGGAGCTGTCTTGGGCAGAGTGACCACGAAATGGTAGAGTTCCCTATTCTTGGTGAAGTCAGGAAGGGGATCAGTAAAACTGCAGTCTTGGACTTACGGAGGGCTGATTTTGAGCTGTTCAGGACACTGGTTGGCAGAGTCCCTTGGGAGGTGGTTCTGAAGGGCAGAGGAGTCCAGGAAGGCTGGGCACTCTTCAAGAGGGAAATCTTACTGGCTCAGGAGTGGTCTGTCCCACAATGCCCATAGACCAGGCAGCGCGGAAGAAGACCGGCCTGGCTGAACAGAGAGTTATGGCTTGAGCTTAGGAAAAAAAAGAAGGTTTATAACCTGGGAATTATAATTTTAATTAATTAATTAATTAATTATACACTTATATACAATGTATCATTATGTATATCTCTATATTATATTATAATATATTATATTATCTTATATTATATTATATTAATATATAGTATAATATATCATATATTACAAGTATATATTAAATATTATAATATTCTATAATTAATTATTTTGCATTAATTATATTATATTATATCATATCGTATCATGTCATATCATATCATATCATATCATATCATATCATATCATATCATATCATATCATATTATTTATTTTATAATAAATTGTATATATTTAATTATAAATTATATATTAATCTTGGAAGGAAAAGAGGGCAGGCCACTCAGGAGGGCTAAAAGGATGTTGCGAGGTTCTGCAGAGACAAAATTAGACAGGCCAAAGCTCATCTGGAGCTCAATCTGGCTACTGCCATTAAAGATAACAAAAAATAATTTCATAAATACATCAACACAAAAAGGAGGACTAAGGAGAATCTCCATCCTTTACTGGATGCGAGGAGAAACTTAGTAACAAGAGATGAGGAAAAGGAAGAGGTGCTTAATACCTTCTTTACCTCAGTCTTTAGTGGCAACAGTTGTTCTCTGGATACCCAGTACCCTGAGCTGGTGGAAGGGGATGGGGAGCAGAACGTGGCCCTCATAATCCACGAGGAAATAGTTGGCGACCTGCTACAGCACTTGGATGTACCCAAGTCGATGGGGCCAGATGGGATCCACCCGAGGGTACTGAGAGAACCGGCGGAGGATCTGGCCAAGTCTCTTACCATCATTTATCAATAGTCCTGGCTATCAGAGTAGGTTCCAGTTGACCAGTGGCTAGCAAACGTGACGCCCGTCTACAAGAAGTGTTGGAGGGTAGACCCGGGGAAATATAGGCCTGTCAGTTTGACCTCAGTGCCAGGGAAGCTCAAGGAGCAGACTGTTTTGTGTGTCATCACATGGCACTTACAGTGCAACCAGGCGGTCAGGCCCAGTCAGCATGGGTTTATGAAAGGCAGGTCCTGCTTGACAAACCTGATCTCCTTCTATGACAAAGTGATGCGCTGGGTGGATGAGGGAAAGGCTGTGGATGTGGTCTACCTTGACTTCAGTAAGGCTTTTGACACTATTCTCCACAACATTCTCCTCAAGAAACTGGCTGCTCATATGTCTTGGACTGGCGTACACTTCATTGGGTTAAAAACTGGCTGGATAGCCGGACCCAAAGAGTTGTGGTGAATGGAGTCAAATCCAGTTGGAGGCTGGTCACGAGTGGCGTCCCCCAGGGCTCAGTACTGGGGCCAGTACTCTTTAAAATCTTTATCGATGATCTGGATGAGGGAATCGAGTAAACCCTCTTTAAGTTTGCAGATGACACCAAGTTAGGTGCGTGTGTCGATCTGCTTGAGGGTAGGAAGGCTCTGCAGGAGGATCTGGATAGGCTGCACCGATGGGCTGAGGTCAACTGCATGAAGTTCAACAAGGTCAAGTGACGGGTTCTGCACCTGTAGCACAATAACCCCAAGCAGCACTACAGGCTGGGAGATGAGTGGTTGGAAAGCTGCCAGGCAGAGAAGGACCTGGGAGTATTGGTGGATAGTTGGCTGAATATGAGCCAGCAGTGTGCTCAGGTGGCCAAGAAGGCCAACAGCATGCTGGCTTGTATAAGAAACAGTGTGACCACCAGGGCTAGGGAAGTGATTGCCCCCTGTACTCAGTTCTGGCAACGCCGCATCTCAAGTACTGTGTTTAGTTTTGGGCCCCTCACTGCCAGAAAGACATGGAGGTGCGCGAGAGAGTCTAGAGAAGAGCAACGAAGCTGGTGAGGGGTCTGGAGAACAAGTCTTATGAGGAGAGGCTGAGGGAGCTGGGTTTGTTCAGCCTGGAGAAAAGGAGGATCAGGGTCGACCTTATTACTCTCTCTAGATACCTTAAAGGAGGCTGTAGCAAGGTGGGGATTGGTCTATTCTCCCATGTGCCTGGTGACAGGATGAGAGGGAATGGGCTAAAGTGCTAGGGGAGGTTTAGGTTGGATGTTAGGAAAAACTTCTTTACCGAAAGGGTTGTTAAGCATTGAAATGGGCTGCCCAGGGAAGTGGTTCACTCCCCATCCCTGGAGGTCTTTAAAAGACGGTTAGATGTTGAGCTTAGAAATATGGTTTAGTGAAGGACTTGTTAGTATTAGGTCAGAGGTTGGACTAGGTGGTCTTGAAGGTTTCTTCCAACCTAGACGATTCTGTGATTCTGTGATTTCATTAAGTTTCTCCCCACCCAATTCTCCATGCTGTCTAGGTCTCAATGGATGGCAGCACAGCCTTCTGGTGTGTCAGCCATTCCTCCCAGTTTAGCATCATCATCAAACTTGCTGACAGTGCACTCCATTCCCTCATCCAAGTCACTGAAGTATAGATTGACAAGTACTAGTCTCAGTACCGACCCTTGAGGGACTCCACCAGACACAGGCTTCCCACTCGCCTCCACCCCATTGACCAAAACCCTCTGGCTTCTTCCCTTCAGACAGATCACAGTCCACCTCACTACCAGATCACCCTTCACACACTTCAGGTTAGCTGCAAGGATGCTGTGTATGGGAGATGGTGTCAAAGGCTTTACTGAAATCAAGATAGACCACATCCACTGCTTTAATATCATCTATCCCCCCAGTTAGATCCTCATAAAAGGCTCTCAGTTCGGTCAAGCATGACTTCCCCTTGCTGAAGCCATGTTGACTGCCCCTAATGACACTTTTATCCTTGATATGCATAAAGACAACGCCAAGGCTAAGTTGTTCCATCAGCTTTGCAGGGATAGAGGTGAGGCTGACTGGTCTATAGTTACTTGGATCATCCTTCTTTCCCCTTTGGAAGACTGGAGTAAAATTTGCTTTGCTCCAGTCCTCAGGCACCTTTCCTGATGCCCATGACTTTAAAAAGATAATGGATAATGGCCTAGCAATGACTTCCACCAACTCCCTCAGCTCCTGGCATGAGCATCTTGAGCATCCCATCGTGACCCGTGGATTTATGGACATCCAGAAATATTCAGTTTTCTTCTAAACAAAACCACATCTGCAGTGCACACATCAATTGGCAGACTGTCCTGGTTTCAGTTAGAACAGAATTAATTTTCTTCCTAGTAGCTGGTGGAATGCTGTGTTTTGGCTTAGGATGAGAAGAGTGCTGATAACACCCCGATGTTTTAATTGTTGCAGAGCAGTGCTTATACCAAGCCAAGGACATCTCAGCCTTTCGTTCTGTCCTGCCAACAGGCAGGCTGGGGATGCAGTAAGAGCTGGGAGGGGACAGACCCAGGACAGGTGACCCAAACTAGCCAAAGGGGTATTCCATCCCATCTGACGTCATGCTAAACAATATATAGGGGTGGCTAGCCGGGGGGAGGGGGCCGGACTGCTCGGGGTTAGGCTGGGCATCAGTCAGCGGGTGGTGAGCAATTGCATTGTGCATCACTTGTTTGTACATATTATTATTACTTTCCTATTATCACCATTGTAACATTATTGTTATTATTGTTATTATTATATTGTTATTATTATTTTCCTGTCTTATTAAACTGTCTTTATCTCAACTCACGGGCTTCACTTTCCATTTCTCTCCCCCGTCCCAGAGAGGGAGGGGGGAGGGTGAGCGAACGGCTGCGTGGTGTTTAGCTGCCAGCCGGGTTAAACCACGACACAGACACATTCAAGCACGTCCCTGCAGTGATACCAGTCCCTATAGGTCCAAATGTCCATCTGTGTGGGTGCATGGAAGAGCAGCCCTGTGACTTTATCATGCAGTTTAGGAATACATAATTTCCAGTGAGCACAGGGAGATGGTCTCACATGAGGAAAAACCATTGATACACTCATATTATTACTTTGTACACCTGATATATTTTACAGATATTAATTTATTGCAAACAGAGATATGAGTCCTTCAACCTCTTGGCTAGGCACACACAGCCCTTCCCTGTGACAGAAAACCCCAGAAAAGCCCAAAGTGCAACCCCTAGCCCCATGATATGGCTGCAAGAGACCCCTATAAAAGAGTAAAAGCAGCCGTGTGCAAGGCTTCTGTGCCCTTGCCCTGTGGCAGTCCTATCGGGTGTGGGTGCGGATCACCGTGGCATACGTCGTGGTGTCGTTCATATTCTGCACAGGACGAGGCTTTAGGGAGGAAAAGAAATCCTGTTACTTCAGCTGCTGACTGTGAGCCCTGCACAATGAGCGTGCACCAGGCTGCAGGAGTGCAGAAAGGAGCTGTGCACAGCTGTGCCATGACTCACCCTGTCTCGTCGAACATGGGCGATGGTGGAGTCTGTGGGAGCAAAAAAATACACACCATGAGCCCTTGCTGATTGGAGGGGGTGAACCCCCACGAGCTTTGGGCATCAGCTGCCTGGGGCTAACACTCAATGCCTGACCCCTCCCATCACCCTGATCTGGGACGTGCATTAAGCAGCAGTGGAACAGAGATGCTGAGGTTTTGATGTCTTTCCACCATTCTGTGGCATCTCCTCTCTTTGCACAGACAGCACACCTTGCAAACTGCTCTGTGCAAGTGTGGGTAAACAAGGTCGTGCTGCAACTTGTGCTAAGTGCACATCAGGTGGGGATATATCTGTAGCCTTTCACCCAGCCACAACATCTTCCCTTGGCTGCTGCCTGTGGTTTCAGAATGAGCTATAAAATGTTTTCCCCACCAGTGCAAGGAAACAGAGCTACAACTTCAGTTGCTGTGATGTGCTCTGTGTAGTTCTTGAAGCAGAAATGACACTGAAGAGAAACTGAAGAAAGGACAAAAGCAGAGGCTGAAGCAGGGGAAATGCAGCCTGAGGCCAGAGCTGGTGTGGAAGGACCCCCAAGGCAAATGGACTTTGTCCCTGGGAGCACTGGGATGCTGCCATGTCCCTTGTGCAGCCAGCAGCCGCGCTCTGCATGCAAGGAAGAAGCAGGACGTGAGGTGCTGGAGAGAAACCTGGCTTGATGAACAGGCAGGGATTTTGTATGTCCCAGTAGAACATGAAGTGCTGGGATTCCACCTGAGATGGGTGCATGGCTTCCTCCGAGGGAGGACGTAGTACTCACATGAGACTTCATCATGGTCTGTGGTTACCATCTGTGGGCTGTCAACGTGCTGCTGCCTGGAGAGGAATGGAATGGTTGTTGGGTGTGCATTTGTGTTGAGGTTGCCACATAAGAAACGCACTCGGGTCGTGCTTTCCTACATCATGTGGTGAACTGGAGTGCAGCAAATAGCAAGCTCCATCCTCCCTGCCTCCAGCACAGGGAATGCAGCCTCACACACACAGAGAACGCTGCGCCTGGCCAAGGAGCACCCCAGGGCCCCGCCATGCACCCAACTCCCTCCAACAAACCCCACAGCCAGCAGCCCTTGGTGCTCACCTTGGGCATCTCCCTCTGCAGGCACCTGCAAGAAGAACAGGGGCTGAGGTGTGCAGGCCAAGGTGCTGCCCAGCCCTGGCTCCCATCTCGGGGCTGGGGGATGAAGGCTGAAGCTCCCCAGCTCCCTCAGCAGCCTCCCCAGCTGGGCTGCCCACAGCCATCACCCCCAGGCACCGTCTGCCCCAGCTGTGCACCCCCAGGTTCCCCACCACCACCTTTCCCACTGCACCAGCCCTGCAGCAGAATCCCCACGGCCTCAGCCTTTCCCCCTGCCTTCCCCCACTCCCTCACCTTTCCTGATGGCAAACCAGCTGCCTGCAGCCAGGAGGACAAAGCCGACAGCCGCCACTGCAAGCACCATGGTTTTGGGGAGGGCGTGCGGGAGCCAGGCATGGGGAGCTGTGGGACAGAGGGTGTGAGGGCAGCGCGGTGTGATGGGGAGAGGCAGGGAGGAGGACGTGCCCATGCAGCTGGCACAGCTCCTGTCTGGTAAAGCTCCTGCTTGTCCCCATGTCCTGGGGAAGGCAGCACAGCACGCCCACTCCTCATGCTCAGGCCTCTGGGGGTACAGGAGGGAATCACTCACCTGGGGTTGATGGACTTGCTGGGGAACTCACCACTTTGCCTGGCAGGACAAAAGGACACGCTTAGTGTCTACAGTGCACCCAGATCCTTCCCAGAATAAGCCTCAGCCCCATGGCCACATCCCTCCACCGACAGCCAGCACCATCCCCACGGAAGGCATAAAAGTGCCCGCGGCTGTTGTGCCAACATGGGCCCCATGGATCTGCTCTCTAAATTCCCTCGTGAGTGGTTAAGTATAGCTTGGCCAAGGTGTGCCTGCCCATTAAATATGGCACCACCACTCTCATCTTTCTGTGATTCTGGGGGCTAGAGGATCACACAATCACAGAATGGCCAAGGTTGGAAGGGACCTCTGAAAGTCATGGAGTCCAGCCTTCTGCTGAGCAGAATCAAATAGGACAGACTGCACAGAATGGCATCCAGGTGGATTTGGAATATCTCCAGAGGAGACTCCACAGCGTCTCTGGGCAGCCTGTTCCAGTGCTCTGTCACCCTCCCAGTAAAGAAATGCCCCTCATATTCAGATGGAACTTTCTGTGCTCCCATTTGGGCCTGTTGCCTCTCACCCTTTCCCTGGGCACAACTGAAAAGAGACCAGCTCTCAACCCCCTCCCCTCAGATATTTATAGACATGGATGAGGTCTCCCCTCAGTCTACTCTTTTCCAGGCTATAAAGGCTCAGTTCTCTTGGCTCCAGACCTCTGATCATCTTTGAAGCCCTCCTCTGGACTGTCTCCAGTAGTTCTATGCCCCTCCTGAACAAGGAATCCCAGAACTGGGCACAAAATGCTTTGTGTTCCATGCAGGGAAGTGATTCCTTCCAAGGAGCTCTCACACAGAGAACAAATTCCCTCTCCCTTGCCATCACCACCCCACACACACCTCTCTTCAGTCACCCATCCCCACGCTCAACCTCACCTGGGGAGCTGCAGATGTCCTGGGTGGTCACGCCAGCAGCTGCACCTTGGGGCACAGAGGGTTTTGTTTAGAGGGAGTGAGAGCTGGGGCACCCACACACTTGTGCCCATGTCCCTACTGACGGGTCCTTGCCATGTCCTCCCTGATGTGTCCTTGCCCTACTCATGACACTCATCCCACTTGCCCTGCCATAGGCTCATCAATGCACAGGGCAGACCTTGCAGCATCCCTGGCTCATCCCGCATTCATACACATCCCCAGCCCTTGCTCTCTGTGCCTGAGCCCTGCACTGCCCCATCTCTGCAGCAGAGGTGGTGCTGCAGGGACACGGGACCCCTTGAGAACAACTCTCTCTCTCTAGGGGCTGCCTTGGAGGAGAGGGAACACTCCCATGGGGGAACCACCCCAGAGCCTGCTGCAGCACACAGCTCCAGCCTCAGCACAGCCATGTGGTGGCAAGTGCCTCCGTCCCTTCTCACCCCTCCAGCCCGGGGATGTGTCTCACCAGGGACATCCAGGATGCGGCCAACACTGAGGGCAGAGCTCCTCCTGTGTTTCATATCATTCCACTCCTGGTACCCACGTGTATATCTTCCTGCAGTTCTTGACGTGATGTTCAGGACCATGGAGTAGCTCAGCTGCCTTTGCTGGGCTTTCAGACTGTACAGCTCCATCCCATCCTTGCAGAAGATGATTCGTCTTACGGGTGACACCACATGGAGAATACACTGGAGCACAGCTGTGGTACCTGGCTGAGTAGACATGGAGTTCATTTGGAGAGCAGGAGCTCGGAGATCCCCTGGGGGAGACACAGCAGTGAAGGGCTGCCATAGGGCAGAGCTCACAGTGGTTGGGCTTCCAAGTGCCCTGGGTCTGGGAGGGAAGGACTCATGAGTACCTGGGGAGCTGCAGATGTCCTGGGAGCTCATGCTGGCAGCTGTACCAAGGGGCAGAGAGGGATTTGCTGAGAGGAGCAGTGTCCAGGCTCATCCTGATGCCCCTGCCCACATTCTCACTGCTAAGCAGCCACCATCACACTTGCATGTTCTCATGCTGTACCTCTTCAATATCCCCTCAAACAATGCCAATCCCAATCCCATTTTGTGTGGATTTCTTGTTCCAGGTTAATCCCATAGCTCCGTAAAGAATTCAGCACTCCTAGAGCCTCAGAGCAAACCTCCAGACAATTTATGGTGCTGGAAATGTGTGCCCCTTGCTCAGACCTACATTATACCTGGAGGAAACAATTGCCATCTAGCCTTCCCCAAAACAGCTCTCCTATACAGAGCTGCACACCTGCCCCACACATGCTGTCCCCATCCTCCCCTCTGCCCATCATTGGTCTGTCCTGCCCCAAGCAGCAGACCTCCAGCCCTCAGCCCCCACATCCAGCAATGCCCCAACTCACAGAACATCAGCAGCAGGACGGCAGGGCCAGAAGGAGACAGCCTTGCCCATGGCACGTGCTGCAGCATCTTTTGGGGTGCTGCTTTTGGGGAGTACCCTCTGTTTCAGGTGTCTGCTTTGCTGTGAGATGGGGACGGTGGGACAGAGGCTTGCAGTGCAGCTGGGAGCTGTGCTGTGGGCTTTTTGTGGCCACCTGAGCCTGGCCCACAGGCAGAGGCTCTAATTAGCGGGGCCCTACCCTTCTGTATCTGCTTCAGTTTGAGAGACCCCACTCTTATTTTTATCCTCTCACACACCAAAGCACGCACTTTTTTTACTTCTATCTTAGCGACGGCATCCTCCTTGCAAAGCCCTTCTGCTCTTTATCCCAACACTGCCCATTGTTATACCCTCTTCTGAACACACCCTCTCTGACACCACAGTTTTAACAAGTATTTCAAGGGCAGCATCCCCCCTGCAAAGCCCTCCTACCCCTTGTCCACTCAGCTTTGTCTTCTTCTGATTACATCACTCTGCTTTTCTTCAACGTCTCTACAAAACATGACAGCGTCAGGGGAATCCTGCACCGAGGCCTAAGTGACTTCAGAGCTCTGGGGCAGTTGCCAAGGCTGTTGGCAGATTTCTCCTTCATCCTGTTGGTGAATCGTCTTATGAAGAACTCTCAGGGAGTCTCAGCTGGGGCCATACTGCTGCCAGCACAGCACTGTGGGAGCCATCTGCACCCACACTTTGACCCTCATGCGACCACACAATATCCAGGAAAGGAAGAGGCTTCGTCCTGAAGGCACCTGAGCTCCCCCACGCTGCTCTCTCAATTCCCTTCCTCAAAATGCTCTGCTCTTAATCAGACAAAGGGCTTCTGAACAATATCCAGCCAAGTGCTTCCGTGCCCCTGCACCCAATAGCCTCATTCCAGCCTTTAACACTCCATGATATGGCTCAATCTTTCCAGAGTTTGTTGAGTGACCTGGGATGTGCTAGACCCAAGGAATGCTTTGTTTCTGGGCCCATGGCCCACCATTTTCCTTTGGGCATGACTCCCTGGCTCGCTTTTGGCACTTGGAGCATCATGGGCTTCTGATCCTCAACAGCCTGGCTCCAGAAGGCAGAGGACAACCTCAGCTTTCTCCTGCTCTTTCCTGCCGAAGGCTCCTGGCCAGGCCTTTTTCCCCACCTGCAGTGTGAAGCACCACTGGCACAGCTGGGCCTGTACACATAGGCCCAAGGGCTCCCACTGCAGCCTTTTGAACACCCACTTTCACCTCTTCCCACTTCCAAGTGCTCTTCTTTCAGGTTACTTCTTAGGGAGGGCTCAGAAGCTCCCTACAGCATGCAATATGCCTTCTCCAGAAACCCACAAGGCCTAAGAAACCTTGAGTTTCTTTCCTTTTAGCTGGTAGGGATGCACTTGTTACCTCATTGATCTTTCTCAGTGGGATATAGCAACATCCACCTTGCCATTTTACACCCAGGTTTCACATTTCATGTGCAGGTCCCTTGACCTTTCTCTGGACAATGGCAAAACCAGCCTTCAGAAGAATTTGGATAATTTTCATCCCTTTCTCAAAGACTTCCTCTGCTTTGCTGCCCCACATGAGGCTGCCATCAATGCACTGCAGGTGCTCAGGAGCTTGCCCTTGTTCCACAGCCATCTGCATTACTCCATGGCAAACGGCAGGGCTGTGTTTGCACCCTCCTCACTGTTCATTGCAGGTGTATTGGACGCCCTTCCAAGGGAAAGCAAACTGTGGCCTTCACTCTGCAGCTGTATTGGGGTTATATGGGCAGGTAGAGGGGGTCTGCAGAGGTGTCCTCGGTAGTAAGCTGCCTCCTATTTCAAAAAGGGCCTGTGTCAGACTGTGAAAAAGGGACCTGCTGCAGGCCAAAGACGAGCCAAAAATTGATGTTGATTGTACCTATGTGAGAGCATATTTAAGAAGGGAAGTAAACCTGCTGCACAACAACTGGTAGAGGGAGGAGTGAGAACCAGCCCTGCAGGCACCAAGGTCAGTGCAGCAGGAGGGCAGGAGGTGCTCCAGGTATGCAGCACGAGTTCTCCTGAGGCCTGTGCAGAGGCCCCTGGTGGAGCAGGCTGTCCCCCTGCACTCTTGGGTCCCACATGGAGCAGATCTCAACGTTGCAGCCCGTGGAGGAGCCCCCAGTGGGGCAGGTGGCTGTGGCTGATGGAGGAGGCTGTGACCCATGGAGAGGCCCCACAGGACCAGGCCCAAGGCCGGAGCTGCAGCTCGTGGAGAGGAGCACATGCAGAACCAGGTGGTCTGGTGTCGGGTTAAGGGGTGTAGCCGATTAACCGTTATGGGTCTGGTCGGATTCATGGTACTGAACTATCACAATCACAGATTCACCAATACCGCATTAACCATTAGGCGCCTGGTTGGATTCAAAGCACTGAACTACCATGGTCAGGGATTCACCAAAAACGTATAACCACCCTTGGTGTAGTTGTGTTTCATGAGAACTATTGTAATAAATGACTAAGTCCCAAATAGGATTACAAAATTTACAACTTATTAAATGGATAGAGGTAAGCAAAGAGCAGTGGGTGCGCAAGGAGTCTCTGCTCCACCAAGACGCACACCAGTTACATCAGGCATCTGATTTTTATGCTCCTAGGCTCCTACATGTACACTGCTACATTAGTACTTCTAGAAAAGGCAGGGTTATTATAGTTAGATCCCGGAATCCAAACCCTCCTATTGGTGCATGCGTATCAGTCTCCAGTTACTCTCTGGGGATCTCTCGTGCTGAAGGATCGTATCGTTCGCCCTGGCTTTTTTTCTTGTCCTTCTCCTTTGTCCATCTTGGCCAGATGTCAGAGACTTGTGCAGCATCCCCTGCAAGCTTTGTCTTTGAGACGTCCTTCAGCTTTCCCCTTCTACTCAATCTCTTGGCCAGATATCAGAAACTTGCATAGTGTTCCATGCAATAGTCATAATAGGTAGCAGTTATTCTGAAACCCCTTTGTTCTCTTATCCCCTATTGACACAAATTGCTAGAGTCAACTAGTGACTCTAGTCAAGCATATCTTAGTTATGATTGGTGAAATGTTATCCCATTTCGGTTAAAGTAAAAGACTCCAAGAAACTCAGAGTGCATGCTCAGTGAGGGGTGGTCACACATTGGAGGCAGGTAGCTTTTGGGATGGAGGTGTGTTTTGGTATTATAATGATATTACAGTGAGGAAAAGTACACTATGGTACAGCGTTTGTTAAAACATGACAGGTCCTTCTCTCAGGGTAGCAAAAAGTGTGGTTTATCGGTCTCGGTGTGCACAAGAACAATCGAGTCCCTACATGTTCACAGAGCCTAGCCGTGTCTCCACAGTGGAGCGGTGCCTCCACTCCACTCTATGCTCCGTGCTGTTCCTTAGAGCTAGCACACCAGGTTCCCCCAGTGTGATAGCATCTAAGCTTGGAAGCTTAGGGAATGCTTAGGTAATGCAGCTACACCCTACCCTGAAAGACTCTTCAATGCTGTACATTTTCTTTAAAATGTGAATGTTAGGTTTATTTTCCTAGTTACTTTAGGCAATTGCACCACACTAGCTGAAGGCTGCTCACTAGTAGTGTACTCCAGAGATCCAAATTACGTCCAATTCCATTCAACATCTTCATTACTCTCAGGATGTTGGTCAGAGGTTACCCTCAGAAAGTCTGCAGCTGGCACCACAGTGCGATTCCCTCACCAGGGAGGGTTGGAGGCTATATGAGAATGAGGGAGTAGCTCCATCCACCCAACTCTGTATATTCCCTTTGAGGAAGAGTATCCTGGAGGCTTGTGCTGTGAAACATGCATGCATGGGACTGAAGGAAGCTGTGAGACAAGTGCTTTGATGAAGGCATGGGAGGTGAGGGACTGTGCTTGCAGGAAGGAGCGTGAAACCCATGTCCCCTCCAGCTCTGCCTCCAATACAGCTCTCGCTGAGTTTTGAACCCATTTTCCCACCCCCTATTCCCTCCATGCAGTCCGGCATCCTCATGCCTCCCAGCTGAGCAGCTCCTCTCCTGCCTGCACCCATCTTATCCCAGAGTCCCCCACTGCACACCAAAGCCCCAGATGTCAGCACTGGGAGAAGGGATATTTTGCCTCCTTCCAGGTATTGGTGTGGGATGGCTAAAACCCCATAGTGCAAGGCTGGGGATGGTCTATGGGTGTAGGGACCAGACATGCTGATACCCCATCCCCACCTGCCCCACAGCTGGATGCCCCCATGCACAATGTCCCTGCTCAGGGCTGTCTCCTGGGGATGGTGTGTTGAGAGACAGAAGACCCAGCAAAAGGGATGCATGTGAGTGGGGTGCAGAGTGCCAGGCATAGCCACCCCCTGGACCTCTGAATGGCCTCAGCCACCCTCACAGCAGCACTTTTCCATGCCAATCTGCCAGGGCAATGCCAGTAGGTAGGGGAACTCTTGGGTGGCAGGGCAAAGGGAACAGCAGCTCCCTCGCAGGACACATGGCCCCATATGGCAGTCACAGCTCTCCAAGCTCTGCTCACTTTCTTCCCTCTCAAATATAGAGCAGCAACATCAGATAGTCCATTCTGAACCAATCCTTTATAACTCGCCTCCCACAGGACCAATACCCACCAAGATGCCTCCAACAGGGCACCATAACCACCTGGGGATGTGCCCATTGTGGTCGGCACCTTGGGCACAGGGAGGTGCTGGAGTGATGCAGGAGCTGCAGAGCATGGCTGCCTGGGGATACAGCTATGACTTCATCCCCTCGTGTTCTCCCGGTATGCAGAGGTGGATCCTGTGATGTAGATGTGATTCTGAGAGCAAGCAGGGCAGCCGTGTGGGTGCTGGGGTTGAACCGAGCTGGGAGCGTCTGCGATCCAGTGGTAATCCTTGATGTGAGCAGAGAGCAGGGTCTGAGCCAAGGGAAGCAGAGCAGTGGCAGCACATCCCTTGGGCATGCTGCCCCAGCTGCCTTGAGACCAACGGCAGCGGGAGTCTGGCAAATGTGTGGGGGTCAAGCTCTGAGCATGAGGGAACAAACTGGGGACAGCATGGAGCCCAGGGGGACATCAGAGCTCCATGGGGACTGGGACGTCTCCAGGCTCCCTGGCCTCGTTGGCACTGTGGCTGCATCTCTCCAGGAGGAGGGTGATGATGGGGGCAGACAGCAGCAGGAGCAGGCTGAGGGCAGAGCGCAGGATCCAGACCTCCAGGGGCATGGCTGACCCTGGGAGAGAGGAGGAACACAGTGTGGCCAAGGCAAGTCTTGGAGGACAGCAGTGCTGGGAAGGGCTGATGAGCAATGTCTCACCTCTGGAAGGGAGCTGGACCTTGTGTGAGGGACTGCTGCCTGTGGGAGACATGAACATGCCGTGAGTCCCTTGAAGTCTTTTTTGGGACAATCCCAGATGCTGAGGAGGTGCTGAGCTCATGTCTTGCTTCCTCGAGCACACAAGGAACATGAGCAAGCCTTTGCATGTAAGTTCCCAGACACCGATTTGTAAAGGTTAGAGGGGCATCCTAGAGCAGTAGTGGAACACCCCAGGGACCATAGACAACCCCAGCCCATGTTCTCTATTCCAGTGCCCGATGCAGCCCTATCTCTGCTGCAGAAGCACTACAGGAGGGACAGGGGCATGTCTGAGTGCAGCTCTTTCTCTAGCGGCTGCCTTACAGGAGAGGGAACACTCCCATGGTGGATCTACACCACAGTCATGCCCTACCTGCTGCAGCACACAGCTCCAGCCTCTGCAGCATCCCCATCCCTTCTGTCCAAACCACCCTGGGGCCATGTCTCACCTGGCACAGAAAGGGTCCGGGGAGCACTGAGAGCAGAGTTCTTCACCCAGTTTTTCTCGTTCTTCTTCTGATACCCACATGTGTACGTCCCAGCACTTCTCGAGGTGATGGTCAGGACAAGAGAGTAGTTGATGCTCCCATGCTGGGCTTTCAGGCTGAACTCCTCCAGCCCATTCTTGCAGAAGAACACACGTGTAGCAGGAAACTGCTCATCAATGGTACATTGAACCAAAACTGTTTCCCCCTCCTGGGCACTGGAAGCGTTCAGGTACAGGACTGGAGCCTGCTTGTTACCTGCAAAGAAGGCACAGGAATTCCCCAGGCAAGCGTTAGTGACTGCTGGGTTGCAAAACCAACTGCATGCCAAGGCTGGGAGAGTCTGCTCTCCTAAGGTTTACAGGGTCTGCTCTCCTGGGGTTTACAGGGGGAATTGTGAGGGAATAATCCCCTTTCTCTTCCCATCTCCTTCCCCAGGACACGTTCATTTTTGGGACCCACCTCCATGCCCCTGCAATCCTGGAGAGCTGCAGATGTCCTGGGTGGTCAAGACAGCACCTGCAACATGGGGAAGATAGGGCTTTGCTTAGAAGGGCAGAGACCTCCTCCCTCCCCAAAGCATCTCTGCCCCACAATGCTGCATGCCTGCCCCACACACGCTGTCCCCATCCTCCCCTCTGCCCACCACTGGCCTGTCCTGCCAGTAGCAGCCCTCTAGCCCTCAGCTCCCACACTCAGCAATGCCCCAACTCACAGAGTGCCAGCAGCAGGATGGCAGGGCCAGAAGGAGACAGCCTTGCCCATGGCACCTGCCCCAGCATCTTTTGGGGTGATGCTTTTGGGGAGCAGCTTCTGCTTCAGGTGTCTGCTTTGCTGTGAGCTGGGGATGGTGGGACAGAGGCTTGCAGTGCAGCTGGGAGCTGTGCTGTGGGCTTTCTGAGGCCGCCTGAGCCTGGCCCACAGAGTAACCTTTCTCAGTCCCCGCTACATCCGCTGTTTTTGTTGAGCCCCCGCTGTTATTTCTGTCCTCTCACACACCGCAACTCTTGCTGTTTTTATCTGTATCTCAAGGGCAGTATTTTTCCTACATGGCCTCCTGCCCCTTTTCCCTTTGCCAGATTTGTCTCATAGTTTTACAGGTCTCCATTAAGCTAGGAAGCATGTACAGCTTCTCCCAAATACATTTCTGTCCCTTCCACACCCATGTGGGCACAGCACTGCTGCATCCCCTGCCGATACTCAGCCTCCTGTTGCTTGTGCAATGCTGTGCAGCCTGAGCCCCTCTGCCAGCCAGTTGTACTATTATCATTATTATTGTTATTTTTATTGCTGTAATAAATGGCTCAGTCTACAAAATAGAACTATAATCAAAGTTTACAATTTATTAAAGGAATAGAGTTAACCAAACAGCGCAGAGCGCAGGATCCAGACCTCCAGGGCCATGGCTGACCCTGGGAGAGACGAGGAACACAGTGTGGCCAAGGCAAGCCTTGAAGGACGGCTGTGCTGGGAAAGGCTGATGAACAATGGCTCACCCGTGGAAGGGAGCTGGGCCTTGTGTGAGGGGCTGCTGTCTGTGGGAGACATGAACATGCTGTGAGTTTATGGAGCTTTGTGCAGGGACAATCCCAGATGCTGAGCAGACCCTGAGCTCGTGTCTTGCTTCCTTGTATACATGGTGGTCATTAACAACTGAGCTCATGAAGATTCCCAGACAGAGATTAGTACAAGTTTGAGGGAGAGCTTGAGGCAGTAGAGGCACAGGCCAGGGCCTACTGATATCCCCAACCCTTACTTTTTTTACATGGGCACTGCAGAGCCCCATGTCTCAGCAGAGGTGCTACTGCACATACAGGGGAAAACCTGAGAACAGTTTTACATCCAGGGTCTCCTGTGGAGTAGGGGGAACACTCCCGAGGGGGAATCACACCTGAGCCATGCCCTGTTGATGAAGCACACAGCTCCAGCTTCTGCACTGTCCACATCCCACTGACCCCACAGCCCTGATGAAGGGTCATGTCTCACCTGGCACAGACAGGGTCCAAGGAGCACTGAAAGGAGAACACCCGAACTGACTGAGGACTGGCCATGAGGACACTGAGCATTCCCTTCATTCCCAGGGAAGTCTGTGGTCTATCAGAGCCTGGATCAGAGATATCACCAGGACACTCATCAGCCCGCTGTGCCTCACATACTACTATCTATTGACGATATTGCAGACAGCTGTGGAGGAAGCTGTGTCCTGTAGTCTGAGGGGAATGAAGAAATCTTCCAAGGCCTTGGGACGGTTGGTGAAAGACTTGTATGAATGGGGCTGTATGTATGAATGGGGTTGTAGGCAGCTGTAGCAGGGCTTGTAGCAATGCGGCAGTGCCCCCACAGAGATGAAGACCAGGAGGCCTCCCACCCCTCTCGGGGTGAAATCAGCATGCTCAGCTCCTTCCCTGAAGTGCCTGGACACAAATGCATTCAGCATGTGGAATAAGAAGGAGAAGTTAGAAATCTGTGTTTGGTCAGAAGACTGAGATCTGGTGGCAGTTACAGAGACATGGTGGGACAGCTCACGTGGCTGGAATGTGGACATGGATGGCTATGTCCTGCTCAGGAAGACAGGCCAGCAAGGTGAGGTGGTAGAATTCCTCTTCATGTGAGAGAGCAACTCCATTGTATTGAGTACTGTCCAGGGGCAGATGAGGAGCGAGTTGAGAGTCTGTGGGTGAGAATTAAGGGGCAGGCTGGCATGGAGGATACTGTTATGGGTGTGTGTTACAGGCAACCAGAGCAGGATGCATAAGCTGAAGAGGCCTTCTACAGGCATCTGAGTGCAGCCTCACGATCAAATCCATGGTTATCGTGGGGGATTTTGCTAGGTCTCCTTGATGTTGTTGTCACTAACAAGGAGGGGCTGGTTGACATGGTGAATCACAGAATCACAAATTGGAGGGATTGAAAGGGACCTCAAGAGATCATCGGGTCCAACCCCCCTGCCAATGCAGTTAGCCTACAGCAGGTTGCCCAGGTAGCCGTCCAGACAGGACTTGAATATCTCCAGAGAAGGAGAGTCCACAAGCTCCCTGGGCAGCATGTTCCAGTGCTCTGTCACCCTCACTGTGAAGAAGTTCTTTCGTGTGTTGGTGTGGAACTTCCAGTGCTCCATTTTTTGACCGTTGCCCCTTCTTCTGTCCCCACAAAAAACTGAGAAGAGCCAAATCCCACTGTCTCCCACACTTAAGATATTTGTATACATTGATAAGGTCTCCTCTAAAGTCCTCTCTTCTCAAGGCTGAAGTTTGAGGCCAGCCTTGGTTGCAGAGACAATGAGATGGTGCAGTTCAGGACCTCATGTGTCAGGAACAGAATAGCAAGCAGAATCACAACCCTGGACTTCAGTAGGGACAACTTTGGCCTTTTCACGCAATTGCTAGAGGAAATCCCATAGGACAAACAAAAGGGCTTCTACAAATACTTTGCAGATAAAAGGCACACTAGAGGCAACGGAGGCCCTCTGATGAAAGAGGTAGGTACCCTGGCATGGTTTAACTAAACACCGCACAGCCGTTAACTCACCCTCCCCGCTCGTGCTCCAGGATGTGAGAGTGAAACGGGAAAGTGAAACCTGTGAGTTGAGATAAAGACAGTTTATTCAGACAGGAAAATAATAATAACAACAATGTGAAATATGTTCATCTGATTCGTGTCAATATGGAAAAATGCTAGGGCTGCATGGAATAATGAATGTGACCTTCTGTCTTACATACCCTTGTGTAACCACAAGTCTAAGAAAAGCAGAGTGGTTAATCTCTACAGTTCTTGTATCTTGCAAAGGAATGGTCCAGCAATTCGTGTCAATAGAGAGCTTGAAGGGAAATGAATTTGTAGGCTTTCCCTACAAATGGGTGGGTGTGGAAAGGATAGAAATGGATTTTGAACAGACTGCAGATGTTTGCTAGCCTGATGGAGAGCTGCAAAGCTATGAGCTAAGTCTGTCAATAGGAAAAGATGAAGGAGGCCTTTGTAGGAAGAATATTGCCCTTGAGATACATGTAAAAACAGCAGGAGATGCAGTGTGCAAGAGGACAGAAATAACAGCGGGTGCTCAAAAAAAGCAGCGGATGTAAAAGGGGTGGAGGCATGGCCCTGCTGATGACAGAGATGCTTAGTGTGACCAAGGCACATGCGGCCACAGAAAGCCCACAGGACAGCTCCCGGCTGCACTGCAAGCCTCTGTCCCACCATCCCCAGCACAGAGCAAAGCAGATACATGAAGCCGACGCTGCTCCCCAAAAGCATCACCCCAAAAGATGCTGGGGCAGGTGCCATGGACAAGGCTGTCTCCTTCTGGCCCTGCCGTCCTGCTGCTGGCACTCTGTGAGTTGTGGCATTGCTGGGTGTGGGGGCTGAGGGCTGGAGGGCTGCTGCTGGGAGCAGGACAGGCCAGTGGTGGGCACAGGGGAGGATGGGGACAGCATGTGTGGGGCAGGTGTGCAGCACCGTGGGGCAGACTTTGTTTGGGGAGGGCAGGATTGGGATGGCTTCCTCCAGGTATGATACAGATCTGAGCAAGGGGCACACTTCTCCAGCACCATAAATTCTCTGGAGTGTTGCTCTCAGACTCTAAAACTGCTGAGGTCTTTACGGAGCGATTGGACTTACCTGGAACAAGGAATCCAGCCAAAATGGGATTGGAAGTGGCATTGTTTGAGGGGGTATTGAAGAGGTACAGCATGAGAACATGCAGGTGTGATGGTGGCTGCTTAGCAGTGAGGATGTGGGCAGGGGCATCAGGATGAGCCTGGACACTGCTCCTCTCAGCGAATCCCTCTCTGCCCCTTGGTGCAGGTGGCAGCATGAGCTCCCAGGACATCTGCAGCTCCCCAGGTACTCATGAGTCCTTCCCTCCCAGACCCAGGGCACTTGGAAGCCCAACCACTGTGAGCTCTGCCCTATGGCAGCCCTTCACTGCTGTGTCTCCCCCAGGGGATCTCCTGGCTCCTGCTCTCCAAATGAACGCAACTTCTGCTCAGCCAGGTACAACAGTTGTGCTCCAGTGTATTCTCCATGTGGTGTCACCCGTAAGAATAATCATTTTCTGCAAGGATGGGAAGGAGGTGTACAGTCTGAAAGCCCAGCAAGGGCAGCTGAGCTACTCCATGGTCCTGAACATCACGTCAAGAACTGCAGGAAGATATACATGTGGGTACCAGGAGAGGAATGAGATGAAACACATGAGGAGCTCTGCCCTCAGTGCTGGCCAAATCCTGGATGTCCCTGGTGAGACACATCCCCGGGCTGGAGGGGTGAGAAGGGATGGAGGCACTTGCCACCACATGGCTGTGCTGAGGCTGGAGCTGTGTGCTGCAGCAGGCTCTGGGGTGATTTCCTCACAGGAGTGTTCCCTCTCCTCCAAGGCAGCCCCTAGAGAGAGAGAGTTGTTCTCAAGGGGTCCCGTGTCCCTGCAGCACCACCTGTGCTGCAAATATGGAGCATGGGGCATGCTTCAACATCTGCCCTGTGCATTGATGAGCCTATGGCAGGAGAAAAGTGGAGATTGTCATAAGCTGGGTAGTTACTTATGTGTGAAGAAGAACTCTACATTTCTGGCTCTTAAAATGGGTCTGGAACTCTAGGGTGAGAACAGGGAGATATTGGAGTTCTTTGGTATTTGGAGACCTCTGCGTGGAACATCAAACCAGCTGAAAGGGACATGGTATTGAACCAAGGGAGAAGACCACAGGGGTGCTGGATTGAGATGCAGGGGTGACAAGGTGCCTGCACGGCAAGGACACAGCAGTAGGGACATGGCAAGGACCCAGCAGCAGGGACATGGGCACAAGCGTGTGGGTGCTCCAGCTCTCACTCCCTCTAAGAAAAACCCTCTGTGCCCCAAGGTGCAGCTGCTGGCGTGACCACCCAGGACATCTGCAGCTCCCCAGGTGAGGTTGAGCGTGGGGATGTGTGACTGAAGAGAGGTGTGTGTGGGGTGGTGATGGCAAGGGAGAGGGAATTTGTTCTCTGTGTGAGAGCTCCTTGGAAGGAATCACTTCCCTGCATGGAACACAAAGCATTTTGTGCCCAGTTCTGGGATTCCTTGTTCAGGAGGGGCATAGAAGAACTGGAGACAGTCCAGAGGAGGGCTTCAAAGATGATCAGAGGTCTGGAGCCAAGAGAACTGAGCCTTTATAGCCTGGAAAAGAGTAGACTGAGGGGAGACCTCATCCATGTCTATAAATATCTGAGGGGAGGGGGTTGAGAGCTGGTCTCTTTTCAGTTGTGCCCAGGGAAAGGGTGAGAGGCAACAGGCCCAAATGGGAGCACAGAAAGTTCCATCTGAATATGAGGGGCATTTCTTTACTGGGAGGGTGACAGAGCACTGGAACAGGCTGCCCAGAGACGCTGTGGAGTCTCCTCTGGAGATATTCCAAATCCACCTGGATGCCATTCTGTGCAGTCTGTCCTAGCTGATCCTGCTCAGCAAAAGGCTGGACTCCATGACTTTCAGAGGTCCCTTCCAACCTTGGCCATTCTGTGATTGTGTGATCCTCTAGCCCCCAGAATCACAGACAGATGAGAGTGGTGGTGCCATATTTAATCGACAGGTACACCTTGGCCAAGCTATACTTAACCACTCATGAGGGAATTTAGACAGCAAATCCATGGGGGCCCATGTTGGCACAACAGCCGCGGGCACTTTTATGCCTTCTGTGGGGATGGTGCTGGCTGTCGGTGGAGGGATGTGGCCATGGGGCTAAGGCTCATTGTGGGAAGGATCTGGGTGCACTGTAGACACTAAGCGTGTCCTTTTGTCCTGCCAGGCAATGTGGTGAGTTCCCCAGCAAGTCCACCACCCCCAGGTGAGTGATTCCCTCCTGCACCTCCTGTACCCCCAGGTGAGTGATTCTCTCCTGCATCTCCAGGATTTCTAGGTCCCCCTGTCCCTGCAGCACCACCTCTGCTGCAGACATGGGGCTGTGCAGGGCTCATGCACAAAGAAGAAGGGCTGGGGATATGAATGGATGCTGGGTTGAGCCAGGGTTGCTCCAAGGTCTGCCCTGTACATTGATGAGCCTATGGCAGGGCAAGTAGAGTAATTGTCATGAGCTGAGCCGTAATGTACGTGTGAGCAAGGGGACAATATTTCTGGCACTAAAACTGTAGCTGGAGCCATATTGCGAAAGGAGTGATATTGGAGTGCTCAGGGATCCAGGGACCTCTCCCTGGAAAAACAAACCAACCAAAAAATGGCTAGGGATGGACACAGGGCAGAACACCTCTGCTGCAGACTTGAGGTGTTGCATGGCCCATGCATAAAAAACATGGGCTCGGGATGTTGATGGACCCCGGGCTCTGTCAATACTGCTCCAAGTTTTCCCTCTAAACTTTATGAACCTATGAAAATCAATTTACACAACCTCGGTTGTTCATTTTGGCCATTTGCTCCAGGAAGCAATACAAGAGATCAGGGTCTGCTCAGCATCTGGGATTGCCCCAACTCGGAGGTCAAGGGACTCACAGCATGTTCATGTCTCCCACAGGCAGCAGCCCCTCACACAAGGTCCAGCTCCCTTCCAGAGGTGAGACATTGCTCATCAGCCCTTCCCAGCACAGCCGTCCTCCAAGGCTTGCCTTGGCCACACTGTGTTCCTCCTCTCTCCCAGGGTCAGCCATGCCCCTGGAGGTCTGGATCCTGCGCTCTGCCCTCAGCCTACTCCTGCTGCTGTCTGCCCCCATCATCACCCTCCTCCTGGAGAGATGCAGATACAGTGCCAACGAGGCCAGGGAGCCTGGAGACGTCCCTGTCCCCATGGTGCTCTGATGTCCTCCTGGGCTCCATGCTGTCCCCAGTTTCCTCCACATGCTCAGAACATGACCCCCACACATTTGTCAGACTCCCGCTGCCGTTGGTCTCAAGGCAGCTGGGGCAGCATGCCCAAGAGATGTGCTGCCACTGCTCTGCTTCCCTTGGCTCAGATCCTGCTCTCTGCTCACATCAAGGATTGCCACCGGATCGCTCACCCTTCCGGCTGCCTTCAACCCCAACACCCACGTGGCTTCACCCCTCCCCACAGAATCACATCTTCAATGCTGGATCCACCTCTGCATACCAGGAGAACACGAGGGGAAGGAGTCACGGCTGCAACCCCAAGCAGCCATGCTCTGCAGCTCCTGCATCACTCCAGCACCTTCCTGTGCCCAAGGTGGTGCTGACCGCAATGGGCACATCCCCAGGTGGTTATGGTGCCCTGTGTGGAGGCACCTTGGTGTGTATTGGTCCTGTGGGAGGTGGGTTATAAAGGATCTGTTCAGAATGCACCATCTGATGTTGCTGCTCTATATTTGAGAGGGAAGCCAGTGAGCAGAGCTGGGAGAGCTCCTCTTTGACTGCCTTGTGGGGCCATGTGTCTTGCAAGGGAGCTCCTGTTCTCTGTGCCGCGCCACCCAAGAGTTCCCCTACCTACTGGCATTGCCCTGGCTGATGTGTCATGGAAAAGTGCCTGAGATCTGAGGATGGCTGAGGCCATGCAAAGGTCCAGGGGGTGGCCATGCCTGGCACTCTGCATCCCGTGCCTACCCATCCTTGTGCTGGATCTTCTGTCTCTCAACGCGCCATCTCCAGGAGACAGCCCTGAGCAGGGACATTGTGCATGGGGGCATCCAGCTTTGGGGCAGGTGGGGATGGGGTCTCAGCATGGCTGGCCCCAACACCCACAGCCCATCCCCAGCCTTGCACCATGGGTTTTTTTACATTCCACACCAATACCTGCAGGGACCATGAAGGAGCCAAGGTGTCCCCACTGTGCAGCTCCCAGTGCTGACATCTGGGGCCTTGGTGTGCAGTGGGGGACTCTGTGACAAGATGGATGCAGGCAGGAGAGGAGCTGCTCAGATGGGAGACACAAGGCTGCATGGCTGCATGGAGAGAATAGGGGATAGGAAAATGGGTTCAAAACTCAGGAAGAGCTGCTTGGAGGCAGAGCTGGAGGGGACGTGGGTTTCACGTTCCTTCCTGCAACCACAGTCCCTCACCTCCCATGCCTTCATCAAAGCACTTGTCTCACAGCTTCCTTCAGGCCCATGCATGCATGTTTCACAGCACAAGCCTCCAGGATACTCTTTCTCAAAGGGAATATACAGAGTTGGGTGGATGGATCCACTCCCTCATTCTCATATAGCCTCCAACCCTCCCTGGTGAGCCAATCGCACTGTGGTGCCAGCTGCAAGTTTTCTGCGGGTAACCTCTGACCAGCATCCTGAGAGTAATGAAGACGTTGAATGGAATTGGACGTAATTTGGATCTCTGGAGTACACTACTAGTGAGCAGCCTTCAGCTAGTGTGGTGCAATTGCCTAAAGTAACTAGGAAAATAAAATTAACATTCACGTTTTAAAGAAAATGCACAGCATTGAAGAGGCTTTCAGGGTAGGGTGTAGCTGCATTACCTAAGCATTCCCTAAGTTTCCAAGCTTAGATGCTATCACACTGGGGGAACCTGGTGTGCTAGCTCTAAGGAACAGCACGGAGCATAGAGTGGAGTGGAGACACCGCAGCTAGGCTCTGTGAACATGTAGGGACTCGATTGTTCTTGTGCACACCGAGACCGATAAACCACACTTTTTGCTACCCTGAGACAAGGACCTGTCATGTTTTAACAAACGCTGTACCATAGTGTACTTTTCCTCACTGTAATATCATTATAATACCAAAACACACCTCCATCCCAAAAGCTACCTGCCTCCAATGTGCGACCACCCCACACTTTGCATGCACTCTGAGTTTCTCGGAGCCTTTTTCTTTAACTGAAATGGGAGAACGTTTCACCAATCATAACTAAGATATGCTTGACTAGAGTCACTCAAGCTCCACCTAAAAGATAGAAAATAATATAAATTGGCCTAAGAGAGAGGGGATGTTGGGGAAGATACCACTGTCAGGGGAGATACCACCCCAAGGGAATACTGCATCCTGAGGACCTCCTGACTCCTGGGTTCAGTTGTCGGGCTGAGCTTCTCTTCCACCCTCTGCCCCATTGGGAGGACTTTGGGTGAGATTTGAACACTTGGTTATACTGTGTGTCTCCGTGGAAACTTTGAAATCTCTATAGAGTCTTTGTGTTTTTTAACACATTAATTTCCAGGCTGCGCACCTGTGTCACCTGTGTATTTCAGGCATGCTAGCTTGCTTTTGCAGACAGTAACTATGGCTGGCAATCCAAAGAACCTGTGTACCTGTTGCTTTAATAAATTGCACTTGAATGCATTGTTCCTACCCATGATAGTGTGAAATGTGTTCATCTGATTCGTGTCAATATGGAACAATCCTAGGGCCACATGATATGATGAAATGTGACCTTCTGTCTTTCATACCCTTGTATAACCACAAGTCTAAGAAAAACAGGGTGGTTAATGCATATAGTTCTTGTATCTTGCAAAGGAATGTTCCAGCAATTTGTGTCAATAAGGGATAAGAGAAGAATGGGATTTCAGAATAACTGCTACCTATTATGACTATTGCATGGGACACTATGCAAGTCTCTGATATGTGGCCAAGAGATTAAGGAGAAGGGGAAAGCTGAAGGATGACTCAAAGACAAAGCTTGCAGGGGATGCTGCACAAGTCTCTGATGTAACTGATGTGCATCTCGGTGGAGCAGAGACTCCTGGCGCACCCAGTGCTCTTTGCTTACCTCTATCCGTTTAATAAGTTGTAAATTTTGTAATCCTATTTGGGACTTAGTCATTCATTACAATAGATCTCATTAAACTCAACTACACTAAGGGTGGTTATACGTTTTTGGTGATTCCCTGACCATGGTAGTTCAGTGCTCTGAATCCAACCAGGCGCCTAATGGTTAATGCGGTATTGGTGAATCTGTGATTGTGATAGTTCAGTACCATGAATCCGAACCGACCCATAACAGTTAATCAGTACACCCCTTAACATGGCACCAGACCACCTGGTTCTGCATGTGCTCCTCTCCACGAGCTGCAGCTCGGGTCTGGGTCCTACTCCTTCGGGGTCTCTCCATGGGCCACAGTCACCTGCTCCACGGGGGCTCCTCCACGGGCTGCAGAGTGGAGATCTGCTCCATGTGGGACCCAAGGGTGCAGGGGAACAGCCTGCTCCACCAGGGGCCTCTCCACAGGCCGCAGGGGAACTTGTGCTGCATGCCTGGAGCACCTCCTGCCCTCCTGCTGCACTGACCTTGGTGCCTGCAGGGCTGGTTCTCATTTTTCCCTCTGCCACCTGTTGATGTCCAGCAGGTTTTCTTCCCTTCTTAAATATGCTCTCACAGATGTACAATCAGCATCGCTTTTTGGCTCAGCTTCAGTCTTTAGCAGGTCCCTTTGGAGCAGTCTGACACTGGCCCTTTTCAAATAGGGGGCAGCTTCTGGACTTCTCACCAAGGCCACCTCTGCGGTCCATGCTAACAAACCTTGGGAACATAAACCCAATGCAGCTGCAGAGTGCAGGCCACAGTTTGCTTTCATTTGGAGGGGCGTCCAGTACACCTGAAATGGACAGTACCAGGGGTGCAAACACAGCCCTGCCATTTGCCATGGAGTAATGCAGATGGCTGTGGAGCAAGGGCAAGCTCCTGAGCACCTGCAGTGCATTGATGACAGCCTCATGTGGGGCAGTAAAGCAGAGAATGTCTTTGAGAAAGGGAAGAAATTCACCCAAATTCTCCTGAAGGCTGGTTTTGCCATTGTCCAGAGTAAGGACCTGCCCAGGAAATGTTGAATATGGGGGTAAAATGGCAGGATGCCACATCCCACTGAGAAAGATCAATGAGGTAACAAGTGCATCCCCACCTGCTGTCTAGAAAGAAACACAAGGTCTCCTAGGCCTTGTGGGAATCTGGAGAAGCCATATTGCAGCTTGTAGTGAGCTTCCGAGCCCTCCCTATCAAGTAACCTGAAAGAAGAGCACTTTCAAGTGGGGTTGTGAACAACAAAACCCCCTTGGAAGAGATCAAATGGGTGTCCAAAAGGCTGCGGTGGGAACCCTTAGGCCTGTGCGTACAGGCCTTACTGTGCCTCTGGTGCTTCGCACTGCAGGCGGGGAACAAGGCCTGGCCGGGAGCCTCTGGCAGGAAAGACCAGAAGAAAGCCGAGGTCATCCACTGGATTTGTGGAGCTGGGCTAACGAGGATCAGAAGCCCACAATGCTCCAAGTGGAAAACAAGAGTGAAAGGGAATCATTCCCAAAGCAAAATCATGGGGTGTAGGGCTAAGACATTCATCATTCCTTGGGTCTAGTGCATCCTCCATCACTCATCAGCTTCTGAAAACGTTGAGCCGTATCATACTGTGGACTGTTATAGCCTATTTGGAGACCATTGGTAACAGGGGTATGGGAGCACTGGGCTGGACATTTTTCAGTAGGCACTTTCCTGATTAACAGCAGAGTATCTTGCAAGTGGCGTGGTGCTACCCAAAGAAAGGCCGTATCTCCTGTGGGATGAAAGTGCCTGCAGTGCCCATTAATAGTAGTCAATGAACTGCATTAATCTCCCTTATGCGGAGTCTCTTTTGCCTGTGCTAGTCGCTGATGCATGAGGGACAGAGAGAGCATCGGGGGGGAGCTCAGGTGCCTTCAGGGTGAAGCCTCTGCCTTTCCTGGTTGTTGTGTGGTCGCATGAGGGTCAAAGCGTGGGTGCAGATGGCTCCCACAGTGCTGTGCTGGCAGAAATATTGCCCAATTTGGGACTCCATGAGTGTTCTTTAGAAGCTGTTCCACCTACAGGATAAAGGAGAACACTGTGAGCACCTTCAAGGGCTGATCCAGAGCTCTGGCGTCACTTTGGCCTTGGTGCAGGATTTTCCTGGCACAGCCATTTGTGTGGACATTGAAGAAAAGTACAGTGACATTTTCTGAAGAAGAAAAAGCAGTAAGAAGTGTTGGGGCAAAGAGCAGGAAGGCTTTACAGGGACGACGCTGACCCTGAGATATAGGTAAAAACCATATATGCTGCAATGTCTCAGAGGACAGAAATAACAGCGGGGGCTCAACAAAAGCAGCGGATGTAGCAGGGGCTGAGGCAGAGCCCCATTGATGAGAGCCTCTGGCTGTGGGCCAGGCTCAGGCAGCCACAGAAAGCCCACAGGACAGCTCCCAGCTGCACTGCAAGCCTCTGTCCCACCATCCCCAGCTCACAGCAAAGAAGACACCTGAAGCAGACGCTGCTCCGCAAAAGCAGCACCCCAAAAGATGCTGGGGCAGGCGCCATGGACAAGGCTGTCTCCTTCTGGCCCTGCCGTCCTGCTGCTGGTGCTCTGTGAGTTGGGGCATTGCTGGGTGTGGGGGGTTAGGGCTGGAGGGCTGCTGCTGGGGGCAGGATAGGCCCGTGGTGGGCACAGGGGAGGATGGGGACAGTGTGTGCACGGCAGACATGCAGCCTGTAGTTTTTCTGAAGGCAGGGTTGAAGGCAGGCTTTGGGGAAGGCAGGATGGCGATTGCTTCCTTCAGCTATGATAAAGATCTGAGAAAGGAGTCTGTTTATTTTTGTTCTTTACTGGGGTTTGCTAATATTGCCTCCTGCTGAACGTTACAAGGAGATCTTGAACACAAAAAGCAGCTAGCTTAAATGATTTTGGAATGGGATCAAAGAAGGGGGGACCAATTGATTAAACAATGTATTTGTATCGGAAAGTCCAAACTGTGGGTTTTTGGGAGGAGATACATGGTTGTGTCAGATCTCGCCCCCTCTGAGCAAAACCCTCTGTGCCCCAAGTTGCAGGTGCTGGTGTCATGACTCAGGACCTCTGCAGATCCCCAGGTGAGGATGAATGTGGGGATGCATTACAAAGGGAGCTGTGTGGGGGGTGGACGTAGGAAGAGAGAGGGGGTTTCTTCTCTGGGTGTGAACTCCTGGGAAGGAATCTCTTCCCTGTGGACAACACAAAGCTTTTTGTAGCCCCACAGCTGTTACCAATTAAAAGAGGGGAATCTCTGCCCTTTCTCTCCAGGTGACCTTCCGGCTCCTGCCCTCCTGTTGAACACCTTCAGTGCCCAGGAGGGACAAATGGTTTTGGTTCAGTGTGCCATTGATGGGCATTCTCCCGTTACAAGAATTGTCTTCTGCAAGGATGGGGTGGAAACGTCCAGCCGGAAGGCCATTCGGAGCCAGCTGACCTATAACATGATCCTGAATGTCTCACTGGGAAGCACGGGCAAGTACACGTGTGGGTACCAGCTCAAGGATCAGAGCAACCAAGTGAAGAACTCTGCCCTCAGTGTCCCCCAGGACTTGGAAATCACAGGTAAGATGTGAAACCAGAGCAGAGGAATGTGCTCCATGAAACGTAAGAGTGATGGTTGCTGTATATAATCCACAGGTACACCTCAGCCATCCAATTTTTAATTCCTCACAAAAGCATTTAGACACTGGATCCATGGGGGTCCATGCTGGCAGAGCAGTTGAAGGCACTTTCACTCCTCCCCTGGGGACGGTGCTGGCTGTTGGTGGGGGTATGTGCCCATGGGGCTGTATGTCCCCTGCCCCACACAGATGTGCTCAGGGCTGTTGCAGGAGATGAGATCAATATGTGTCTACTCTGGGAAGGAGCTGGCAGTGATGCAGATGCTCATCCTGTCCATTTCTCCTGCCAGGCAGTGTGGCCGGCTCCCCTGCATAATAATAGCCCCAAGGGAGTGACTCCCTCCTGCAACCCCAAAAACCATAACATGGGGCTCAGGTCTGCCAGGCTGCCGTCCCCAGGGCACGGGCCCATGCAGGAACTTCATCAGGCAGGAGCTGTGCCAGCTGCATGGGCACGTCCTGCTCCCTGCCTCTTCCCATCACACCCCGCTGCCCTCACACCCTCTCTCCCACAGCTCCACATTCTCGGATCCCGCACGCCCTCGCCACAGGCACGGCACTGGCAGTGGCGGCCGTCAGCATCGTCCTTCTGGCTGCAGGCAGCTGGTTTGCCATCAGGAAAGGTGAGGGAGTGGGGGAAGGTAGTGGGGGAAAGTCTGAGGCCATGGGAGTCCTGCTGTGGGGCTTGGGCAGTGGGAAGCTGGGGGTGCACAGCTGGGGGAGACGGTGCCTGGGGGTGATGGCTGTGGGCAGACCAGCTGCGGAGAATGATGAGGGAGCTGGGGAGCTTCGGCCTTCGTCCCCCAGCCCCGAGATGGGAGCCAGGGCTGGGCAGCACCTTGGCCTGCGCACCTCAGCCTCTGTTCTTCTTGCAGGTGCCTGCAGAGGGAGATGCCCAAGGTGAGCACAAAGGGATCCTGGCTGTGGGGTTTGCAGGAGGGAGTTGGGTGCATGGGGGGGCCCTGAGGTGCTCCTTGTTCAGGGGAATTCCCTGTGCTGAAGGCAGGAAGGATGGGGCTTGTCTTGGGCTGCCCTCCAGTTCAATGCCAAATGCAGGAAAGCAACACCAAAGGGCATAAGCTTCACGACCCCTCCTCAGCACATGCACATCCCAGAACCATTCCATTCCTCTCCAGGCAGCAACACAGTGACAGCCCACAGACAGAAGACACCAACTATGGTGACATCCAGTGTGAGTACTACCTCCTCCCTTGGGGGAAGCCACATGCTCCTCTCCCCATGAGAATCCCCCGCGAGCCCCCATGCAATCCCACCACTTCATTTCCCACTGGGACATACAAAATCCCTGCTCGTTCATCAAGGGCAGGTTTCTCTCCAGCACCTCATGTCCTGCTTCTTCCTTGCACACAGAGTGCGTGCGGCTGCTGGCTGCACAAGGGACATGGCAGCATCCCAGTGCTCATAGGGACAAAGCCCATTTGCCTGGGGGGTCCTTTCACAGCTGCTGCAGCCCCAGGCTTCAATTCCTCTGCTAGGCCTCTGCTTTTGTCCTTTCTTCAGTTTTCCTACCAAAGCGATTTCTGTTTTCATGTAGTTGAAAGCACACAGCAGCAATTAAAGACATGGCTCTCTTTCCTTGTGTTTGTGGGGAAAACATTTTATAGTTTGCTTTGAAACCACAGAGAGCAGGCAAGGGAGGATGTTGTGGTTGGGTCACAGGTATAGGTATATCCCCACCTTACGTGCACTTAGCACGAGTTGCAGCACCACCTTGTTTACCCACGGCTGCACAGAGCAGCTCACAAGGTGTGCTGGCTGTGCAGAGACAGGCGATGCCACAGAAAGCTGGAAATACACCAAAAACTCAGCATCTCTGCTCCACTGCTGCTTAATGCTTATCCCAGAGCAGGATGATGGGAGGGGAAATGTGGCCGGGCATTGAGAGCTGACCACAGGCAGCTGCTGCCCAAGGTCAGTGTGAGTTTCAGCTCTCCATCAACAGGCAGCAAGGGCTCATCGAGTGTTTTTCCCCACAGACTCCACCATCGCCCACGTTCGACAGGACAGGGTGAGTCGTGGCACTGCTGTGCACAGCTCCTTTCTGCACTCCTGCAGCCTGCTGCACGCTCATTGTGCAGGGCTCACAGTCAGCAGCTGAAGTAACACAGTTTCTTTTCTCCCTAAAGCCTCCTCCTGTGCAGCAGGTGGGAAACACCACAACATATGCCACGGTGACCCGCACCCGGATCCGATAGCGCTGCCACAGGGCAAGGGCACAGGGGCCTTGCCCACGGCTGCCTTTGCTCTCCTGCAGAGGGCTCCTGCAGCCATACCGTGGGGTTGGGGGTGCACTTTGGTCTTCTTTGGGGTTTCTTGTCACAGGGAAGGGCTGTGAGTGTCTAGCCAAGATGATATAGGACTCACACCTCCATCTACAATCCATTAAAACTTCTAAAATATATGAGCTATACCAAATCTTACCGTGAGTGTATTAATTATTTCTCAACAAAAGAAAACATCTCGCTGTGCTCAGTGGATGATGAGTACACCTAAATTTCAGTATAAAGTCACGGGGGTGCTCTTCTACCCACCTATGGAGATGTCCATTTTTGACCTACATGGACAGATATCACTGCAGGGATGTCCTCGCATGTGTGTGTCAATAGTGTGTGCACTGCAGATGTGGTTTTGCTTTGATGGCAAATAAACATCTCTGAATTTGTGTTCCTGATGGCACCTCTGTCTCATGCAGCCACACATGGAATGGGATGGAGCAGGCAGACAGACTCCGAGAAACTAAGGAGTGGTAGTGTCGATCTGAAGGGATGTGAAGCGCTTGCAGACAGGCCTTGCAAAGAAGAAATACACCAGATCCTTCCTGTTTGGGGTGGCTTTATTCACAGTTCACAGATCAGCAAGGCTTTCCCCAGTGTTCTCTGCCTCTCTCACAAAACCAGCTACATCGCCTCTCCCTTGCTCAGCTTTTGGCATCCAGTGGGTGTTGAGAGCAGTTGGATTGAGAGAGCTGCAAAACACAAGGGAGAACAAGGAGTGGCCTTGCTGTGGCGGTGCCCACCATAGGGAAATGCTGGGAGCAAGGAAGGAGGGGGATTCAGCCAGAGCACAGCCACGCAAAGCTCCCAGGCTCCTGCCATCGGATGCACTTCTGGCTTCCATTTTTACCAACAGCCTGCCCTCTTGCAGCCATCACTGCTGCGCTGGTGCTGAACTCACCTTCACTCTGCCCATCTCATCCATGTTGGCATCTGGAGGGAGAACGTGAGTTAATGCTCAGCCACACACAGCAGGTAGGGCTTACCCTTTCCCCACCACCGTTGCCCCCACGACCACGGCTTGCTATGGCAAAGGCATCAGCACTTCACACAGTGCCTAGAGGAGAAGGGTGAAGAAGGGACTGGCACTTACAGAAATGGCTGGGGTTTTCAGAAGAGTCTTGAGCACTGCCAGCACCATGGAGAGGCCTAGAGAGAGGAGAGAAAAAATGTGTTGAGGGTTAGCAGCACCACTGCCACAAAGCAGCACAGGGCGATTTGGGCCATTCCCATGGATGATGCAATAATCCATCTGGGCTTCAGCTGAAGTCTAGCCCACAGCAAACCACTTCTCCCGTGTCTGCAGCACAGGGAATGCAGCCATGGTGCCCACCATGGGAAAATGCTGGGAGCATGGAAGGAGGGGGATTCAGCCAGATGTGGTGGTTTTACCGTGCTGGGCAGCTAAACCCCACAACCGCTCTCTCACTCCCCCTCCTTTAGATGAGGAGGGGGAGAAGTAAAGCAAAGAACAACTCACGGGTTGAGATAAGGATAATTTAATTAAAGGGAAATAATTATAATAATTAAATAAAGACTACCATGAACTAAACAATTTAACTAAGGGGAAATAAAAAGGAAAGGGGGAAAAAGGGAGGAAAACAAACAAACAAAATAAATGAAAGCTATATGGAAGTGTAGAGGAAAGAAATTACTCTCTACTTCCCACAAATGAGCGATGATTGACCACGTTCTTGAAGCAAGGCCTCAACGCACGCAGCCGGTGTTCGAGAGGAGGACCGACGTCTTCTCAACGAGAGCCCACCCCTCCCCTCTTCTTCCTGTTTCCACCTTTTATTGCTGAGTGTGACACCACATGGTATGGAACATCCCTTTGATTGGTTTAGGTCAGCTGCCCTAGTGATGTTTCTCTCCTCACTTTTTTGCCCACCCCCTAGGAGGGTTAGAGAAAGGCCCAATGCTGTGCCACTGCTGCTCAGCAGTAGACACAACACTGGTGTGATAACACTGCTGTTCCAGCTACAAGTACAGAGTACGGCACTGTATGGGCTGCTGCCGGGAAAGTTAACATTCCAGCCAGACCCAGTACACCAGAGCACAGCCACGCGAAGCTCCCAGGCTCCTGCCATCAGATGCACTTCTGGCTTCCATTTGCTCTCCAACAGCCTGCCCTCTTGCAACCATCACGTGCACGCTCAGCCTGCAAGGCTGTGCTTGGGCTGAACTCACCTTCACTCTGCTCATCTCATTCACTTTGGCATCTGGAGGGAGAACGTGAGTTAGTGTCCAGCCACACGCAGCAGGCAGGGCTTCCCCATCCCTCACCACAGTTGCTCCCATGGCCTGTGCCTACCATGGCAAAGGCATCAGCACTTCACACAGTGCCTAGAGGAGAAGGGTGAAGAAGGGACTGGCACTTACAGAAATGGCTGGGGTCAGCAGAAGAGTCTTGAGCACTACCAGCACCACGCAGAGGCAGAGAGAGCAGAGAGAAAAGGTGCTGAATGTCCTCAGCAACACTTCCTCAACCCCCCTATTTCTGGAGTGTGTCTGTGCTGAGAAGAAGGGGAGGGCCCCGCCATGCCCACAACTCCCTCAGCACTGTAGGAGGTTTCTGGAGAGCATGGAAGACAGCTTCCTGACACAGCTGGTTAGTGAGCCTACCTGGGGAGGTGCCCTGCTAGACCTTCTGTTCACAAACAGAGAAGGGCTTGTGGGAGTTGTGGTGGTCGGGAGCTGTACTGGGCAAAGTGACCATGAAATGGTAAAGTTCCCTGTTCTTGGCGAAGTCAGGAAGGGGATCAGTAAAACTGCAGTCTTGGATTTCTGGAGGGCTGATTTTGAGCTGTTCAGGACACTGGTTGGCAGAGTCCCTTGGGAAGTGGTTCTGAAGGGCAGAGGAGTCCAGGAAGGCTGGGCACTCTTTAAGAGGGAAATCTTAATGGCTCAGGAGTGGTCTGTCCCCACATGACCATAGACGAGGCAGCGCAGAAGAAGACCGGCCTGGCTGAACAGAGAGTTATGGCTTGAGCTTAGGAGAAAAAAGTGGGTTTATAACCTGGGAATTATAATTTTTATTAGTTAATTAATTAATTAATTTTACACTTATATAAAATGTACCATTATTTATATATATATATATTATATCATATCATATCATATCATATCATATCATATCATATCATATCATATCATATTATATTATATTATATTATATTATATTATATTATATTAATATATAGTATAATATAACATATATTACAATTATATATTAAATATTATAATATTCTATCATTAATTATATTGTATTAATTATATTATATTATATTGTTTGTTTTATAATAGATTATATATCATTAATTATAAATTATATATTAATCTTGGAAGGAAAAGAGGGCAGGCCACTCAGGAGGACTAAAAGGATGTTGCGAGGTTCTGCAAGGACAAAATAAGAAAGGCCAAAGCTCATCAGGAGCTTAATCTGCCTACTGTCGTTAAAGATAACAAAAAATTATTTTATAAATACATCAACACAAAAAGGAGGACTAAGGAGAATCTCCATCCTTAGGGAGAAACTCCCCATCCTTAGGGGAAAAACTTAGGCACAAGAGAAGAGGAAAAGGTAGAGGTGCTTATTACCTTCTTTAAGTGCAACCAGGCAATCAGGCCTAGTCAGCATGGGTCTATGAAAGGCAGGGCATGCTTAGTGAACCTGATCTATTTCTATGACAAAGTGACGCGCTTGGTGGATGAGGGAAAGGCTGTGGATGTGGTCTACCTTGACTTCAGCAAGGCTTTTGACACAGTTTCCCACAACATTCTCCTCAAGAAACTGGCTGCTTATGGCTTGGACTGGCGTACACTTCATTGGGTTAAAAACTGGCTAGATAGCTCGACCCAAAGAGTTGTGGTGAATGGAGTCAAATCCAGTTGGAGGCCGGTCACTAGTGGCGACCCGCAGGGCTCAGTACTGGGGCCAGTTCTCTTTAATATCTTTATTGATGATCTGGATGAGGGGATTGAGTGCACCCTCAGTAAGTTCGCAGTTGACACCAAGTTAGGTGCGTGTGACGATCTGCTTGAGGGTAGGAAGGCTCTGCAGGAGGATCTGGATAGGCTGGACTGATGGGCTGAGGTCAACTGCATGAAGTTCAACAAGGCCAAGTGCCGGGTACTCCACCTGGGTCGCAGTAACCCCAAGCAGATCTACAGGCTGGGAGATGAGTGGTAGGCAGAGAAGGACCTGGGAGTGATGGTTGATAGTCAGCTGAATATGAGCCAGCAGTGTGCTCAGGTGGCCAAGAAGGCCAACAGCATGCTGGCTTGTATAATAAGCAGATTGGCCAGCAGGGCTAAGGAAGTGATCGTCCCCCTGTACTCGGCTCTGGTGAAGCCACACCTCGAGTACTGTGTTCAGTTTTGGGCCCCTCACTGCCAGAAGGACATGGAGGTGCTCGAGAGAGTCTAGAGAAGAGCATCAAAGCTGGTGAGGGGCCTGGAGAACAAGTCTTATGAGGAGCGGCTGAGGGAGCTGGGTTTGTTCAGCCTGGAGAAAAGGAGGCTCAGGGGCGACCTTATTGGTACCCTAAAGGAGGCTGTAGCAAGGTGGGGATTGGTCTATTCTCCAACGTTGTCGTGGTTCCGCTTGAATGGGCAGCCAAGCTCCACCACAGCCGCTCTCTCACTCCCCATCCTCAAAGAGGAATGGGGAGAAAATCTGTTAAAAGGGTTCAAGGGTTGAGATAAGGTGTCGAGAAAAATCATGCAATAATTATTGTAACGGGCAAAACAGACTCAGCATAGGGAGATAGTAAGATTTATTGCTCATTACTAACAAGCTAGAGAAGTGAGAAACAAAGGAAAGAAACCAAAAGCACCTTCCCCCCCCATCCACCCTCTTCCACCTCCTCCCCCCGAGCAGCGCAGGGGAATGGGGGAATGGGGGTTATGGTCAGTCTACAGCACTCCTTCTCTGCCGCTCCTTCTCGGTCACTCTCGTCCCCTGTGCTGTGGAGTCCCACCCACAGGACGCAGTCCTTGATGAACTGATCCGGTGTGGGCTTCCCACAGGCAGCAGCTCCTCCAGAGCTGCTCCAGATATGGGTCCGTACCACGGGGTCCATCCCTCAGGAGAAAACTGCTCCAACCTGGCTCCCCCATGGGCAGCAGCTCCTGCCAGGTCACCTGCTCCTGCGTGAGCTCCTCTCCACAGGCTACAGGTCCGGCCCGGAATCTGCTCGGGCAGGGGTCTTCCACAGATGGCAGCCTCCATCGGTGCAGGGCCACCTGCTCCACCGTGGTGTCCTCCACGGGCTGCAGCGTGGAACCCTGCTCCACCGTGGTACTCCATGGGCTGCAGGGGGACATCCTGCTTCAGCATGGTCCTCACCACAGGCCACAGGGGACTTCTGCTCTGGCGCCTGGGGCACCTCTCCCCCTCCTTCTACACTGCTCTTGACACCTGCAAGGCTGTTCCTCACTCCCTTCACTCTCCCAGCTGCTGTGTGGCGCAGCATTTTTTTTTCCCGTCTTAAATATGCTCTCACAGAGGAGCAAAACAACGTCGCTTATTGGCTCAGCTCTGGAAAACAATGGGACTCTTCCCAAACATGGGGCAGCTTCTAGATCTTTCTCACATAAACCACCCCTATGACCCCTGCTACCAAAACCTTGCCACATAAACCCACTACACACGTGCCTGGTGACAGGATGAGGGGGAATGGGCTAAAGTTGTGCCAGGGGAGGTTTAGGTTGGATGTTAGGAAGGACTTCTTTACCAAAGGGTTGTTAGGAATTGAAATGGGCTGCCCAGGGAAGTGGTTCACTCCCCATCCCTCGAGGTCTTTAAAAGACGGTTAGATGTTGAGCTTAGAAATACGGTTTAGTGAAGGTCTTGTTAGTATTAGGTCAGAGGTTGGACAAGGTGATCTTGAAGGTCTCTTCCAACCTAGACGATTCTTTGATTATGTGATTTCATTAAGTTTCTCCCCACCCAATTCTCCATGCTGTCTAGGTCTCAATGGATGGCAGCACAGCCTTCTGGTGTGTCAGCCATTCCTCCCAGTTTAGTGTCATCATCAAACTTGCTGACAGTGCACTCCATTCCCTCATCCAAGTCATTGAAGTATATATTGACAAGTACTAGTCCCGGTACCGACCCTTGAGGGACTCCACCAGATACAGGCTTCCCACTCAACTCCACCCCATTGACCACAACCCTCTGGCTTCTTCCCTTCAGACAGATCACAGTCCACCTCACTACCAGATCACCCTTCACACACTTCAGGTTAGCTGCAAGGATGCTGTGTATGGGAGATGGTGTCTAAGGCTTTACTGAAATCAAGATAGACCACATCCACTGCTTTAATACCATTATCTATCGCCCTGGCCACATCCTCATAAAAGACTCTCAGTTCGATCAAGCATGACTTCCCCTTGGTGAAACCATGTTGACTGCCCCTAATGACACTTTTATCCTTGATATGCATGGAGACAACGCCAAGGCTAAGTTGTTCCATCAGCTTTGCAGGAATGGAGGTGAGGCTGACTGGTCTATAGTTACCTGGGTCATCCTTCTTTCCCCTTTGGAAGACTGGAGTAAAATTTGCTTTCCTCCAGTCCTCAGGCACCTTTCCTGATGCCCATGACTTACCACACATGATGGATAATGGCTTAGCAATCACTTCCACCAACTCCCTCAGCTCCTGGCATGAGCATCTTGAGCATCCCATCGTGACCCGTGGATTTATGGACATCCAGAAATGTTCAGTTTTCTTCTAAACAAAACCACATCTGCAGTGCACACATCAATTGGCAGACACATTCAAGCACGTCCCTGCAGTGATACCAGTCCCTATAGGTCCAAATGTCCATCTGTGTGGGTGCATGGAAGACCAGCCCTGTGACTTTATCATGCAGTTTAGGAATACATAATTTCCAGTGAGCACAGGGAGATGGTCTCACATGACGAAAAACCATTGATACACTCAAAATATTACTTGGTACACCTGATATATTTTAGAGGTATTAATTTATTGCAAACAGAGATATGAGTCCTTCAACCTCTTGGCTAAACACACACAGCCCTTCCCTGTGACAGAAAAGCCCTAAGTGCAACCCCCAGCCCCATGTTATGGCTGCAAGAGACCCCTACAAAAGAATAAAGGCAGCCGTGGGCAAGGCTCTTGTGCCCTTGCCCTGTGGCAGCGCTATCGGGTCTGGGTGCAGGTCACCGTGGCATACGTCGTGGGGTCGCTCATCTGCTGCACAGGACGAGGCTTTAGGGAGGAAAAGAAACCCTGTTACTTCAGCTGCTGACTGTGAGCCCTGCACAATGAGCAGGCACCAGGCTGCAGAAGTGCAGAAAGGAGCTGTGCACAGCTGTGCCATGACTCACCCTGTCTCGTCGAACGTGGGCGATGGTGGAGTCTGTGGGGGCAAAAAATTACACACCATGAGCCCTTGCTGATTGGAGGGGGTGAACCCCCACGAGCTTTGGGCATCAGCTGCCTGGGGTTAACACTCAATGCCTGACCCCTCCCATCACCCTGATCTGGGACGTGCATTAAGCAGCAGTGGAACAGAGATGCTGAGGTTTTGATGTCTTTCCACCATTCTGTGGCATCGCCTCTCTTTGCACAACTTGCAAACTGCTCTGTGCAGGCATGGGTGAACAAGGTCGTGCTGCAACTTGTGCTAAGTGCACATCAGGTGGGGATATACCTATAGCGTCGCCCAACCACAACATCCTCCCTTGGCTGCTGCCTGTGGTTTCAGAATGAGCTATAAAATGTTTTCCCCAGCAGTGCAAGAAAACAGAGCCACATCTTTCGTTGCTGTGATGTGCTTTGTGTAGTTCTTGAAGCAGAAATGACACTGAAGAGAAACTGAAGAAAGGACAAAAGCAGAGGCTGAAGCAGGGGAAATGCTGCCTGAGGCCAGAGCTGGTGTGGAAGGACCCCCACGGCAAATGGACTTTGTCCCTGGGAGCACTGGGATGCTGCCATGTCCCTTGTGCAGGCAGCAGCCCCACTCTGCAAGCAAGGAAGAAGCAGGACATGAGGTGCTGGAGAGAAACCGGGCCTTGATGAACAGGCAGGGATTTTGTATGTCCCAGTAGAACATGAAGTGCTGGGATTCCACCTGAGATGTGTGCACGGCTTCCTCCGAGGGAGGACGTAGTACTCACATGAGACTTCATCATGGTCTGTGGTTTCCATCTGTGGGCTGTCAACGTGCTGCTGCCTGGAGAGGAATGGAATGGCTCTAGGGTGTGCGTTTGTGGTGAGGTTGCCACATGAGAAACTAACTTGGGTCGTGCTTTCCTACATCATGTGGTGAACTGGAGTGCAGAAAATAGCAAGCCCCATCCTCCCTGCTTCCAGCACAGGGAATGCAGCCACACACACACAGAGAACGCTACCCCTATCCAAGGAGCACCCCAGGGCCCCACCATGCACCCAACTCCCTCCAACAAACCCCACAGCCAGCAGCCCTTGGTGCTCACCTTGGACATCTCCCTCTGCAGGCACCTGCAACAAGAACAGGGGCTGAGGTGCGCAGGCCAAGGTGCTGCCCAGCCCTGGCTCCCATCTCGGGGCTGGGGGATGAAGGCTGAAGCTCCCCAGCTCCCTCAGCACCCTCCCCAGCTGGGCTGCCCACAGCCATCACCCCCAGGCACCGTCTGCCCCAGCTGTGCACCCCCAGGTTCCCCACCACCACCTTTCCCACTGCACCAGCCCCATAGCAGAATCCCCACGGCCTCAGCCTTTCCATCTGTCTTCCCCCACTCCCTCACCTTTCCTGATGGCAAACCAGCTGCCTGCAGCCAGGAGGACAAAGCCGACAGCCGCCACTGCAGGCACCATGGTTTTGGGGAGGGCATGGGGGATCCAGGCATGGGGAGCTGTGGGACAGAGGGTGTGAGGGCAGCGGGGTGTGATGGGGAGATGCAGGGAGCAGGACGTGCCCGTGCAGCTGGCACAGCTCCTGCCTGGTAAAGCTCGTGCTTCTCCCCTTGCCCTGGGGAAGGCAGCCCACTCCCCATGCTCGGGTTTCTGGGGGTGGAGGGAATCTCTCACCTGGGGGTGATGGACTTGCTGGGGAACTCACCACATTGCCTGGCAGGACAAAAGGACACGCTTAGTGTCTACAGTGCACCCAGAGCCTTCCCAGAATGAGCCTCAGCCCCATGGCCACATCCCCCCATCGACAGCCAGCACCATCCCCAGGGAAGGCATAAAAGTGCCCACAGCTGTTGTGCCAACATGGGCCCCCATGGATCTGCTGTCTAAATTCCCTCATAAGTGGTTAAGTATAGCTTGGCCAAGGTCTGCCTGCCCATTAAATATGGCACCACCACTCTCATCTGTCTGTGATTCTGGGGGCTAGAGGATCACACAATCACAGAATGGCCAAGGTTGGAAGGGACCTCTGAAAGTCATGGAGTCCAGCCTTCTGCTGAGCAGGATCAGCTAGGACGCACTGCACAGAATGGCATCCAGGTGGATTTGGAATATCTACACAGGAGACGCCACAGCGTCTCTGGGCAGCCTGTTCCAGTGCTCTGTCACCCTCCCAGTAAAGAAGTGCCCCTCACACCCAGATGGAACTTTCTGTGCTTCAGTTTGAGCCCATTGTCTCTCACCCTTTCCCTGGACACAACCAAAAAGAGACCAGATCCATCCTCTCAACACCCTCCCCTCAGATATTTATAGACATGGATGAGGTCTCCCCTCGGTCTCCTCTTTTCCAGGCTATACAGGCTCTGTTCTCTTGGCTCCAGTCCTCTGATCATTTTGCAGCCTTCCTCTGGACTCCAACCAGTAGTTCTATGCCCCTCCTGAACAAGGAATCCCAGAACTGGGCACAAAATGCTTTGTGTTCCATGCAGGGAAGTGATTCCTTCCCAGGAGCTCTCGCCCAGAGAACAAATTCCCTCTCCCTTGCCATCACCACCCCACACACAACTCTCTTCAGTCACCCATCCCCACGCTCAACCTCACCTGGGGAGCTGCAGATGTCCTGGGTGGTCACGCCAGCATCTGCACCTTGGGGCACAGAGGGATTTGTTTAGAGGGAGTGAGAGCTGGGGCACCCACACGCTTGTGCCCATGTCCCTGCTGCTGGGTCCTTCCCATGTCCTAGCTGCTGTGTCCTTGCCCAGCTCATGACACTCATCCCACTTGCCCTGCCATAGGCTCATCAATGCACAGCGCAGACCTTGCAGCATCCCTGGTTCATCCAGCATTCATCCACATCCACAGCCCTTGCTCTTTGTGCCTGAGTCCTGCACTGCCCAATCTCTGCAGCAGAGGTGGTGCTGCAGGGACAGGGCGACCCCTTGAGAACAACTCTCTCTCTCTAGGGGCTGCCTTGGAGGAGAGGGAACACTCCCATGGGGGAACCACCCCAGAGCCTGCTGCAGCACACAGCTCCAGCCTCAGCACAGCCATGTGGTGGCAAGTGCCTCCATCCCTTCTCACCCCTCCAGCCCGGGGATGTGTCTCACCAGGGACATCCAGGATGCGGCCAACACTGAGGGCAGAGCTCACATGTTTCTTCTCATTCAACGCCTCGTACCCACAGGTATATATTCCTGCACTTCTTGACGTGATGTTCAGGACCAGGGAGTAGCTCAGCTGCCCTTGATGGGCTTTCTGGCTGTACACCTCCATCCCATCCTTGCAGATGATGATTCGTCTTACATGTGACACCACAGAGAGTATACACTGGAGCACAACTGTGGTACCTGGCTGAGCAGAAGTTGAGTTCATTTGGAGAGCAGGAGCTCGGAGATCCCCTGCAGGAGACACAGCAGTGAAGGGCTGCCATAGGGCAGAGCTCATGGTGGTTGGGCTTCCAAGTGCCCTGGGTCTGGGAGGGAAGGACTCACGAGTACCTGGGGAGCTGCACATGTTCTGGGAGGTCATGCTGCCACCTGTACCAAGGGGCAGAGAGGGATTTGATGAGAGGAGCAGTGTCCAGGCTCATCCTGATTTCCCTGCTCCCATATCCCCTCTGACCAAACCCTCACTGCTAAGCAGGAATCATTACATCTGCGTGTTCTCATGCTCTATCTCTTCAATATGCCCTCAAACAATGTGAATTCCAATCCCATTTTGGGTGGATGTCTTGTTCCAGGTGAATCCCATATCTCCTTAAAAAATTCAGCAGTCCTAGAGTCTCAGAACAACACGCCAGAAAATTTATGGTGCTGGAGAAGCGTGCCCCTTGCTCAAATGTGTATTATACTTGGAGGAAGCCATCCCCATCCTGCTTTCCCCAGAGCAACTCTGCCCCACACTGCTGCATCACTGCCCCACACACGCTGTCCCCATCCTCCCCTCTGCCCACCACTGGCCTGTCCTGCCCCCTGCAGCAGCCCTTCAGCCCTCAGCCCCCATGCCCAGCAATGCCCCAACTTACAGAGTGCCAGCAGCAGGACGGCAGTGCCAGAAGGAGACAGCCTTGCCCATGGCGCCTGCCACAGCATCTTTTGAGGCGCTGCTTTTGGGGAGCAGCGTCTGCTTCCAGTTTCTGCTTTGCTCTGAACTGGGGACAGTGAGACAGCACCTTGCGGTTCAGCTGGGGGCTGTGCTGTTAGCTTTCTGTGGCCACCTGAGCCTGGCCCACAGCCAGAGGCTCTCATCAGTGGGGGCCTTGCCTAAGAACCTGCTACATCCGCTGCTTTTGTTGAGCCCCCACTGTTTTTTCTCTCCTCTCACACACTGCAGCATACACTAGTGTCCCTGTAAAGAGCTCCTGCCACTTGTGCCCACTCGTATTTGCTCTCTTCTGACCACGTTACTCTGCTTCTCTTCAATGTCTGCACAAATGATGGCATCAGGGGAATCCTGCACCAAGGCCTAAGTGACTTGAGAGCTCTGGGGCAGTTGCCAAGGCTGTGGGCAGATTTCTCCTTCATCCTGTTGGTGAATCAGCTGATGAAGAACTCTCAGGGAGTCTCAGCTGGGGCCATAGTGCTGCCAGCACAGCACTGTGGGAGCCATCGGCACCCACACTTTGACCCTCATGAGAACACACAACAACCAGTAAAAGCAGAGGCTTCGTGTTGAAGGCACCTGAGTTCCCCCACGCTGCTCTCTCAATTCCCTTCCTCGAAGGAAGGCACTTAGCCAAGGGAAGCAGAGCGGTGGCAGCACATCCCTTGGGCATGCTGCCACAGCTGCCTTGAACCCAACAGCAGCGGGAGTCTGACAAATGTCTGGGGGTCATGTTCTGAGCATGAGGGAGCAGACTGGGGACAGCATGGAGCCCAGTGGGACATCAGAGCACCATGGGGACAGGGACATCTCCAGGCTGCCTGGCAACACTGACACCATGGCTCCATGATGGATGATGATGGGGGCAGACAGCAGCAGGAGCAGGCTGAGGGCAGAGTGCAGGATCCAGACCTCCAGGGCCATGGCTGACCCTGGGAGAGAGGAGGAACACGGTGAGGCCAAGGTAAGCCTTGGAGGACGGCTGTGCTGGGAAAGGCTGGTGAGCAATGTCTGACCTCTGGAAGGGAGCTGGGCCTTGTGTGAGGGGCTGCTGCCTGTGGGAGACATGAACATGCTGTGAGTTGATGGAGGTTTTTGCTGGGACAACCCCAGATATTGAGCAGACCCTGAGCTCATGTCTTGCTTCCTTGAATACATGGTGAGCATTAACAACTGAGCTCATGTAAATTCCCAGAAAGAGGTTAGTAAAAGTGTGAGGGAGAGCTTGGAGCAGTAGTGGCACAGGCCAGGGCCTACTGATATCCCCAGACCTTGATTTTTACATGGGCACTGCAGAGCCCCATATCTCAGCAGAGGTGCTACTGCAGCTACAGGGGAACCCTTGAGGCAGTTCTCCATCCAGGGTCTCCTTTGGAGTAGGGGGAACACTCCCAAGGGGGAATCACACCCGAGCCATGCCCTGTATGATGAAGCACACAGCTCCAGCTTCTGCACTGTCCACATCCCACTAACCCCACAGCCCTGATGAAGGGTCGTGTCTCACCTGGCACAGACAGGGTCCAAGGAGCACTGAAAGGAGAGCACCCAAACTGACTGAGGACTGGCCATGAGGATGTGAAGAATGTTTTAACAATTCGTGTCCATAAAGAACAATTCTGTTTGAATCCTGTCTTCCTCTGGGCCCTGCACTGGCAATTTAATTCTTGAACCACAGATGCAGTGTGTCCCAGTCTCCCCCTCATTCTAGTCAAGTTATCATGTCTTCAGAAAATACTCCTTAAATTTATGAACCTGATTGCTTTTGTTATTCCGGACTTCTATTTCTAACAGTTACAGCCTTTTTTTTCCTGTCTTCTTCGAGATTAACTTAACACTGCTATAGATGTGACTGTCCCTGTGAATGGCTGGGGAAGAATGTTTTAATTACTCGTGAAGCGTCAATAAGAAAGCTGTTTGTGTTTGATGTCTGGGAGTTTCAGAACAACTGATAATAACTAGTGACTGTTATGGGATACTATGCGGATATTTGGTATCTGGCCAGGGGGCCAAGAGATTAAGAGGAAGGAAAAAGAAGCTGAAGGACGGCTGGGAGACAAGACCTGCAGATGTTCTATAAACTTGTTCTATAAAAAAAATGTTCTATAAACTTGGTATGGTGCCAAGTGAGTACAAAGGGGAGAGGAAGACTACGAGCCTTCAGCATGAAAGACCCCTAGAGACCCCCAGAGGAGACTGATGCGCATGCTCCAGTAGGAGGGACTGGACCCCTGAAGCTAATTATAATAATCTATTTTTTTAGAAGTAGTTATGAATATGTATTAGTATAGGAGCATAAAAATCAGCTGCTTGATGTAACTGGTGTGCGTCCTGGTGGAGCGGAGCCTTCCGGTGCACCCAGCGCTGTTTGCTTACCTCTATTCCTTTATATTCTTTCAATAAATCCTATTTTTTTATTTAATCCTAATTTGAATCCTGAGCCATTTATAACAAGGACACGGAGCATTCCCTTCATTCCCTGTGGTCTATCAGAGCCTGGATCAGAGACATCACCAGGACACTCATCAGCCTGCTGTGCTTCACATACTACTATCTACTGATGATATTGCAGACAGCTGTGGAGGAAGCTGTTTCTTGTAGTCTGAGGGGAATGAAGAAAGCTTTCAAGGCCTTGGGACGGTTGGTGAAAGAGTCTGAAGCACAAGTCTCGTTCTCTTCCCTCCATCCATTCTGGGGTGGTGACATTGTATGGAATAGAAGGATCTGGTCCATAAATGCTTGGCTCCGTGACTGGTGCTACAGGCCCAGCTTTGGGTTATTTGGTAATGGCTGGTGTTATAAGACACCAGGCCTGAGAGAAATACTTGGGAAAGGTTTATCTCACAGGGTCCAGAGGGTCCTGGGACAACAATTAGCAGGGCTCATTTGGAGAGCTTCAAGCTATATCCGCAGAATAATGGGGTTGTAGCAGGGCTTGTAACAGTGGGGCGGTGTTCATCTGATTCGTGTCAATATGGAACAATGCTAGGGCCGCATGGTATGATGAATGTGACCTTCTGTCTTACATACCCTTCAGTAACCACAAGTCTAAGAAAAACAGAGTGGTTAATGTATAGAGTTCTTTTATTTTGCAAAGGAATGGTCCAGCAATTCGTGTCAATAGAGAGCTTGAAAGGAAAGCTTTTAGGCTTTTCCTTGAAGTCTCTAATATCTCGGGGAGGGGGGGGGAGAGAGGATTCAGAATAACTGCTATTATGACTATTGCATGGGACACTATGCAAGTCTCTGATATCTGGCCAGGAGATTAAGGAGAAGGGGAAAGCTCAAGAATGTCAAGAATGACTAAAAGACAAAGCTTGCAGGGGACGCTGCACAAGTCTCTGACATCCGGACAACTTGCACAAATGAGAAGGACAAAAGGGTTGAAGACTATGAGCCTTCAGCATGAGACCCCCAGAGGGACCACTGGAGACTGATACCCATGCTCCAGCTGGAGGGTTTGGATTCTGGAAACTAATTATAATAACGCTGGTTTTTCAGAAGTAGTAATGAATATGTATTAGCCTAGAGCACAAAAATCAGCTGCTTGATGTAACTTGTGTGCGTCTTGGTGGAGCAGAGACTCCCGGCGCACCCAGCGCTGTTTGCTTACCTCTATTCCTTTAATAAATTGTAAACTTTGATTATAGTCCTATTTTGAAGACTGAGCCATTTATTACAACAATAATAATAACAATAATGATGATAATAGTACCACTGGCTGGCAGAGGGGCTCAGGCTGAACAGCATTGCACAAGCAACAAGAGTACAGAGGCTGAGCATGGGCAGGGGATGCAGCAGTGGAAGGGACAGAAATATATTTGGGAGAAGATGTACATGCTTCCCAGCTTAATGGAGTGCTGCAAAACTACGAGACAAATCTGGCAAAGGGAAAAGGGGCAGGAGGCCATGTAGGAAGAATACTGCCCTTGAGATACAGATAAAAACAGCAAGAGTTGCGGTGTGTGAGAGGACAGAAATAAGAGCGGGGGCTCAACAAAAGCAGCGGATATAGCAGGGGCTGAGACAGGTTAATCATTGATGGCTGTGGGCCAGGCTCAGGTGGCCTCAGAAAGCCCACAGCACAGCTCCCAGCTGCACTTCAAGCCTCTGTCCCACCATTACCAGCTCACAGCAAAGCAGACACCTGAAGCAGACGCTTCTCCCCAAAAGCAGCGCCCCAAAAGATGCTGGGGCAGGCACCATGGACAAGGCTGTCTCCTTCTGGCCCTGCCGTCCTGCTGCTGGCACTCTGTGAGTTGGGGCATTGCTGGGTGTGGGGGCTGAGGGCTGGAGGGCTGCTGCTGGGGGCAGGATAGGCCCGTGGTGGGCACAGGGGAAGTTGGGAATAGCGTGTGTGGGGCAGGCGTGCAGCACTGTGGGGCAGAGTTGTTTGGGGGAAAGCAGGAGGCCATGACCTCTCTAAGCAAAGCTGTCTCTGCCCCATGCTTCAGGTGCTGGCATAACCACCCAGGACATCTGCAGCTCTCCAGGATTTCAGGTGCATAGAGGTGGGTCACAAAAATGACCGTGTCCTGGAGAAAGAGATGGGAAGAAAAAGGGGATTATTCCCTCACGGTTCCCCCTGTGAAGCCCCGGGAGAGCAGATTTTTCAAGCCTTGGCATGCAGTTGGTTTTGCCACCCATCAATCACTAATGCTTGCCTGGGGAATCCCTCTGCCTTCTCTCCAGGTAACAACGAGACTCCAGTCCTGTACCTCAACACTTCCAGTGCCCAGGAGGGGGAAATAGTGCTGCTTCAATGTACCCTTGATGAGCAGTTTCCTGCTACGCGAGTTTTCTTCTGCAAGAATGGGCTGGAGGAGTTCAGCCTGAAAGCCCAGCAGGGCAAGGTCATCTACGCTCTGGTCCTGAACATCACCTCCAGAAGTGCTGGGACGTACACGTGTGGGTACCAGCAAAAGAACAAGGAAAACAGGGTGAGGAACTCTGCTCTCAGTGCTCCCTGGACCTTGTCTGTGGCAGGTGAGACACGGCCCCATGGTGGTGAGGGTAGAAGGTTTTGGAAAACTGCTGGGGCTGGAGCTGTGTGCTGCAGCAGGCAGGGCATGGCTCTGGGGTGGTTCCACCTCGGGAGTGTTCCCTCTCCTCAGAGGCAGCCCCTACAGAGAGAAAGCTGCTCTCATGGGCTGTCCCCATCCCTGCAGCAACACCACGGCTGAGGCATGGGGCTGTGCAGTTCCTATGCAGAGAGAGCAAGAGCTGGGGATGTTGATGGACCCTGGGTTGAGCCCGGCATGTTCCAAGATCTGCCCTGTACATTGATGAGTCTATGGCAGGGGAAGTAGGATGATTGTCATGAGACAGGCTATTGCCTGTACATCAGCAACAGTGTGGGATGGTTCCAGAAGGGAGAGCACAGTGGTGCTGGTTTGAGACACAGAAAGGTGCCTGCTCAACAAGAACAAACAGGAAGAAAAAGGACTCGGGTGTGACGGTGTGCCAGGTCTTGGCCCCACTAAGAAAAACCCCTTTTGCCTCAAGGTGCAGGTGCTGGTGAGACCACCACTGATATCCACAGCCACACAGGTGATGACCACCATGAGGGTGTGCCAGCTGCACGGGCACATCCTGCTCCCTGCATCTCCCCATCACACCCCGCTGCCCTCTCATCCTCTCTCATTCAGCTCCCCATGCCCGGGTCCCACACACCCTTCCCTCAGGCACAGCGCTGGCAGTGGCAGCCGCCGGCCTCGTCCTCCTGGCTGCAGGCAGCTGGTTTGCAATCAGGAAAGGTGAGGGAGTAGGGGAAGAAGGAGGGAAGGTTGAGGCGGTGGGGGTCCTGCTGCGGGACTGGTGCAGTGGGAATGGCGGTGGGGGGAACCTGGGGTTGCACAGCTGGGGCAGACGGTGCTTGGGGGTGATGGCTGTGGGCAGCCCAGCTGGGGAGGCTGCTGAGGGAGCTGGGGAGCTTCAGCCTTCATCTTCCAGCCCCAAGATGGGAGCCAGGGCTGGGCAGCACCTTGGCCTGTGCACCTCAGCCCCTGTTCTTCTTGCAGGTGCCTGCAGAGGGAGATGCCCAAGGTGAGCACCAAGGACTCCTGGCTGTGGGGTATGCGGAAGGGAGTTGGGGGCATATTGGGGCCCTGGGGTGCTCCTTGGCCAGGGGCAGCGTTCTCTGTGTGTGTGTGGCTGCATTCCTTGTGCTGGAGCACGGAGGACAGGCTTTGTCAAGGCGTGGATTTCAGCTCAATACTTCATGTAGGAAAGCACCGCCCAAAAGAGTCTCTCACAGTGCCTCTTGTCCACAAATGCACACTCCAGAATGATTCCATTCCTCTCCAGGCAGCAGCACGTTGACAGACCACAGATGGAAGACACCAACTATGGTGACATCCAGTGTGAGTACTACCTCCTCCCTTGGGGGAAGCCACATGCCCCTCTGATTATGGTCACCCCTTCTTGTACACTGCCCACGCAATCCCACCACTTCATTTCCCACTGGGACATACAAAATCCCTGCCTGTTCATCAAGGCCCGGTTTCTCTCCAGCACCTCATGTCCTGCTTCTTCCTTGCATGCTGATCGTGGCTGCTGCCTGCAGAAGGGACATGGCAGCATCCCAGTGCTCCAAGGGACAAAGCCCATTTGCTTGGGGGGTCCTTCCACACCAGCTCCGGCCCCAGGCAGCATTTCCCCTGCTTCAGCCTCTGTTTTTGTCCTTTCTTCAGTTTCCTGTCAGAGGAATTTCTGCTCAGAGAAGCAAAAAGCACCGCGTAGCAATGAAAGATGTGGCTCCTTGCCCTGGTGGGGAAAACATTTTAGAGCTTGCTCTGAAACCACAGACAGCAGGCAAGGGAGGATGTTGTGGTTGGGTGACAGGCTATAGATATATCCCCACCCTACCTGCACCTCGCTCATGTTGCAGCATGACCTTGGTTTTCCACGCCTGCACAGAGCAGCGCGCAAGGTGTACTGGCTGTGCAAAGAGAGGAGATGCCACAGAAAGCTGGAAATACACCAAAACCTCAGCATCTCTGCTCCATCGCTGCTGCATAATTTTCATCCCAGATCAGGGTGATGGGAGAGGAAATGTGGCCGGGCTTTGAGAGATGACCACAGGCAGCTGCTGCCAAGGTCAGTGTGAGTTTCAGCCCTCCAGCAACAGGCAGCAAGGGCTCATGGTGTGTATTTTGTGCCCCCACAGACTCCACCATCACCCACAATCGACGGGACAGGGTGAGTCGTGGCACAGCTGTGCACAGCTCCTTTCTGCACCCCTGCAGCCTCGTGCCTGCTCATTGTGCAGGGCTCACAGTCAGCAGCTGAAGTAACAGAGTTTCTTTTCCCCCTAAAGCCTCCTCCCGTGCAGCACATGAGAAACACCACGACACATGCCACGGTGACCCGCACCCAGATCCGATAGCGCTGCCACAGGGCAAGGGCACAGGAGCCTTGTCCACAGCTACCTTTGCTCTCTTCAAGAGGGCTTGTGCAGCCATAACGTGGGGCTGGGAGTGCACTTTGGTCTTCTTTGTTTGTTTGTTTGTTTTTTTTGTCACAGGGAAGGGCTTTGAGTGTCTAGCCAAGACGATGTAGGACTCATACCTCCATCTACAAGACATTAATACTTCTAAAATATATGAGCTATACCAAATCTTACTGTGAGTGTATTGACTTTTTCTGAATAAAAGAAAACATCTTGCTGTGCTCAGTGGATGTCGTGTAAACCTAAATTGCATTATAATTTCATGGGAATGTTATTCTACCCACCCACGGAGATGCCCATTTTTGACCTACATGGGCAGATATCACTGCAGCGATGTCCTCGCATGTGTGGACCAATCGGTGAGTGCACTGCAGATGTGGTTTTGCTTGAATGACAAATACACATCTCTGACTTTGTTTTCCTGATGTCACCTCAGTCTCATGCACCCATATCAGAAATGTGAAGGAGCAGACAGAAAGACACCGATACACAAAGGACTGGCGGTGTCGATCTGAAGGGATGTGAAGAGCCTTGCAGACAGACCTTACAAAGAAGAACTACACCAGCTCCTTCCTGTTTGGGGTGGCTTTATTCAGAGCTCGCAGATCAGCACGGCTTTCCCCAGTGCTCTCTGCCTCTCTTAGAGAACCAGCTGCATCGCCTCTCCCTTGCTCAGCTTTTGGCATGCAGTGGGTGTTGAGAGCAGCTGGATTGAAAGAGCTGCAAAACACAAGGGAGAACAAGGAGTGGCCTTGCTCTGGCGGTGCCCACCATGGGGAAATGCTGGGAGCATGCAAGGAGAAGGATTCAGCCAGAGCACAGCCACACGAAGCTCACAGACTCCTGCCATCAGATGAACTTTTGGCTTGCATTTGCTCTCCAACAGCCTGCCCTCTTGCAGCCATCACTGCTGGGCTGGGGCTGAACTCACCTTCACTCTGCCCATCTCATCCACGGTGGCATCTGGAGGGAGAACCTGAGTTAGTGTCCAGCCACACACAGCAGGCAGGGCTTTCCCACCCCTCACCACCGTTGACCCCATGGTTACGGGTTGCCATGGCAAAGACATCAGCACTTCACACAGTGCCTAGAGGAGAAGGGTGAAGAAGGGCCTGGCACTTACAGAAATGGCTGGGGTCAGCAGAAGAGTCTTGAGCACTACCAGCACCACGCAGAGGCATAGAGAGACCACAGACAAAAGGTGCTGAACATCCTCAGCAACACTTCCTCAACCCCCCTATTTCTGGAGTGTGTCTGTGCTGAGAAGAAGGGGAGGGCCCCACCATGCCCACAACTCCCTCAGCACTGTAGGAGGTTTCTGGAGGGCGTGGAAGACAGCTTCCTGACACAGCTGGTTAATGAGCCTACCTTGGGAAATGCCCTGCTAGAACTTCTGTTCACAAACAGAGAAGGGCTGGTGGGAGTTGTGGTGGTCGGGAGCTGTATTGGGCAAAGTGACCATGAAATGGTAAAGTTCCCTGTTCTTGGCGAAGTCAGGAAGGGGATCAGTAAAACTGCAGTCTTGGATTTCTGGAGGGCTGACTTTGAGCTGTTCAGGACACTGGTTGGCAGAGTCCCTTGGGAAGCGGTTCTGAAGGGCAGAGGAGTCCAGGAAGGCTGGGCACTCTTCAAGAGGGAAATCTTACTGGCTCAGGAGTGGTCTGTTCACCAATTCCCATAGACGAGGCAGTGCAGAAGAAGACCGGCCTGGCTGAGCAGAGAGTTATTGCTTGAGCTTCGGAGAAAAAAGTGGGTTTATAACCTGGGAATTATAATTTTAATTAGTTAATTAATTAATTAATTATACACTTATATACAATGTACCTTTATTTATGTATATATATTATATTATATTATATTATCTTATATTATATTATATTATATTACATTATATTATATTATATTAAATATATAGTATAATATAACATATATTACAATTATATATTAAATATTATAATATTCTATCATTAATTATATTGCATTAATTATATTATATTATTTATTTTATAATAAATTATATATAATTAATATAAATTATATATTAATCTTGGAAGGAAAAGAGGGCAGGCCACTCAGGAGGACTAAAAGGATGTTGCGAGGTTCTGTAGGGACAAAATAAGAAAGGTCAAAGCTCATCTGGAGATTAATCTGCCTACTGCCATTAAAGATAACAAAAAATACTTTTATAAATACATCAACACAAAAAGGAGGACTAAGGAGAATCTCCATCCTTAGGGAGAAACTCCCCATCCTTAGGGGAAAAACTTAGTCACAAGAGAAGAGGAAAAGGAAAAGGTGCTTAATACCTTCTTTAACTCAGTCTTCAGTGGCAAGAGCAGTTGTTCTCTGGATACCCAGTACCATGAGCTGGTGGAAGGGGATGGGGAGCAGAACGTGGCCCTCACTATCCACGAGGAAATGGTTGACCACCTGCTAAAGCACTTGGATGTACGCAAGTCCATGGAGCCAGATGGGATCTTCCCGAGGGTACTGAGAGAACTGGTGGAGGATCTGGCCCAGCCGCTTACCATCATTTATCAGCAGTCCTGGCTATCAAAGTAGGTCCCAGTTGAGTGGCGTCTAGCAAACGTGAAGCCCATCTACAAGAATTTACGGCACTTACAGTGCAACCAGGCCATCAGGCCCAGTCAGCATGGGTCTATGAAAGGCAGGGCCTGCTTGGTGAACCTGATCTATTTCTATGACAAAGTGACGCGCTTGGTGGATGAGGGAAAGGCTGTGGATGTGGTCTACCTTGACTTCAGCAAGGCTTTTGACACTATTCCCCACAGAATTCTCCTCAAGAAACTGGCTGCTCATGGCTTGGACTGGCGTACACTTCATTGGGTTAAAAACTGGCTGGATAGTGGGGCCCAAAGAGTTGTGGTGAATGGAGTCAAATCCAGTTGGAGGCCAGTCACGAGTGGCGTCCCCCAGGGCTCAGTACTGGGGCCAGTCCTCTTTGATATCTTTATCAATGATCTGGATGAGGGGATTGAGTGCAACCTCAGTAAGTTCGCAGGTGACACCAAGTTAGGTGCATGTGTCGATCTGCTTGAGGGTAGAAAGGCTCTGCAGGAGGATCTGGATAGGCTGGACTGATGGGCTGAGGTCAACTGCATAAAGTTCAACAAGGCCAAGTGCCGGGTCCTCCACCTGGGTCGCAATAACCCCAAGCAGATCTACAGGCAGGGAGATGAGTGGTTGGAAAGCTGCCAGGCAGAAAAGGACCTGGGAGTATTGCTTGATAGTCAGCTGAATATGAGCCAGCAGTGTGCTCAGGTGGCCAAGAAGGCCAACAGCATGCTGGCTTGCATAAGAAGCAGTGTGGCCAGCAGGGCTAGGGAAGTGATCGTCCCCCTGTACTCGGCTCTGGTGAGGCCGCACCTCGAGTACTGTGTTCAGTTTTGGGCCCCTCGCTACAAGAAGGACATGGAGGTGCTCGACAGAGTCTAGAGAAGAGCATCGAAGCTGGCGAGGGGCCTGGAGAACAAGTCTTACAAGGAGCGGCTGAGGGAGCTTAGTTTGTTCAGCCTGGAGAAAAGGAGGCTCAGGGTCGACCTTATTGATTATCTTAAAGGAGGCTGTAGCGAGGTGGGGATGGGTCTATTCTCCCACGTGTCTGGTGACAGGATGAGGGGGAATGGGCTAAAGTTGTGCCAGGGGAGGTTTAGGTTGGATGTTAGGAAAGACTTCTTTACTGAAAGGGTTGTTAGGCATTGAAATGGGCTGCCCAGGGAAGTGGTTCACTCCCCATCCCTCGAGGTCTTTAAAAGACATTTAGATGTTGAGCTTAGAAATATGGTTTAGTGAAGGACTTGTTAGTGTTAGGTCAGAGGTTGGACTAGGTGGTCTTGAAGGTCTCTTCCAACCTAGACGATTCTGTGATTCTGTGATTCCATTACGTTTCTCCCCACCCAATTCTCCATTCTGTCTAGGTCTCACTGGATGGTAGCACAGCCGTGCACAGTGTGCACCGCGTGTTAGCCACTCCTCCCACTTTAGTGTCATCAGCAAACTTGCTGACAGTGCACTCCATTCCCTCATCCAAGTCATTGAAGAATATATTGAATAATACTGGTCCCAATACCGACCCTTGAGGGACTCCACTAGATACAGGCCTCCAACTCGCCTCCACCCCATTGACCACAACCCTCTGGCTTCTTCCCTTCAGACAGATCACAGTCCACCTCACTACCTGATCATCCTGACCACACTTCTTCAGTTTAGCTGCAAGGATGTTGTGGGAGATGGGGTCAAAGGCTTTACTGAAATCAAGATGGACCACATCCACTGCTTTAATACCATCATCTATCCCCCCAGTTAGATCCTCATAAAAGGCTCTCAGTTCAGTCAAGCACGACTTCCCCTTGGTGAAGCCATGTTGACTGCCCCTAATGACACTTTTATCCTTGATATGCCTGGAGACAACACCAAGGCTAAGTTGTTCCATCAGCTTTGCAGGGATGGAGGTGAAGCTGACTGATCTATAGTTACCTGGGTCACCCTTCTTTCCCCTTTGGAAGACTGGAGTAACATTTGCTTTGCTCCAGTCCTCAGGCACCTTTCCTGATGCCCATGACTTACCACAGATGATGGATAATGGCTTAGCAATGACTTCCACCAACTCCCTCAGCTCCTGGCATGAGCATCTTGAGCATCCCATCGTGACCCGTGGATTTATGGACATCCAGAAATGTTCAGTTTTCTTCTAAACAAAACCACATCTGCACTGCACACATCAATTGGCAGACACATTCAAGCACGTCCCTGCAGTGATACCAGTCCCTATAGGTCCAAATGTCCATCTGTGTGGGTGCATGGAAGAGCAGCCCTGTGACTTTATCACACAGTTTAGGAATACATAATTTCCAGTGAGCACAGGGAGATGGTTTCACATGAGGAAAAACCATTGATGCACTCACAATATTACTTGGTACACCTGATATATTTTAGAGGTATTAATTTATTGCAAACAGAGATATGAGTCCTTCAACCTCTTGGCTAGACACACACAGCATTTCCTGTGACAGAACATTCCAGAGAAGCCCAAAGTACACCCCCCAGCCCCATGATATGGCTGCAAGAGCCCCCTACAAAAGAATAAAAGCAGCCGTGTGCAAGGCTCCTGTGCCCTTGCAGTGTGACAGCGCTATCAGGTCTGGGTGCGGATCACCGTGGCATACGTCATGGTGTCGCTCATCTGCTGCACAGGAGGAGGCTTTAGGGGGAAAAGAAACCCTGTTACTTCAGCTGCTGACTGTGAGCCCTGCACAATGAGCGTGCACCAGGCTGCAGGGGTGCAGAAAGGAGCTGTGCACAGCTGTGCCATGACTCACCCTGTCCCGTCGAACATGGGCGATGGTGGAGTCTGTGGGGAAAAAACACACCATGAGCCCTTGGTGATTGAAGGGGGCGGAACTCCCACGAGCTTTGGGCATCAGCTGCCTGAGGTCAGCTCTCAATGCCTGACCACATTTCCCCTCCCATCACCCTGATCTGCGATATGCATTAAGCAGCAGTGCAGAAGACATGCTGAGGTTTTGGTGTATTTCCAGCTTTCTGTGACATCTCCTCTCTTTGCACAGCCTGCACACCTTGCAAACTGCTCTTGTTTACCCAAAGGTGTGGGTAAACAAGGCCAAGCTGCAACTTGAGCTACATGCACGTTAAGTAGGTATATATCTATAGCCTGTCGCCCAACCACAACATCCTCCCTTGGCTGCTGCCTGTGGTTTCAGAGCAAGATCTAAAATATTTTCCCCAGCAGTGCAAGGAAACAGAGCTACAACTTTTGTTGCTGTGATGTGCATTGTGTAGTTCTTGAAGCAGAAATGACACTGAAGAAAAACTGAAGAAAGGACAAAAGCAGAAGCTGCAGCAGGGGAAATGCTGCCTGAGGCCGGAGCTGGTGTGGAAGGACCCCCCAAGCAAATGGGCTTTGTCCCTGGGAGCACTGGGATGCTGCCATGTCCCTTCTGCAGCCAGCAGCCATGCTCTGCATGCAAAAAAGAAGCAGGACATGAGGTGCTGGAGAGAAATCGGGCCTTGATGAACAGGCAAGAATTTTGTATGTCGCAGTGGGAAATGAAGTGCTGGGATTCCACCTGAGACAGGTGCAAGGCTTCCTCCGAGGAAGGAGGTAGTACTCACATGTGACTTCGCCGTGGTCTATGGTTTTCATCTGTGGTCTGTCAACGTGCTGCTGCCTGGAGAGGAATGGAATGGTTGTTGGGTGTGCATTTGTGGTGAGGTTGCCACATGAGAAATGCACTTGGGAGGTGCTTTCCTACATCATGTGGTGAACTGGAGTGCAGCAAATAGCAAGCCCCATCCTCCCTACCTCCAGCACAGGGAATGCAGCCTCACACACACAGAGAACACTGCCCCTGGCTAAGAAGCATCAAAGGGCCGCAATATACCCCCAACTCCCTCCCCCATACCCCACAGCCAGCAGCCCTTGGTGCTCACCTTGGGCATCTCCCTCTGCAGGAACCTGCAAGAAGAACAGGGGCAGAGGTACGCAGGCCAAGGTGCTGCCCAGCCCTGGCTCCCAACTCGGAGCTGGGGGACGAAAGCTGAAGCTCCCCAGCTCCCTCAGCAGCCTCCCCAGCTGGGCTGCCCACAGCCATCACCCCCAGGCACCGTCTGCCCCAGCTCCCCCCACTCCCTCACCTTTCTTGATGGCAAACCAGCTGCCTGCAGCCAGGACGACAAGACCAACGGCCGCCACTGCCAGTGCCATACCTCTGGGGAGGGTGTGCGGGAGCCAGGCATGGGGAGCTGGGGACAGAGGGTGTGAGGGCAGTGGGGTGTGATGGGGAGAGGCAGGGAGCAGGACGTGCCTGTGCAGCTGGCACAGCTCCTGCCCGGTGAAGTCCCTGCTTCTCCCCTTGCCCTGGGGATGGCAGCACAGCACGCCCACTCCCCATGCTCTGGTTTCTGGAGGTGCAGGAGGGAATCACTCACCTGGGGGTGATGGACTTGCTGGGGAACTCACCACATTGCCTGGCAGGACAAAAGGACACGCTTAGTGTCTACAGTGCACCCAGATCCTTCCCAGAATGAGCCTCAGCCCCATGGCCACATCCCTCCACCGACAGCCAGCACCATCCCCACGGAAGGCATAAAAGTGCCCACAGCTGTTGTGCCAACATGGGCCCCCATGGATCTGCTGTCTAAATTCCCTCATAAGTGGTTAAGTATAGCTTGGCCAAGGTCTGCCTGCCCATTAAATATGGCACCACCACTCTCATCTGTCTGTGATTCTGGGGGCTAGAGGATCACACAATCACAGAATGGCCAAGGTTGGAAGGGACCTCTGAAAGTCATGGAGTCCAGCCTTCTGCTGAGCAGGATCAAATAGGACACACTGCACAGGATGGCATCCAGGTGGATTTGGAATATCTCCACAGGAGACGCCACAGCGTCTCTGGGCAGCCTGTTCCAGTGCTCTGTCACCCTCCCAGTAAAGAAGTGCCCCTCACACCCAGATGGAACTTTCTGTGCTTCAGTTTGAGCCCATTGTCTCTCACCCTTTCCCTGGACACAAGAAAAAAGAGACCAGATCCATCCTCTCAACACCCTCCCCTCAGATATTTATAGACATGGATGAGGTCTCCCCTCGGTCTCCTCTTTTCCAGGCTATACAGGCTCTGTTCTCTTGGCTCCAGTCCTCTGATCATTTTGCAGCCTTCCTCTGGACTCCAACCAGTAGTTCTATGCCCCTCCTGAACAAGGAATCCCAGAACTGGACACAAAATGCTTTGTGTTCCATGTAGGGAACTGATTCCTTCCCAGGAGCTCTCACCCAGAGAACAAATTCCCTCTCCCTTGCCATCACCACCCCACGCACAACTCTCTTCAGTCACCCATCCCCACGCTCAACCTCACCTGGGGAGCTGCAGATGTCCTGGGTGGTCACGCCAGCACGTACACCTTGGGGCACAGAGGGTTTTGTTTAGAGGGAGTGAGAGCTGGGACACCCACACACTTGTGCCCATGTCCCTGCTGCTGGGTCCTTCCCATGTCCTAGCTGCTGTGTCCTTGCCCAGCTCATGACACTCATCCCACTTGCCCTGCCATAGGCTCATCAATGTACAGGGCAGACCTTGCAGCATCCCTGGCTCATCCAGCATTCATCCACATCCCCAGCCCTTGCTCTCTCTGCCTAGGCTCTGCACAGCCCCATGTCTGCAGCAAAGGTGATTCTGCAGGGACACGGGAACCCCTTGAGAGCAGTTTTCTCTCATGGCTGCCTTGGAGGGAGGGAACACTCCCATGAGGGAACCACCCCAGAGCCTGCTGCAGCACACAGCTCCAGCCTCAGCACAGCCATGTGGTTGCAAGTGCCTCCATCCCTTCTCACCCCTCCAGCCCAGGGCCATGACTCACCAGGGACATCCAGGATTTGGCCAGCACTGAGGGCAGAGCTCCTCCTCTGTTTCATCTCATTCCACTCCTGGTACCCACAGGTATATATTCCTGCAGTTCTTGACGTGATGTTCAGGACCACGGAGTAGCTCAGCTGCCCTTGCTGGGCTTTCTGGCTGTACTGCTCCTTCCCATCCTTGCAGATGATGATTCGTCTTACATGTGACACCACAGGGAGAATACACTGGAGCACAACTGTGGTACCTGGCTGAGCAGAAGTTGAGTTCATTTGGAGAGCAGGAGCTCGGAGATCCCCTGCAGGAGACACAGCAGTGAAGGGCTGCCATAGGGCAGAGCTCACAGTGGTTGGGCTTCAAAGTACCATGGCTCTGGGAGGGAAGGACTCACGAGTACCTGGGGAGCTGCAGATGTTCTGGGAGCTCATGCTGCCACCTGTACCAAGGGGCAGAGAGGGATTTGCTGAGAGGAGCAGTGACCAGGCTCAACCATATCTCCCTACTCCCATATCCCCCCTGACCAAATCCTCACTGCTAAGCAGGCATCATTACATCTGAGTGTTCTCATGCTGTATCTCTTCAATAACCTCTTGAACAATGCCAATCCCAATTCCATTTTGTATGGATTTCTTGTTTCAGGTAAGTTCCATATCTCTGTAAAGAATTTAGCAGTCCTAGAGTCTCAGAGCAACACTCCAGACAATTTATGGTGTTGGAGAAGTGTGCCCCTTGCTCAGATCTGTATCATACCTGGAGGAAGCCATCCCCATCCTGCTTTCCCCAAACAAACTCTGCCCCACAGTGCTGCACACCTGCCCCACACACACTGTCCCCATCCTCCCCTCTGCCCACCATGGGCCTGTCCTGCCCCCAGCAGCAGCCCTTCAGCCCTCAGCCCCCATGCCCAGCAATGCCCCAACTCACAGAGTGCCACCAGCAGGACGGCAGGGCCAGAAGGAGATAGCCTTGCCCATGGCGCCTGCCTCAGCATCTTTTGGGGTGCTGCTTTTGGGGAGCAGCGTCTGCTTCAAGTTTCTGCTTTGCTCTGAGCTGGGGACGGTGGGGCAGAGGCTTGCGGTACAGCTGGGGGCTGTGCTGTGGGCTTTCTGTGGCCACCTGAGCCTGGCCCACAGCCAGAGGCTCTCATCAGTGGGGGCCTTGCCTAAGAACCTGCTACATCCGCTGCTTTTGTTGAGCCCCCACTGTTTTTCCTGTCCTCTCACACACTGCAGCACACGCTAGTTTTACTTGTATCTCAGGGACAACATTGTCTCTGTAAAGAGCTCGGCCCCTTGTGCCCACTCGGATTTGCTCTATTCTGACCACATCACTCTGTTTTTGCGTCAATGTCTGCAAAAATGATGAGGACGTGAGTGGAATCCTGCACCAAGGCCAAAGTGACGCCAGAGCTCTGGGGCAGTTGCCAAGGCTGTGGGCAGATTTCTCCTTCATCCTGTTGGTGAATCAGCTGATGAAGAACTCTCAGGGAGTCTCAGCTGGGGCCATAGTGCTGCCAGCACAGCACTGTGGGAGCCATCGGCACCCACACTTTGACCCTCATGAGACCACACAACAACCAGGAAAGGCAGAGGCTTCATCCTGAAAAACACCTGAGCTCCCCCACACTGCTCTCTCACAGTCCCCTTCCTCAAAGGAATAGGGGAGAAACTCTGGTGGAAGAAGACTTGTGCAGGCCCAGGGCCAGAGCTGCAGCCCGTGGAGAGGAGCCCACGCAGGAGCAGGAGTCTGGTGTTGTGTTAAGGGGTGTAGCCGATTAACCGTTATGTGTCCGATCGGATTCGTAGTACTGAACTATCAGAATCACAGATTCACCAATACCGCATTAACCATTAGGCACCTGGTTGGATTCAGAGCACTGAACTACCATGGTCAGGAATTCACCAAAAACGTATAACCACCCTTGGTGTAGTTGTGTTTAATGAGAACTATTATAATAAATGACTAAGTGCCAAATAGGATTACAAAATTTACAACTTATTAAACGGATAGAGGTAAGCAAACAGCCCTGGGTGCGCCAGGAGTCTCTGCTCCACCAAGATGCACACAAGTGACATCAGGCATCTAGTTTTTATGCTCCTAGGCTCCTACATATTCATTATTACTTCTAGAAAAGGAAGGGTTATTATAATTAGGTCCCGGAATCCGAACCCTCCAGCTGGCACATGTATCAGTCTCTGGTGGTCCCTCTGGGGGTCTCTTGTGCTGAAGGCTCGTAACCTTCCTCAAAGGCTTTTTTTCTTGTCCTTCTCCTTTGTCCAACTTGGCCGGATGTCAGAAACTTGTGCAGCATCCCCTGCAAGCTTTGTCTTTGAGTCATCCTTCAGCTTTCCCCTTCTCCTTAATCTCTTGGCCACATATCAGAGACTTGCATAGTGTCCCATGCAATAGTCATAATAGGTAGCAGTTATTCTGAAACCCCTTTGTTCTCTTATCCCCTATTGACACAAATTGCTGGAACATTCCTTTGTAAGATACAAGAACTATATGCATTAACCACTCTGTTTTTCTTAGACTTGTGGTTATACAAGGGTATGAAAGACAGAAGGTCACACTTCATCATAACATGTGGCCCTAGGGTTGTTCCATATTGACACGAATCGGATGAATACATTTCACACTATCATGGGTAGGAACAATGCATTCAAGTGCGATTTATTAAAGCAACAGGTACATAGGTTCTTTGGATTGCCAGCCATAGTTACTGTCTGCAAAAGCAAGCTAGCATGCATGAAATACACAGGTGACACAGGTGACACAAGTACACAGCCTGGAAATTAATGTGTTAAAAGTCACAAAGACTCTATAGAGATTACAAAGTTTCCATGGAGACACACAGTATAGCCACATGTTCAAATCTCACCCAAAGGCATCCCAATGGGGGCAGAGGGTGGAAGAGAGGCTCAGCCCATCAACTGATCCCAGGAGTCAGGAGGTCCTCAGGATGCAGTATTCCCTCGGGGTGGTATCTCCCCTGACAGTGGTATCTTCCCCAACATCCCCTCTCTCTTAGGCCAATTTATATTATTTTCTATCTTTTAGGTGGAGCTTGAGTGACTCTAGTCAAGCATATCTTAGTTATGATTGGTGAAACGTTCTCCCATTTCAGTTAAATAAAAAGGCTCCAAGAAATTCAGAGATCATGCTCAGTGAGGGGTGGTCGCACATTGGAGGCAGGTAGATTTTGGGTTGGAGGCGTGTTTTGGTATTATAATGATATTACAATGAGGAAAAGTACACTAGGGTACAGCATTTGTCAAAACATGACAGTTCCTAGGCTAAGGGTAGCAAAAAGTGCGGCTGAGAGACAGAAGACCCAGCACAGGGATGGGTGTATGTGGGGTGCAGAGTGCCAGGCATGGCCACCCCCTGGTCATCTGCATGGCCTCAGCCATCCTCACAGCAGCACTTTTCCATGACACATCTGCCAGGGCAATGCCAGTAGGTAGGGGAACTCTTGGGTGGCAGGGCAAAGGGAACAGCAGCTCCCTCGCAGGACACATGGCCCCATATGGCAGTCGTAGTGTAGCTCTCCCAGCTCTGCTCACTGGCTTCCCTCTCAAATACAGAGCAGCAACATCAGATGGTGCATTCTGAACCAATCCTTTATAATTCGCCTCCCACAGGAACAATACCCACCAAGTGCCTCCACACAGGGCACCGTAACCACCTGGGGAGGTGCCCATTGCGGCCGGCACCTTGGGCACAGGGAGGTGCTGGAGTGATGCAGGAGCTGCAGAGCATGGCTGCCTGGGGGTGCAGCTGTGACTCCATCCCCTCGTGTTCTCCCGGTATGTAGAGGAGGATCCCGCGTTGGAGATGTATTTCTGTGGGCAGGGGGCAAAGACACGTGGGTGCTGGGGTTTAACGCAGCCAGGATGGTGCACATGCAGTAGCAATCCTTGATGTGAGCAGAGAGCAGGGTCTGAGCCAAGGGAAGCAGAGCAATGGCAGCACATCCCTTGGGCATGCTGCCACAGCTGCCTTGAGACCAACGGCAGCAGGAGTCTGGCAAATGTGTGAGGGTCATGCTCTTAGCATGTGGAGCAGGCTGGGGACAGCATGGAGCCCAGGAGGACATCAGAGCTCCATGGGGACAGGGACGTCTCCAGGCTGCCTGGCCACTCTGGCAACCTGGCTGCATCTCTCCAGGAGGAGGGTGATGATGGGGGCAGACAGCAGCAGGAGCAGGCTGAGGGCAGAGCGCAGGATCCAGACCTCCAGGGGCATGGCTGACCCTGGGAGAGAGGAGGAACACAGTGTGGCCAAGGCAAGCCTTGGAGGACGGCTGTGCTGGGAAGGGCTGATGAGCAATGTCTCACCTCTGGAAGGGAGCTGGGCCTTGTGTGAGGGGCTGCTGCCTGTGGGAGACATGAACATGCTGTGAGTTTCTGGAGCTCTTTGCTGGGACAATCCCAGATGCTGAGCAGACCCTGAGCTCGTGTCTTGCTTCCTTGAATACATGGTGAGCATTAACAACCGAGCTCATGTAAATTCCCAGACAGAGGTTTGTAAAAGTGTGAGGGAGAGCTTGGAGCAGTAGTGGCACAGGCCAGGGCCTACTGATATCCCCAGACCTTGATTTTTTTTACATGGGCGCTGCAGAGCCCCATGTCTCACCAGCAGTGCTACTGCAGGTACAAGGTGTCATGGTTCTGCTCGAGTGGGCAGCCAAGTTCCACCACAGCCGCTCTCTCACTCCCCCTCCTCAAAGAGGAATGGGGAGAAAATATGTGAAAAGGGCTCAAGGGTTGAGATAAGGACGAGAAAAATCATGCAATAATTATTGTAACGGGCAAAACAGACTCAGCATAAGAAGATGGTAAGATTTATTGCTCATTACTAACAAGCTAGAGAAGTGAGAAACAAAGGAAAGAAACCAAAAGCACCTTCCCCCCCATCCACCCTCTTCCACTTCCTCCCCCCGAGTGGTGCAGGGGAACGGGGGAATGGGAATTATGGTCAGTCTACAGCGCTTCTTCTCCGCTGCTCCTCCGTCACTCTATGGTTCCCACCCACGGGATGCAGTCCTTGATGAACTGATCCAGCGTGGCCTTCCCACAGGCAGCAGCTCTTCAAGAACTGCTCCAGATATGGGTCCGTACCACGGGGTCCATCCCTCAGGAGAAAACTGCTCCAACCTGGCTCCCCTACGGGCAGCAGCTCCTGCCTGGTCACCTGCTCCTGCGTGGTCTCCTCTCCACGGGCTACAGGTCTGAGTGTTCTCATGCTGTATCTCTTCAATAACCTCTTGAACAATGCCAATCCCAATTCCATTTTGTATGGATTTCTTGTTTCAGGTAAGTTCCATATCTCTGTAAAGAATTTAGCAGTCCTAGAGTCTCAGAGCAACACTCCAGACAATTTATGGTGTTGGAGAAGTGTGCCCCTTGCTCAGATCTGTATCATACCTGGAGGAAGCCATCCCCATCCTGCTTTCCCCAAACAAACTCTGCCCCACAGTGCTGCACACCTGCCCCACACACACTGTCCCCATCCTCCCCTCTGCCCACCATGGGCCTGTCCTGCCCCCAGCAGCAGCCCTTCAGCCCTCAGCCCCCATGCCCAGCAATGCCCCAACTCACAGAGCACCAGCAGCAGGACGGCAGGGCCAGAAGGAGATAGCCTTGCCCATGGCGCCTGCCTCAGCATCTTTTGGGGTGCTGCTTTTGGGGAGCAGCGTCTGCTTCAAGTTTCTGCTTTGCTCTGAGCTGGGGACGGTGGGGCAGAGGCTTGCGGTACAGCTGGGGGCTGTGCTGTGGGCTTTCTGTGGCCACCTGAGCCTGGCCCACAGCCAGAGGCTCTCATCAGTGGGGGCCTTGCCTAAGAACCTGCTACATCCGCTGCTTTTGTTGAGCCCCCACTGTTTTTCCTGTCCTCTCACACACTGCAGCACACGCTAGTTTTACTTGTATCTCAGGGACAACATTGTCTCTGTAAAGAGCTCGGCCCCTTGTGCCCACTCGGATTTGCTCTATTCTGACCACATCACTCTGTTTTTGCGTCAATGTCTGCAAAAATGATGAGGACGTGAGTGGAATCCTGCACCAAGGCCAAAGTGACGCCAGAGCTCTGGGGCAGTTGCCAAGGCTGTGGGCAGATTTCTCCTTCATCCTGTTGGTGAATCAGCTGATGAAGAACTCTCAGGGAGTCTCAGCTGGGGCCATAGTGCTGCCAGCACAGCACTGTGGGAGCCATCGGCACCCACACTTTGACCCTCATGAGACCACACAACAACCAGGAAAGGCAGAGGCTTCATCCTGAAAAACACCTGAGCTCCCCCACACTGCTCTCTCACAGTCCCCTTCCTCAAAGGAATAGGGGAGAAACTCTGGTGGAAGAAGACTTGTGCAGGCCCAGGGCCAGAGCTGCAGCCCGTGGAGAGGAGCCCACGCAGGAGCAGGAGTCTGGTGTTGTGTTAAGGGGTGTAGCCGATTAACCGTTATGTGTCCGATCGGATTCGTAGTACTGAACTATCAGAATCACAGATTCACCAATACCGCATTAACCATTAGGCACCTGGTTGGATTCAGAGCACTGAACTACCATGGTCAGGAATTCACCAAAAACGTATAACCACCCTTGGTGTAGTTGTGTTTAATGAGAACTATTATAATAAATGACTAAGTGCCAAATAGGATTACAAAATTTACAACTTATTAAACGGATAGAGGTAAGCAAACAGCCCTGGGTGCGCCAGGAGTCTCTGCTCCACCAAGATGCACACAAGTGACATCAGGCATCTAGTTTTTATGCTCCTAGGCTCCTACATATTCATTATTACTTCTAGAAAAGGAAGGGTTATTATAATTAGGTCCCGGAATCCGAACCCTCCAGCTGGCACATGTATCAGTCTCTGGTGGTCCCTCTGGGGGTCTCTTGTGCTGAAGGCTCGTAACCTTCCTCAAAGGCTTTTTTTCTTGTCCTTCTCCTTTGTCCAACTTGGCCGGATGTCAGAAACTTGTGCAGCATCCCCTGCAAGCTTTGTCTTTGAGTCATCCTTCAGCTTTCCCCTTCTCCTTAATCTCTTGGCCACATATCAGAGACTTGCATAGTGTCCCATGCAATAGTCATAATAGGTAGCAGTTATTCTGAAACCCCTTTGTTCTCTTATCCCCTATTGACACAAATTGCTGGAACATTCCTTTGTAAGATACAAGAACTATATGCATTAACCACTCTGTTTTTCTTAGACTTGTGGTTATACAAGGGTATGAAAGACAGAAGGTCACACTTCATCATAACATGTGGCCCTAGGGTTGTTCCATATTGACACGAATCGGATGAATACATTTCACACTATCATGGGTAGGAACAATGCATTCAAGTGCGATTTATTAAAGCAACAGGTACATAGGTTCTTTGGATTGCCAGCCATAGTTACTGTCTGCAAAAGCAAGCTAGCATGCATGAAATACACAGGTGACACAGGTGACACAAGTACACAGCCTGGAAATTAATGTGTTAAAAGTCACAAAGACTCTATAGAGATTACAAAGTTTCCATGGAGACACACAGTATAGCCACATGTTCAAATCTCACCCAAAGGCATCCCAATGGGGGCAGAGGGTGGAAGAGAGGCTCAGCCCATCAACTGATCCCAGGAGTCAGGAGGTCCTCAGGATGCAGTATTCCCTCGGGGTGGTATCTCCCCTGACAGTGGTATCTTCCCCAACATCCCCTCTCTCTTAGGCCAATTTATATTATTTTCTATCTTTTAGGTGGAGCTTGAGTGACTCTAGTCAAGCATATCTTAGTTATGATTGGTGAAACGTTCTCCCATTTCAGTTAAATAAAAAGGCTCCAAGAAATTCAGAGATCATGCTCAGTGAGGGGTGGTCGCACATTGGAGGCAGGTAGATTTTGGGTTGGAGGCGTGTTTTGGTATTATAATGATATTACAATGAGGAAAAGTACACTAGGGTACAGCATTTGTCAAAACATGACAGTTCCTAGGCTAAGGGTAGCAAAAAGTGCGGCTGAGAGACAGAAGACCCAGCACAGGGATGGGTGTATGTGGGGTGCAGAGTGCCAGGCATGGCCACCCCCTGGTCATCTGCATGGCCTCAGCCATCCTCACAGCAGCACTTTTCCATGACACATCTGCCAGGGCAATGCCAGTAGGTAGGGGAACTCTTGGGTGGCAGGGCAAAGGGAACAGCAGCTCCCTCGCAGGACACATGGCCCCATATGGCAGTCGTAGTGTAGCTCTCCCAGCTCTGCTCACTGGCTTCCCTCTCAAATACAGAGCAGCAACATCAGATGGTGCATTCTGAACCAATCCTTTATAATTCGCCTCCCACAGGAACAATACCCACCAAGTGCCTCCACACAGGGCACCGTAACCACCTGGGGAGGTGCCCATTGCGGCCGGCACCTTGGGCACAGGGAGGTGCTGGAGTGATGCAGGAGCTGCAGAGCATGGCTGCCTGGGGGTGCAGCTGTGACTCCATCCCCTCGTGTTCTCCCGGTATGTAGAGGAGGATCCCGCGTTGGAGATGTATTTCTGTGGGCAGGGGGCAAAGACACGTGGGTGCTGGGGTTTAACGCAGCCAGGATGGTGCACATGCAGTAGCAATCCTTGATGTGAGCAGAGAGCAGGGTCTGAGCCAAGGGAAGCAGAGCAATGGCAGCACATCCCTTGGGCATGCTGCCACAGCTGCCTTGAGACCAACGGCAGCAGGAGTCTGGCAAATGTGTGAGGGTCATGCTCTTAGCATGTGGAGCAGGCTGGGGACAGCATGGAGCCCAGGAGGACATCAGAGCTCCATGGGGACAGGGACGTCTCCAGGCTGCCTGGCCACTCTGGCAACCTGGCTGCATCTCTCCAGGAGGAGGGTGATGATGGGGGCAGACAGCAGCAGGAGCAGGCTGAGGGCAGAGCGCAGGATCCAGACCTCCAGGGGCATGGCTGACCCTGGGAGAGAGGAGGAACACAGTGTGGCCAAGGCAAGCCTTGGAGGACGGCTGTGCTGGGAAGGGCTGATGAGCAATGTCTCACCTCTGGAAGGGAGCTGGGCCTTGTGTGAGGGGCTGCTGCCTGTGGGAGACATGAACATGCTGTGAGTTTCTGGAGCTCTTTGCTGGGACAATCCCAGATGCTGAGCAGACCCTGAGCTCGTGTCTTGCTTCCTTGAATACATGGTGAGCATTAACAACCGAGCTCATGTAAATTCCCAGACAGAGGTTTGTAAAAGTGTGAGGGAGAGCTTGGAGCAGTAGTGGCACAGGCCAGGGCCTACTGATATCCCCAGACCTTGATTTTTTTTACATGGGCGCTGCAGAGCCCCATGTCTCACCAGCAGTGCTACTGCAGGTACAAGGTGTCATGGTTCTGCTCGAGTGGGCAGCCAAGTTCCACCACAGCCGCTCTCTCACTCCCCCTCCTCAAAGAGGAATGGGGAGAAAATATGTGAAAAGGGCTCAAGGGTTGAGATAAGGACGAGAAAAATCATGCAATAATTATTGTAACGGGCAAAACAGACTCAGCATAAGAAGATGGTAAGATTTATTGCTCATTACTAACAAGCTAGAGAAGTGAGAAACAAAGGAAAGAAACCAAAAGCACCTTCCCCCCCATCCACCCTCTTCCACTTCCTCCCCCCGAGTGGTGCAGGGGAACGGGGGAATGGGAATTATGGTCAGTCTACAGCGCTTCTTCTCCGCTGCTCCTCCGTCACTCTATGGTTCCCACCCACGGGATGCAGTCCTTGATGAACTGATCCAGCGTGGCCTTCCCACAGGCAGCAGCTCTTCAAGAACTGCTCCAGATATGGGTCCGTACCACGGGGTCCATCCCTCAGGAGAAAACTGCTCCAACCTGGCTCCCCTACGGGCAGCAGCTCCTGCCTGGTCACCTGCTCCTGCGTGGTCTCCTCTCCACGGGCTACAGGTCCGGCCCGGAATCTGCTCCGGCAGGGGTCTTCCACAGGCGGCAGCCTCCGTCGGTGCAGGGCCACCTGCTCCACCGTGGTCTCCTCCACGGGCTGCAGCGTGGAACCCTGCTCCACCGTGGTACTCCATGGGCTGCAGGGAGACATCCTGCTTCACCATGGTCCTCACCACAGGCCACAGGGGACTTCTGCTCCGGCACCTGGAACACCTCTCCCCCTCCTTCTACACTGACCTTGGCACCTGCAAGGCTGTTCCTCACTCCCTTCACTCTCCCAGCTGCTGTGTGGCGCAGCGTTTTTTTTCCCTGTCTTAAATATGCTCTCACAGAGGAGCAAAACAACATCACTTATTGGCTCAGCTCTGGAAAACAATGGGGCCCTTCCCAAATATGAGGCAGCTTCTAGATCTTTCTCACAGAAACCACCCCTATGGCCCACTGCTACCAAAACCTTGCCACGTAAACCCACTACACAGGGGAACTCTTGAGGCACTTCTCCATCCAGGGTCTCCTGTGGAGTAGGGGGAACACTCCCGAGGGGGAATCACACATGAGCCATGCCCTGTATGATGAAGCACACAGCTCCAGCTTCTGCACTGTCCACGTCCCACTGACCCCACAGCCCTGATGAAGCGTTGTGTCTCACCTGGCACAGACACGGTCCAAGGAGCACTGAAAGGAGAGCACCCGAACTGACTGAGGACTGGCCATTACGACACTGAGCATTCCCTTCATTCCCAGGGAAGTCTGTGCTCTATCAGAGCCTGGATCAGAGATATCACCAGGACACTCATCAGCCTGCTCTGCTTCACATACTACTATCTACCAACAATATTGCAGACAGCTGTGGAGGAAGCTGCGTCCTGTAGTCTGAGGGGAATGAAGAAAGCTTTCAAGGCCTTGGGATGGTTGGTGAAAGAGTCTGTAGTACAAGTCCCTTTCTCTTCCCTCTTTCCTTTCTGGGGTGGTGACATTTTATGGAATAGAAGGATCTGGTCCATAAATGCTTGGCTCCGTGACTGATACTACAGGCCCAGCTTTGGGTTATTTGGTAATGGCTGGTGTTATAAGACACGAGGGCTGAGAGGAATACTTGGGAAAGGTTTATCTCACAGAGTCCAGAGGGTTCTGCGACAGCAATTAGCAGGGCTCATTTGGAGAGCTTCTAGCTACATGTATATCTGCAGGGGGATGGGGTTGTAGCAGGGCTTGTACTAGTGGGGAAGTGCACCCCGCAGAGATGAAGACCAGGAGGCCTCCCACCCCTCATGGGGTGAAATCAGCATGCTCAGCTCCTTCCCTGAAATGCCTGGACACCAATGCATGTGGCATGGGGAATAAGCAGGAGGAGTTAGAAATCTGTGTTTGGTCAGAAGACTGAGATCTGGTGGCAGTTACAGGGGCATGTTGGGACAGCTCACATGGCTGGAATGTGGTCATGGATGGCTATGTCCTGCTCAGGAAGACAGGCCAGCAAGGTGAGGTGGCGGAACTGCTCTTTTCATGAGAGAGCAACTCCATTGTATTGAGTACTGTCCAGGGGCAGATGAGGAGCGAGTTGAGAGTCTGTGGGTGAGAATGAAGTGGCTGGCTGGCATGGGGGATGCTGTTGTGCGTGTCTGTTACAGACCACTAGACCAGGATGAGGAAGCTGATGAGGCCTTCTACAGGCATCAGAGAACAGCCGCTTGATCACAGGCCCTGGTTATCACGGGAGATTTCAACTACCCTGACATTTGCTGGCAGGCTTATTCAGCCAGTCACCCACAGTCCAGGAAGTTCCTCCAGTATTGATTCCTCCAGTGCATTGATGATAACTTCCTGATGGAAATGGTGAACGTGCCAACTGGGAGAGGAGTGCTGCTAGATCTTGTCAAAAACAAGTAGGGGTTGGTTGATTCTGAATCACAGAATCACAAATTTTAGGGGTTGAAAGGGATCTCAAGAGATCATCGGGTGCAACCCCCCTGCCAATGCAGTTAGCCTACAGCAGGTTGCCCAGGTAGCCATCCAGACAGGAATTGAATATCTCCAGAGAAAGAGAGTCCACAAGCTCCCTGGGCAGCATGTTCCAGTGCTCTGTCACCCTCACTGTGAAGAATCACAGAATCACAGAATTTTCTAGGTTGGAAGAGACCTCAAGGTCATCGAGTCCAACCTCCAACCTAACGCTAACAGCCCTCCACTAAACCATATCCCTAAGCTCTACATCTAAATGTCTTTTGAAGACTTCCAGGGATGGTGACTCCACCACTTCCCTGGGTAGCCTGTTCCAGTGCCTCACAACCCTTTCAGTGAAGAAGTTCTTCCTAACATCTAGCCTAAAACTCCCCTGGCTCAACTTAAACCCATTCCCCCTCGTCCTGTCACCAGGCACGTGGGAGAACAGGCCAACCCCCACCTCGCTACAGCCTCCCTTGAGGTACCTAAAAAGAGCGATAAGGTCGCCCCTGAGCCTCCTCTTCTCCAGGCTGAACAAGCCCAGCTCCCTCAGCCGCTCCTCGTAGGACTTGTTCTCCAGGCCCCTCACCAGCTTCGTCGCCCTTCTCTGCACCCGCTCAAGCACCTCCATGTCCTTCTTGTAGCGAGGGGCCCAAAACTGAACACAGTACTCGAGGTGCGGCCTCACCAGAGCTGAGTCCAGGGGGACGATCACCTCCCTAGCCCTGCTGGTCACGCTGTTCCTAATACAAGCCAGGATGCCGTTGGCCTTCTTGGCCACCTGAGCACACTGCTGGCTCATATTCAGCCGACTGTCCACCATCACTCCCAGGTCCTTCTCTGCCTGGCAGCTTTCCAACCATTCCTCTCCCAGCCTGTAGCTCTGCTTGGGGTTATTGCGCCCCAGGTGCAGGACCCGGCACTTGGCCTTGTTAAACTTCATGCAGTTGACCTCAGCCCATCGGTGCAGCCTATCCAGATCCTCCTGCAGAGCTTTCCTTCCCTCAAGCAGATCAACACACGCACCTAACTTGGTGTCATCTGCGAACTTACTGAGGGTGCACTCGATGCCCTCGTCCAGATCATCGATGAAGATATTAAAGAGGACCGGCCCCAGCACCCAGCCCTGGGGGACGCCACTAGTGACTGCCCTCCAACTGGACTTGGCTCCATTCACCACGACTCTTTGGGCCCGGCTATCCAGCCAGTTTCTAACCCAACGAAGCGTGCGCCAGTCCAAGCCAAGAGCAGCCAGTTTCTTGAGGAGAATGCTGTGGGAGACGGTGTCAAAAGCCTTGCTGAAGTCAAGGTAGACCACATCCACAGCCTTTCCCTCATCCACCCAGTGCGTCACTCTGTCATAGAAGGAGATCAGGTTCGTCAGGCATGACCTGCCTTTCATAAAGCCATGCTGACTGGGCCTGATCGCCTGCTTCCCCTTCAAGTGCTGCATGATGACTCTCAGGAGGATCTGCTCCATGAGCTTTCCTGGCACTGAGGTCAAACTGACAGGCCTGTAGTTTCCTGGGTCTGCCCTCCGGCCCTTCTTGTAGATGGGCGTCACGTTTGCTAGCCGCCAGTCGATTGGGACCTCCCCCGATAGCCAGGACTGTTGATAAATGATGGACAGTGGCTTGGCCAGCTCCTCTGCCAGTTCCCTCAGTACCCTTGGGTGGATCCCATCTGGCCCCATCGACTTGTGCACATCTAAGTGCCGTAGCAGGTCACCAACCAGTTCTTCATGGATAATGAGGGCCACATCCTGCTCCCCATCCCCTTCCACCAGCTCAGAGTACTGAGTATCCAGAGAACATCCGGTATTGCCGCTAAAGACTGAGGCAAAGAAGGCATTGAGCACCTCCGCCTTTTCCTCATCTCTTGTAACTAAGTTTCCCCCCGCATCCAGTAAAGGATGGAGATTCTCCTTAGTCCTCCTTTTTGTGTTGATGTATTTATAGAAACGTTTTTTGTTATCTTTAACGGCAGTAGCCAGATTGAGCTCCAGACGAGCTTTGGCCTTCCTAATTTTGTCCCTGCACAGCCTCGCTACTTCTTTAAAGTCCTCCTTAGTGGCCTGCCCACTTTTCCAAAGCTTATAAACCCTCTTTTTCCTCCTAAGATCAAGCCACAATTCTCTGTTGAGCCAGGCCGGTCTTCTTCCCCGCCAGCTCGTCTTTGGGCACGTGGGGACAGACCGTTCCTGCGCCATTAAGACTTCCCTCTTGAAGAGCGCCCAGCCTTCCTGGACCCCTCTGCCCTTCAGAACCGCCTCCCAAGGGACTCCACCAACCAGTGTCCTGAGCAGTTCAAAGTCAGCCCTCCGAAAGTCCAATACAGCGGTTTTACTGGGCCCCTTCCTGGCCTCGCCAAGAATAGTGAACTCCACCATTTCGTGGTCACTCTGCCCGAGACAGCTCCCGACGATCACGTCCTCCACCAGTCCTTCTCTGTTTGTGAAGAGAAGGTCTAGCGGGGCACCTCCCCTGGTAGGCTCACTAACCAGCTGCGTCAGGAAGCTATCTTCCATGCTCTCCAGAAACCTCCTAGACTGCTTTCTCAGGGCTGTGTTGTGCTTCCAGGATATGTCAGGGAAGTTGAAGTCCCCCACGAGTACAAGAGCTGATGATTTTGCAACCTCTGTCAGCTGCCTGTAGAATTCCTCATCCGTCTCCTCATCCTGGTTCGGCGGTCTATAGCAGACCCCGACCAGGACACTAGCCTTGTTGTCCCTGCCAATCCTAACCCAAAGGGACTCGACCTTGTCGTTCCCAACCTCGAGTTCTACAACCTCGAAAGACTCTCTAATATAGAGAGCCACACCACCACCCCTTCTATGCTGCCTGTCCCTTCTATAGAGCTTATAGCCAGGCATTGCAGCACTCCAGTCATGAGACTGGTCCCACCACGTCTCCGTGATGGCAACCAAGTCGTAGCCTGCCTGCCGCACGATGGCTTCCAGCTCCTCCTGTTTGTTACCCATGCTGCGTGCATTGGTGTAGATGCACTTCAGCTGGGCCATTGCCTTATCCTCCGGCCTTGCCATTGTTCCCCCTGGCACAGCCCCAACAATCCTAGCCTCAGCCCCATCCCCCTTCCTACCTAGTTTAAAGCCCTCTCAATGAGTTCCTGGCCCAGGATCCTTTTTCCCCTAAAAGATAGGGACCCATCTGCGGCCATCAGGCCAGGTGCTGAGTAAAGTGCCCCATGATCAAAAAACTCAAGATTTCTGCGTTGGCACCAGCCCCGGAGCCACGTGTTTAACAGGTGGGCTTTCCGTGTCCTCTCTGAACTCCTCCCTGCCACCATAGGGATGGACGAAAACACCACCTGCACTCCCGCTCCATCCACTAACCGACCCATTCCCCTAAAGTCCCTTTTGATAGCCTTGAGGCTTCTCTCTTCGATGTTATCACTGCCCGCCTGGACTATCAAAAGGGGGTAATAGTCAGAGGGGCGTACCAGGTTAGGAAGCTTCCTGGCAACGTCCCTGACCCTGGCCCCAGGGAGACAGCAGACTTCCCTACGGGTAGGGTCCGGCCGACAAATAGGGCCCTCTGTTCCCCTAAGAATCGAGTCACCAACAACAATAACCCTCCTGTCTTTTTTGGTGGAGGCAGTCCTGAGGCGCGGAGTCGACCTCCTCGCCCCAGGCATCCTCCTGGGAACATTTGCTACCTCTTCCTCACACACCGGCCTCTCAATCTCTAGGGCCTCAAACCTGTTCTTTTGCATGTTGGTGTGGAACTTCCAGTGCTCCATTTTTTGACCATTGCCACTTCTCCTATCCCCAGAAACAACTGAAAAGAAGTTGGCCAAATCCCACTGTCTCCCACACTTAGGCTATTTGTATACATTGATAAGGTCTCCTCTCAGCCTCCTCTTATCAAGGCTGAAGGTAGAGGGCAACCTTGGTTGCAGAGACCATGAGACGGTGCAGTTCAGGACCTCATGTGGCAGGAACAGAATAGCAAGCAGAATCGCAACCCTGGACTTCAGTAGGGACAACTTTGGCCTTTTCACGCAATTGCTAGAGGAAATCCCTTGGGACAACCGAAAGGGCTTCTACAAATACATTGCAGATAAAAGTAACACTAGAGGCAATGAAGGTATACAGATGAATGAGGTGGGTGCCCTGGCGTGGTTTAACCCAGACGGAAGCTAAACACTACACAGCCGTTAACTCACCCTCCCTGCTCGTGCTCGGGGATGTGAGAGCGAAACAGGAAAGTGAAGCCTGTGAGTTGAGATAAAGACAGTATATTCAGACAGGAAAATAATAATAACAACAATGTGAAATGTGTTCATCGGATTCGTGTCAATATGGAACAATGCTAGGGCCGCAAGGTATGATGAATGTGACCTTCTGTCTTACACACCCTTGTGTAACCACAAGTCTAAGAAAAACAGAGTGGTTAATGTATAGAGTTCTTGTATCTTGCAAAGGAATGTTTTAGCAATTGATGTCAATAGAGAGCTTGAAGGGAAGTGTATTTGTAGGCTTTTCGTTGAAGTCTATGATATCTGGGAGGGTTTCAGAATAACTGTTAACTATTACGACTATTTCACTGGACACTATGCAAGTCTCTGATATCTGGCCAGGAGATTAAGGAGAAGGAGAAAGCTGAAGAACGACTAAAAGACAAAGCTTGCAGGGGATGCTGCACAAGTCTCTGACATCCGGCCAAATTGGACAAAGGAGAAGGACAAGAGGGAGGAAGACTAGGAGCCTTCAGCATGAGAGACCCCTAGAGGGACCACCAGAGACTGATACGCATGCTCCAGTAGGAGGGTTTGGATTCCGGAAACTAATAATAATAACCCTGGTTTTTCAGAAGTAGTAATGAATATATATTATGCCTAGGAGCATAAAAATCAGCTGCTTGATGTAAGTGGTGTGCGTCTTGGTGGAGCAGAGAGCCCCGGCACACCCAGCGCTGGTTGCTTACCTCTATTCCTTTAATAAATTGTAAACGTTGATTATAGTGCTATTTTGAAGACTGAGCCATTTATTACAACAATAACAATAACAATAACAATAACAATAATGATGATAATAGTACGACTGGCTGGCAGAGGGGCTCAGGCTGCACAGCATTGCACAAGCAACAAGAGTACAGGGGCTGAGCATCGGCAGGGGATGCAGTAGTGGAAGGGACAGAAATGTATTTGGGAGAAGCTGTACATGCTTCCCAGCTTCTTGGAGAGCTGCAAAACTACGAGACAAATCTGGCAAAGGGAAAAGGGCCAGGAGGCCATGTAGGAAGAACACTGCCCCTGAGATACAGATAAAAACAGCAAGAGTTGCGGTGTGTGAGAGGACAGAAATAACAGTGGGGGCTCAACAAAAGCAGCGGATGTAGCAGGGGCTGAGACAGGTTACTCATTGATGAGCCTCTGGCTGTGGGCCAGGCTCAGGTGGCCTCAGAAAGCCCACAGCACAGGTCCCAGCTGCACTTCAAGCCTCTGTCCCTCCATCCCCAGCTCACAGCAAAGCAGACACCTGAAGCAGACGCTTCTCCCCAAAAGCAGCAACCAAAAAGATGCTGGGGCAGGCGCCATGGACAAGGCTATCTCCTTCTGGCCCTGCCGTCCTGCTGCTCGTGATCTGTGAGTTGGGGCATTGTTGAGTGTGGGGGGTTAGGGCTGGAGGGCTGCTGCTGGGGGCAGGATAGGCCAGTGGTGGGCACAGGGGAGGATGGGGACAGTGTGTGCAGGCAGGTATGCAGCACTGTGGGGCAGAGTTGTTTGGAGGAAAGCAGGAGGCCATGACCCCTCTAAGCAAAGCTGTCTCTGCCCCATGCTGCAGGTGCTGGCGTGACCACCCAGGACATCTGCAGCTCTCCAGGATTTCGGGAACATGGAGGTGGGTCACAAAAATGACCTTGTCCTATGGAAAGAGATGGGAAGAGAGAAGGGGTTATTCCCTCACAATTCCCCCTGTAAGCCCCAAGAGAGCAGATTCTTCCAGCCTTGGCATGCACTTGGTTTTGTCACCCAGCAATCACTAACGCTTGCCTGGGGAATCCTTCTGCCTTCTCTCCAGGTAACAACCAGGCTCCAGTCCTGTACCTCAGTGCTTCCAGTGCCCAGGAGGGGGAAACAGTTTTGGCTCATTGTGTCATTGATTGGCAGTTTCCTGCAACACAAACTGTCTTCTGCAAGAATGGGCTGGAGGCGTTCAGCCTGCAAGCCCAGCAGGGCAAGGTCATCTACGCTCTGGTCCTGAACATCACCTCCAGAAGTGCTGGGACATACACGTGTGGGTACCAGCAAAAGAACAAGAAAAACTGGGTGAGGAACTCTGCTCTCAGTGCTCCCCGGACCTTGTCTGTGGCAGGTGAGACACGGCCCCAGGGTGGTGAGGGTAGAAGGTTTTGGAAAACTGCTGAGGCTGGAGCTGTGTGCTGCAGCAGGCAGGGCATGGCTCTGGGGTGGTTCCCCCTCAAGAGTGTTCCCTCTCCTCAGAGGCAGCCCCTACAGAGAGAAAGCTGCTCTCAAGCACTGTCCCCGTCCCTGCAGCAACACCACGGCTGAGGCATGGGGCTGTGCAGTTCCTATGCAGAGAGAGCAAGAGCTGGGGATGTTGATGGACCCTGGGTTGAGCCTGGCATGTTCCAAGATCTGCCCTGTACATTGATGAGCCTATGGCAGGGGAAATGGTGTGATTGTCATGAGACAGGCTATAGCCTGTACATCAGCAACAGTGTGGGATGGTTCCAGAAGGGAGAGCACAGTGGTGCTGGTTTGAGACACAGAAAGGTGCCTGCTCAGAAAGAACAAACAGGAAGAAAAAGGACTCGCGTGTGGCGGTGTGTCAGGTCTTGGCCCCACTAAGAAAAACCCCTTTTGACCCAAGACGCAGGTGCTGGTGAGACCACTACTGATATCCAGAGCTCCACAGGTGAGGACAAGCGTGAGGGTGTGCCGGTTACATGGGCATGTCCTGCTCCCTGCCTCTCCCCATCACACCCCGCTGCCCTCACACCCTCTGTCGCCCGGTTCCCCATGCCTGGCTCCCACACACTCTCCCCACAGGCACAGTGCTGGCAGTGGCGGCCGTCAGCCTCGTCCTCCTGGCTGCAGGCAGCTGGTTTGCCATCAGGAAAGGTGAGGGAGTGGGGGAAAGTGGGGGGAAAGGCTGAGGCCGTAGGGGTCCTGCTGTGGGGCTAGTGCAGTGGGAAGGGCAGTGGGGTGAACCTGGGGGTGCACAGCTGGGGCTGGTGCCTGGGGGTGATGGCTGTGGGCAGCCCAGCTGGGGAGGCTGCTGAGGGAGCTGGGGAGCTTCAGCCTTCATCTTCCAGCCCCAAGATGGGAGCCAGGGCTGGGCAGCACCTTGGCCTGTGCACCTCAGCCCCTGTTCTTCTTGCAGGTGCCTGCAGAGGGAGATGCCCAAGGTGAGCACCAAGGACTCCTGGCTGTGGGGTTTGCAGGAGCGAGTTGGGGGCATGGTGGGGCCCTGGGGTGCTCCTTGGCCAGGGGCAGCGTTCTCTGTGTGTGTGAGGCTGCATTCCTTGTGCTGGAGCACGGAGGACAGGGTTTGTCAAGGCGTGGATTTCAGCTCAATACCTCATGTAGGAAAGCACCGCCCAAAAGAGTCTCTCACAGTGCCTCTTGTCCACAAATGCACACTCCAGAATGATTCCATTCCTCTCCAGGCATCAGCACGTTGACAGACCACAGATGGAAGACACCAACTATGGTGACATCCAGTGTGAGTACTACCTCCTCCCTTGGGGGAAGACACATGCCCCTCTGACCATGGTCACCCCTGCTTATACATTCCCCATGCGATCCCACCACTTCGTTTCCCACTGGGACATACAAAATCCCTGCCCGTTCATCAAGGGCAGGTTTCTCTCCAGCACCTCATGTCCTGCTTCTTCCTTGCATGCTGATCGTGGCTGCTGCCTGCAGAAGGGACATGGCAGCATCCCAGTGCTCCCAGGGACAAAGCCCATTTGCTTGGGGGGTCCTTCCACACCAGCTCCGGCCCCAGGCTGCATTTCCCCCACTCCAGCCACTGCTTTTGTCCTTTCTTCAGTTTCCTGTCAGAGGAATTTCTGCTCAGAGAAGCAAAAAGCACCGCGTAGCAATGAAGGATGTGGCTCCTTGCCCTGGTGGGGAAAACATTTTAGAGCTTGCTCTGAAACCACAGGCAGCAGCCAAGGGAGGATGTTGTGGTTGGGTGACAGGCTATAGATATATCCCCACCCTACTTGCACCTCGCTCATGTTGCAGCATGACCTTGGTTTTCCACGCCTGCACAGAGCAGCTCGCAAGGTGTACTGGCTGTGCAAAGAGAGGAGATGCCACAGAAAGCTGGAAATACACCAAAACCTCAGCATCTCTGCTCCATCGCTGCTGCATAATTTTCATCCCAGATCAGGGTGATGGGAGAGAAAATGTGGCCAGGCATTGAGAGCTGACCACAGGCAGCTGCTGCCCAAGGTCAGTGTGAGTTTCAGCCCTCCAGCAACAGGCAGCAAGGGCTCATGGTGTGTATTTTTTGCTCCCACAGACTCCACCATCGCCCACGATCGACGGGACAGGGTGAGTCGTGGCACAGCTGTGCACAGCTCCTTTCTGCACCCCTGCAGCCTCGTGCCTGCTCATTGTGCAGGGCTCACAGTCAGCAGCTGAAGTAACAGGGTTTCTTTTCCCCCTAAAGCCTCCTCCCGTGCAGCACATGAGAAACACCACGACATATGCCATGGTGACCCGCACCCAAATACGATAGCACTGCCACAGGGCAAGGGCACAGGAGCCTTGCCCACAGCTACCTTTGCTCTGTTCAAAAGGGCTTGTGCAGCCATATCATGGGGCTGGGGGTGCACTTTGGTCTTCTTTGTTTGTTTTTTTTTTTTTTTTTGTCACAGGGAAGGGCTGTGAGTGTCTAGCCAAGACAATATGGGACTCACACCTCCATCTACAAGACAATAATACTTCTAAAATATATGAGCTATACCAAATCTTACTGTGAGTGTATTGATTTTTTCTGAATGAAAGGAAACCTCTTGCTGTTCTCAGTGGATGTCGTGTACACCTAAGTTGCATTATAATGTCATGGGGGTGTTATTCTACCCACCCACGGAGATGCCCATTTGGACCTATATGGACAGATATCACTGCAGGGATGTCCTCGCATGTGTGGACCAATCGGTGAGTGCACTGCAGATGTGGTTTTGCTTTAATGACAAATAAATATCTCTGACTTTGTGTTCCTGATGGCACCTCTGTCTCATGCAGCCACACATGGAATGGGATGGAGCAGACAGACAGACACCGATACACAAAGAGCTGGTGGTGTCGATCTGAAGGGATGTGAAGAGACTTGAAGACAGACCTTGCAAAGAAGAAATACACCAGCTCCTTCCTGTTTGGGGTGGCTTTATTCAGAGCTCGCAGATCAGCACGGCTTTCCCCAGTGTTCTCTGCCTCTCAGAGAACCAGCTGAATCATGTCTCACTTGCTCAGCTTTTGGCATGCAGTGGGTGTTGAGAGCAGTTGGATTGAGAGAGCTGCAAAACACAAAGGAGAACAAGGAGTGGCCTTGCTGTGGCGGTGCCCACCATGGGAAAATGCTGGGAGCATGCAAGGAGAAGGATTCAGCCAGAGCACAGCCACACAAAGCTCACAGACTTCTGCCATCAGATGAACTTTTGGCTTGCATTTGCTCTCCAACAGCCTGCCCTCTTGCAGCCATCACTGCTGGGCTGGGGCTGAACTCACCTTCACTCTGCCCATCTCATCCATGTTGGCATCTGGAGGGAGAACCTGAATTAGTGTCCAGCCACACACAGCAGGCAGGGCTTTCCCACCCCTCACCACCGTTGACCCCATGGTTACGGCTTGCCATGGCAAAGGCATCAGCACTTCACACAGTGCCTAGAGGAGAAGGGTGAAGAAGGGCCTGGCACTTACAGAAATGGCTGGGGTCAGCAGAAGAGTCTTGAGCACTACCAGCACCACGCAGAGGCATAGAGAGAGCAGAGAGAAAAGGTGCTGAACATCCTCAGCAACACTTCCTCAACCTCCCTATTTCTGGAGTATGTCTGTGCTGAGAAGAAGGGGAGGGCCCCGCCATGCCCACAACTCCCTCAGCACTGTAGGAGGTTTCTGGAGGGCGTGGAAGACAGCTTCCTGACACAGCTGGTTAATGAGCCTACCTTGGGAGGTGCCCTGCTAGAACTTCTGTTCACAAACAGAGAAGGGCTGGTGGGAGTTGTGGTGGTCGGGAGCTGTATTGGGTAAAGTGACCACAAAATGGTAGAGTTCCCTGTTCTTGGTGAAGTCAGGAAGGGGATCAGCAAAACTGCAGTCTTGGATTTCTGGAGGGCTGACTTTGAGCTGTTCAGGACACTGGTTGGCAGAGTCCCTTGGGAAGCGGTTCTGAAGGGCAGAGGAGTCCAGGAAGGCTGGACTCTTCCTCACTCTTCAAGAGGGAAATCTTAATGGCTAAGGAGTGGTCTGTCCAACAATTCCCATAGACGAGGCAGTGCAGAAGAAGACCGGCCTGGCTGAACAGAGAGTTATGGCTTGAGCTTAGGAGAAAAAAGAAGATTTATAACCTGGGAATTATAATTTTTATTAGTTAATTAATTAATTAATTATACACTTATATACAATGTACCTTTATTTTATATATATATATATATATTATATTATATTATATTATATTAAATATATAGTATAATATAACATATATTACAATTATATATTAAATATTATAATATTCTATCATTAATTATATTGCATTAATTATATTATATTATTTATTTTATAATAAATTATATATAATTAATATAAATTATATATTAATCTTGGAAGGAAAAGAGGGCAGGCCACTCAGGAGGACTAAAAGGATGTTGCGAGGTTCTGTAGGGACAAAATAAGAAAGGTCAAAGCTCATCTGGAGATTAATCTGCCTACTGCCATTAAAGATAACAAAAAATACTTTTATAAATACATCAACACAAAAAGGAGGACTAAGGAGAATCTCCATCCTTAGGGAGAAACTCCCCATCCTTAGGGGAAAAACTTAGTCACAAGAGAAGAGGAAAAGGAAAAGGTGCTTAATACCTTCTTTAACTCAGTCTTCAGTGGCAAGAGCAGTTGTTCTCTGGATACCCAGTACCATGAGCTGGTGGAAGGGGATGGGGAGCAGAACGTGGCCCTCACTATCCACGAGGAAATGGTTGACCACCTGCTAAAGCACTTGGATGTACGCAAGTCCATGGAGCCAGATGGGATCTTCCCGAGGGTACTGAGAGAACTGGTGGAGGATCTGGCCCAGCCGCTTACCATCATTTATCAGCAGTCCTGGCTATCAAAGTAGGTCCCAGTTGAGTGGCGTCTAGCAAACGTGAAGCCCATCTACAAGAATTTACGGCACTTACAGTGCAACCAGGCCATCAGGCCCAGTCAGCATGGGTCTATGAAAGGCAGGGCCTGCTTGGTGAACCTGATCTATTTCTATGACAAAGTGACGCGCTTGGTGGATGAGGGAAAGGCTGTGGATGTGGTCTACCTTGACTTCAGCAAGGCTTTTGACACTATTCCCCACAGAATTCTCCTCAAGAAACTGGCTGCTCATGGCTTGGACTGGCGTACACTTCATTGGGTTAAAAACTGGCTGGATAGTGGGGCCCAAAGAGTTGTGGTGAATGGAGTCAAATCCAGTTGGAGGCCAGTCACGAGTGGCGTCCCCCAGGGCTCAGTACTGGGGCCAGTCCTCTTTGATATCTTTATCAATGATCTGGATGAGGGGATTGAGTGCAACCTCAGTAAGTTCGCAGGTGACACCAAGTTAGGTGCATGTGTCGATCTGCTTGAGGGTAGAAAGGCTCTGCAGGAGGATCTGGATAGGCTGGACTGATGGGCTGAGGTCAACTGCATAAAGTTCAACAAGGCCAAGTGCCGGGTCCTCCACCTGGGTCGCAATAACCCCAAGCAGATCTACAGGCAGGGAGATGAGTGGTTGGAAAGCTGCCAGGCAGAAAAGGACCTGGGAGTATTGCTTGATAGTCAGCTGAATATGAGCCAGCAGTGTGCTCAGGTGGCCAAGAAGGCCAACAGCATGCTGGCTTGCATAAGAAGCAGTGTGGCCAGCAGGGCTAGGGAAGTGATCGTCCCCCTGTACTCGGCTCTGGTGAGGCCGCACCTCGAGTACTGTGTTCAGTTTTGGGCCCCTCGCTACAAGAAGGACATGGAGGTGCTCGACAGAGTCTAGAGAAGAGCATCGAAGCTGGCGAGGGGCCTGGAGAACAAGTCTTACAAGGAGCGGCTGAGGGAGCTTAGTTTGTTCAGCCTGGAGAAAAGGAGGCTCAGGGTCGACCTTATTGATTATCTTAAAGGAGGCTGTAGCGAGGTGGGGATGGGTCTATTCTCCCACGTGTCTGGTGACAGGATGAGGGGGAATGGGCTAAAGTTGTGCCAGGGGAGGTTTAGGTTGGATGTTAGGAAAGACTTCTTTACTGAAAGGGTTGTTAGGCATTGAAATGGGCTGCCCAGGGAAGTGGTTCACTCCCCATCCCTCGAGGTCTTTAAAAGACATTTAGATGTTGAGCTTAGAAATATGGTTTAGTGAAGGACTTGTTAGTGTTAGGTCAGAGGTTGGACTAGGTGGTCTTGAAGGTCTCTTCCAACCTAGACGATTCTGTGATTCTGTGATTCCATTACGTTTCTCCCCACCCAATTCTCCATTCTGTCTAGGTCTCACTGGATGGTAGCACAGCCGTGCACAGTGTGCACCGCGTGTTAGCCACTCCTCCCACTTTAGTGTCATCAGCAAACTTGCTGACAGTGCACTCCATTCCCTCATCCAAGTCATTGAAGAATATATTGAATAATACTGGTCCCAATACCGACCCTTGAGGGACTCCACTAGATACAGGCCTCCAACTCGCCTCCACCCCATTGACCACAACCCTCTGGCTTCTTCCCTTCAGACAGATCACAGTCCACCTCACTACCTGATCATCCTGACCACACTTCTTCAGTTTAGCTGCAAGGATGTTGTGGGAGATGGGGTCAAAGGCTTTACTGAAATCAAGATGGACCACATCCACTGCTTTAATACCATCATCTATCCCCCCAGTTAGATCCTCATAAAAGGCTCTCAGTTCAGTCAAGCACGACTTCCCCTTGGTGAAGCCATGTTGACTGCCCCTAATGACACTTTTATCCTTGATATGCCTGGAGACAACACCAAGGCTAAGTTGTTCCATCAGCTTTGCAGGGATGGAGGTGAAGCTGACTGATCTATAGTTACCTGGGTCACCCTTCTTTCCCCTTTGGAAGACTGGAGTAACATTTGCTTTGCTCCAGTCCTCAGGCACCTTTCCTGATGCCCATGACTTACCACAGATGATGGATAATGGCTTAGCAATGACTTCCACCAACTCCCTCAGCTCCTGGCATGAGCATCTTGAGCATCCCATCATGACCCGTGGATTTATGGACATCCAGAAATGTTCAGTTTTCTTCTAAACAAAACCACATCTGCACTGCACACATCAATTGGCAGACACATTCAAGCACGTCCCTGCAGTGATACCAGTCCCTATAGGTCCAAATGTCCATCTGTGTGGGTGCATGGAAGAGCAGCCCTGTGACTTTATCACACAGTTTAGGAATACATAATTTCCAGTGAGCACAGGGAGATGGTTTCACATGAGGAAAAACCATTGATGCACTCACAATATTACTTGGTACACCTGATATATTTTAGAGGTATTAATTTATTGCAAACAGAGATATGAGTCCTTCAACCTCTTGGCTAGACACACACAGCATTTCCTGTGACAGAACATTCCAGAGAAGCCCAAAGTACACCCCCCAGCCCCATGATATGGCTGCAAGAGCCCCCTACAAAAGAATAAAAGCAGCCGTGTGCAAGGCTCCTGTGCCCTTGCAGTGTGACAGCGCTATCAGGTCTGGGTGCGGATCACCGTGGCATACGTCATGGTGTCGCTCATCTGCTGCACAGGAGGAGGCTTTAGGGGGAAAAGAAACCCTGTTACTTCAGCTGCTGACTGTGAGCCCTGCACAATGAGCGTGCACCAGGCTGCAGGGGTGCAGAAAGGAGCTGTGCACAGCTGTGCCATGACTCACCCTGTCCCGTCGATCGTGGGCGATGGTGGAGTCTGTGGGGAAAAAACACACCATGAGCCCTTGGTGATTGAAGGGGGCGGAACTCCCACGAGCTTTGGGCATCAGCTGCCTGAGGTCAGCTCTCAATGCCTGACCACATTTCCCCTCCCATCACCCTGATCTGCGATATGCATTAAGCAGCAGTGCAGAAGACATGCTGAGGTTTTGGTGTATTTCCAGCTTTCTGTGACATCTCCTCTCTTTGCACAGCCTGCACACCTTGCAAACTGCTCTTGTTTACCCAAAGGTGTGGGTAAACAAGGCCAAGCTGCAACTTGAGCTACATGCACGTTAAGTAGGTATATATCTATAGCCTGTTGCCCAACCACAACATCCTCCCTTGGCTGCTGCCTGTGGTTTCAGAGCAAGATCTAAAATATTTTCCCCAGCAGTGCAAGGAAACAGAGCTACAACTTTTGTTGCTGTGATGTGCATTGTGTAGTTCTTGAAGCAGAAATGACACTGAAGAAAAACTGAAGAAAGGACAAAAGCAGAAGCTGCAGCAGGGGAAATGCTGCCTGAGGCCGGAGCTGGTGTGGAAGGACCCCCCAAGCAAATGGGCTTTGTCCCTGGGAGCACTGGGATGCTGCCATGTCCCTTCTGCAGCCAGCAGCCATGCTCTGCATGCAAAAAAGAAGCAGGACATGAGGTGCTTAAGAGAAATCGGGCCTTGATGAACAGGCAAGAATTTTGTATGTCGCAGTGGGAAATGAAGTGCTGGGATTCCACCTGAGACAGGTGCAAGGCTTCCTCCGAGGAAGGAGGTAGTACTCACATGTGACTTCGCCGTGGTCTATGGTTTTCATCTGTGGTCTGTCAACGTGCTGCTGCCTGGAGAGGAATGGAATGGTTGTTGGGTGTGCATTTGTGGTGAGGTTGCCACATGAGAAATGCACTTGGGAGGTGCTTTCCTACATCATGTGGTGAACTGGAGTGCAGCAAATAGCAAGCCCCATCCTCCCTACCTCCAGCACAGGGAATGCAGCCTCACACACACAGAGAACACTGCCCCTGGCTAAGAAGCATCAAAGGGCCGCAATATACCCCCAACTCCCTCCCCCATACCCCACAGCCAGCAGCCCTTGGTGCTCACCTTGGGCATCTCCCTCTGCAGGAACCTGCAAGAAGAACAGGGGCAGAGGTACGCAGGCCAAGGTGCTGCCCAGCCCTGGCTCCCAACTCGGAGCTGGGGGACGAAAGCTGAAGCTCCCCAGCTCCCTCAGCAGCCTCCCCAGCTGGGCTGCCCACAGCCATCACCCCCAGGCACCGTCTGCCCCAGCTCCCCCCACTCCCTCACCTTTCTTGATGGCAAACCAGCTGCCTGCAGCCAGGACGACAAGACCAACGGCCGCCACTGCCAGTGCCATACCTCTGGGGAGGGTGTGCGGGAGCCAGGCATGGGGAGCTGGGGACAGAGGGTGTGAGGGCAGTGGGGTGTGATGGGGAGAGGCAGGGAGCAGGACGTGCCTGTGCAGCTGGCACAGCTCCTGCCCGGTGAAGTCCCTGCTTCTCCCCTTGCCCTGGGGATGGCAGCACAGCACGCCCACTCCCCATGCTCTGGTTTCTGGAGGTGCAGGAGGGAATCACTCACCTGGGGGTGATGGACTTGCTGGGGAACTCACCACATTGCCTGGCAGGACAAAAGGACACGCTTAGTGTCTACAGTGCACCCAGATCCTTCCCAGAATGAGCCTCAGCCCCATGGCCACATCCCTCCACCGACAGCCAGCACCATCCCCACGGAAGGCATAAAAGTGCCCACAGCTGTTGTGCCAACATGGGCCCCCATGGATCTGCTGTCTAAATTCCCTCATAAGTGGTTAAGTATAGCTTGGCCAAGGTCTGCCTGCCCATTAAATATGGCACCACCACTCTCATCTGTCTGTGATTCTGGGGGCTAGAGGATCACACAATCACAGAATGGCCAAGGTTGGAAGGGACCTCTGAATGTCATGGAGTCCAGCCTTCTGCTGAGCAGGATCAAATAGGACACACTGCACAGGATGGCATCCAGGTGGATTTGGAATATCTCCACAGGAGACGCCACAGCGTCTCTGGGCAGCCTGTTCCAGTGCTCTGTCACCCTCCCAGTAAAGAAGTGCCCCTCACACCCAGATGGAACTTTCTGTGCTTCAGTTTGAGCCCATTGTCTCTCACCCTTTCCCTGGACACAAGAAAAAAGAGACCAGATCCATCCTCTCAACACCCTCCCCTCAGATATTTATAGACATGGATGAGGTCTCCCCTCGGTCTCCTCTTTTCCAGGCTATACAGGCTCTGTTCTCTTGGCTCCAGTCCTCTGATCATTTTGCAGCCTTCCTCTGGACTCCAACCAGTAGTTCTATGCCCCTCCTGAACAAGGAATCCCAGAACTGGACACAAAATGCTTTGTGTTCCATGTAGGGAACTGATTCCTTCCCAGGAGCTCTCACCCAGAGAACAAATTCCCTCTCCCTTGCCATCACCACCCCACGCACAACTCTCTTCAGTCACCCATCCCCACGCTCAACCTCACCTGGGGAGCTGCAGATGTCCTGGGTGGTCACGCCAGCACGTACACCTTGGGGCACAGAGGGTTTTGTTTAGAGGGAGTGAGAGCTGGGACACCCACACACTTGTGCCCATGTCCCTGCTGCTGGGTCCTTCCCATGTCCTAGCTGCTGTGTCCTTGCCCAGCTCATGACACTCATCCCACTTGCCCTGCCATAGGCTCATCAATGTACAGGGCAGACCTTGCAGCATCCCTGGCTCATCCAGCATTCATCCACATCCCCAGCCCTTGCTCTCTCTGCCTAGGCTCTGCACAGCCCCATGTCTGCAGCAAAGGTGATTCTGCAGGGACACGGGAACCCCTTGAGAGCAGTTTTCTCTCATGGCTGCCTTGGAGGGAGGGAACACTCCCATGAGGGAACCACCCCAGAGCCTGCTGCAGCACACAGCTCCAGCCTCAGCACAGCCATGTGGTTGCAAGTGCCTCCATCCCTTCTCACCCCTCCAGCCCAGGGCCATGACTCACCAGGGACATCCAGGATTTGGCCAGCACTGAGGGCAGAGCTCCTCCTCTGTTTCATCTCATTCCACTCCTGGTACCCACAGGTATATATTCCTGCAGTTCTTGACGTGATGTTCAGGACCACGGAGTAGCTCAGCTGCCCTTGCTGGGCTTTCTGGCTGTACTGCTCCTTCCCATCCTTGCAGATGATGATTCGTCTTACATGTGACACCACAGGGAGAATACACTGGAGCACAACTGTGGTACCTGGCTGAGCAGAAGTTGAGTTCATTTGGAGAGCAGGAGCTCGGAGATCCCCTGCAGGAGACACAGCAGTGAAGGGCTGCCATAGGGCAGAGCTCACAGTGGTTGGGCTTCAAAGTACCATGGCTCGGGGAGGGAAGGACTCACGAGTACCTGGGGAGCTGCAGATGTTCTGGGAGCTCATGCTGCCACCTGTACCAAGGGGCAGAGAGGGATTTGCTGAGAGGAGCAGTGACCAGGCTCAACCATATCTCCCTACTCCCATATCCCCCCTGACCAAATCCTCACTGCTAAGCAGGCATCATTACATCTGAGTGTTCTCATGCTGTATCTCTTCAATAACCTCTTGAACAATGCCAATCCCAATTCCATTTTGTATGGATTTCTTGTTTCAGGTAAGTTCCATATCTCTGTAAAGAATTTAGCAGTCCTAGAGTCTCAGAGCAACACTCCAGACAATTTATGGTGTTGGAGAAGTGTGCCCCTTGCTCAGATCTGTATCATACCTGGAGGAAGCCATCCCCATCCTGCTTTCCCCAAACAAACTCTGCCCCACAGTGCTGCACACCTGCCCCACACACACTGTCCCCATCCTCCCCTCTGCCCACCATGGGCCTGTCCTGCCCCCAGCAGCAGCCCTTCAGCCCTCAGCCCCCATGCCCAGCAATGCCCCAACTCACAGAGCACCAGCAGCAGGACGGCAGGGCCAGAAGGAGATAGCCTTGCCCATGGCGCCTGCCTCAGCATCTTTTGGGGTGCTGCTTTTGGGGAGCAGCGTCTGCTTCAAGTTTCTGCTTTGCTCTGAGCTGGGGACGGTGGGGCAGAGGCTTGCGGTACAGCTGGGGGCTGTGCTGTGGGCTTTCTGTGGCCACCTGAGCCTGGCCCACAGCCAGAGGCTCTCATCAGTGGGGGCCTTGCCTAAGAACCTGCTACATCCGCTGCTTTTGTTGAGCCCCCACTGTTTTTCCTGTCCTCTCACACACTGCAGCACACGCTAGTTTTACTTGTATCTCAGGGACAACATTGTCTCTGTAAAGAGCTCGGCCCCTTGTGCCCACTCGGATTTGCTCTATTCTGACCACATCACTCTGTTTTTGCGTCAATGTCTGCAAAAATGATGAGGACGTGAGTGGAATCCTGCACCAAGGCCAAAGTGACGCCAGAGCTCTGGGGCAGTTGCCAAGGCTGTGGGCAGATTTCTCCTTCATCCTGTTGGTGAATCAGCTGATGAAGAACTCTCAGGGAGTCTCAGCTGGGGCCATAGTGCTGCCAGCACAGCACTGTGGGAGCCATCGGCACCCACACTTTGACCCTCATGAGACCACACAACAACCAGGAAAGGCAGAGGCTTCATCCTGAAAAACACCTGAGCTCCCCCACACTGCTCTCTCACAGTCCCCTTCCTCAAAGGAATAGGGGAGAAACTCTGGTGGAAGAAGACTTGTGCAGGCCCCGGGCCAGAGCTGCAGCCCGTGGAGAGGAGCCCACGCAGGAGCAGGAGTCTGGTGTTGTGTTAAGGGGTGTAGCCGATTAACCGTTATGTGTCCGATCGGATTCATAGTACTGAACTATCAGAATCACAGATTCACCAATACCGCATTAACCATTAGGCACCTGGTTGGATTCAGAGCACTGAACTACCATGGTCAGGAATTCACCAAAAACGTATAACCACCCTTGGTGTAGTTGTGTTTAATGAGAACTATTATAATAAATGACTAAGTGCCAAATAGGATTACAAAATTTACAACTTATTAAACGGATAGAGGTAAGCAAACAGCCCTGGGTGCGCCAGGAGTCTCTGCTCCACCAATATGCACACAAGTGACATCAGGCATCTAGTTTTTATGCTCCTAGGCTCCTACATATTCATTATTACTTCTAGAAAAGGAAGGGTTATTATAATTAGGTCCCGGAATCCGAACCCTCCAGCTGGCACATGTATCAGTCTCTGGTGGTCCCTCTGGGGGTCTCTTGTGCTGAAGGCTCGTAACCTTCCTCAAAGGCTTTTTTTCTTGTCCTTCTCCTTTGTCCAACTTGGCCGGATGTCAGAAACTTGTGCAGCATCCCCTGCAAGCTTTGTCTTTGAGTCATCCTTCAGCTTTCCCCTTCTCCTTAATCTCTTGGCCACATATCAGAGACTTGCATAGTGTCCCATGCAATAGTCATAATAGGTAGCAGTTATTCTGAAACCCCTTTGTTCTCTTATCCCCTATTGACACAAATTGCTGGAACATTCCTTTGTAAGATACAAGAACTATATGCATTAACCACTCTGTTTTTCTTAGACTTGTGGTTATACAAGGGTATGAAAGACAGAAGGTCACACTTCATCATAACATGTGGCCCTAGGGTTGTTCCATATTGACACGAATCGGATGAATACATTTCACACTATCATGGGTAGGAACAATGCATTCAAGTGCGATTTATTAAAGCAACAGGTACATAGGTTCTTTGGATTGCCAGCCATAGTTACTGTCTGCAAAAGCAAGCTAGCATGCATGAAATACACAGGTGACACAGGTGACACAAGTACACAGCCTGGAAATTAACGTGTTAAAAGTCACAAAGACTCTATAGAGATTACAAAGTTTCCATGGAGACACACAGTATAGCCACATGTTCAAATCTCACCCAAAGGCATCCCAATGGGGGCAGAGGGTGGAAGAGAGGCTCAGCCCATCAACTGATCCCAGGAGTCAGGAGGTCCTCAGGATGCAGTATTCCCTCGGGGTGGTATCTCCCCTGACAGTGGTATCTTCCCCAACATCCCCTCTCTCTTAGGCCAATTTATATTATTTTCTATCTTTTAGGTGGAGCTTGAGTGACTCTAGTCAAGCATATCTTAGTTATGATTGGTGAAACGTTCTCCCATTTCAGTTAAATAAAAAGGCTCCAAGAAATTCAGAGATCATGCTCAGTGAGGGGTGGTCGCACATTGGAGGCAGGTAGATTTTGGGTTGGAGGCGTGTTTTGGTATTATAATGATATTACAATGAGGAAAAGTACACTAGGGTACAGCATTTGTCAAAACATGACAGTTCCTAGGCTAAGGGTAGCAAAAAGTGCGGCTGAGAGACAGAAGACCCAGCACAGGGATGGGTGTATGTGGGGTGCAGAGTGCCAGGCATGGCCACCCCCTGGTCATCTGCATGGCCTCAGCCATCCTCACAGCAGCACTTTTCCATGACACATCTGCCAGGGCAATGCCAGTAGGTAGGGGAACTCTTGGGTGGCAGGGCAAAGGGAACAGCAGCTCCCTCGCAGGACACATGGCCCCATATGGCAGTCGTAGTGTAGCTCTCCCAGCTCTGCTCACTGGCTTCCCTCTCAAATACAGAGCAGCAACATCAGATGGTGCATTCTGAACCAATCCTTTATAATTCGCCTCCCACAGGAACAATACCCACCAAGTGCCTCCACACAGGGCACCGTAACCACCTGGGGAGGTGCCCATTGCGGCCGGCACCTTGGGCACAGGGAGGTGCTGGAGTGATGCAGGAGCTGCAGAGCATGGCTGCCTGGGGGTGCAGCTGTGACTCCATCCCCTCGTGTTCTCCCGGTATGTAGAGGAGGATCCCGCGTTGGAGATGTATTTCTGTGGGCAGGGGGCAAAGACACGTGGGTGCTGGGGTTTAACGCAGCCAGGATGGTGCACATGCAGTAGCAATCCTTGATGTGAGCAGAGAGCAGGGTCTGAGCCAAGGGAAGCAGAGCAATGGCAGCACATCCCTTGGGCATGCTGCCACAGCTGCCTTGAGACCAACGGCAGCAGGAGTCTGGCAAATGTGTGAGGGTCATGCTCTTAGCATGTGGAGCAGGCTGGGGACAGCATGGAGCCCAGGAGGACATCAGAGCTCCATGGGGACAGGGACGTCTCCAGGCTGCCTGGCCACTCTGGCAACCTGGCTGCATCTCTCCAGGAGGAGGGTGATGATGGGGGCAGACAGCAGCAGGAGCAGGCTGAGGGCAGAGCGCAGGATCCAGACCTCCAGGGGCATGGCTGACCCTGGGAGAGAGGAGGAACACAGTGTGGCCAAGGCAAGCCTTGGAGGACGGCTGTGCTGGGAAGGGCTGATGAGCAATGTCTCACCTCTGGAAGGGAGCTGGGCCTTGTGTGAGGGGCTGCTGCCTGTGGGAGACATGAACATGCTGTGAGTTTCTGGAGCTCTTTGCTGGGACAATCCCAGATGCTGAGCAGACCCTGAGCTCGTGTCTTGCTTCCTTGAATACATGGTGAGCATTAACAACCGAGCTCATGTAAATTCCCAGACAGAGGTTTGTAAAAGTGTGAGGGAGAGCTTGGAGCAGTAGTGGCACAGGCCAGGGCCTACTGATATCCCCAGACCTTGATTTTTTTTACATGGGCGCTGCAGAGCCCCATGTCTCACCAGCAGTGCTACTGCAGGTACAAGGTGTCATGGTTCTGCTCGAGTGGGCAGCCAAGTTCCACCACAGCCGCTCTCTCACTCCCCCTCCTCAAAGAGGAATGGGGAGAAAATATGTGAAAAGGGCTCAAGGGTTGAGATAAGGACGAGAAAAATCATGCAATAATTATTGTAACGGGCAAAACAGACTCAGCATAAGAAGATGGTAAGATTTATTGCTCATTACTAACAAGCTAGAGAAGTGAGAAACAAAGGAAAGAAACCAAAAGCACCTTCCCCCCCATCCACCCTCTTCCACTTCCTCCCCCCGAGTGGTGCAGGGGAACGGGGGAATGGGAATTATGGTCAGTCTACAGCGCTTCTTCTCCGCTGCTCCTCCGTCACTCTATGGTTCCCACCCACGGGATGCAGTCCTTGATGAACTGATCCAGCGTGGCCTTCCCACAGGCAGCAGCTCTTCAAGAACTGCTCCAGATATGGGTCCGTACCACGGGGTCCATCCCTCAGGAGAAAACTGCTCCAACCTGGCTCCCCTACGGGCAGCAGCTCCTGCCTGGTCACCTGCTCCTGCGTGGTCTCCTCTCCACGGGCTACAGGTCTGAGTGTTCTCATGCTGTATCTCTTCAATAACCTCTTGAACAATGCCAATCCCAATTCCATTTTGTATGGATTTCTTGTTTCAGGTAAGTTCCATATCTCTGTAAAGAATTTAGCAGTCCTAGAGTCTCAGAGCAACACTCCAGACAATTTATGGTGTTGGAGAAGTGTGCCCCTTGCTCAGATCTGTATCATACCTGGAGGAAGCCATCCCCATCCTGCTTTCCCCAAACAAACTCTGCCCCACAGTGCTGCACACCTGCCCCACACACACTGTCCCCATCCTCCCCTCTGCCCACCATGGGCCTGTCCTGCCCCCAGCAGCAGCCCTTCAGCCCTCAGCCCCCATGCCCAGCAATGCCCCAACTCACAGAGCACCAGCAGCAGGACGGCAGGGCCAGAAGGAGATAGCCTTGCCCATGGCGCCTGCCTCAGCATCTTTTGGGGTGCTGCTTTTGGGGAGCAGCGTCTGCTTCAAGTTTCTGCTTTGCTCTGAGCTGGGGACGGTGGGGCAGAGGCTTGCGGTACAGCTGGGGGCTGTGCTGTGGGCTTTCTGTGGCCACCTGAGCCTGGCCCACAGCCAGAGGCTCTCATCAGTGGGGGCCTTGCCTAAGAACCTGCTACATCCGCTGCTTTTGTTGAGCCCCCACTGTTTTTCCTGTCCTCTCACACACTGCAGCACACGCTAGTTTTACTTGTATCTCAGGGACAACATTGTCTCTGTAAAGAGCTCGGCCCCTTGTGCCCACTCGGATTTGCTCTATTCTGACCACATCACTCTGTTTTTGCGTCAATGTCTGCAAAAATGATGAGGACGTGAGTGGAATCCTGCACCAAGGCCAAAGTGACGCCAGAGCTCTGGGGCAGTTGCCAAGGCTGTGGGCAGATTTCTCCTTCATCCTGTTGGTGAATCAGCTGATGAAGAACTCTCAGGGAGTCTCAGCTGGGGCCATAGTGCTGCCAGCACAGCACTGTGGGAGCCATCGGCACCCACACTTTGACCCTCATGAGACCACACAACAACCAGGAAAGGCAGAGGCTTCATCCTGAAAAACACCTGAGCTCCCCCACACTGCTCTCTCACAGTCCCCTTCCTCAAAGGAATAGGGGAGAAACTCTGGTGGAAGAAGACTTGTGCAGGCCCAGGGCCAGAGCTGCAGCCCGTGGAGAGGAGCCCACGCAGGAGCAGGAGTCTGGTGTTGTGTTAAGGGGTGTAGCCGATTAACCGTTATGTGTCCGATCGGATTCGTAGTACTGAACTATCAGAATCACAGATTCACCAATACCGCATTAACCATTAGGCACCTGGTTGGATTCAGAGCACTGAACTACCATGGTCAGGAATTCACCAAAAACGTATAACCACCCTTGGTGTAGTTGTGTTTAATGAGAACTATTATAATAAATGACTAAGTGCCAAATAGGATTACAAAATTTACAACTTATTAAACGGATAGAGGTAAGCAAACAGCCCTGGGTGCGCCAGGAGTCTCTGCTCCACCAAGATGCACACAAGTGACATCAGGCATCTAGTTTTTATGCTCCTAGGCTCCTACATATTCATTATTACTTCTAGAAAAGGAAGGGTTATTATAATTAGGTCCCGGAATCCGAACCCTCCAGCTGGCACATGTATCAGTCTCTGGTGGTCCCTCTGGGGGTCTCTCGTGCTGAAGGCTCGTAACCTTCCTCAAAGGCTTTTTTTCTTGTCCTTCTCCTTTGTCCAACTTGGCCGGATGTCAGAAACTTGTGCAGCGTCCCCTGCAAGCTTTGTCTTTGAGTCATCCTTCAGCTTTCCCCTTCTCCTTAATCTCTTGGCCACATATCAGAGACTTGCATAGTGTCCCATGCAATAGTCATAATAGGTAGCAGTTATTCTGAAACCCCTTTGTTCTCTTATCCCCTATTGACACAAATTGCTGGAACATTCCTTTGTAAGATACAAGAACTATATGCATTAACCACTCTGTTTTTCTTAGACTTGTGGTTATACAAGGGTATGAAAGACAGAAGGTCACACTTCATCATAACATGTGGCCCTAGGGTTGTTCCATATTGACACGAATCGGATGAATACATTTCACACTATCATGGGTAGGAACAATGCATTCAAGTGCGATTTATTAAAGCAACAGGTACATAGGTTCTTTGGATTGCCAGCCATAGTTACTGTCTGCAAAAGCAAGCTAGCATGCATGAAATACACAGGTGACACAGGTGACACAAGTACACAGCCTGGAAATTAACGTGTTAAAAGTCACAAAGACTCTATAGAGATTACAAAGTTTCCATGGAGACACACAGTATAGCCACATGTTCAAATCTCACCCAAAGGCATCCCAATGGGGGCAGAGGGTGGAAGAGAGGCTCAGCCCATCAACTGATCCCAGGAGTCAGGAGGTCCTCAGGATGCAGTATTCCCTCGGGGTGGTATCTCCCCTGACAGTGGTATCTTCCCCAACATCCCCTCTCTCTTAGGCCAATTTATATTATTTTCTATCTTTTAGGTGGAGCTTGAGTGACTCTAGTCAAGCATATCTTAGTTATGATTGGTGAAACGTTCTCCCATTTCAGTTAAATAAAAAGGCTCCAAGAAATTCAGAGATCATGCTCAGTGAGGGGTGGTCGCACATTGGAGGCAGGTAGATTTTGGGTTGGAGGCGTGTTTTGGTATTATAATGATATTACAATGAGGAAAAGTACACTAGGGTACAGCATTTGTCAAAACATGACAGTTCCTAGGCTAAGGGTAGCAAAAAGTGCGGCTGAGAGACAGAAGACCCAGCACAGGGATGGGTGTATGTGGGGTGCAGAGTGCCAGGCATGGCCACCCCCTGGTCATCTGCATGGCCTCAGCCATCCTCACAGCAGCACTTTTCCATGACACATCTGCCAGGGCAATGCCAGTAGGTAGGGGAACTCTTGGGTGGCAGGGCAAAGGGAACAGCAGCTCCCTCGCAGGACACATGGCCCCATATGGCAGTCGTAGTGTAGCTCTCCCAGCTCTGCTCACTGGCTTCCCTCTCAAATACAGAGCAGCAACATCAGATGGTGCATTCTGAACCAATCCTTTATAATTCGCCTCCCACAGGAACAATACCCACCAAGTGCCTCCACACAGGGCACCGTAACCACCTGGGGAGGTGCCCATTGCGGCCGGCACCTTGGGCACAGGGAGGTGCTGGAGTGATGCAGGAGCTGCAGAGCATGGCTGCCTGGGGGTGCAGCTGTGACTCCATCCCCTCGTGTTCTCCCGGTATGTAGAGGAGGATCCCGCGTTGGAGATGTATTTCTGTGGGCAGGGGGCAAAGACACGTGGGTGCTGGGGTTTAACGCAGCCAGGATGGTGCACATGCAGTAGCAATCCTTGATGTGAGCAGAGAGCAGGGTCTGAGCCAAGGGAAGCAGAGCAATGGCAGCACATCCCTTGGGCATGCTGCCACAGCTGCCTTGAGACCAACGGCAGCAGGAGTCTGGCAAATGTGTGAGGGTCATGCTCTTAGCATGTGGAGCAGGCTGGGGACAGCATGGAGCCCAGGAGGACATCAGAGCTCCATGGGGACAGGGACGTCTCCAGGCTGCCTGGCCACTCTGGCAACCTGGCTGCATCTCTCCAGGAGGAGGGTGATGATGGGGGCAGACAGCAGCAGGAGCAGGCTGAGGGCAGAGCGCAGGATCCAGACCTCCAGGGGCATGGCTGACCCTGGGAGAGAGGAGGAACACAGTGTGGCCAAGGCAAGCCTTGGAGGACGGCTGTGCTGGGAAGGGCTGATGAGCAATGTCTCACCTCTGGAAGGGAGCTGGGCCTTGTGTGAGGGGCTGCTGCCTGTGGGAGACATGAACATGCTGTGAGTTTCTGGAGCTCTTTGCTGGGACAATCCCAGATGCTGAGCAGACCCTGAGCTCGTGTCTTGCTTCCTTGAATACATGGTGAGCATTAACAACCGAGCTCATGTAAATTCCCAGACAGAGGTTTGTAAAAGTGTGAGGGAGAGCTTGGAGCAGTAGTGGCACAGGCCAGGGCCTACTGATATCCCCAGACCTTGATTTTTTTTACATGGGCGCTGCAGAGCCCCATGTCTCACCAGCAGTGCTACTGCAGGTACAAGGTGTCATGGTTCTGCTCGAGTGGGCAGCCAAGTTCCACCACAGCCGCTCTCTCACTCCCCCTCCTCAAAGAGGAATGGGGAGAAAATATGTGAAAAGGGCTCAAGGGTTGAGATAAGGACGAGAAAAATCATGCAATAATTATTGTAACGGGCAAAACAGACTCAGCATAAGAAGATGGTAAGATTTATTGCTCATTACTAACAAGCTAGAGAAGTGAGAAACAAAGGAAAGAAACCAAAAGCACCTTCCCCCCCATCCACCCTCTTCCACTTCCTCCCCCCGAGTGGTGCAGGGGAACGGGGGAATGGGAATTATGGTCAGTCTACAGCGCTTCTTCTCCGCTGCTCCTCCGTCACTCTATGGTTCCCACCCACGGGATGCAGTCCTTGATGAACTGATCCAGCGTGGCCTTCCCACAGGCAGCAGCTCTTCAAGAACTGCTCCAGATATGGGTCCGTACCACGGGGTCCATCCCTCAGGAGAAAACTGCTCCAACCTGGCTCCCCTACGGGCAGCAGCTCCTGCCTGGTCACCTGCTCCTGCGTGGTCTCCTCTCCACGGGCTACAGGTCCGGCCCGGAATCTGCTCCGGCAGGGGTCTTCCACAGGCGGCAGCCTCCGTCGGTGCAGGGCCACCTGCTCCACCGTGGTCTCCTCCACGGGCTGCAGCGTGGAACCCTGCTCCACCGTGGTACTCCATGGGCTGCAGGGAGACATCCTGCTTCACCATGGTCCTCACCACAGGCCACAGGGGACTTCTGCTCCGGCACCTGGAACACCTCTCCCCCTCCTTCTACACTGACCTTGGCACCTGCAAGGCTGTTCCTCACTCCCTTCACTCTCCCAGCTGCTGTGTGGCGCAGCGTTTTTTTTCCCTGTCTTAAATATGCTCTCACAGAGGAGCAAAACAACATCACTTATTGGCTCAGCTCTGGAAAACAATGGGGCCCTTCCCAAATATGAGGCAGCTTCTAGATCTTTCTCACAGAAACCACCCCTATGGCCCACTGCTACCAAAACCTTGCCACGTAAACCCACTACACAGGGGAACTCTTGAGGCACTTCTCCATCCAGGGTCTCCTGTGGAGTAGGGGGAACACTCCCGAGGGGGAATCACACATGAGCCATGCCCTGTATGATGAAGCACACAGCTCCAGCTTCTGCACTGTCCACGTCCCACTGACCCCACAGCCCTGATGAAGCGTTGTGTCTCACCTGGCACAGACACGGTCCAAGGAGCACTGAAAGGAGAGCACCCGAACTGACTGAGGACTGGCCATTACGACACTGGGCATTCCCTTCATTCCCAGGGAAGTCTGTGCTCTATCAGAGCCTGGATCAGAGATATCACCAGGACACTCATCAGCCTGCTCTGCTTCACATACTACTATCTACCAACAATATTGCAGACAGCTGTGGAGGAAGCTGCGTCCTGTAGTCTGAGGGGAATGAAGAAAGCTTTCAAGGCCTTGGGATGGTTGGTGAAAGAGTCTGTAGTACAAGTCCCTTTCTCTTCCCTCTTTCCTTTCTGGGGTGGTGACATTTTATGGAATAGAAGGATCTGGTCCATAAATGCTTGGCTCCGTGACTGATACTACAGGCCCAGCTTTGGGTTATTTGGTAATGGCTGGTGTTATAAGACACGAGGGCTGAGAGGAATACTTGGGAAAGGTTTATCTCACAGAGTCCAGAGGGTTCTGCGACAGCAATTAGCAGGGCTCATTTGGAGAGCTTCTAGCTACATGTATATCTGCAGGGGGATGGGGTTGTAGCAGGGCTTGTACTAGTGGGGAAGTGCACCCCGCAGAGATGAAGACCAGGAGGCCTCCCACCCCTCATGGGGTGAAATCAGCATGCTCAGCTCCTTCCCTGAAATGCCTGGACACCAATGCATGTGGCATGGGGAATAAGCAGGAGGAGTTAGAAATCTGTGTTTGGTCAGAAGACTGAGATCTGGTGGCAGTTACAGGGGCATGTTGGGACAGCTCACATGGCTGGAATGTGGTCATGGATGGCTATGTCCTGCTCAGGAAGACAGGCCAGCAAGGTGAGGTGGCGGAACTGCTCTTTTCATGAGAGAGCAACTCCATTGTATTGAGTACTGTCCAGGGGCAGATGAGGAGCGAGTTGAGAGTCTGTGGGTGAGAATGAAGTGGCTGGCTGGCATGGGGGATGCTGTTGTGCGTGTCTGTTACAGACCACTAGACCAGGATGAGGAAGCTGATGAGGCCTTCTACAGGCATCAGAGAACAGCCGCTTGATCACAGGCCCTGGTTATCACGGGAGATTTCAACTACCCTGACATTTGCTGGCAGGCTTATTCAGCCAGTCACCCACAGTCCAGGAAGTTCCTCCAGTATTGATTCCTCCAGTGCATTGATGATAACTTCCTGATGGAAATGGTGAACGTGCCAACTGGGAGAGGAGTGCTGCTAGATCTTGTCAAAAACAAGTAGGGGTTGGTTGATTCTGAATCACAGAATCACAAATTTTAGGGGTTGAAAGGGATCTCAAGAGATCATCGGGTGCAACCCCCCTGCCAATGCAGTTAGCCTACAGCAGGTTGCCCAGGTAGCCATCCAGACAGGAATTGAATATCTCCAGAGAAAGAGAGTCCACAAGCTCCCTGGGCAGCATGTTCCAGTGCTCTGTCACCCTCACTGTGAAGAATCACAGAATCACAGAATTTTCTAGGTTGGAAGAGACCTCAAGGTCATCGAGTCCAACCTCCAACCTAACGCTAACAGCCCTCCACTAAACCATATCCCTAAGCTCTACATCTAAATGTCTTTTGAAGACTTCCAGGGATGGTGACTCCACCACTTCCCTGGGTAGCCTGTTCCAGTGCCTCACAACCCTTTCAGTGAAGAAGTTCTTCCTAACATCTAGCCTAAAACTCCCCTGGCTCAACTTAAACCCATTCCCCCTCGTCCTGTCACCAGGCACGTGGGAGAACAGGCCAACCCCCACCTCGCTACAGCCTCCCTTGAGGTACCTAAAAAGAGCGATAAGGTCGCCCCTGAGCCTCCTCTTCTCCAGGCTGAACAAGCCCAGCTCCCTCAGCCGCTCCTCGTAGGACTTGTTCTCCAGGCCCCTCACCAGCTTCGTCGCCCTTCTCTGCACCCGCTCAAGCACCTCCATGTCCTTCTTGTAGCGAGGGGCCCAAAACTGAACACAGTACTCGAGGTGCGGCCTCACCAGAGCTGAGTCCAGGGGGACGATCACCTCCCTAGCCCTGCTGGTCACGCTGTTCCTAATACAAGCCAGGATGCCGTTGGCCTTCTTGGCCACCTGAGCACACTGCTGGCTCATATTCAGCCGACTGTCCACCATCACTCCCAGGTCCTTCTCTGCCTGGCAGCTTTCCAACCATTCCTCTCCCAGCCTGTAGCTCTGCTTGGGGTTATTGCGCCCCAGGTGCAGGACCCGGCACTTGGCCTTGTTAAACTTCATGCAGTTGACCTCAGCCCATCGGTGCAGCCTATCCAGATCCTCCTGCAGAGCTTTCCTTCCCTCAAGCAGATCAACACACGCACCTAACTTGGTGTCATCTGCGAACTTACTGAGGGTGCACTCGATGCCCTCGTCCAGATCATCGATGAAGATATTAAAGAGGACCGGCCCCAGCACCCAGCCCTGGGGGACGCCACTAGTGACTGCCCTCCAACTGGACTTGGCTCCATTCACCACGACTCTTTGGGCCCGGCTATCCAGCCAGTTTCTAACCCAACGAAGCGTGCGCCAGTCCAAGCCAAGAGCAGCCAGTTTCTTGAGGAGAATGCTGTGGGAGACGGTGTCAAAAGCCTTGCTGAAGTCAAGGTAGACCACATCCACAGCCTTTCCCTCATCCACCCAGTGCGTCACTCTGTCATAGAAGGAGATCAGGTTCGTCAGGCATGACCTGCCTTTCATAAAGCCATGCTGACTGGGCCTGATCGCCTGCTTCCCCTTCAAGTGCTGCATGATGACTCTCAGGAGGATCTGCTCCATGAGCTTTCCTGGCACTGAGGTCAAACTGACAGGCCTGTAGTTTCCTGGGTCTGCCCTCCGGCCCTTCTTGTAGATGGGCGTCACGTTTGCTAGCCGCCAGTCGATTGGGACCTCCCCCGATAGCCAGGACTGTTGATAAATGATGGACAGTGGCTTGGCCAGCTCCTCTGCCAGTTCCCTCAGTACCCTTGGGTGGATCCCATCTGGCCCCATCGACTTGTGCACATCTAAGTGCCGTAGCAGGTCACCAACCAGTTCTTCATGGATAATGAGGGCCACATCCTGCTCCCCATCCCCTTCCACCAGCTCAGAGTACTGAGTATCCAGAGAACATCCGGTATTGCCGCTAAAGACTGAGGCAAAGAAGGCATTGAGCACCTCCGCCTTTTCCTCATCTCTTGTAACTAAGTTTCCCCCCGCATCCAGTAAAGGATGGAGATTCTCCTTAGTCCTCCTTTTTGTGTTGATGTATTTATAGAAACGTTTTTTGTTATCTTTAACGGCAGTAGCCAGATTGAGCTCCAGACGAGCTTTGGCCTTCCTAATTTTGTCCCTGCACAGCCTCGCTACTTCTTTAAAGTCCTCCTTAGTGGCCTGCCCACTTTTCCAAAGCTTATAAACCCTCTTTTTCCTCCTAAGATCAAGCCACAATTCTCTGTTGAGCCAGGCCGGTCTTCTTCCCCGCCAGCTCGTCTTTGGGCACGTGGGGACAGACCGTTCCTGCGCCATTAAGACTTCCCTCTTGAAGAGCGCCCAGCCTTCCTGGACCCCTCTGCCCTTCAGAACCGCCTCCCAAGGGACTCCACCAACCAGTGTCCTGAGCAGTTCAAAGTCAGCCCTCCGAAAGTCCAATACAGCGGTTTTACTGGGCCCCTTCCTGGCCTCGCCAAGAATAGTGAACTCCACCATTTCGTGGTCACTCTGCCCGAGACAGCTCCCGACGATCACGTCCTCCACCAGTCCTTCTCTGTTTGTGAAGAGAAGGTCTAGCGGGGCACCTCCCCTGGTAGGCTCACTAACCAGCTGCGTCAGGAAGCTATCTTCCATGCTCTCCAGAAACCTCCTAGACTGCTTTCTCAGGGCTGTGTTGTGCTTCCAGGATATGTCAGGGAAGTTGAAGTCCCCCACGAGTACAAGAGCTGATGATTTTGCAACCTCTGTCAGCTGCCTGTAGAATTCCTCATCCGTCTCCTCATCCTGGTTCGGCGGTCTATAGCAGACCCCGACCAGGACACTAGCCTTGTTGTCCCTGCCAATCCTAACCCAAAGGGACTCGACCTTGTCGTTCCCAACCTCGAGTTCTACAACCTCGAAAGACTCTCTAATATAGAGAGCCACACCACCACCCCTTCTATGCTGCCTGTCCCTTCTATAGAGCTTATAGCCAGGCATTGCAGCACTCCAGTCATGAGACTGGTCCCACCACGTCTCCGTGATGGCAACCAAGTCGTAGCCTGCCTGCCGCACGATGGCTTCCAGCTCCTCCTGTTTGTTACCCATGCTGCGTGCATTGGTGTAGATGCACTTCAGCTGGGCCATTGCCTTATCCTCCGGCCTTGCCATTGTTCCCCCTGGCACAGCCCCAACAATCCTAGCCTCAGCCCCATCCCCCTTCCTACCTAGTTTAAAGCCCTCTCAATGAGTTCCTGGCCCAGGATCCTTTTTCCCCTAAAAGATAGGGACCCATCTGCGGCCATCAGGCCAGGTGCTGAGTAAAGTGCCCCATGATCAAAAAACTCAAGATTTCTGCGTTGGCACCAGCCCCGGAGCCACGTGTTTAACAGGTGGGCTTTCCGTGTCCTCTCTGAACTCCTCCCTGCCACCATAGGGATGGACGAAAACACCACCTGCACTCCCGCTCCATCCACTAACCGACCCATTCCCCTAAAGTCCCTTTTGATAGCCTTGAGGCTTCTCTCTTCGATGTTATCACTGCCCGCCTGGACTATCAAAAGGGGGTAATAGTCAGAGGGGCGTACCAGGTTAGGAAGCTTCCTGGCAACGTCCCTGACCCTGGCCCCAGGGAGACAGCAGACTTCCCTACGGGTAGGGTCCGGCCGACAAATAGGGCCCTCTGTTCCCCTAAGAATCGAGTCACCAACAACAATAACCCTCCTGTCTTTTTTGGTGGAGGCAGTCCTGAGGCGCGGAGTCGACCTCCTCGCCCCAGGCATCCTCCTGGGAACATTTGCTACCTCTTCCTCACACACCGGCCTCTCAATCTCTAGGGCCTCAAACCTGTTCTTTTGCATGTTGGTGTGGAACTTCCAGTGCTCCATTTTTTGACCATTGCCACTTCTCCTATCCCCAGAAACAACTGAAAAGAAGTTGGCCAAATCCCACTGTCTCCCACACTTAGGCTATTTGTATACATTGATAAGGTCTCCTCTCAGCCTCCTCTTATCAAGGCTGAAGGTAGAGGGCAACCTTGGTTGCAGAGACCATGAGACGGTGCAGTTCAGGACCTCATGTGGCAGGAACAGAATAGCAAGCAGAATCGCAACCCTGGACTTCAGTAGGGACAACTTTGGCCTTTTCACGCAATTGCTAGAGGAAATCCCTTGGGACAACCGAAAGGGCTTCTACAAATACATTGCAGATAAAAGTAACACTAGAGGCAATGAAGGTATACAGATGAATGAGGTGGGTGCCCTGGCGTGGTTTAACCCAGACGGAAGCTAAACACTACACAGCCGTTAACTCACCCTCCCTGCTCGTGCTCGGGGATGTGAGAGCGAAACAGGAAAGTGAAGCCTGTGAGTTGAGATAAAGACAGTATATTCAGACAGGAAAATAATAATAACAACAATGTGAAATGTGTTCATCGGATTCGTGTCAATATGGAACAATGCTAGGGCCGCAAGGTATGATGAATGTGACCTTCTGTCTTACACACCCTTGTGTAACCACAAGTCTAAGAAAAACAGAGTGGTTAATGTATAGAGTTCTTGTATCTTGCAAAGGAATGTTTTAGCAATTGATGTCAATAGAGAGCTTGAAGGGAAGTGTATTTGTAGGCTTTTCGTTGAAGTCTATGATATCTGGGAGGGTTTCAGAATAACTGTTAACTATTACGACTATTTCACTGGACACTATGCAAGTCTCTGATATCTGGCCAGGAGATTAAGGAGAAGGAGAAAGCTGAAGAACGACTAAAAGACAAAGCTTGCAGGGGATGCTGCACAAGTCTCTGACATCCGGCCAAATTGGACAAAGGAGAAGGACAAGAGGGAGGAAGACTAGGAGCCTTCAGCATGAGAGACCCCTAGAGGGACCACCAGAGACTGATACGCATGCTCCAGTAGGAGGGTTTGGATTCCGGAAACTAATAATAATAACCCTGGTTTTTCAGAAGTAGTAATGAATATATATTATGCCTAGGAGCATAAAAATCAGCTGCTTGATGTAAGTGGTGTGCGTCTTGGTGGAGCAGAGAGCCCCGGCACACCCAGCGCTGGTTGCTTACCTCTATTCCTTTAATAAATTGTAAACGTTGATTATAGTGCTATTTTGAAGACTGAGCCATTTATTACAACAATAACAATAACAATAACAATAATGATGATAATAGTACGACTGGCTGGCAGAGGGGCTCAGGCTGCACAGCATTGCACAAGCAACAAGAGTACAGGGGCTGAGCATCGGCAGGGGATGCAGTAGTGGAAGGGACAGAAATGTATTTGGGAGAAGCTGTACATGCTTCCCAGCTTCTTGGAGAGCTGCAAAACTACGAGACAAATCTGGCAAAGGGAAAAGGGCCAGGAGGCCATGTAGGAAGAACACTGCCCCTGAGATACAGATAAAAACAGCAAGAGTTGCGGTGTGTGAGAGGACAGAAATAACAGTGGGGGCTCAACAAAAGCAGCGGATGTAGCAGGGGCTGAGACAGGTTACTCATTGATGAGCCTCTGGCTGTGGGCCAGGCTCAGGTGGCCTCAGAAAGCCCACAGCACAGGTCCCAGCTGCACTTCAAGCCTCTGTCCCTCCATCCCCAGCTCACAGCAAAGCAGACACCTGAAGCAGACGCTTCTCCCCAAAAGCAGCAACCAAAAAGATGCTGGGGCAGGCGCCATGGACAAGGCTATCTCCTTCTGGCCCTGCCGTCCTGCTGCTCGTGATCTGTGAGTTGGGGCATTGTTGAGTGTGGGGGGTTAGGGCTGGAGGGCTGCTGCTGGGGGCAGGATAGGCCAGTGGTGGGCACAGGGGAGGATGGGGACAGTGTGTGCAGGCAGGTATGCAGCACTGTGGGGCAGAGTTGTTTGGAGGAAAGCAGGAGGCCATGACCCCTCTAAGCAAAGCTGTCTCTGCCCCATGCTGCAGGTGCTGGCGTGACCACCCAGGACATCTGCAGCTCTCCAGGATTTCGGGAACATGGAGGTGGGTCACAAAAATGACCTTGTCCTATGGAAAGAGATGGGAAGAGAGAAGGGGTTATTCCCTCACAATTCCCCCTGTAAGCCCCAAGAGAGCAGATTCTTCCAGCCTTGGCATGCACTTGGTTTTGTCACCCAGCAATCACTAACGCTTGCCTGGGGAATCCTTCTGCCTTCTCTCCAGGTAACAACCAGGCTCCAGTCCTGTACCTCAGTGCTTCCAGTGCCCAGGAGGGGGAAACAGTTTTGGCTCATTGTGTCATTGATTGGCAGTTTCCTGCAACACAAACTGTCTTCTGCAAGAATGGGCTGGAGGCGTTCAGCCTGCAAGCCCAGCAGGGCAAGGTCATCTACGCTCTGGTCCTGAACATCACCTCCAGAAGTGCTGGGACATACACGTGTGGGTACCAGCAAAAGAACAAGAAAAACTGGGTGAGGAACTCTGCTCTCAGTGCTCCCCGGACCTTGTCTGTGGCAGGTGAGACACGGCCCCAGGGTGGTGAGGGTAGAAGGTTTTGGAAAACTGCTGAGGCTGGAGCTGTGTGCTGCAGCAGGCAGGGCATGGCTCTGGGGTGGTTCCCCCTCAAGAGTGTTCCCTCTCCTCAGAGGCAGCCCCTACAGAGAGAAAGCTGCTCTCAAGCACTGTCCCCGTCCCTGCAGCAACACCACGGCTGAGGCATGGGGCTGTGCAGTTCCTATGCAGAGAGAGCAAGAGCTGGGGATGTTGATGGACCCTGGGTTGAGCCTGGCATGTTCCAAGATCTGCCCTGTACATTGATGAGCCTATGGCAGGGGAAATGGTGTGATTGTCATGAGACAGGCTATAGCCTGTACATCAGCAACAGTGTGGGATGGTTCCAGAAGGGAGAGCACAGTGGTGCTGGTTTGAGACACAGAAAGGTGCCTGCTCAGAAAGAACAAACAGGAAGAAAAAGGACTCGCGTGTGGCGGTGTGTCAGGTCTTGGCCCCACTAAGAAAAACCCCTTTTGACCCAAGACGCAGGTGCTGGTGAGACCACTACTGATATCCAGAGCTCCACAGGTGAGGACAAGCGTGAGGGTGTGCCGGTTACATGGGCATGTCCTGCTCCCTGCCTCTCCCCATCACACCCCGCTGCCCTCACACCCTCTGTCGCCCGGTTCCCCATGCCTGGCTCCCACACACTCTCCCCACAGGCACAGTGCTGGCAGTGGCGGCCGTCAGCCTCGTCCTCCTGGCTGCAGGCAGCTGGTTTGCCATCAGGAAAGGTGAGGGAGTGGGGGAAAGTGGGGGGAAAGGCTGAGGCCGTAGGGGTCCTGCTGTGGGGCTAGTGCAGTGGGAAGGGCAGTGGGGTGAACCTGGGGGTGCACAGCTGGGGCTGGTGCCTGGGGGTGATGGCTGTGGGCAGCCCAGCTGGGGAGGCTGCTGAGGGAGCTGGGGAGCTTCAGCCTTCATCTTCCAGCCCCAAGATGGGAGCCAGGGCTGGGCAGCACCTTGGCCTGTGCACCTCAGCCCCTGTTCTTCTTGCAGGTGCCTGCAGAGGGAGATGCCCAAGGTGAGCACCAAGGACTCCTGGCTGTGGGGTTTGCAGGAGCGAGTTGGGGGCATGGTGGGGCCCTGGGGTGCTCCTTGGCCAGGGGCAGCGTTCTCTGTGTGTGTGAGGCTGCATTCCTTGTGCTGGAGCACGGAGGACAGGGTTTGTCAAGGCGTGGATTTCAGCTCAATACCTCATGTAGGAAAGCACCGCCCAAAAGAGTCTCTCACAGTGCCTCTTGTCCACAAATGCACACTCCAGAATGATTCCATTCCTCTCCAGGCATCAGCACGTTGACAGACCACAGATGGAAGACACCAACTATGGTGACATCCAGTGTGAGTACTACCTCCTCCCTTGGGGGAAGACACATGCCCCTCTGACCATGGTCACCCCTGCTTATACATTCCCCATGCAATCCCACCACTTCGTTTCCCACTGGGACATACAAAATCCCTGCCCGTTCATCAAGGGCAGGTTTCTCTCCAGCACCTCATGTCCTGCTTCTTCCTTGCATGCTGATCGTGGCTGCTGCCTGCAGAAGGGACATGGCAGCATCCCAGTGCTCCCAGGGACAAAGCCCATTTGCTTGGGGGGTCCTTCCACACCAGCTCCGGCCCCAGGCTGCATTTCCCCCACTCCAGCCACTGCTTTTGTCCTTTCTTCAGTTTCCTGTCAGAGGAATTTCTGCTCAGAGAAGCAAAAAGCACCGCGTAGCAATGAAGGATGTGGCTCCTTGCCCTGGTGGGGAAAACATTTTAGAGCTTGCTCTGAAACCACAGGCAGCAGCCAAGGGAGGATGTTGTGGTTGGGTGACAGGCTATAGATATATCCCCACCCTACTTGCACCTCGCTCATGTTGCAGCATGACCTTGGTTTTCCACGCCTGCACAGAGCAGCTCGCAAGGTGTACTGGCTGTGCAAAGAGAGGAGATGCCACAGAAAGCTGGAAATACACCAAAACCTCAGCATCTCTGCTCCATCGCTGCTGCATAATTTTCATCCCAGATCAGGGTGATGGGAGAGAAAATGTGGCCAGGCATTGAGAGCTGACCACAGGCAGCTGCTGCCCAAGGTCAGTGTGAGTTTCAGCCCTCCAGCAACAGGCAGCAAGGGCTCATGGTGTGTATTTTTTGCTCCCACAGACTCCACCATCGCCCACGATCGACGGGACAGGGTGAGTCGTGGCACAGCTGTGCACAGCTCCTTTCTGCACCCCTGCAGCCTCGTGCCTGCTCATTGTGCAGGGCTCACAGTCAGCAGCTGAAGTAACAGGGTTTCTTTTCCCCCTAAAGCCTCCTCCCGTGCAGCACATGAGAAACACCACGACATATGCCATGGTGACCCGCACCCAAATACGATAGCACTGCCACAGGGCAAGGGCACAGGAGCCTTGCCCACAGCTACCTTTGCTCTGTTCAAAAGGGCTTGTGCAGCCATATCATGGGGCTGGGGGTGCACTTTGGTCTTCTTTGTTTGTTTTTTTTTTTTTTTTTGTCACAGGGAAGGGCTGTGAGTGTCTAGCCAAGACAATATGGGACTCACACCTCCATCTACAAGACAATAATACTTCTAAAATATATGAGCTATACCAAATCTTACTGTGAGTGTATTGATTTTTTCTGAATGAAAGGAAACCTCTTGCTGTTCTCAGTGGATGTCGTGTACACCTAAGTTGCATTATAATGTCATGGGGGTGTTATTCTACCCACCCACGGAGATGCCCATTTGGACCTATATGGACAGATATCACTGCAGGGATGTCCTCGCATGTGTGGACCAATCGGTGAGTGCACTGCAGATGTGGTTTTGCTTTAATGACAAATAAATATCTCTGACTTTGTGTTCCTGATGGCACCTCTGTCTCATGCAGCCACACATGGAATGGGATGGAGCAGACAGACAGACACCGATACACAAAGAGCTGGTGGTGTCGATCTGAAGGGATGTGAAGAGACTTGAAGACAGACCTTGCAAAGAAGAAATACACCAGCTCCTTCCTGTTTGGGGTGGCTTTATTCAGAGCTCGCAGATCAGCACGGCTTTCCCCAGTGTTCTCTGCCTCTCAGAGAACCAGCTGAATCATGTCTCACTTGCTCAGCTTTTGGCATGCAGTGGGTGTTGAGAGCAGTTGGATTGAGAGAGCTGCAAAACACAAAGGAGAACAAGGAGTGGCCTTGCTGTGGCGGTGCCCACCATGGGAAAATGCTGGGAGCATGCAAGGAGAAGGATTCAGCCAGAGCACAGCCACACAAAGCTCACAGACTTCTGCCATCAGATGAACTTTTGGCTTGCATTTGCTCTCCAACAGCCTGCCCTCTTGCAGCCATCACTGCTGGGCTGGGGCTGAACTCACCTTCACTCTGCCCATCTCATCCATGTTGGCATCTGGAGGGAGAACCTGAATTAGTGTCCAGCCACACACAGCAGGCAGGGCTTTCCCACCCCTCACCACCGTTGACCCCATGGTTACGGCTTGCCATGGCAAAGGCATCAGCACTTCACACAGTGCCTAGAGGAGAAGGGTGAAGAAGGGCCTGGCACTTACAGAAATGGCTGGGGTCAGCAGAAGAGTCTTGAGCACTACCAGCACCACGCAGAGGCATAGAGAGAGCAGAGAGAAAAGGTGCTGAACATCCTCAGCAACACTTCCTCAACCTCCCTATTTCTGGAGTATGTCTGTGCTGAGAAGAAGGGGAGGGCCCCGCCATGCCCACAACTCCCTCAGCACTGTAGGAGGTTTCTGGAGGGCGTGGAAGACAGCTTCCTGACACAGCTGGTTAATGAGCCTACCTTGGGAGGTGCCCTGCTAGAACTTCTGTTCACAAACAGAGAAGGGCTGGTGGGAGTTGTGGTGGTCGGGAGCTGTATTGGGTAAAGTGACCACAAAATGGTAGAGTTCCCTGTTCTTGGTGAAGTCAGGAAGGGGATCAGCAAAACTGCAGTCTTGGATTTCTGGAGGGCTGACTTTGAGCTGTTCAGGACACTGGTTGGCAGAGTCCCTTGGGAAGCGGTTCTGAAGGGCAGAGGAGTCCAGGAAGGCTGGACTCTTCCTCACTCTTCAAGAGGGAAATCTTAATGGCTAAGGAGTGGTCTGTCCAACAATTCCCATAGACGAGGCAGTGCAGAAGAAGACCGGCCTGGCTGAACAGAGAGTTATGGCTTGAGCTTAGGAGAAAAAAGAAGATTTATAACCTGGGAATTATAATTTTTATTAGTTAATTAATTAATTAATTATACACTTATATACAATGTACCTTTATTTTATATATATGTATATATATTATATTATATTATATTATATTAAATATATAGTATAATATAACATATATTACAATTATATATTAAATATTATAATATTCTATCATTAATTATATTGCATTAATTATATTATTTATTTTACAATAAATTATATATAATTAATATAAATTATATATTAATCTTGGAAGGAAAAGAGGGCAGGCCACTCAGGAGGACTAAAAGGATGTTGTGAGGTTCTGTAGGGACAAAATATGAAAGGCCAAAGCTCATCTGGAGATTAATCTGCCTACTGCCATTAAAGATAACAAAAAATTATTTTATAAATACATCAACACAAAAAGGAGGACTAAGGAGAATCTCCATCCTTAGGGAGAAACTCCCCATCCTTAGGGGAAAAACTTAGGCACAAGAGAAGAGGAAAAGGAAGAGGTGCTTAGTACCTTGTTCAACTCAGACTTCAGTGGCAAGAGCAGTTGTTCCCTGGATACCCAGTACCATGAGCTGGTGAAAGGGGATGGGGAGCAGAACGTGGCCCTCACTATCCACGAGGAAATGGTTGACCACCTGCTAAAGCACTTGGATGTACGCGAGTCCATGCAGCCAGATGGGATCTTCCCGAGGGTACTGAGAGAAATGGTGGAGGAGCTGGCCCAGTCGCTTACCATCATTTATCAGCAGTCCTGGCTATCAAAGTAGGTCCCAGTTGAGTGGCGTCTAGCAAACGTGAAGCCCATCTACAAGAATTTACGGCACTTACAGTGCAACCAGGCCATCAGGCCCAGTCAGCATGGGTCTATGAAAGGCAGGGCCTGCTTGGTGAACCTGATCTATTTCTATGACAAAGTGACGCGCTTGGTGGATGAGGGAAAGGCTGTGGATGTGGTCTACCTTGACTTCAGCAAGGCTTTTGACACTATTCCCCACAGAATTCTCCTCAAGAAACTGGCTGCTCATGGCTTGGACTGGCGTACACTTCATTGGGTTAAAAACTGGCTGGATAGTGGGGCCCAAAGAGTTGTGGTGAATGGAGTCAAATCCAGTTGGAGGCCAGTCACGAGTGGCGTCCCCCAGGGCTCAGTACTGGGGCCAGTCCTCTTTGATATCTTTATCAATGATCTGGATGAGGGGATTGAGTGCAACCTCAGTAAGTTCGCAGGTGACACCAAGTTAGGTGCGTGTGACGATCTGCTTGAGTGTAGGAAGGCTCTGCAGGAGGATCTGGATAGGCTGGACTGATGGGCTGAGGTCAACTGCATAAAGTTCAACAAGGCCAAGTGCCGGGTCCTGCACCTGGGTCGCAATAACCCCAAGCAGATCTACAGGCTGGGAGATGAGTGGTTGGAAAGCTGCCAGGCAGAAAAGGACCTGGGAGTATTGCTTGATAGTTGGCTGAATATGAGCCAGCAGTGTGCTCAGGTGGCCAAGAAGGCCAATAGCATGCTGGCTTGTATAAGAAGCAGTGTGGCCAGCAGGGCTAGGGAAGTGATCGTCCCCCTGTACTCGGCTCTGGTGAGGCCGCACCTCGAGTACTGTGTTCAGTTTTGGGCCCCTCACTGCCAGAAGGACATAGAGGTGCTCGACAGAGTCTAGAGAAGAGCATCGAAACTGGTGAGGGGCCTGGAGAACAAGTCTTACGAGGAGCGGCTGAGGGAGCTGAGTTTGTTCAGCCTGGAGAAAAGGAGGCTCGGGGTCGACCTTATTGATTATCTTAAAGAAGGCTGTAGCGAGGTGGGGATTGGTCTATTCTCCCACGTGCCTGGTGACAGAACGAGGGGGAATGGGCTAAAGTTGTGCCAGGGGAGGTTTAGGTTGGATGTTAGGAAAGACTTCTTTACTGAAAGGGTTGTTAGGCATTGAAATGGGCTGCCCAGGGAAGTGGTTCACTCCCCATCCCTCGAGGTCTTTAAAAGACGGTTAGATGTTGAGCTTAGAACTATGGTTTAGTGAAAGACTTGTTAGTATTAGGTCAGAGGTTGGACTAGGTGGTCTTGAAGGTCTCTTCCAACCTAGACAATTCTGTGATTCTGTGATTCCATTACGTTTCTCCCCACCCAATTCTCCATTCTGTCTAGGTCTCAATGGATGGCAGCACAGCCGTGCACAGTGTGCACCGCGTGTCAGCCACTCCTCCCAATTTAGTGTCATCATCAAACTTGCTGACAGTGCACTCCATTCCCTCATCCAAGTCATTGAAGAATATATTGAATAATACTGGTCCCAATACCGACCCTTGAGGGACTCCACTAGATACAGGCCTCCAACTCGCCTCCACCCCATTGACCACAACCCTCTGGCTTCTTCCCATCAGACAGATCACAGTCCACCTAACTACCTGATCATCCTGACCACACTTCTTCAGTTTAGCTGCAAGGATGTTGTGGTTGATGGGGTCAAAGGCTTTACTGAAATCAAGATAGACCACATCCACTGCTTTAATACCATCATCTATCCCCCCAGCTATATCCTCATAAAAGGCTCTCAGTTCGTTCAAGCATGACTTCCCCTTGGTGAAGCCGTGTTGACTGCCCCTAATGACACTTTTATCCTTGATATGCCTGGAGACAACACCAAGGCTAAGTTGTTCCATCAGCTTTGCAGGGATGGAGGTGAGGCTGACTGGTCTATAATTACCAGGGTCATCCTTCTATCCCCTTTGGAAGACTGGAGTAAAATTTGCTTTGCTCCAGTCCTCAGGCAACTTTCCTGATGCCCATTACTTTACAAAGATAATGGATAATGGCCTAGCAATGACTTCCACCAACTCCCTCAGCTCCTGGCATGAGCATCTTGAGCATCCATTCATGACCCATGGATTTATGGACGTCCAGAGATGTTTATTTTTCTTCTAAACATAACCACAACTGCAGCGCACACACCAATTGGCAGACACATGCAAGCACATCCCTGCAGTGATACCAGTCCCTATAGGTCCAAATGTCCATCTGTGTGGGTGCATGGAAGACCAACCCTGTGACTTTATCATGCAGTTTAGGAATACATAATTTCCAGTGAGCACAGGGAGATGGTTTCACATGAGGAAAAACCATTGATACACTCATATTATTACTTGGTACACCTGATGTATTTTAGAGGTATTAATTTATTGCAAACAGAGATATGAGTCCTTCAGCCTCTTGGCTAGACACACACACCATTTCCTGTGACAGAACATTCCAGAGAAGCCCAAAGTACACCTCGCAGCCCCATGATATGGCTGCAAGTGCCCCCTACAAAAGAATAAACGCAGCCGTGTGCAAGGCTCCTGTGCCCTTGCAGTGTGACAGCGCTATCAGGTCTGGGTGCGGATCACGGTGGCATACGTCATGGTGTCACTCATGTGCTGCACAGGACGAGGCTTTAGGGAGAAAAGAAACCCTGTTACTTCAGCTGCTGACTGTGAGCCCTGCACAATGAGCGTGCACCAGGCTGCAGGAGTGTAGAAAGGAGCTGTGCACAGCTGTGCCATGACTCACCCTGTCCCGTCGAACATGGGCGATGGTGGAGTCTGTGGGGAAAAAACACACCATGAGCCCTTGGTGATTGAAGGGGGCTGAACTCCCACGAGCTTTGGGCATCAGCTGCCTGTGGTCAGCTCTCAATGCCTGGCCACATTTCCCCTCCCATCACCCTGATCTGCGATATGCATTAAGCAGCAGTGGAGAAGACATGCTGAGGTTTTGGTGTATTTCCAGCTTTCTGTGGCATCTCCTCTCTTTGCACAGCCAGTACACCTTGCAAACTGCTCTGTGCAGGCGTGGGTAAACAAGGCCAAGCTGCAACTTGAGCTACATGCACGTTAAGTAGGTATATATCTATAGCCTGTCGCCCAACCACAACATCCTCCCTTGGCTGCTGCCTGTGGTTTCAGAGCAAGATCTAAAATATTTTCCCCAGCAGTGCAAGGAAACAGAGCTACAACTTTTGTTGCTGTGATGTGCATTGTGTAGTTCTTGAAGCAGAAATGACACTGAAGAAAAACTGAAGAAAGGACAAAAGCAGAAGCTGCAGCAGGGGAAATGCTGCCTGAGGCCGGAGCTGGTGTGGAAGGACCCCCCAAGCAAATGGGCTTTGTCCCTGGGAGCACTGGGATCCTGCCATGTCCCTTCTGCAGCCAGCAGCCATGCTCTGCATGCAAAAAAGAAGCAGGACATGAGGTGCTGGAGAGAAATCGGGCCTTGATGAACAGGCAAGAATTTTGTATGTCGCAGTGGGAAATGAAGTGCTGGGATTCCACCTGAGACAGGTGCAAGGCTTCCTCTGAGGAAGGAGGTAGTACTCACATGTGACTTCGCCGTGGTCTATGGTTTTCATCTGTGGTCTGTCAACGTGCTGCTGCCTGGAGAGGAATGGAATGGTTATTGGGTGTGCATTTGTGGTGAGGTTGCCACATGAGAAATGCACTTGGGAGGTGCTTTCCTACATCATGTGGTGAACTGGAGTGCAGCAAATAGCAAGCCCCATCCTCCCTGCCTCCAGCACAGGGAATGCAGCCTCACACACAGAGAGAACACTGCCCCTGGCTAAGAAGCATCAAAGGGCCGCAATATACCCCCAACTCCCTCCCCCATACCCCACAGCCAGCAGCCCTTGGTGCTCACCTTGGGCATCTCCCTCTGCAGGAACCTGCAAGAAGAACAGGGGCTGAGGTACGCAGGCCAAGGTGCTGCCCAGCCCTGGCTCCCAACTCGGAGCTGGGGGACGAAAGCTGAAGCTCCCCAGCTCCCTCAGCAGCCTCCCCAGCTGGGCTGCCCACAGCCATCACCCCCAGGCACCGTCTGCCCCAGCTGTGCACCCCCAGGTTCCCCACCACCACCTTTCCCACTGCACCAGCCCTACAGCAGAATCCCCACGGCCTCAGCCTTTCCCCCTGCCTTCCCCCACTCCCTCACCTTTCTTGATGGCAAACCAGCTGCCTGCAGCCAGGACGACAAGACCAACGGCCGCCACTGCCAGCACTGTGCCTGTGGGGAGGGTGTGCGGGAGCCAGGCATGGGGAGCTGGGGACAGAGGGTGTGAGGGCAGTGGGGTGTGATGGGGAGAGGCAGGGAGCAGGACGTGACTGTGCAGCTGGCACAGCTCCTGCCCGGTGAAGTCCCTGCTTCTCCCCTTGCCCTGGGGATGGCAGCACAGCATGCCCACTCCCCATGCTCAGGCCTCCGGGGGTCTAGAAGGGAATAACTCACCTGGGGGTGATGGACTGGCTGGGGAACTCACCACATTGCCTGGCAGGACAAAAGGACACGCTTAGTGTCTACAGTGCACCCAGATCCTTCCCAGAATGAGCCTCAGCCCCATGGCCACATCCCTCCACCGACAGCCAGCACCATCCCCACGGAAGGCATAAAAGTGCCCACAGCTGTTGTGCCAACATGGGCCCCCATGGATCTGCTCTCTAAATTCCCTCGTGAGTGGTTAAGTATAGCTTGGTCAAGGTGTGCGTGTCGTTTAAATATGGCACCACCACTCTCATCTGTCTGTGATTCTGGGGGCTAGAGGATCACACAATCACAGAATGGCCACTGATGGAAGGGACCTCTGAAAGTCATGGAGTCCAGCCTTCTGCTGAGCAGGATCAAATAGGACACACTGCACAGGATGGCATCCAGGTGGATTTGGAATATCTCCACAGGAGACGCCACAGCGTCTCTGGGCAGCCTGTTCCAGTGCTCTGTCACCCTCCCAGTAAAGAAGTGCCCCTCACACCCAGATGGAACTTTCTGTGCTTCAGTTTGAGCCCATTGTCTCTCACCCTTTCCCTGGACACAAGAAAAAAGAGACCAGATCCATCCTCTCAACACCCTCCCCTCAGATATTTATAGACATGGATGAGGTCTCCCCTCGGTCTCCTCTTTTCCAGGCTATACAGGCTCTGTTCTCTTGGCTCCAGTCCTCTGATCATTTTGCAGCCTTCCTCTGGACTCTCTCCAGTAGTTCTATGCCCCTCCTGAACAGGGAATCCCAGAACTGGGCACAAAATGTTTTGTGTTCCATGCAGGGAACTGATTCCTTCCCAGGAGCTCTCGCCCAGAGAACAAATTCCCTCTCCCTTGCCATCACCACCCCACACACACCTCTCTTCAGTCACCCATCCCCACGCTCAACATCACCTGGGGAGCTGCAGATGTCCTGGGTGGTCACGCCAGCATCTGCACCTTGGGGCACAGAGGGTTTTGTTTAGAGGGAGTGAGAGCTGGGGCACCCACACGCTTGTGCCCATGTCCCTGCTGCTGGGTCCTTGCCATGTCCTCCCTGCTGTGTCCTTGCCCAGCTCGTGGCAGTCATCCCACTTGCCCCGCCATAGGCTCATCAATGTACAGGGCAGACCTTGCAGCATCCCTGGCTCATCCAGCGTTCATCCACATCCCCAGCCCTTGCTCTCTGTGCCTGAGTCCTGCACAGCCCCATGTCTGCAGCAGAGGTGATTCTGCAGGGACACGGGAACCCCTTGAGAGCAGTTTTCTCTCATGGCTACCTTGGAGGAGAGGGAACACTCCCATGGGGGAACCACCCCAGAGCCTGCTGCAGCACACAGCTCCAGCCTCAGCACAGCCATGTGGTGGCAAGTGCCTCTGTCCCTTCTCACCCCTCCAGCCCAAGGCCATGACTCACCAGGGACATCCAGGATTTGGCCAGCACTGAGGGCAGAGCTCCTCCTCTGTTTCATCTCATTCCACTCTTGGTACCCACAGGTATATATTCCTGCAGTTCTTGACGTGATGTTCAGGACCAGGGAGTAGTTCAGCTGCCCTTGCTGGGCTTTCTGGCTGTACTGCTCCTTCCCATCCTTGCAGATGATGATTCGTATTACAGGTGACACCACAGGGAGAATACACTGGAGCACAACTGTGGTACCTGGCTGAGCAGAAGTTGAGTTCATTTGGAGAGCAGGAGCTGGAAGATCCCCTGCAGGAGACACAGCAGTGAAGGGCTGCCATAGGGCAGAGCTCACAGTGGTTGGGCTTCAAAGTACCATGGCTCTGGGAGGGAAGGACTCACGAGTACCTGGGGAGCTGCAGATGTTCTGGGAGGTCATGCTGCCACCTGTACCTGGGGGCAGAGAGGGATTTGCTGAGAGGAGCAGTGACCAGGCTCAACCATATCTCCCTACTCCCATATCCCCCCTGACCAAATCCTCACTGCTAAGCAGGCATCATTACATCTGCGTGTTCTCATGCTGTATCTCTTCAATAACCTCTTGAACAATGCCAATCCCAATCCCATTTTGTATGGATTTCTTGTTTCAGGTAAGTTCCATATCTCTGTAAAGAATTTAGCAGTCCTAGAGTCTCAGAGCAACACTCCAGAAAATTTATGGTGTTGGAGAAGTGTGCCCCTTGCTCAGATCTGTATCATACCGGGAGGAAGCCATCCCCATCCTGCTTTCCCCAAACAAACTCTGCCCCACGGTGCTGCACACCTGCCCCACACACACTGTCCCCATCCTCCCCTCTGCCCACCACGGGCCTGTCCTGCCCCCAGCAGCAGCCCTTCAGCCCTCAGCCCCCATGCCCAGCAATGCCCCAACTCACAGAGTGCCACCAGCAGGACGGCAGGGCCAGAAGGAGACAGCCTTGCCCATGGCGCCTGCCACAGCATCTTTTGGGGTGCTGCTTTTGGGCAGCAGCGTCTGCTTCGAGTTTCTGCTTTGCTCTGAGCTGGGGACGGTGGGGCAGAGGCTTGCGGTACAGCTGGGGGCTGTGCTGTTAGCTTTCTGTGGCCACCTGAGTCTGGCCCACAGCCAGAGGCTCTCATCAGTGGGGGCCTTGCCTAAGAACCTGCTACATCCGCTGCTTTTGTTGAGCCCCCACTGTTTTTCCTGTCCTCTCACACACTGCAGCACACGCTAGTTTTACTTGTATCTCAGGGACAACATTGTCTCTGTAAAGAGCTCGGCCCCTTGTCCCCACTCGGATTTGCTCTATTCTGACCACATCACTCTGTTTTTGCGTCAATGTCTGCAAAAATGATGAGGACGTGAGTGGAATCCTGCACCAAGGCCAAAGTGACGCCAGAGCTCTGGGGCAGTTGCCAAGGCTGTGGGCAGATTTCTCCTTCATCCTGTTGGTGAATCAGCTGATGAAGAACTCTCAGGGAGTCTCAGCTGGGGCCATAGTGCTGCCAGCACAGCACTGTGGGAGCCATCGGCACCCACACTTTGACCCTCATGAGACCACACAACAACCAGGAAAGGCAGAGGCTTCATCCTGAAAAACACCTGAGCTCCCCCACACTGCTCTCTCACAGTCCCCTTCCTCAAAGGAATAGGGGAGAAACTCTGGTGGAAGAAGACTTGTGCAGGCCCAGGGCCAGAGCTGCAGCCCGTGGAGAGGAGCCCACGCAGGAGCAGGAGTCTGGTGTTGTGTTAAGGGGTGTAGCCGATTAACCGTTATGTGTCCGATCGGATTCGTAGTACTGAACTATCAGAATCACAGATTCACCAATACCGCATTAACCATTAGGCACCTGGTTGGATTCAGAGCACTGAACTACCATGGTCAGGAATTCACCAAAAACGTATAACCATCCTTGGTGTAGTTGTGTTTAATGAGAACTATTATAATAAATGACTAAGTCCCAAATAGGATTACAAAATTTACAACTTATTAAACGGATAGAGGTAAGTAAACAGCCCTGGGTGCGCCAGGAGTCTCTGCTCCACCAAGATGCACACAAGTGACATCAGGCATCTAGTTTTTATGCTCCTAGGCTCCTACATATTCATTATTACTTCTAGAAAAGGAAGGGTTATTATAATTAGGTCCCGGAATCCGAACCCTCCAGCTGGCACATGTATCAGTCTCTGGTGGTCCCTCTGGGGGTCTCTCGTGCTGAAGGCTCGTAACCTTCCTCAAAGGCTTTTTTTCTTGTCCTTCTCCTTTGTCCAACTTGGCCGGATGTCAGAAACTTGTGCAGCATCCCCTGCAAGCTTTGTCTTTGAGTCATCCTTCAGCTTTCCCCTTCTCCTTAATCTCTTGGCCACATATCAGAGACTTGCATAGTGTCCCATGCAATAGTCATAATAGGTAGCAGTTATTCTGAAACCCCTTTGTTCTCTTATCCCCTATTGACACAAATTGCTGGAACATTCCTTTGTAAGATACAAGAACTATATGCATTAACCACTCTGTTTTTCTTAGACTTGTGGTTATACAAGGGTATGAAAGACAGAAGGTCACACTTCATCATAACATGTGGCCCTAGGGTTGTTCCATATTGACACGAATCGGATGAATACATTTCACACTATCATGGGTAGGAACAATGCATTCAAGTGCGATTTATTAAAGCAACAGGTACATAGGTTCTTTGGATTGCCAGCCATAGTTACTGTCTGCAAAAGCAAGCTAGCATGCATGAAATACACAGGTGACACAGGTGACACAAGTACACAGCCTGGAAATTAACGTGTTAAAAGTCACAAAGACTCTATAGAGATTACAAAGTTTCCATGGAGACACACAGTATAGCCACATGTTCAAATCTCACCCAAAGGCATCCCAATGGGGGCAGAGGGTGGAAGAGAGGCTCAGCCCATCAACTGATCCCAGGAGTCAGGAGGTCCTCAGGATGCAGTATTCCCTCGGGGTGGTATCTCCCCTGACAGTGGTATCTTCCCCAACATCCCCTCTCTCTTAGGCCAATTTATATTATTTTCTATCTTTTAGGTGGAGCTTGAGTGACTCTAGTCAAGCATATCTTAGTTATGATTGGTGAAACGTTCTCCCATTTCAGTTAAATAAAAAGGCTCCAAGAAATTCAGAGATCATGCTCAGTGAGGGGTGGTCGCACATTGGAGGCAGGTAGATTTTGGGTTGGAGGCGTGTTTTGGTATTATAATGATATTACAATGAGGAAAAGTACACTAGGGTACAGCATTTGTCAAAACATGACAGTTCCTAGGCTAAGGGTAGCAAAAAGTGCGGCTGAGAGACAGAAGACCCAGCACAGGGATGGGTGTATGTGGGGTGCAGAGTGCCAGGCATGGCCACCCCCTGGTCATCTGCATGGCCTCAGCCATCCTCACAGCAGCACTTTTCCATGACACATCTGCCAGGGCAGTGCCAGTAGGTAGGGGAACTCTTGGGTGGCAGGGCAAAGGGAACAGCAGCTCCCTCGCAGGACACATGGCCCCATATGGCAGTCGTAGTGTAGCTCTCCCAGCTCTGCTCACTGGCTTCCCTCTCAAATACAGAGCAGCAACATCAGATGGTGCATTCTGAACCAATCCTTTATAATTCGCCTCCCACAGGAACAATACCCACTAAGTGCCTCCACACAGGGCACCGTAACCACCTGGGGAGGTGCCCATTGCGGCCGGCACCTTGGGCACAGGGAGGTGCTGGAGTGATGCAGGAGCTGCAGAGCATGGCTGCCTGGGGGTGCAGCTGTGACTCCATCCCCTCGTGTTCTCCTGGTACGTAGAGGAGGATCCCGCGTTGGAGATGTATTTCTGTGGGCAGGGGGCAAAGACACGTGGGTGCTGGGGTTTAACGCAGCCAGGATGGTGCACATGCAGTAGCAATCCTTGATGTGAGCAGAGAGCAGGGTCTGAGCCAAGGGAAGCAGAGCAGTGGCAGCACATCCCTTGGGCATGCTGCCCCAGCTGCCTTGAGACCAACGTCAGTGGGAGCCTGGAAAATGTGTGAGGGTCATGCTCTTAGCATGTGGAGCAGGCTGGGGACAGCATGGAGCCCAGGAGGACATCAGAGCACCATGGGGACAGGGACGTCTCCAGGCTGCCTGGCCACTCTGGCAACCTGGCTGCATCTCTCCAGGAGGAGGGTGATGATGGGGGCAGACAGCAGCAGGAGCAGGCTGAGGGCAGAGTGCAGGATCCAGACCTCCAGGGGCATGGCTGACCCTGGGAGAGAGGAGGAACACAGTGTGGCCAAGGCAAGCCTTGGAGGACGGCTGTGCTGGGAAGGGCTGATGAGCAATGTCTCACCTCTGGAAGGGAGCTGGGCCTTGTGTGAGGGGCTGCTGCCTGTGGGAGACATGAGCACTCTGTGAGTCCCTCGACCTCTGAGTTGGGGCAATCCCAGATGCTGAGCAGACCCTGATCTCTTGTATTGCTTCCTGGAGCAAATGGTCAAAATGAACAACCGAGCTTGTGTAAATTGATTTTCATAAGTTCATAAAGTTTAGAGGGAAAACTTGGAGCAGTAGTGGCACAGCCCGGGGTCCATCAACATCCCAAGCCCATGTATTTTATGCATGGGCCCTGCAAAGTCCCAAGTCTACAGCAGAGGTGTTCTGCCCTGTGTCCATCCCTAGCCATTTTTGGTTGGTTTGTTTTTCCAGGGAGACGTCCCTGGATCCCTGAGCACTCCAATATCACTCCTTTCGCAGTACGGCTGCAGCCACAATTTTAGTGCCAGAAATATTTTCCGCTTGCTCACATGTACATTATGACTTAGCTCATGACAATTACTCTCCTTGCCCTGCCATAGGCTCATCAATGTACAGGGCAGACCTTGGAGCAACCCTGGCTCAACCCAGCATCCATTCATATCCCCAGCCCTTCTTCTCTGTGCCTGGGCCCTGCACAGGCAAATGTCTGCAGCAGAAGTGGTGCTGCAGGGACAGGGGGACTTGGAGGACCTGGGGGTGCAGGAGGGAATCACTCACCTGGGGATGATGGCCATGCCGTAGAGGCGGTCACACTGCCTGGCAGGAGAAAGGGACAGTATGAGAGCCTGCAGCACAACCAGCTCCTCTCCAGACTGAGCCCCACCTGTAGCATGTGTCCTGCAACAGCCTTGCGCACGTCTGTGTGGGGCAGGGGAAACACAGCCCCATGGGCACATCCCCCCACTGACAGCCAGCACCATCCCCAGGGGAGGCATAGAAGTGCCCGCGGTTGCTGTGCCAACATGGACCCCCACAGATCCAGTGTCTAAGTGCTTTTGTGAAGGATTAAAAACGGCATGGCAGAGGCGTGCCGGTTCATTTAACACCACCACACTCATCTGTCTGTGATTCTGGGGGCTAGAGGATCACACAATCACAAAATGGCCACTGATGGAAGGGACCTCTGAAAGTCATGGAGTCCAGCCTTCTGCTGAGCAGGATCAAATAGGACACACTGCACAGGATGGCATCCAGGTGGATTTGGAATATCTCCACAGGAGACGCCACAGCGTCTCTGGGCAGCCTGTTCCAGTGCTCTGTCACCCTCCCAGTAAAGAAGTGCCCCTCACACCCAGATGGAACTTTCTGTGCTTCAGTTTGAGCCCATTGTCTCTCACCCTTTCCCTGGACACAAGAAAAAAGAGACCAGATCCATCCTCTCAACACCCTCCCCTCAGATATTTATAGACATGGATGAGGTCTCCCCTCGGTCTCCTCTTTTCCAGGCTATACAGGCTCTGTTCTCTTGGCTCCAGTCCTCTGATCATTTTGCAGCCTTCCTCTGGACTCCAACCAGTAGTTCTATGCCCCTCCTGAACAAGGAATCCCAGAACTGGGCACAAAATGCTTTGTGTTCCATGCAGGGAAGTGATTCCTTCCCAGGAGCTCTCGCCCAGAGAACAAATTCCCTCTCCCTTGCCATCACCACCCCACGCACAACTCTCTTCAGTCACACATCCCCACGCTCAACCTCACCTGGGGAGCTGCAGATGTCCTGGGTGGTCACGCCAGCAGCTGCACCTTGGGGCACAGAGGGTTTTGCTTAGAGGGAGTGAGAGCTGCGGCACCCACACATTTGTGCCCATGTCCCTGCTGCTGGGTCCTTGCCATGTCCTCGCTGCTGTGTCCTTGCCCAGCTCATGACACTCATCCCACTTGCCCTGCCATAGGCCCATCAATGTACAGGGCAGACCTTGCAGCATCCCTGGCTCATCCAGCATTCATCCACATCCCCAGCCCTTGCTCTCTGTGCCTGAGCCCTGCACAGCCCCATCTCTGCAGCAGAGGTGGTGCTGCAGGGACAGGGGGACCCCATGAGATCAACTCTCTCTCTCTAGGGGCTGCCTTGGAGGAGAACACTCCCATGGTGGAACCACCCCAGAGCCTGCTGCAGCACACAGCTCCAGCCTCAGCACAGCCATGTGGTGGCAAGTGCCTCTGTCCCTTCTCACCCCTCCAGCCCAGGGATGTGTCTCACCAGGGACATCCAGGATGCGGCCAGCACTGAGGGCAGAGCTCACATGTTTCTTCTCATTCAACGCCTCGTACCCACATGTATATCTTCCTGCGCTTCTTGACGTGATGTTCAGGACCACGGAGTAGCTCAGCTGCCTTTGCTGGGCTTTCTGGCTGTACGCCTCCATCCCATCCTTGCAGATGATGATTCGTATTACATGTGACACCACAGGGAGAATACACTGGAGAACCTGTGTACCTGAGTACCTGGCTGAGAAGAAGTTGAGTTTATTTTGAGAGCAGGAGCTCGGAGATCCCCTGCAGAAGACACAGCAGTGAAGGGCTGCCATAGGGCAGAGCTCACAGTGGTTGGGCTTCCAAGTGCCCTGGGTCTGGGAGGGAAGGACTCACGAGTACCTGGGGAGCTGCAGATGTTCTGGGAGCTCATGCTGCCACCTGTACCAGAGAGCTCAAGCGCTTCACATCCTTTCAGATCAACACCGCCAAACCTTTGTGTCTCGGTGTCTGTCTGTCTGCTCCATCCCATTCCATGTGTGGCTGCATGAGACGGAGGTGCCATCAGGAACACAAAGTCAGAGATGTTTATTTGACATTTCAGGAAAACCACATCTGCAGTGCACACACCAATTGACACACATGTGAGCACATCTGTGGTGGTTTTACTTGGGTGGGTGGCCAAACTCCACCACAACTGCTCTCTCAAGCCCCCTTCTGGAAGAGGAATGGGGAGAAAATACGATGAAAAAGGCTCAAGGGTTGAGATTAGGTTGACAATATGGCACAGTAATTATCATGGAGGGCAAAAGAGGCTCAGCATAGAGAGATAGTAAGATTTATTACCTGTTACTAACAAGCTAGAGAAGTGAGAAACAAAGGAAAGAAACCAAAAGAACCTTTCCCCCCACCCACCCTCTTCCACTTCCTCTCTCCGAGCGGCGCAGGGAAATGGGGGAATGGGAATTATGGTCAGTCTACAGCACTTCTCTGCCACTCCTTCTCGGTCACTCTCGTCCCCTGTGCTGTGGGGTCCCACCCACGGGATGCAGTCCTTGATGAACTGATCCAGCGTGGGCTTCCCACAGGCAGCAGCTCTTCCAGAACTGCTCCAGATATGGGTCCGTACCACGGGGTCCATCCCTCAGGAGAAAACTGCTCCAACCTGGCTCCCCCACGGGCAGCAGCTCCTGCCAGGTCACCTGCTCCTGCGTGGGCTCCTCTCCACGGTCTACAGGTCCGGCCCGGAATCTGCTCGGGCAGGGGTCTTCCACAGATGGCAGCCTCCATCGGTGCAGGGCCACCTGCTCCACCGTGGTCTCCTGCACGGGCTGCAGTGTGGAACCCTGCTCCACTGTGGTCCTCCATGGGTTGCAGGGGACAGCCTGCTTCACCATGGTCCCCACTACAGGCCACAGGGGACTTCTGCTCCCCCTCCTTCTTCACTGCGCTTAGTGCCTGCAAGGCTGTTCCTCACTCCCTTCACTCTCCCAGCTGCTGTGTGGTGCAGCGCTTTTTTTCTTGTCTTAAATATGCTCTCACAGAGGAGCAAAACAACATTGCTTATTGGCTCAGCTCTGGAAAACAATGGGGCCCTTCCCAAACATGGGGCAGCTTCTAGATCTTTCTCACATAAACCACCCCTATGGCCCCCTGCTACCAAAACCTTGCCACGTAAACCCACTACACACGTGCCTGGTGACAGGACGAGGGGGAATGGGCTAAAGTTGTGCCAGGGGAGGTTTAGGTTGGATGTTAGGAAGGACTTCTTTACCAAAGGGTTGTTAGGAATTGAAATGGGCTGCCCAGGGAAGTGGTTCACTCCCCATCCCTGGAGGTCTTTAAAAGACGGTTAGATGTTGAGCTTAGAAATATGGTTTAGTGAAGGTCTTGTTAGTATTAGGTCAGAGGTTGGACTAGGTGATCTTGAAGGTCTCTTCCAACCTAGACGATTCTGTGATTATGTGATTTCATTACGTTTCTCCCCACCCAATTCTCCATCCTGTCTAGGTCTCAATGGATGGCAGCACAGCCTTCTGGTGTGTCAGCCATTCCTCCCAGTTTAGCATCATCAGCAAACTTGCTGACAGTGCACTCCATTCCCTCATCCAAGTCATTGAAGAATGTATTGACAAGTACTAGTCCCAGTACCGACCCTTGAGGGACTCCACCAGATACAGGCCTCCAACTCGCCTCCAACCCATTGACCAAAACCCTCTGGCTTCTTCCCTTCAGACAGATCACAGTCCACCTCACTACCAGATCACCCTTCACTCACTTCAGGTTAGCTGCAAGGATGCTGTGTATGGGAGATGGTGTCAAAGGCTTTACTGAAATCAAGATAGACCACATCCACTGCTTTAATACCATCATCTATCCCCCCAGTTATATCCTCATAACAGGCTATCAGTTCGGTCAAGCACGACTTCCCCTTGCTGAAGCCATGTTGACTGCCCCTAATGACACTTTTATCCTTGTTATGCCTGGAGACAATGCCAAGGCTAAGTTGTTCCATCAGCTTTGCAGAGATGGAGGTGAGGCTGACTGATCTATAGTTACCTGGGTCACCCTTCTTTCCCCTTTGGAAGACTGGAGTAACATTTGCTTTCCTCCAGTCCTCAGGCACCTTTCCTGATGCCCATGACTTACCACAGATGATGGATAATGGCTTAGCAATGACTTCCACCAACTCCCTCAGCTCCTGGCATGAGCATCTTGAGCATCCCATCATGACCCGTGGATTTATGGACATCCAGAAATGTTCAGTTTTCTTCTAAACATAACCACAACCGCAGCGCACACACCAATTGGCAGACACATTCAAGCACGTCCCTGCAGTGATACCGGTCCCTATAGGTCCAAATGTCCATCTGTGTGGGTGCATGGAAGAGCAGCCCTGTGACTTTATCATGCAGTTTAGGAATACATAATTTCCAGTGAGCACAGGGAGTTGGTCTCACATGACGAAAAACCATTGATACACTCATATTATTACTTGGTACACCTGATGTATTTTAGAGGTATTAATTTATTGCAAACAGAGATATGAGTCCTTCAACCTCTTGGCTAGACACACACAGCCCTTCCCTGTGACAGAAAAGCCCAAAGTGCAACCCCCAGCCCCATGATATGGCTGCAAGAGCCCCTACAAAAGAATAAAGGCAGCCGTGGGCAAGGCTCCTGTGCCCTTGCCCTGTGGCAGCGCTATCGGATCTGGGTGCGGGTCACCGTGGCATATGTCGTGGGGTCGCTCATCTGCTGCACAGGAGGAGGTTTTAGGGAGGAAAAGAAACCCTGTTACTTCAGCTGCTGACTGTGAGCCCTGCACAATGAGCAGGCACCAGGCTGCAGAAGTGCAGAAAGGAGCTGTGCACAGCTGTGCCATGACTCACCCTGTCCCGTCGAACGTGGGCGATGGTGGAGTCTGTGGGAGCAAAAAAATACACACCATGAGCCCTTGCTGATTGGAGGGGGTGAACCCCCACGAGCTTTGGGCATCAGCTGCCTGGGGTTAACACTCAATGCCTGACCCCTCCCATCACCCTGATCTGGGACGTGCATTAAGCAGCAGTGGAACAGAGATGCTGAGGTTTTGATGTCTTTCCACCATTCTGTGGCATCGCCTCTCTTTGCACAACTTGCAAACTGCTCTGTGCAGGCATGGGTAAACAAGGTCGTGCTGCAACTTGTGCTAATTGCACATCAGGTGGGGATATATATATAGCGTCGCCCAACCACAACATCCTCCCTTGGCTGCTGCCTGTGGTTTCAGAATGAGCTCTAAAATGTTTTCCCCAGCAGTGCAAGGAAACAGAGCCACATCTTTCATTGCTGTGATGTGCTCTGTGTAGTTCTTGAAGCAGAAATGACACTGAAGAGAAACTGAAGAAAGGACAAAAGCAGAGGCTGAAGCAGGGGAAATGCAGCCTGAGGCCAGAGCTGGTGTGGAAGGACCACCAAGGCAAATGGGCTTTGTCCCTGGGAACACTGGGATGCTGCCATGTCCCTTGTGCAGGCAGCAGCCGCACTCTGCAAGCAAGGAAGAAGCAGGACATGAGGTGCTGGAGAGAAACCGGGCCTTGATGAACAGGCAGGGATTTTGTATGTCCCAGTAGAACATGAAGTGCTGGGATTCCACCTGAGATGCGTGCACGGCTTCCTCCGAGGGAGGACGTAGTACTCACATGAGACTTCATCATGGTCTGTGGTTACCATCTGTGGGATGTCAACGTGCTGCTGCCTGGAGAGAAATGGAATAGCTCTAGGGTATGCGTTTGTGGTGAGGTTGCCACATGAGAAACGCACATGGGTCGTGTTTTCCTACATCATGTGGTGAACCAGAGTGCAGAAAATAGCAAGCCCCATCCTCCCTGCATCCAGCACAGGGAATGCAGCCACAAACACACAGAGAACACTGCCCCTATCCAAGGAGCACCCCAGGGCCCCACCATGCCCCCAACTCCCTCCAACAAACCCCACAGCCAGCAGCCCTTGGTGCTCACCTTCGGCATCTCCCTCTGCAGGCACCTGCAAGAAGAACAGGGGCTGAGGTGCGCAGGCCAAGGTGCTGCCCAGCCCTGGCTCCCATCTCGGGGCTGGGGGATGAAGGCTGAAGCTCCCCAGCTCCCTCAGCAGCCTCCCCAGCTGGGCTGCCCACAGCCATCACCCCCAGGCACCGTCTGCCCCAGCTGTGCACCCCCAGGTTCCCCACCACCACCTTTCCCACTGCACCAGCCCTACAGCAGAATCCCCACGGCCTCAGCCTTTCCCCCTGCCTTCCCCCACTCCCTCACCTTTCCTGATGGCAAACCAGCTGCCTGCAACCAGGAGGACAAAGCCGACAGCCGCCACTGCAAGCACCATGGTTTTGGGGAGGGCGTGCGGGAGCCAGGCATGGGGAGCTGGGGGAGAGAGGGTGTGAGGGCAGCGGGGTGTGATGGGGAGAGGCACGGAGCAGGAGGTGTCCATGCAGCTGGCACAGCTCCTGTCTGGTAAAGCTCCTGTTTGTCCCCATGTCCTGGGGAAGGCAGCACAGCACGCCCACTCCCCATGCTCAGGCCTCTGGGGGTGTAGGAGGGAATCACTCACCTGGGGGTGATGGACTTGCTGGGGAACTCACCACATTGCCTGGCAGGACAAAAGGACACGCTTAGTGTCTACAGTGTACCCAGATCCTTCCCAGAATAAGCCTCAGCCCCATGGACACATCCCTCAACCAACAGCCAGCACCATCCCCACGGAAGGCATAAAAGTGCCCACAGCTGTTGTGCCAACTTGGGCCCCATGGATCTGCTGTCTAAATTCCCTCGTGAGTGGTTAAGTATAGCCTGACCAAGCTGTGCCTGTCGATTAAATATGGCACCACCACTCTCATCTGTCTGTGATTCTGGGAGCTAGAGGATCACACAATCACAGAATGGCCAAGGTTGGAAGGGACCTCTGAATGTCTTGTAGTCCAGCCTTCTGCTGAGCAGGATCAGCTAGGACAGACTGAACAGAATGGCATCCTGGTGGGTTTGGAATATCTGCAGAGGAAACTTCACAGCGTTTCTGGGCAGCCTGTTCCAGTGCTCTGTCACCCTCCCAGTAAAGAAATGCCCCTCGTATTCAGATGGAACTTTCTGTGCCCCAATTTGAGCCCATTGTCTCTCGCGCTTTCCCTGGGCACAACCAAAAAGAGACCAGCTCCATGTTCTCAACACCCTCCCCTCAGATATTTTTAGACATGGATGAGGTCTCCCCTCAGTCTCCTCTTTTCCAGGCTAAACAGGCTTAGTGCTCTTGGCTCCGGTTGTCTGATCATCTTTGAAGCCCTCCTCTAGACTCTCACCAGTAGTTCTCTGCCCCTCTTCTACAGGGAATCCCAGAACTGGGCACAAAATGTTTTGTGTTCCATGCAGGGAACTGATTCCTTCCCAGGAGCTCTCGCCCAGAGAACAAATTCCCTCTCCCTTGCCATCACCACCCCACACACACCTCTCTTCAGTCACACATCCCCACGCTCAGCCTCACCTGCGGAGCTGCAGAAGTCCTGGGTGGTCACGCCAGCAGCTGCACCTTGGGGCACAGAGGGTTTTGCTTAGAGGGAGTGAGAGCTGGGGCACCCACACGCTTGTGCCCATGTCCCTGCTGCTGGGTCCTTGCCATGTCCTCGCTGCTGTGTCCTTGCCCAGCTCATGACACTCATCCCACTTGCCCTGCCATAGGCTCATCAATGCACAGGGCAGACCTTGCAGCATCCCTGGCTCATCCAGCTTTCATCCACATCCACAGCCCTTGCTCTCTGTGCCTGAGCCCTGCACAGCCCCATCTCTGCAGCAGAGGTGGTGCTGCAGGGACAGGGGGACTCCTTGAGATCAACTCTCTCTCTCTAGGGGCTGCCTTGGAGGAGAGGGAACACTCCCGTGAGGGACCCACCCCAGAGCCTGCTGCAGCACACAGCTCCAGCCTCAGCACAGCCATGTGGTGGCAAGTGCCTCCGTCCCTTCTCACCCCTCCAGCCCGGGCACTTGTCTCACCAGGGACATCCAGGATTTGGCCAGCACTGAGGGCAGAGCTCACATGTTTCTTCTCATTCAACGCCTCGTACCCACATGTATATCTTCCTGCGCTTCTTGACGTGATGTTCAGGACCATGGAGTAGCTCAACTGCCCTTGCTGGGCTTTCTGGCTGTACACCTCCATCCCATCCTTGCAGATGATGATTCGTCTTACATGTGACGCCACAGAGAGTATACACTGGAGCACAACTGTGGTACCTGGCTGAGCAGAAGTTGAGTTCATTTGGAGAGCAGGAGCTCGGAGATCCCCTGCAGGAGACACAGCAGTGAAGGGCTGCCATAGGGCAGAGCTCACAGTGGTTGGGCTTCCAAGTGCCCTGGCTCTGGGAGGGAAGGACTCACGAGTACCTGGGGAGCTGCAGATGTTCTGGGAGGTCATGCTGCCACCTGTACCAAGGGGCAGAGAGGGATTTGCTGAGAGGAGCAGTGTCCAGGCTCATCCTGATTTCCCTGCTCCCATATCCTCCCTGACCAAACCCTCACTGCTAAGCAGGCATCATTACATCTGCGTGTTCTCAAGCTGTATCTCTTCAATATGCCCTCAAACAAAGTGAATTCCAATCCAATTTTGGGTGGATTTCTTGTTCCAGGTGAATCCCATATCTCCTTAAAAAATTCAGCAGTCCTAGAGTCTCAGAACAACACGCCAGAAAATTTATGGTGCTGGAGAAGCGTGCCCCTTGCTCAAATGTGTATTATACATGGAGAAAGCCATCCCCATCCTGCTTTCCCCACAGAAACGATGCCCCACACTGCTGCATCACTGCCCCACACACGCTGTCCCCATCCTCCCCTGGGCCCACCACTGGCCTGTCCTGCCCCCACCAGCAGCCCTCCAGCCCTCAGTCCCCACACCCAGCAATGCCCCAACTCACAGAGTGCCAGCAGCAGGACGGCAGGGCCAGAAGGAGACAGCCTGACCCATGGTGCCTGCCCCAGCATCTTTTGGGGTGCTGCTTTTGGGGAGCAGCGTCTGCTTCGTGTTTCTGCTTTCCTCTGAGCTGGGGACGGTGGGGCAGAGGCTTGAGGTTCAGCTGGGGGCTGTGCTGTTAGCTTTCTGTGGCCACCTGAGCCTGGCCCACAGCCAGAGGCTCTCATCAGTGGGGGCCTTATCTAAGAACCTGCTACATCCGCTGCTTTTGTTGAGCCCCCACTGTTTTTTCTCTCCTCTCACACACTGCAGCATACACTAGTGTCCCTGTAAAGAGCTCCTGCCACTTGTCCCCACTTGGATTTGCTCTGTTCTGAATACGTCACTCTGCTTCTCTTCAATGTCTACACAAATGATGGCATCAGGGGAATCCTGCACCAAGGCCAAAGTGATGCCAGAGCTCTGGGGCAGTTGCCAAGGCTGTGGGCAGATTTCTCCTTCATCCTGTTGGTGAATCAGCTTATGAAGAACTCTCAGGGAGTCTCAGCTGGGGCCATAGTGCTACCAGCACAGCACTTAGGGAGTCATCTGCACCCACACTTTGACCCTCATGCGACCACACAACAACCAGGAAAGGCAGAGGCTTCGTGTTGAAGGCACCTGAGCTCCCCCACGCTGCTCTCTCAATTCCCTTCCTCGAAGGAAGGCGCTGAGCCAAGGGAAGCAGAGCAGTGGCAGCACATCCCTTAGGCATGCTTCCCCAGCTGCCTTGAGACCAACGGCAGCGGGAGTCTGACAAATGTGTGGGGGTCATGCTCTTAGCATGAGGGAGCAGACTGGGGACAGCATGGAGCCCAGGAGGACATCAGAGCACCATGGGGACAGGGACGTCTCCAGGCTGCCTGGCCACTCTGGCAACCTGGCTGCATCTCTCCAGGAGGAGGGTGATGATGGGGGCAGACAGCAGCAGGAGCAGGCTGAGGGCAGAGCGCAGGATCCAGACCTCCAGGGGCATGGCTGACCCTGGGAGAGAGGAGGAACACAGTGTGGCCAAGGCAAGCCTTGGAGGATGGCTGTGCCAGGAAGGGCTGATGAGCAATGTCTCACCTCTGGAAGGGAGCTGGGCCTTGTGTGAGGGACTGCTGCCTGTGGGAGACATGAACATGCTGTGAGTTTCTGGATCTCTTTGCTGGGACAATCCCAGATACTGAGCAGACCCTAAGCTCGTGTCTTGCTTCCTTGAATACATGGTGAGCATTAACAACCGAGCTCATGTAAATTCCCATACAGAGGTTAGTAAAAGTGTGAGGGAGAGCTTGGAGCAGTAGTGGCACAGGCCAGGGCCTACTGATATCCCCAGACCTTGATTTTTTTTACATGGGCACTGCAGAGTGTCCATGAATGTCTCACCAGCGGTGCTACTGCAGGTACAAGGTGTCGTGGTTCCGCTCGAGTGGGCAGCCAAGCTCCACCACAGCCGCTCTCTCACTCCCCCTCCTCAAAGAGGAATGGGGAGAAAATATGTGAAAAGGGCTCAAGGGTTGAGATAAGGACGAGAAAAATCATGCAATAATTATTGTAACGGGCAAAACAGACAGCATAAGAAGATGGTAAGATTTATTGCTCATTACTAACAAGCTAGAGAAGTGAGAAACAAAGGAAAGAAACCAAAAGCACCTTCCCCCCCATCCACCCTCTTCCTCTTCCTCCCCCCGAGCGGCACAGGGGAACGGGGGAATGGGAATTATGGTCAGTCTACAGCGCTTCTTCTCCGCTGCTCCTCCGTCACTCTGTGGGTCCCACCCACGGGATGCAGTCCTTGATGAACTGATCCAGCGTGGCCTTCCCACAGGCAGCAGCTCTTCCAGAACTGCTCCAGATATGGGTCCGTACCACGGGGTCCATCCCTCAGGAGAAAACTGCTCCAACCTGGCTCCCCTACGGGCAGCAGCTCCTGCCAGGTCACCTGCTCCTGCGTGGGCTCCTCTCCACAGGCTACAGATCTGGCCCGGAATCTGCTCGGGCAGGGGTCTTCCACAGATGGCAACCTCCATCGGTGCAGGGCCACCTGCTCCACCGTGGTCTCCTCCACGGGCTGCAGCGTGGAACCCTGCTCCACCGTGGTACTCCATGGGCTGCAGGGGGACATCCTGCTTCACCATGGTCCTCACAGGCCGCAGGGGACTTCTGCTCCGGCACCTGGAACACCTCTCCCCCTCCTTCTACACTGACCTTGTCACCTGCAAGGCTGTTCCTCACACCCTTCACTCTCCCAACTGCTGTGTGGCGCAGCGTTTTTTTTCCCTGTCTTAAATATGCTCTCACAGAGGAGCAAAACAACATCACTTATTGGCTCAGCTCTGGAAAACAATGGGGCCCTTCCCAAATATGGGGCAGCTTCTAGATCTTTCTCACAGAAACCACCCCTATGGCACCCTGCTACCAAAACCTTGCCACGTAAACCCACTACACAGGGGAACTCTTGAGGCACTTCTCCATCCAGGGTCTCCTGTGGAGTAGGGGGAACACTCCCGAGGGGGAATCACACATGAGCCATGCCCTGTATGATGAAGCACTCAGCTCCAGCTTCTGCACTGTCCACGTCCCACTGACCCCACAGCCCTGATGAAGCGTCGTGTCTCATCTGGCACAGACAGGGTCCAAGGAGCACTGAAAGGAGAGCACCCAAACTGACTGAGGACTGGCCATGAGGACACGGAGCATTCCCTTCATTCCCAGGGAAGTCTGTGGTCTATCAGAGCCTGGATCAGAGACATCACCAGGACACTCATCAGCCTGCTCTGCTTCACATACTACTATCTACCGACAATATTGCAGACAGCTGTGGAGGAAGCTGCGTCCTGTAGTCTGAGGGGAATGAAGAAAGCTTTCAAGGCCTTGGGACGGTTGGTGAAAGAGTCTGGAGGCACAAGTCCCTTTCTCTTCCCTCCATCCATTCTGGAGTGGTGACATTGTGTGGAATAGAAGGATCTGGTCCATAAATGCTTGGCTCCGTGACTGGTGCTACAGGCCCAGCTTTGGATTATTTGGTAATGGCTGGTGTTATAAGACACCAGGGCTGAGAGTAATACTTGGGAAAGGTTTATCTCACAGAGTCCAGAGGGTTCTGCGACAGCAATTAGCAGGGCTCATTTGGAGAGCTTCTAGCTACATGTATATCCGCAGGGGGATGGGGTTGTAGTAGGGCTTGTACCAGCGGAGCAGTGCCCCCACAGAGATGAAGACCAGGAGGCCTCCCACCCATCTCGGGGTGAAATCATCATGCTCAGCTCCTTCCCTGAAGTGCCTAGACACCGATGCGTGTGGCATGGGGAATAAGCAGGAGGAGTTAGAAATCTGTGTTTGGTCAGAAGACTGAGATCTGGTGGCAGTTACAGGGACATGTTGGGACAGCTCACATGGCTGGAATGTGGTCATGGATGGCTATGTCCTGCTCAGGAAGACAGGCCAGCAAGGTGAGGTGGCGGAACTGCTCTTTTCATGAGAGAGCAACTCCATCGTATTGAGTACTGTCCAGGGGCAGATGAGGAGCGAGTTGAGAGTCTGTGGGTGAGAATTAAGGGCAGGCTGGCATGGGGGATGCTGTTGTGCGTGTCTGTTACAGACCACTAGACCAGGATGAGGAAGCTGACGAGGCCTTCTACAGGCATCTGAGAACAGCCGCTTGATCACAGGCCCTGGTTATCACGGGAGATTTCAACTACCCTGACATTTGCTGGCAGGCTTATTCAGCCAGTCACCCACAGTCCAGGAAGTTCCTCCAGTATTGATTCCTCCAGTGCATTGATGATAACTTCCTGATGGAAATGGTGAACGTGCCAACTGGGAGAGGAGTGCTGCTAGATCTTGTCGTCACCAACAAGTAGGGGTTGGTTGATTCTGAATCACAGAATCACAAATTTTAGGGGTTGAAAGGGATCTCAAGAGATCATCGGGTCCAACCCCCCTGCCAATGCAGTTAGCCTACAGCAGGTTGCCCAGGTAGCCATCCAGACAGGAATTGAATATCTCCAGAGAAAGAGAGTCCACAAGCTCCCTGGGCAGCATGTTCCAGTGCTCTGTCACCCTCACTGTGAAGAAGTTCTTTCGCATGTTGGTGCGGAACTTCCAATGCTCCATTTTTTGACCATTGCCACTTCTCCTATGCCCAGAAACAACTGAAAAGAAGTTGGCCAAATCCCACTGTCTCCCACACTTAGGATATTTGTATACATTGATAAGGTCTCCTCTCAGCCTCCTCTTATCAAGGCTGAAGGTAGAGGGCAACCTTGGTTGCAGAGACCATGAGACGGTGCAGTTCAGGACCTCATGTGGCAGGAACAGAATAGCAAGCAGAATCGCAACCCTGGACTTCAGTAGGGACAACTTTGGCCTTTTCACGCAATTGCTAGAGGAAATCCCGTAGGACAACCGAAAGGGCTTCTACAAATACATTGCAGATAAAAGTAACACTAGAGGCAATGAAGGTATACAGATGAATGAGGTGGGTGCCCTGGCGTGGTTTAACCCAGACGGAAGCTAAACACTACACAGCCGTTAACTCACCCTCCCTGCTCGTGCTCGGGGATGTGAGAGCGAAACAGGAAAGTGAAGCCTGTGAGTTGAGATAAAGACAGTATATTCAGACAGGAAAATAATAATAACAACAATGTGAAATGTGTTCATCTGATTCGTATCAATATGGAACAATGCTAGGGCCGCAAGGTATGATGAATGTCACCTTCTGTCTTACATACCCTTGTGTAACCACAAGTCTAAGAAAAACAGAGTGATTAATGTATAGAGTTCTTGTATCTTGCAAAGGAATGTTTTAGCAATTGATGTCAATAGAGAGCTTGAAGGGAAGTGTATTTGTAGGCTTTTCGTTGAAGTCTATGATATCTGGGAGGGTTTCAGAATAACTGTTAACTATTACGACTATTTCACTGGACACTATGCAAGTCTCTGATATCTGGCCAGGAGATTAAGGAGAAGGAGAAAGCTGAAGAACGACTAAAAGACAAAGCTTGCAGGGGATGCTGCACAAGTCTCTGACATCCGGCCAAGTTGGACAAAGCAGAAGGACAAGAGGGAGGAATACTATGAGCCTTCAGCATGAGAGACCCCTAGAGGGACCACCAGAGACTGATACGCATGCTCCAGTAGGAGGGTTTGGATTCCGGAAACTAATTATAATAACCGTGGTTTTTCAGAAGTAGTAATGAATATATATTATGCCTAGGAGCATAAAAATCAGCTGCTTGATGTAAGTGGTGTGCGTCTTGGTGGAGCAGAGAGTCCCGGCACACCCAGCGCTGGTTGCTTACCTCTATTCCTTTAATAAATTGTAAACTTTGATTATAGTCCTATTTTGAAGACTGAGCCATTTATTACAACAATAACAATAACAATAATGATGATAATAGTACCACTGGCTGGCAGAGGGGCTCAGGCTGCACAGCATTGCACAAGCAACAAGAGTACAGGAGCTGAGCATCGGCAGGGGATGCAGTAGTGGAAGGGACAGAAATGTATTTGGGAGAAGCTGTACATGCTTCCCAGCTTAATGGAGAGCTGCAAAACTACGAGACAAATCTGGCAAAGGGAAAAGGGGCAGGAGGCCATGTAGGAAGAACACTGCCCTTGAGATACAGATAAAACAGCAAGAGTTGCGGTGTGTGAGAGGACAGAAATAACAGTGGGGGCTCAACAAAAGCAGCGGATGTAGCAGGGGCTGAGACAGGTTACTCATTGATGAGCCTCTGGCTGTGGGCCAGGCTCAGGCAGCCACAGAAAGCCCACAGCACAGGTCCCAGCTGCACTTCAAGCCTCTGTCCCACCATCCCCAGCTCACAGCAAAGCAGACACCTGAAGCAGACGCTTCTCCCCAAAAGCAGCAACCAAAAAGATGCTGGGGCAGGCGCCATGGGCAAGGCTGTCTCCTTCTGGCCCTGCCGTCCTGCTGCTGGTGCTCTGTGAGTTGGGGCATTGTTGAGTGTGGGGGGTTAGGGCTGGAGGGCTGCTGCTGGGGGCAGGATAGGCCCGTGGTGGGCAGAGGGAAGGATGGGGACAGTGTGTGCAGGCAGGTATGCAGCACTGTGGGGCAGAGTTGTTTGGGGGAAAGCAGGAAGCCATGACCCCTCTAAGCAAAGCTGTCTCTGCCCCATGCTGCAGGTGCTGGCGTGACCACCCAGGACATCTGCAGCTCTCCAGGATTTCGGGAACATGGAGGTGGGTCACAAAAATGACCTTGTCCTATAGAAAGAGATTGGAAGAGAGAAGGGGATTATTTCCTCACGATTCCCCCTGTAAGCCCCAAGAGAGCAGATTCTTCCAGCCTTGGCATGCGGTTGGTTTTGCCACCCAGCAATCACTAACGCTTGCCCGGGGAATCCTTTGCCTTCTCTCCAGGTAACAACCAGGCTCCAGTCCTGTACCTCAATGCTTCCAGTGCCCAAGAAGGGGAAACAGTTTTGGCTCATTGTGTAATTGATTGGCAGTTTCCTGCCACACGAGTTGTCTTCTGCAAGAATGGGCTGGAGGAGTTCAGCCTGCAAGCCCAGCAGGGCAAGGTCATCTACGCTCTGGTCCTGAACATCACCTCCAGAAGTGCTGGGACATACACGTGTGGGTACCAGCAAAAGAACAAGAAAAACTGGGTGAGAAACTCTGCTCTCAGTGCTCCCCGGACCTTGTCTGTGGCAGGTGAGACACGGCCCCAGGGTGGTGAGGGTAGAAGGTTTTGGAAAACTGCTGAGGCTGGAGCTGTGTGCTGCAGCAGGCAGGGCATGGCTCTGGGGTGGTTCCCCCTCGGGAGTGTTCCCTCTCCTCAGAGGCAGCCCCTACAGAGAGAAAGCTGCTCTCAAGCACTGTCCCCATCCCTGCAGCAACACCACGGCTGAGGCATGGGGCTGTGCAGTTCCTATGCAGAGAGAGCAAGAGCTGGGGATTTTGATGGACCCTGGGTTGAGCCTGGCATATTCCAAGATCTGCCCTGTACATTGATGAGCCTATGGCAGAGGAAATGGTGTGATTGTCATGAGACAGGCTATAGCCTGTACATCAGCAACAGTGTGGGATGGTTCCAGAAGGGAGAGCACAGTGGTGCTGGTTTGAGACACAGAAAGGTGCCTGCTCAGCAAGAACAAACAGGAAGAAAAAGGACTCGGTTGTGGCGGTGTGCCAGGTCTTGGCCCCACTAAGAAAAACCCCTTTTGACCCAAGACGCAGGTGCTGGTGAGACCACTACTGATATCCAGAGCTCCACAGGTGAGGACAAGCACGAGGGTGTGCCGGTTACATGGGCACGTCCTGCTCCCTGCCTCTCCCCATCACACCCCGCTGCACTCACACCCTCTGTCGCCCGGTTCCCCATGCCTGGCTCCCACACACTCTCCCCACAGGCACAGTGCTGGCAGTGGCGGCTGTCAGCCTCGTCGTCCTGGCTGCAGGCAGCTGGTTTGCCATCAGGAAAGGTGAGGGAGTGGGGGAAAGTGGGGGAAAAGGCTGAGGCCGTAGGGGTCCTGCTGCGGGGCTGGGGCAGTGAGAAGGGCAGTGGGGAGAACCTGGGGGTGCACAGCTGGGGCTGGTGCCTGGGGGTGATGGCTGTGGGCAGACCAGCTGCGGAGGATGATGAGGGAGCTGGGGAGCTTCGGCCTTCGTCCCCCAGCCCCGAGATGGGAGCCAGGGCTGGGCAGCACCTTGGCCTGTGCACCTCAGCCCCTGTTCTTCTTGCAGGTGCCTGCAGAGGGAGATGCCCAAGGTGAGCACAAAGGGATCCTGGCTGTGGGATTTGCAGGAGGGAGTTGGGTGCATGGGGGGCCCCTGGGATGCTCCTTGTTCAGGAGCATCTCCTATGTAGAAGGCAGGAAGGATGGGGCTTGTCTTGGGCTGCCCTCCAGTTCAATGCCAAATGCAGGAAAGCAACACCAAAGGGCACAAGCTTCACGACCCCTCCTCAGCACATGCACACTCCAGAACCATTCCATTCCTCTCCAGGCAGCAGCACGTTGACAGACCACAGGCGGAAGACACCAACTATGGTGACATCCAGTGTGAGTACTACCTCCTCCCTTGGGGGAAGCCACATGCTCCTCTCCCCATGAGAATCCTCTGCAAGCCCCCATGCAATCCCATCACTTCATTTCCTACTGGGATATACAAAATCGCTGCTCGTTCATCAAGGCCAGGTTTCTCTCCAGCACCTCACGTCCTGCTTCTTCCTTACATTCAGAGTGCGTGCGGCTGCTGGCTGCACAAGGGACATGGCAGGATCCCAGTGCTCATAGGGACAAAGCCCATTTGCCTGGGGGGTCCTTTCACAGCTGCTGCAGCCCCAGGCTTCAATTCCTCTGCTAGGCCTCTGCTTTTGTCCTTTCTTCAGTTTTCCTACCAAAGAGATTTCTATTTTCATGTAGTTGAAAGCACACAGCAGCAATTAAAGACATGGCTCTCTTTCCTTGTGTTTGTGGGGAAAACATTTTATAGTTTGCTTTGAAACCACAGAGAGCAGGCAAGGGAGGATGTTGTGGTTGGGTCACAGGTATAGGTATATCCCCACCTTACGTGCACTTAGCACGAGTTGCAGCACCACCTTGTTTACCCACGGCTGCACAGAGCAGCTCACAAGGTGTACTGGCTGTGCAGAGACAGGCGATGCCACAGAAAGCTGGAAATACACCAAAAACTCAGCATCTCTGCTCCACTGCTGCTTAATACATGTCCCAGAGCAGGATGATGGGAGGGGAAATGTGGCCGGGCATTGAGAGCTGACCACAGGCAGCTGATGCCCAAGGTCAGTGTGAGTTTCAGCTCTCCATCAACAGGCAGCAAGGACTCACCGAGTGTTTTTTCCCACAGACTCCACCATCGCCCACATTCGACGGGACAGGGTGAGTCATGGCACTGCTGTGCACAGCTCCTTTCTGCACTTCTGCAGCCTGCTGCACGCTCATTGTGCAGGGCTCACAGTCAGCAGCTGAAGTAACACAGTTTCTTTTCTCCCTAAAGCCTCCTCCTGTGCAGCAGGTGGGAAACACCACAACATATGCCACGGTGACCCGCACCCGGATCCGATAGCGCTGCCACAGGGCAAGGGCACAGGGGCCTTGCCCACGGCTGCCTTTGCTCTCCTGCAGAGGGCTCCTGCAGCCATACCGTGGGGTTGGGGGTGCACTTTGGTCTTCTTTGGGATTTCTTGTCACAGGGAAGGCCTGTGAATGTCTAGCCAAGACGATGTAGGACTCATACCTCCATCTACAATCCATTAAAACTTCTAAAATATATGAGCTATACCAAATCTTACTGTGAGTGTATTGATTTTTTCTGAATGAAAGAAAACCTCTCACTGTGCTCAGTGGATGTTGTGTACACCTAAGTTGCATTATAATGTCATAGGGGTATTATTCTACCCACCCACGGAGATGCCCATTTGGACCTACATGGACAGATATCACTGCAGGGATGTCCTCGCATGTATGTGTCAATCAGTGTGTGCAATGCAAATGTGGTTTTGTTTTGATGACAAATAAACATCTCTGACTTTGTGTTCCTGATGGCACCTCTGTCTCATGCAGCCACACATGGAATGGGACAGAGCAGACAGACAGACACCAAGACACAAAGGGGTGGTAGTGTCAATCTGAAGGGATGTGAAGAGCCTTGCAGACTGACCTTGCCTTGTCAGTCTCACGTCAGTGCCTGGTAAAATCACGGAGAAGATGGTTCTCGAACTTATTGAGGCGCACCTGGGGGACAAAGCAGTCATTGATCCCAGCCAGCATGGGTTTGTGAAGGGTAGGTCCTGCCTAACTAACCTGATTTCCTTTTATGATAAGATCACCCGCATGGTGGACCAAGGGAAACCAGCTGATGTGATTTTTTTGGACTTCAGCAAGGCTTTTGACACGGTTTCCCATAGGATCCTACTGGACAAAATGTCCACCATACAGCTAAATAAAAACATCATATGATGGGTGAGCAATTGGCTAACGGGCAGGGCCCAAAGGGTTATGGTAAATGGGGCTGCATCAGGCTGGCGGGCGGTCACCAGTGGGGTCCCTCAAGGCTCCATTTTAGGGCCGGTACTTTTCAATATTTTCATAAACGATCTGGATGTAGGAATAGAAGGTATTTTGAGCAAGTTTGCTGATGACACCAAACTTGGAGGAGTTGTGGACTCGAATGAGGGTGGAAAGGCCTTGCAGAGGGATCTGGACAGGTTGGAGAGCTGGGCGATCACCAACCGCATGAAGTTCAATAAGAGCAAGTGCCGGGTCCTGCACCTGGGACGGGGAAACCCTGGCTGCACGTACAGACTGGGCGATGAGACGCTGGAAAGCAGCCTAGAAGAGAGGGATCTGGGGGTCGTGGTAGACAGCAAGTTGAATATGAGCCAGCAGTGTGCCCTGGCAGCCAGGAGGGCCAACCACGTCCTGGGGTGCATCAAGCACGGCATCGCTAGTAGCTCAAGGGAGGTGATTGTCCCGCTCTACTCTGTGCTGGTGCGGCCTCACCTCGAGTACTGTGTGCAGTTCTGGGCACCACAGTATAAAAAGGACATAAAACTGTTGGAGAGTGTCCAGAGGAGGGCTACGAAGATGGTGAAAGGCCTGGAGGGGAAGACGTACGAAGAACGGCTGAGGTCACTGGGCCTGTTCAGCCTGGAGAAGAGGAGGCTGAGGGGAGACCTCATCACAGTCTACAACTTCCTCGTAAGGGGGTGTCGAGAGGCAGGAGACCTTTTCTCCATTAACACCAGTGACAGGACCCGCGGGAACGGGGTTAAGCTGAGGCAGGGGAAATTTAGGCTTGACGTCAGGAGGGGGTTCTTCACAGAGAGGGTGGTTGCACACTGGAACACGCTCCCCAGGGAAGTGGTCACTGCACCGAGCCTGTCTGAATTTAAGAAGAGATTGGACTGTGCACTTAGTCACATGGTCTGAACTTTTGGGTAGACCTGTGCGGTGTCAAGAGTTGGACTTGATGATCCTTAAGGGTCCCTTCCAACTCAGGATATTCTATGATTCTATGATTCTATGTTTCGATGAAGGGATGTGAAGAGCCTTGCAGACTGACCTTGCCAAGAAGAACTACACCAGATCCTTCTTGTTTGGGGTTGCTTTATTGAGAGCTGACAGGTCGGCCAGGCTTTCCCCAGTGCTCTCTGCCTCTCTCACAAAACCAGCTACATCACCTCTCACTTGCACATCTTTTTGCATGCAGTGGGTGTTGAGAGCAGTTGGATTCAGAGAGCTGCAAAACACAAGGGAGAACAAGGAGTGGCCTTGCTCTCGCAGTGCCCACCATGGGGAAATGCTGGGAGCATGGAAGGAGGGGGATTCAGTCAGAGCACAGCCACGCAAAGCTCCCAGGCTCCTGCCATCGGATGCACTTCTTGCTTCCATTTGCTCTCCAAAAGCCTGCCCTCTTGCAGCCATCACGTGCACGCTCAGCCTGCAAGGCTGTGCTTGGGCTGAACTCACCTTCACTCTGCCCATCTCATCCACATTGGCATCTGGAGGAAGAACCTGAGTTAGTGTCCAGCCACACGCAGCAGGCAGGGCTTCCCCACCCCTCACCACAGTTGCTCCCATGGCCTGTGCTTGCCATGCCAAAGGCATCAACACTTCACACAGTGCCTAGAGGAGAAGGGTGAAGAAGGGACTGGCACTTACAGAAATGGCTGGGGTCAGCAGAAGAGTCTTGAACACTACCAGCACCACGCAGAGGCAGAGAGAGCAGAGAGAAAAGGTGCTGAATGTCCTCAGCAACACTTCCTATACCCCCCTATTTCTGGAGTGTGTCTGTGCTGAGAAGAATGGGAGGGCCCCGCCATGCCCACAACTCCCTCAGCACTGAAGGAGGTTTCTGGAGAGCTTGGAAGACAGCTTCCTGACACAGCTGGTTAGTGAGCCTACCTGGGGAGGTGCCCTCCTAGACCCTCTCTTCACAGAGAAGGGCTGGTGGGAGTTGAGGTGGTCGGGAGCTGTATTGGGCAAAGTGACCACGGTAGCTGTATTGGGCAAAGTGACCAAATGGTAGAGTTCCGTGTTCTTGGCAAAGTCAGGAAGGGGATCAGTAAAACTGCAGTCTTGGATTTCTGGAGGGCTGATTTTGAGCTGTTCAGGACACTGGTTGGCAGAGTCCCGTGGGAGGTGGTTCTGAAGGGCAGAGGAGTCCAGGAAGGCTGGGCACTCTTTAAGAGGGAAATCTTACTGGCTCAGGAGTGGTCTGTCCCCACATGACCATAGACGAGGCAGCGCAGAATAAAACCAGCCTGACTGAACAGAGAGTTATGGCTTGAGCTTAGGAGAAAAAAGAAGATTTATAACCTGGGAATTATAATTTTTATTAGTTAATTAATTAATTAATTATACACTTACATACAATGTACCATTATTTATATCTATATCTATATCTATATATTACATTACATTACATTACATTACATTACATTACATTACATTATATTATAGTATAGTATAGTATAGTATAGTATAATATAACATATATTACAATTGTATATTAAATATTATAATATCCTATAAGTAATTATTTTGCATTAATTATATTATATTATATTACTTATTTTATAATAAATTATATATCATTAATTATAAGTTATGTATTAATCTTGGAAGGAAAAGAGGGTAGGACTCAGGAGGACTGAAAGGATGTTGTGAGGTTCTGCAGGGACAAAATTAGACAGGCCAAAGCTCATCTAGAGCTCAATCTGGCTACTGCCATTAAAGATAACAAAAAATTGTTTTATAAATACATCAACACAAAAAGGAGGACTAAGGAGAATCTCCATCCTTAGGGAGAAACTCCCCATCCTTAGGGGAAAAACTTAGGCACAAGAGAAGAGGAAAAGGTAGAGGTGCTTAGTACCTTGTTCAACTCAGACTTCAGTGGCAAGAGCAGTTGTTCACTGGATACCCAGTACCATGAGCTGATGGAAGGGGATGGGGAGCACAACGTGGCCCTCATAATCCACGAGGAAATGGTTGACCACCTGCTAAAGCACTTGGATGTACGCGAGTCCATGCAGCCAGATGGGATCTACCCAAGGGTACTGAGAGAAATGGCAGAGGAGCTGGCCAGGCCGCTTACCATCATTTATCAGCAGTCCTGGCTATCAGAGTAGGTCCCAGTTGAGTGGCGTCTAGCAAACGTGATGCCCATCTACAAGAATTTACGGCACTTACAGTGCAACCAGGCGATCAGGCCCAGTCAGCATGGGTCGATGAAAGGCAGGGCCTGCTTGGTGAACCTGATCTATTTCTATGACAAAGTGACCCGCTTGGTGGATGAGGGAAAGGCTGTGGATGTGGTCTACCTTGACTTCAGCAAGGCTTTTGACACCATTTCCCACAGCATTCTCCTCAAGAAACTGGCTGCTCATGGCTTGGACTGGCGTACACTTCACTGGGTTAAAAACTGGCTGGATAGCCGGACCCAAAGAGTTGTGGTGAATGGAGTCAAATCCAGTTGGAGGCCGGTCACTAGTGGCATCCCCCAGGGCTCAGTAGTGGGGCCAGACCTCTTTGATATCTTTATCAATGATCTGGATGAGGGGATTGAGTGCACCCTCAGTAAGTTCGCAGTTGACACCAAGTTAGGTGCGTGTGTCAATTTGCTCGAGGGTAGGAAGGCTCTGCAGGAGGATCTGGATAGGCTGGACTGATGGGCTGAGGTCAACTGCATGAAGTTCAACAAGGCCAAGTGCCGGGTTCTGCACCTGAGGCGCAATAACCCCAAGCAGAGCTACAGGCTGGGAGATGAGTGGTTGGAAAGATGCATGGCAGAAAAGGACCTGGGAGTGATGGTGGACAGTCGGCTGAATATGAGCCAGCAGTGTGCTCAGGTGGCCAAGAACGCCAACAGCATGCTCCCATCTCGGGGCTCAGGGACAAAGGCTGAAGCTCCCCAGCTCCCTCAGCAGCCTCCCCAGCTGGGCTGCCCACAGCCATCACCCCCAGGCACAGTCTGCCCCAGCTGCACACATCCAGGTTCCCCACAACTCCTCTGCCACTGCACCAGCCCCATAGGGCCTCCATGGCCTCAGCCTTTCCCCCACCTTCCCCCACTCCCTCACCTTTCCTGATGGCAAACCAGCTGCCTGCAGCCAGGAGGACAAGGCCGATGGCCGCCACTGCCAGTGCCATGGTTTTGGGGAGGGCGTGGGGGATCCGGGAATGTGGAGCTGTGGGAAAGAGGGTGTGAGGGCAGCGGGGTGTGATGGGGAGAGGCAGGGAGCGGGACGCGCCCGTGCAGCTGGCACAGCTCCTGTCTGGTAAAGTTCCTGCTTGTCACCATGCCCTGGGGAAGGCAGCAGAGCACGTCCACTCCCCATGCTCGGGTTTCTGAGGGTGCAGGAGGGAATCACTCACCTGGGGGTGATGGACTTGCTGGGGAACTCACCACATTGCCTGGCAGGACAAAAGGACACGCTTAGTGTCTACATTCACCCAGGATCTGTCACCCAGATCCTTCCCAGAATGAGCCTCAGCCCCATGGCCACATCCCCCCATCGACAGCCAGCACCAACCCCAGGGAAGGCATAAAATGCCCGTGGCTGTTGTGCCAACATGGGCCCCCATGGATCTGCTGTCTAAATTCCCTCGTGAGTGGTTAAGTATAGCTTGGCCAAGGTGTGCCTGCCGATTAAATATGGCAACAGCACTCTCATCTGTCTGTGATTCTGGGGGCTAGAGGATCACACAATCACAGAATGGCCAAGGTTGGAAGGGACCTCTGAATGTCATGGAGTCCAGCCTTCTGCTGAGCAGGATCAGCTAGGGCAGACTGCACAGAATGGCATCCAAGCCCAGAGGGCATCTCCCAGCTGCACTGCAAGCCTCTGTCCCACCGTCCCCAGCTCAGAGCAAAGAAGACACCTGAAGCAGACGGTGCTCCCCAAAAGCAGAGCCCAAAAGATGCTAGGGCAGGCGCCATGGGCATGGCTGTCTCCTTCTGGCCCTGCCGTCCTCCTGCTGGCACTCTGTGATTTGGGGCATTGCTGGGTGTGGGGGCAGAGGTCTGGAGGGCTGCTGCTGGGGGAAGGACAGGCCTGTGGTGGGCACAGGAGATGATAGGGGCAGTGTGTGCAGGGCAGGTGTGCAGCAGTGTGGGGCAGAGTTGTTTTAGGGAAAGCAGGAGGTCATGACCCCTCTAAGCAAAGCCCTATCATCCCCATGCTGCAGGTACTGAAGTGACCACCCAGGACATCTGCAGCTCTCCAGGATTGCAGGAGCATGGAGGTGGGTCCCAAAAATGAACATGTTGTGGGGAAGGAGATAGAAAGAAAGAAGGGGATAATTCCCTCACAATTCCCTCTGGAAACCCCAGGAGAGCAGATTCTTCCAGCCTTGGCATGCAGTTGGTTTTGCAATGCAGCAATCACTAACGCTTGCCCGGGGAATACCTTTGCCTTCTCTCTAGGTAACAACCAGACTTCAGTCCTGTACCTCAACGCTTCCAGTGCCCAGGAGGGGGAAATAGTGCTGCTTCAATGTACCCTTGATGAGCAGTTTCCTGCTACACGAGTTGTCTTCTGCAAGAATGGAGTGGAGGCGTTCAGCCTGAAAGCCCAACAGGGCAAGGTCATCTACGCTCTGGTCCTGAACATCACCTCCAGAAGTGCTGGGACGTACACGTGTGGGTACCAGCAAAAGAACAAGAAAAACTGGGTGAGAAACTCTGCTCTCAGTGCTCCCCGGACCTTGTCTGTGGCAGGTGAGACACGGCCCCAGGGTGGTGAGGGTAGAAGGTTTTGGAAAACTGCTGAGGCTGGAGCTGTGTGCTGCAGCAGGCAGGGCATGGACTGGGGTGGTTCCACCTCGGGAGTGTTCCCTCTCCTCAGAGGCAGCCCCTACAGAGAGAAAGCTGCTCTCAAGGGCTGTCCCCATCCCTGCAGCAGCAGCTCGGCTGAGGCATGGGGCTGTGCAGTGCCCATGCTGAGTGAGCAAGAGCTGGGTATTTTGAAGGACCCTGTGCTGAGCCAGGGATGCTCCAAAGTCTGCCCAAGGAGCCAGGACTGGGCAGCCTGTTTTTGCCAGGTGAGATATGGCCCAAGGTTTGGACAGAAGGGAGTGGGATACTGCAGAGGCTGGAGCTGTATGATGCAGCAGGTAGGGCATGACTGTGGTGTAGATCTCCCATGGGAGTGTTCCCTCTCCTGTAAGGCAGCCGCTAGAGAAAGAGCTGCTCTCAGAGGTGCCCCTGTACCTCCTGTAGTGCCTCTGCATCAGAAATATGGCTGCATCGGGCACTGGAATAGTGAACAGGGGCTGGGGTTGTCTATGGACCCTGGGGTGTTCCACTACTGCTCTAGGATGTCCCTCTAACCTTTACAAATCTGTGTCTGGGAACATACATGGAAAGGCTTGCTCATGTTCCCTGTGTGCTCAAGGAAGCAAGACATGAGATTAGGGTCTGCTCAGCATCTGGGATTGTCCCAAAAGAGAGTTCAAGGGACTCACAGCAAGTTCATGTCTCCCACAGGCAGCAGTCCCTCACACAACGACCAGCTCCCTTCCAGAGGTGAGCCTTTACTCATCAGCCCTTCCCAGCACAGCTGTCCTCCAAGACTTGCCTTGGCCACACTGTGTTCCTCCTCTCTCCCAGGGTCAGCCATGCCCCTGGAGGTCTGGATCCTGCGCTCTGCCCTCAGCCTGCTCCTGCTGCTGTCTGCCCCCATCATCACCCTCCTCCTGGAGAGATGCAGCCAGGTTGCCAGAGTGGCCAGGCAGCCTGGAGACGTCCCAGACCCCGTGGTGCTCTGATGTCCCTCCTGGGATACATGCTGTACCTAGCCTGCTCCCCCATGATCAGAGCATGACCCCCACCGTGGCCAGACTCCCGCTGCCATTGGGTTCAAGGCAGCTGGGGCAGCATGCCCAAGGGATGTGCTGCCACTGCTCTGCTTCCCTTGGCTCAGACCCTGCTCTCTGCTCCCATCAACAATTGCCACTGCATCAAGCACCCTCCTCGCTGTGTTCAACACCAGCACCAACTTGGCTGCCCTGCTTGCTCTCAGAGTCACATCTATATCAAAGGATCCACCTCTGCATACCGGGATAACATGAGGGGATGGAGTCACGGCTGCACCCCCAGGCAGCCATGCTCTGCAGCTCCTGCATCACTCCAGCACCTCCCTGTGCCCAAGGTGCCGGCCGCAATGGGCACATCCCCAGGTGGTTACGGTGCCCTGTGTGGAGGCACCTTGGTGAGTATTGGTCCTGTGGGAGGCGAATTATAAAGGATTGCTTCAGAATGCACCATCTGATGTTGCTGCTCTGTATTTCAGAGGCAAGACAGCGAGCAGAGCTGGGAGAGCTCCTCTTTGACTGCCGTGTGGGGCCAAGTGTCTTGCAAGGGAGCTCCTGTTCCCTTTGCCCTGCCACCCAAGAGTTCCCCTACCTACTGGCATTGCCCTGGCAGATGTGTCATGGAAAAGTGCCTGAGATCTGAGGATGGTTGAGGCCATGCAAAGGTCCAGGGGGTGGCCATCCCTGACACTCTGCATCCCATGCCCACCCATCCCTGTGCTGGATCTTCTGTCTCTCAACACACCATCTCCAGGAGACAGCACTGAGCAGGGACATTGTGCATGGGGACATCCAGTTTTGGGGCAGGTGGGGATGGGGTCTCAGCATGTCTGGCCCCAACACCCACAGCCCATCCCCAGCCTTGCACCATGGGTTATTTTACATTCCACACCAATACCTGCAGGGACCATGAAGGAGCCAAGGTGTCCCCACTGTTCAGCTCCCAGTGCTGACATCTGGGGCCTTGGTGTGCAGTGGGGGACTCTGGGACAAGATGGGTGCAGGCAGGACAGGAGCTTCTCAGATGGGAGACACAAGGCTGCATGGCTGCATGGAGAGAATAGGGGATAGGAAAATGGGTTCAAAACTCAGTGAGAGCTGCTTGGAGGCAGAGCTGGAGGGGAGGTGGGTTTCAGGCTCCTTCCTGCAACCACAGTCCCTCACCTCCCATGCCTTCATCAAAGCACTTGTCTCACAGCTTCCTTCAGGCCCATGCATGCATGTTTCACAGCACAAGCCTCCAGGATACTCTTCCTCAAAGGGAATATATAGAGTTGGGTGGATGGAGCTACTCCCTCATTCTCATATAGCCTCCAACCCTCCCTGGTGAGCCAATCGCACTGTGGTGCCAGCTGCAAACTTTCTGCGGGTAACCTCTGACCAGCATCCTGAGAGTAATGAAGACGTTGAATGGAATTGGACGTAATTTGGATCTCTGGAGTACACTACTAGTGAGCAGCCTTCAGCTAGTGTGGTGCAATTGCCTAAAGTAACTAGGAAAATAAACCTAACATTCATGTTTCAAAGAAAATGTACAGCATTGAAGAGACTTTCAGGGTAGGGTATAGCTGTATTAACTAAGTGTTCCCTAGGCTCCCAACCTTAGATGCTATCACACTGGGGGAACCTGGTGTGCTAGCTCTAAGGAACAGCACGGAGCACAGAGTGGAGTGGAGGCACCGCAGCTAAGCTCTGTTACCACATGGGGACTCGATTGTTCTTGTGCACACCGAGACTGATAAGACACACTTTTTGCTACCCTGAGACAAGGACCTGTCATGTTTTGACAAATGCTGAACCCTAGTGTACTTTTCCTCATTGTAATATCATTATAATACCAAAACACATCCCCATCCCAAAAGCTACCTGCCTCCAATGTGCAACCACCCCTCACTGAGTATGCACTCTGAGTTTCTTGGAGCCTTTTACTTTAAATAGATACGTGATATTTTTTCAGCAATCATAACTAAGATATGCTTGACTAGAGTCACTCAAGCTCCACCTAAAAGATAGAAAATAATATAAATTGGCCTAAGAGAGAGGGGATGTTGGGGAAGACACCACTGTCAGAGGAGATACCACCCCGAGGGAATATACCATCCTGAGGACATCCTGACTCCTAAGATCAGTTGACGGGCTGAGCTTCTCTTCCACCCTCTCCCCCTATTGGATGCCTTTGGGTGAGATTTGAACATGTGGCTATACTGTGTGTCTCCGGGGAAACTTTGAAATCTCTATAGAGTCTTTGTGTTTTTTAACGCATTAATTTCCAGGCTGCGCACCTGTGTCACCTGTGTATTTCAGGCATGCTAGCTTGCTTTTGCAGACAGTAGCTATGGCTGGCAATCCAAAGAACCTGTGTACCTGTTGCTGTAATAAATCGCACTTGAATGCATTGTTCCTACCCATGATAGTGTGAAATGTGTTCATCTGATTTGTGTCAATATGGAACAATCCTCGGGCCACATGATATGATGAAATGTGACCTTCTGTCTTTCATACCCTTGTATAACCCAAGTCTAAGAAAAACAGGGTGGTTAATGCATATAGCTCTTGTATCTTGCAAAGGAATGTTCCAGCAATTTGTGTCAATAGGGGATAAGAGAACAACGGGATTTCAGAATAACAGCTACCTATTATGACTATTGCATGGGACACTATGCAAGTCTCTGACATCTGGCCAAGAGATTAAGGAGAAGGGGAAAGCTGAAGAACGACTCAAAGACAAAGCTTGCAGGGGATGCTGCACAAGTCTCTGACATCCGGCCAAGATGGACAAAGGAGAAGGACAAGAAAAAAAGCCTGAGAGGAAGACTATGAGCCTTCAGCACGAGAGACCCCCAGAGGGACCACCGGAGACTGATACGCATGCGCCAGTAGGAGGGCTCAGATTCCGGGAACTAATTATAATAACCCTGCTTTTTCTAGAACTAATAGTGAATATGTAGGAGCCTAGGAGCATAAAAAACAGCTGCCTGATGTAACTTCTGTGCATATTGGTGGAGCAGAGACTCCCGGCACACCCAGCAATGTTTGCTTACCTCTATCCGTTTAATAAGTTGTAAATATTGTAATCCTATTTGGTACTTAGTCATTTATTACAATAGTTCTCATTAAACACAACTACACCAAGGGTGGTTATACGTTTTTGGTGAATCCCTGACCATGGTAGTTCAGTGCTCTGAATCCAACCAGGCGCCTAATGGTTAATGCGGTATTGGTGAATCTGTGATTGTGATAGTTCAGTACCATGAATCCGAACGGACCCATAACAGTTAATCGGCTACACCCCTTAACACGACACCAGACCACCTGGTTCTGCGTGGGCTCCTCTCCACGAGATGCAGCTAGGGTCCGGGTCCTGCTCCTATGGGGCCTCTGCATGGGCCGCAGTCACCTGCTCTACCGAGGGCTCCTCCACGTGCTGCAGTGTGGAGATCTGCTCCATGTGGGACCCAAGGGTGCAGGGGGACAGCCTGCTCCACCAGGGGCCTCTCCACAGGCCGCAGGGGAACTTGTGCTGCATGCCTGGAGCACCTCCTGACCTCAAGCTGCACTGACCTTGGTGCCTGCAGGGCTGGTTCTCACTCCTCCCTCAGCCACTTATTGTGCAGCAGGTTTTCTTCCCTTCTAAAATATTCTCTTACAGAGGTACAATCAACATCAATTTTTGGCTCGTCTTTGGCCTGAAGCAGGTCCCTTTGGAGCAGTCTGACACTGGCCCTTTTCAAATAGGAGGCAGCTTCTCACCGAGGACACCTCTGCAGACCCCCACTACCTGCCCATGTAACCCAATACAGCTTCAGAATGCAGGCCACAGTTTGCTTTCCCTTGGAGGAGCGATCAATACACTTGCAATGGACACTGCCAGGGGTGCAAATACAGCCCTGCCATTTGCCATGGAGTAATGCAGATGGCTGTGGAACAAGGGCAAGCTCCTGAGCACCTGCAGTGCATTGATGGCAGCCTCATGTGGGGCAGCAAAGCAGAGGAAGTCTTGAGAAAAGGAAAAAAATCACCCAAATTCTCCTGAAGGCTGGTTTTGCCATTGGCCAGAGTAAGGTCAAGGGACATTCACAGGAAAGGTGTAAAATGGCAAGGTGGATGTTGCTATACCCCAGTGGGTGAGGTCAGTGAGGTAACAACTGCATCCCCACCAGCTAAAAAGGAAAGAAACTCAAGGTTTCCTTAGGCCTTGTGGGTTTCTGGAGAAGGCATATTGCATGCTGTGGGGAGCTTCTGAGCCCTCCCTAAGAAGTAACCTGAAAGAAGAGCACTTTGAAGTGGGAAGAGGTGAAAGTGGGTGTCCAAACTGTTGCAGTGGGAACCCTTAGGCCTGTGTGTACAGGCCTTACTGTGCCTCTGGTGCTTCACACTGCAGGTGGGGAAAAAGGCCTGGCCGGGAGACTCCGGTGGAAAAGAGCAGGAGAAAGCTGAGATTGTCCTCTGCCTTCTGGAGCCAGGCTGTTGAGGATCAGAAGCCCATGATGCTCCAAGTGCCAAAAGCGAGCCAGGGAGTCATGCCCAAATGAAAATGGTGGGCCATGGGCCCAGAAACAAAGCATTCCTTGGGTCTAGCACATCCCAGGTCACTCAGCAACCTCTGGAAAGATTAAGCCATACCATGGAGTGTTAAAGGCTGGAATGAGGCTATTGGGTGCAGAGGCACAGGAGCACGTGGCTGGATATTTTTCAGTAGGCACTTGCCTGATTAACAGCTGGGCATCTGGCAAGTGGCAGGGTGCTACCCAAAGAAAGTCCCTACCTCCTGTGAGATGAAAGTTCCTGTAGTGCCCGTTAATGGTAGGCAATGAACTGCATTAATCTCCCTTATGCAGAGTCTCATTTGCCTGTGCTGGTCACTGGTGCATGAGGGACAGAGAGAGCAGCATGGGGGAGCTCAGGTGCCTTCAGGACGAAGCCTCTGTCTTTCCTGGTTGTTGTGTGGTCGCATGAGGGTCAAAGCGTGGGTGCAGATGGCTTCCACAGTGCTGTACTGGCAGAAATATGGCCCCAGTTGGGACACCATGAGTGTTCTTTAGAAGCTGTTCCACCTACAGGATAAGGAGAACATTGTGAGCACCTTCAAGGGCTGATCCAGAGCTCTGGCGTCACTTTGGCCTTGCTGCAGGATTTTCCTGGCACAGCCATTTGTGTGGACATTGAAGAAAAGTACAGTGACATTTTCAGAAGAAGAAAAAGCAGTGAGCAGTGTTGGGGCAAAGAGCAGGAGGGCTTTGCAGGGACGATGCTGACCCTGAGATATAGGTAAAAACCATATATGCTGCAATGTCTCAGAGGACAGAAATAACAGCGGGGGCTCTACAAAAGCAGCGGATGTAGCAGGGGCTGAGGCAGAGCCCCATTGATGAGAGCCTCTGGCTGTGGGCCAGACTCAGGCGGCCACAGAAAGCCCACAGTACAGCTCCCTGCTGCACTGCAAGCCTCTGTCCCACCGTCCCAGGCTCACAGCAAAGCAGGCACCTGAAGCAGACACTGCTCCCCAAAAGCAGTGCCCCAAAAGATGCTGGGGCAGGCACCATGGGCAAGGCTGTCTCCTTCTGGCCCTGCCGTCCTGCTGCTGGCGCTCTGTGAGTTGGGGCATTGCTGGGTGTGGGGGCTGAGGGCTGGAGGGCTGCTGCTGGGGCCAGGACAGGGCTTTGGTGGCCACAGGGGAGGATGGGGACTGTGCATGCGGGGCAGACATGCAGCCTGTTGCTTTGTTGAAGGCAGGGTTGGAGGCAGGCTTTGGGGAAGGCAGGATGGCGATTGCTTCCTCCAGCTATGATAAAGATCTGAGAAAGGAGTCTGTTTATTTATGTTCTTTACTGGGGTATGCTAATATTGCCTCATGCTGAACATTACAAGGAGATCTTGAACACAAAAAGCAGCTAGCTTAAATGATTTTGGAATGGGATCAAAGAAGGGGGGACCAATTGATTAAACAATGTATTTGTATCGGAAAGTCCAAACTGTGGGGTTTGGAGAGGGGATACATGGTTGTGTCAGGTCTCGCCCCCTCTGAGCAAAACCCTCTGTGCCCCAAGTTGCAGGTGCTGGTGTCATGACTCAGGACCTCTGCAGATCCCCAGGTGAGGATGAATGTGGGGATGCATTACAAAGGGAGCTGTGGGGGGGGTGGACATAGGAAGAGAGAGGGGGTTTCTTCTCTGGGTGTGAACTCCTGGGAAGGAATCTCTTCCCTGTGGACAATACAAAGCTTTTTGTTGTCCCACTGCTATTACCAATTAAAAGAGGGGAATCCCCTGCCCCTTCTTTCTAGGTGACCTCCCAGCTCCTACCCTCCTGTTGAACACCTTCAGTGCCCAGGAGGGACAAATGGTTTTGGTTCAGTGTGCCATTGATGGGCGTTCTCCCGTTACAAGAATTGTCTTCTGCAAGGATGGGGTGGAAACGTCCAGCCTGAAGGCCATTCAGGGGCAGCTGACCTACAACGTGATCCTGAATGTCTCACTGGGAAGCGTGGGCAAGTACACGTGTGGGTACCAGCTCAAGGATCAGAGCAACCAAGTGAAGAACTCTGCCCTCAGTGTCCCCCAGGACTTGGAAATCACAGGTAAGATGTGAAACCAGAGCAGGGGAATGTTCTCCATGAAACGTAAGAGTGATGGTTGCTGTATATAATCCACAGGTACACCTCAGCCATCCTATTTTTAATCCCTCACAAAAGCATTTAGACACTGGATCCATGGGGGTCCATGCTGGCAGAGCAGTTGAAGGCACTTTCACTCCTCCCCTGGGGATGGTGCTGGTTGTCAGTGGGGGGATGTGCCCATGGGGCTGTGTGTCCCCTGCCCCACACAGACGTGCTCAGGGCTGTTGCAGCACATGAGAGGAATATGTGCCTAGTCTGGGAAGGAGCTGGCAGTGATGCAGATGCTCATCCTGTCCATTTCTCCTGCCATGCAGTGTGGCCGGCTCCCCTGCATAATAATAGCCCCAAGGGAATGAATCCCTCCTGCATCCCTAAAGACAATAACATGGAGCTCAGGTCTGCCAGGCTGCAGTCCCTATGGCATGGGGCCATACAGGAACTTCATCAGGCAGGAGCTGTGCCAGCTGCACGGGCACGTCCTGCTCCCTGCCTCTCCCCATCACACCCCGCTGCCCTCACACCCTCTCTCCCCCAGCTCCCCATGCCCGGATCCTGCACACCCTTCCCGCAGGCACAGCGCTGGCAGTGGCAGCCGTCGGCCTCATCGTCCTGGCTGCAGGCAGCTGGTTTGCCATCAGGAAAGGTGAGGGAGTGGGGGAAAGTGGGGGGAAAGGCTGAGGCTGTGGGGGTCCTGCTGTAGGGCTGGTGCAGTGGGAAAGGTTGTGGGGGGAGCCTGGGGGTGCACAGCTGGGGCAGACAGTTCCTGGGGGTGATGGCTGTGGGCAGCCCAGCTGGGGAGGCTGCTGAGGGAGCTGGGGAGCTTCAGCCTTCATCCCCCAGCCCCGAGATGGGAGCCAGGGCTGGGCAGCACCTTGGCCTGAGCACCTCAGCCTCTGTTCTTCTTGCAGGTGCCTGCAGAGGGAGATGCCCAAGGTGAGCACCAAAGGCTCCTGGCTGTGCGACTGCTAGGAGAGAGTCAGGGCCATGGTAGGGCTTTGGGGTGCTACTTGGCCTGGGGAAGATTTCTCCTTGTGCATGGCTGCATTCCCTTTGCTGCAGACATGGGAGAAGTGGCTTGCTGTGGGCTAGACTTCAGCTGAAGCCCAGATGGATTATTGCATCATCCATGGGAATGGCCCAAATCGCCCTGTGCTGCTTTGTGGCAGTGGTGCTGCGGACCCTCAACACATTTTTTCTCTCCTCTCTCTAGGCCTCTCCATGGTGCTGGTAGTGCTCAAGACTCTTCTGAAAACCCCAGCCATTTCTGTAAGTGCCAGTCCCTTCTTCACCCTTCTCCTCTAGGCACTGTGTGAAGTGCTGATGCCTTTGCCATGGCAAGCCGTAACCATGGGGGCAACGGTGGTGGGGAAAGGGTAAGCCCTACCTGCTGTGTGTGGCTGGGCATTAACTCACGTTCTCCCTCCAGATGCCAACATGGATGAGATGGGCAGAGTGAAGGTGAGTTCAGCCCCAGCCCAGCAGTGATGGCTGCAAGAGGGCAGGCTGTTGGTAAAAATGGAAGCCAGAAGTGCATCCGATGGCAGGAGCCTGGGAGATTTGCGTGGCTGTGCTCTGCCTGAATCAGCCTCCTTCCTTGCTCCCAGCATTTCCCCATGGTGGGCACCGCCACAGCAAGGCCACTCCTTGTTCTCCCTTGTGTTTTGCAGCTCTCCTAATCCAGCTGCTCTCTACATCCACTGCATGCCAAAAGCTGAGCAAGGGAAATGCAGCTGGTTCTCTGAGAGGCAGAGAACACTGGGGAAAGCCCTGCTGATCTGAGAGCTGTGAATAAAGCCATCCCAAACAAGAAGAATCTAGTATAGTTCTTCTCAGCAAGGTCTGTCTGCAAGTGTTTCACATCCCTTCAGATAAACACCGCCAAACCTTTGTGTCTCGGTGTCTGTCTGTCTGCTCCATCCCATTCCATGTGTGGCTGCATGAGACGGAGGTGCCATCAGGAACACAAAGTCAGAGATGTTTATTTGTCATTTCAGGAAAACCACATCTGCAGTGCACACACCAATTGGCACACATGTGAGCACATCTGTGGTGGTTTTACTTGGGTGGGTGGCCAAACTCCACCACAACTGCTCTCTCAAGCCCCCTTCTGGAAGAGGAATGGGGAGAAAATACGATGAAAAAGGCTCAAGGGTTGAGATTAGGTTGAGGATATGGCACAGTAATTATCATGGAGGGCAAAAGAGGCTCAGCATAGAGATAGTAAGATTTATTACCTGTTACTAACAAGCTAGAGAAGTGAGAAACAAAGGAAAGAAACCAAAAGAACCTTTCCCCCCACCCACCCTCTTCCACCTCCTCCCTCCGAGCGGCACAGGGAAATGGGGGAATGGGAATTATGGTCAGTCTACAGCGCTTCTCTGCCACTCCTTCTCGGTCACTCTCGTCCCCTGTGCTGTGGGGTCCCACCCACGGGATGCAGTCCTTGATGAACTGATCCGGTGTGGGCTTCCCACAGGCAGCAGCTCTTCCAGAACTGCTCCAGATATGGGTCCGTACCACGGGGTCCATCCCTCAGGAGAAAACTGCTCCAACCTGGCTCCCCTACGGGCAGCAGCTCCTGCCGGGTCACCTGCTCCTGCGTGGTCTCCTCTCCACGGTCTACAGGTCCGGCCCGGAATCTGCTCGGGCAGGGGTCTTCCACAGATGGCAGCCTCCATCAGTGCAGGGCCACCTGCTCCACCGTGGTCTCCTCCACGGGCTGCAGTGTGGAACCCTGCTCCACTGTGGTCCTCCATGGGCTGCAGGGGACAGCCTGCTTCACCATGGTCCTCACCACAGGCCGAAGGGGACTTCTGCTCCCCCTCCTTCTTCACTGCGCTTAGTGCCTGCAAGGCTGTTCCTCACTCCCTTCACTCTCCCAGCTGCTGTGTGGCGCAGCGTTTTTTTTCTTGTCTTAAATATGCTCTCACAGAGGAGCAAAACAACATTGCTTATTGGCTCAGCTCTGGAAAACAATGGGGCCCTTCCCAAACATGGGGCAGCGTCTAGATCTTTCTCACATAAACCACCCCTATGGCCCCCTGCTACCAAAACCTTGCCACGTAAACCCACTACACACGTGCCTGGTGACAGGATGATGGGGAATGGGCTAAAGTTGTGCCAGGGGAGGTTTAGGTTGGATGTTAGGAAGGACTTCTTTACCAAAGGGTTGTTAGGAATTGAAATGGGCTGCCCAGGGAAGTGGTTCACTCCCCATCCCTGGAGGTCTTTAAAAGACGGTTAGATGTTGAGCTTAGAAATACGGTTTAGTGAAGGACTTGTTAGTATTAGGTCAGAGGTTGGACTAGGTGATCTTGAAGGTCTCTTCCAACCTAGACGATTCTTTGATTATGTGATTTCATTACGTTTCTCCCCACCCAATTCTCCATCCTGTCTAGGTCTCACTGGATGGCAGCACAGCCTTCTGGTGTGTCAGCCATTCCTCCCAGTTTAGCATCATCAGCAAACTTGCTGACAGTGCACTACATTCCCTCATCCAAGTCATTGAAGAATGTATTGACAAGTACTAGTCCCAGTACCGACCCTTGAGGGACTCCACCAGATACAGGCCTCCAACTCGCCTCCAACCCATTGACCAAAACCCTCTGGCTTCTTCCCTTCAGACAGATCACAGTCCACCTCACTACCAGATCACCCTTCACTCACTTCAGGTTAGCTGCGGGGATGCTGTGTATGGGAGATGGTGTCAAAGGCTTTACTGAAATCAAGATAGACCACATCCATTGCTTTAATATCATCTATCCCCCCAGTTATATCCTCATAACAGGCTCTCAGTTCGGTCAAGCATGACTTCCCCTTGCTGAAGCCATGTTGACTGCCCCTAATGACACTTTTATCCTTGTTATGCATGGAGACAACACCAAGGCTAAGTTGTTCCATCAGCTTTGCAGGGATGGAGGTGAGGCTGACTGATCTATAGTTACCTGGGTCACCCTTCTTTCCCCTTTGGAAGACTGGACTAACATTTGCTTTCCTCCAGTCCTCAGGCACCTTTCCTGATGCCCATGACTTACCACAGATGATGGATAATGGCTTAGCAATGACTTCCACCAACTCCCTCAGCTCCTGGCATGAGCATCTTGAGCATCCCATCGTGACCCGTGGATTTATGGACATCCAGAAATGTTCAGTTTTCTTCTAAACAAAACCACATCTGCAGTGCACACATCAATTGGCAGACACATTCAAGCACGTCCCTGCAGTGATACCGGTCCCTATAGGTCCAAATGTCCATCTGTGTGGGTGCATGGAAGACCAGCCCTGTGACTTTATCATGCAGTTTAGGAATACATAATTTCCAGTGAGCACAGGGAGTTGGTCTCACATGACGAAAAACCATTGATACACTCATATTATTACTTGGTACACCTGATGTATTTTAGAGGTATTAATTTATTGGAAACAGAGATATGAGTCCTTCAACCTCTTGGCTAGGCACACACAGCCCTTCCCTGTGACAGAAAAGCCCAAAGTGCAACCCCCAGCCCCATGATATGGCTGCAAGAGCCCCTACAAAAGAATAAAGGCAGCCGTGGGCAAGGCTCCTGTGCCCTTGCCCTGTGGCAGCGCTATCGGATCTGGGTGCGGGTCACTGTGGCATATGTCGTGGGGTCGCTCATCTGCTGCACAGGATGAGGTTTTAGGGAGGAAAAGAAACCCTGTTACTTCAGCTGCTGACTGTGAGCCCTGCACAATGAGCAGGCACCAGGCTGCAGAAGTGCAGAAAGGAGCTGTGCACAGCTGTGCCATGACTCACCCTGTCCCGTCGAACGTGGGCGATGGTAGAGTCTGTGGGAGCAAAAAAATACACACCATGAGCCCTTGGTGATTGGAGGGGGTGAACCCCCACGAGCTTTGGGCATCAGCTGCCTGGGGTTAACACTCAATGCCTGACCCCTCCCATCACCCTGATCTGGGACGTGCATTAAGCAGCAGTGGAACAGAGATGCTGAGGTTTTGATGTATTTCCACCATTTTGTGGCATCGCCTCTCTTTGCACAACTTGCAAACTGCTCTGTGCAGGCATGGGTAAACAAGGCCAAGCTGCAACTTGAGCTACATGCACGTTAAGTAGGTATATATCTATAGCCTGTCGCCCAACCACAACATCCTCCCTTGGCTGCTGCCTGTGGTTTCAGAATGAGCTCTAAAATGTTTTCCCCAGCAGTGCAAGGAAACAGAGCCACATCTTTCGTTGCTGTGATGTGCTCTGTGTAGTTCTTGAAGCAGAAATGACACGTAAAAGAAACTGAAGAAAGGAAAAAAGCAGAGGCTGAAGCAGGGGAAATGCAGCCTGAGGCCAGAGCTGGTGTGGAAGGACCAACAAGGCAAATGGGCTTTGTCCCTGGGAACACTGGGATGCTGCCATGTCCCTTGTGCAGCCAGCAGCCGCACTCTGCAAGCAAGGAAGAAGCAGGACATGAGGTGCTGGAGAGAAAACGGGCCTTGATGAACAGGCAGGGATTTTGTATGTCCCAGTAGAATATGAAGTGCTGGGATTCCACCTGAGATGCGTGCACGGCTTCCTCCGAGGGAGGACGTAGTACTCACATGAGACTTCATCATGGTCTGTGGTTACCATCTGTGGGCTGTCAACGTGCTGCTGCCTGGAGAGGAATGGAACAGCTCTAGGGTGTGCGTTTGTGGTGAGGTTGCCACATGAGAAACGCACATGGGTCGTGTTTTCCTACATCATGTGGTGAACCAGAGTGCAGAAAATAGCAAGCCCCATCCTCCCTGCTTCCAGCACAGGGAATGCAGCCACAAACACACAGAGAACACTGCCCCTATCCAAGGAGAACCCCAGGGCCCCGCCATGCCCCCAACTCCCTCCTGCAAACCCCACAGCCAGCAGCCCTTGGTGCTCACCTTGGGCATCTCCCTCTGCAGGCACCTGCAAGAAGAACAGGGGCTGAGGTGCGCAGGCCAAGGTGCTGCCCAGCCCTGGCTCCCATCTCGGGGCTGGGGGATGAAGGCGGAAGCTCCCCAGCTCCCTCAGCAGCCTCCCCAGCTGGGCTGCCCACAGCCATCACCCCCAGGCACCGTCTGCCCCAGCTGTGCACCCCCAGGTTCCCCACCACCACCTTTCCCACTGCACCAGCCCTACAGCAGAATCCCCACGGCCTCAGCCTTTCCCCCTGCCTTCCCCCACTCCCTCACCTTTCTTGATGGCAAACCAGCTGCCTGCAACCAGAAGGACAAAGCCGACAGCCGCCACTGCAAGCACCATGGTTTTGGGGAGGGCGTGCGGGAGCCAGGCATGTGGAGCTGTGGGACAGAGGGTGTGAGGGCAGCGGGGTGTGATGGGGAGAGGCAGGGAGCAGGACGTGCCCATGCAGCTGGCACAGCTCCTGTCTGGTAAAGCTCCTGTTTGTCCCCATGTCCTGGGGAAGGAAGCACAGCACGCCCACTCCCCATGCTCAGGCCTCTGGGGGTGTAGGAGGGAATCACTCACCTGGGGGTGATGGACTTGCTGGGGAACTCACCACATTGCCTGGCAGGACAAAAGGACACGCTTAGTGTCTACTGTGCACCCAGATCCTTCCCAGAATAAGCCTCAGCCCCATGGCCACATCCCTCAACCAACAGCCAGCACCATCCCCACGGAAGGCATAAAAGTGCCCGCAGCTGTTGTGCCAACATGGGCCCCATGGATCTGCTGTCTAAATTCCCTCGTGAGTGGTTAAGTATAGCTTGACCAAGGTGTGCCTGCCGATTAAATATGGCACCACCACTCTCATCTGTCTGTGATTCTGGGGGCTAGAGGATCCCACAATCACAGAATGGCCAAGGTTGGAAGGGACCTCTGAAAGTCATGGAGTCCAGCCTTCTGCTGAGCAGGATCAGCTAGGACAGACTGAACAGAATGGCATCCAGGTGGATTTGGAATATCTGCAGAGGAGACTTCACAGCGTTTCTGGGCAGCCTGTTCCAGTGCTCTGTCACCCTCCCAGTAAAGAAATGCCCCTCATATTCAGATGGAACTTTCTGTGCCCCAATTTGAGCCCATTGTCTCTCGCCCTTTCCCTGGGCACAACCAAAAAGAGACCAGCTCCATCTTCTCAACACCCTCCCCTCAGATATTTTTAGACATGGATGAGGTCTCCCCTCAGTCTCCTCTTTTCCAGGCTATACAGGCTCTGTTCTCTTGGCTCCAGTCCTCTGATCATTTTGCAGCCTTCCTCTAGACTCTCTCCAGTAGTTCTCTGCCCCTCTTCTACAGGGAATCCCAGAACTGGGCACAAAATGCTTTGTGTTCCATGTAGGGAAGTGATTCCTTCCCAGGAGCTCTCGCCCAGAGAACAAATTCCCTCTCCCTTGCCATCACCACCCCACACACACCTCTCTTCAGTCACACATCCCCACGCTCAGCCTCACCTGCGGAGCTGCAGAAGTCCTGGGTGGTCACGCCAGCACCTGCACCTTGGGGCACAGAGGGTTTTGCTTAGAGGGAGTGAGAGCTGGGTCACCCACACACTTGTGCCCATGTCCCTGCTGCTGGGTCCTTGCCATGTCCTCACTGCTGTGTCCTTGCCCAGCTCATGACACTCATCCCACTTGCCCTGCCATAGGCTCATCAATGCACAGGGCAGACCTTGCAGCATCCCTGGCTCATCCAGCATTCATCCACATCCACAGCCCTTGCTCTCTGTGCCTGAGCCCTGCACAGCCCCATCTCTGCAGCAGAGGTGGTGCTACAGGGACAGGGGGACTCCTTGAGATCAACTCTCTCTCTCTAGGGGCTGCCTTGGAGGAGAGGGAACACTCCCGTGAGGGACCCACCCCAGAGCCTGCTGCAGCACACAGCTCCAGCCTCAGCACAGCCATGTGGTGGCAAGTGCCTCCGTCCCTTCTCACCCCTCCAGCCTGGGGATGTGTCTCACCAGGGACATCCAGGATTTGGCCAACACTGAGGGCAGAGCTCACATGTTTCTTCTCATTCAACGCCTCGTACCCACATGTATATCTTCCTGCGCTTCTTGACGTGATGTTCAGGACCAGGGAGTAGCTCAACTGCCCTTGCTGGGCTTTCTGGCTGTACGCCTCCATCCCATCCTTGCAGATGATGATTCGTCTTACATGTGACGCCACAGAGAGTATACACTGGAGCACAACTGTGGTACCTGGCTGAGCAGAAGTTGAGTTCATTTGGAGAGCAGGAGCTGGGAGATCCCCTGCAGGAGACACAGCAGTGAAGGGCTGCCATAGGGCAGAGCTCACAGTGGTTGGGCTTCCAAGTGCCCTGGGTCTGGGAGGGAAGGACTCACGAGTACCTGGGGAGCTGCAGATGTCCTGGGAGGTCATGCTGCCACCTGTACCAAGGGGCAGAGAGGGATTTGCTGAGAGGAGCAGTGTCCAGGCTCATCCTGATTTCCCTGCTCCCATATCCCCCCTGACCAAACCCTCACTGCTAAGCAGGCATCATTACATCTGCGTGTTCTCAAGCTGTATCTCTTCAATATGCCCTCAAACAATGCCACTTCCAATCCCATTTTGGGTGGATGTCTTGTTCCAGGTGAATCCCATATCTCCTTAAAAAATTCAGCAGTCCTAGAGTCTCAGAACAACACGCCAGAAAATTTATGGTGCTGGAGAAGCGTGCCCCTTGCTCAAATGTGTATTATACTTGGAGAAAGCCATCCCCATCCTCCTTTCCCCAGAGCAACTCTGCCCCACACTGCTGCATCACTGCCCCACACACGCTGTCCCCATCCTCCCCTCTGCCCACCACTGGCCTGTCCTGCCCCCACCAGCAGCTCTCCAGCCCTCAGCCCCCACACCCAGCAATGCCCCAACTCACAGAGTGCCAGCAGCAGGACGGCAGTGCCAGAAGGAGACAGCCTGACCCATGGTGCCTGCCCCAGCATCTTTTGGGGCGCTGCTTTTGCGGAGCAGCGTCTGCTTCGTGTTTCTGCTTTGCTCTGAGCCTGGGACGGTGGGGCAGAGGCTTGCGGTTCAGCTGGGGGCTGTGCTGTTAGCTTTCTGTGGCCACCTGAGCCTGGCCCACAGCCAGAGGCTCTCATCAGAGGGGGCCTTATCTAAGAACCTGCTACATCCGCTGCTTTTGTTGAGCCCCCACTGTTTTTTCTCTCCTCTCACACACTGCAGCATACACTAGTGTCCCTGTAAAGAGCTCCTGCCACTTGTCCCCACTCGGATTTGCTCTCTTCTGAATACGTCACTCTGCTTCTCTTCAATGTCTACACAAATGATGGCATCAGGGGAATCCTGCACCAAGGCCAAAGTGATGCCAGTGCTCTGGGGCAGTTGCCAAGGCTGTGGGCAGATTTCTCCTTCATCCTGTTGGTGAATCAGCTGATGAAGAACTCTCAGGGAGTCTCAGCTGGGGCCATAGTGCTACCAGCACAGCACTTTGGGAGTCATCTGCACCCACACTTTGACCCTCATGCGACCACACAACAACCAGGAAAGGCAGAGGCTTCGTGTTGAAGGCACCTGAGCTCCCCCACGCTGCTATCTCAATTCCCTTCCTCGAAGGAAGGCGCTGAGCCAAGGGAAGCAGAGCAGTGACAGCACATCCCTTAGGCATGCTTCCCCAGCTGTCTTGAGACCAACGGCAGCGGGAGTCTGACAAATGTGTGGGGGTCATGCTCTTAGCATGAGGGAGCAGACTGGGGACAGCATGGAGCCCAGGAGGACATCAGAGCACCATGGGGACAGGGACGTCTCCAGGCTGCCTGGCAACACTGGCAACCTGGCTGCATCTCTCCAGGAGGAGGGTGATGATGGGGGCAGACAGCAGCAGGAGCAGGCTGAGGGCAGAGCGCAGGATCCAGACCTCCAGGGGCATGGCTGACCCTGGGAGAGAAGAGGAACACAGTGTGGCCAAGGCAAGCCTTGGAGGACGGCTGTGCCAGGAAGGGCTGATGAGCAATGTCTCACCTCTGGAAGGGAGCTGGGCCTTGTGTGAGGGGCTGCTGCCTGTGGGAGACATGAACATGCTGTGAGTTTCTGGATCTCTTTGCTGGGACAATCCCAGATACTGAGCAGACCCTAAGCTCGTGTCTTGCTTCCTTGAATACATGGTGAGCATTAACAACCGAGCTCATGTAAATTCCCATACAGAGGTTAGTAAAAGTGTGAGGGAGAGCTTGGAGCAGTAGTGGCACAGGCCAGGGCCTACTGATATCCCCAGCCCTTGATTTTTTTTACATGGGCACTGCAGAGCCCCATGTCTCACCAGCGGTGCTACTGCAGGTACAAGGTGTCGTGGTTCCGCTCGAGTGGGCAGCCAAGCTGCACCACAGCCGCTCTCTCACTCCCCCTCCTCAAAGAGGAATGGGGAGAAAATATGTGAAAAGGGCTCAAGGGTTGAGATAAGGACGAGAAAAATCATGCAATAATTATTGTAACGGGCAAAACAGACAGCATAAGAAGATGGTAAGATTTATTGCTCATTACTAACAAGCTAGAGAAGTGAGAAACAAAGGAAAGAAACCAAAAGCACCTTCCCCCCCATCCACCCTCTTCCTCTTCCTCCCCCCGAGCGGCACAGGGGAACGGGGGAATGGGAATTATGGTCAGTCTACAGCGCTTCTTCTCCGCTGCTCCTCCGTCACTCTGTGGGTCCCACCCACGGGATGCAGTCCTTGATGAACTGATCCAGCGTGGGCTTCCCACAGGCAGCAGCTCTTCAAGAACTGCTCCAGATATGGGTCCGTACCACGGGGTCCATCCCTCAGGAGAAAACTGCTCCAACCTGGCTCCCCTACGGGCAGCAGCTCCTGCCAGGTCACCTGCTCCTGCGTGGGCTCCTCTCCACAGGCTACAGATCTGGCCCAGAATCTGCTCAGGCAGGGGTCTTCCACAGATGGCAACCTCCATCGGTGCAGGGCCACCTGCTCCACCGTGGTCTCCTCCACGGGCTGCAGCGTGGAACCCTGCTCCACCATGGTACTCCATGGGCTGCAGGGGGACATCCTGCTTCACCATGGTCCTCACAGGCCGCAGGGGACTTCTGCTCCGGCACCTGGAACACCTCTCCCCCTCCTTCTACACTGACCTTGTCACCTGCAAGGCTGTTCCTCACACCCTTCACTCTCCCAACTGCTGTGTGGCGCAGCGTTTTTTTTCCCTGTCTTAAATATGCTCTCACAGAGGAGCAAAACAACATCACTTATTGGCTCAGCTCTGGAAAACAATGGGGCCCTTCCCAAATATGAGGCAGCTTCTAGATCTTTCTCACATAAACCACCCCTATGGCACCCTGCTACCAAAACCTTGCCACGTAAACCCACTACACAGGGGAACTCTTGAGGCACTTCTCCATCCAGGGTCTCCTGTGGAGTAGGGGGAACACTCCCAAGGGGGAATCACACATGAGCCATGCCCTGTATGATGAAGCACACAGCTCCAGCTTCTGCACTGTCCACGTCCCACTGACCCCACAGCCCTGATGAAGCGTCGTGTCTCATCTGGCACAGACAGGGTCCAAGGAGTACTGAAAGGAGAGCACCCAAACTGACTGAGGACTGGCCATGAGGACACTGAGCATTCCCTTCATTCCCAGGGAAGTCTGTGGTCTATCAGAGCCTGGATCAGAGACATCACCAGGACACTCATCAGCCTGCTCTGCTTCACATACTACTATCTACCGACAATATTGCAGACAGCTGTGGAGGAAGCTGCGTCCTGTAGTCTGAGGGGAATGAAGAAAGCTTTCAAGGCCTTGGGACGGTTGGTGAAAGAGTCTGTAGTACAAGTCCCTTTCTCTTCCCTCCATCCTTTCTGGGGTGGTGACATTGTGTGGAATAGAAGGATCTGGTCCATAAATGCTTGGCTCCGTGACTGGTGCTACAGGCCCAGCTTTGGGTTATTTGGTAATGGCTGGTGTTATAAGACACCAGGCCTGAGAGGAATACTTGGGAAAGGTTTATCTCACAGAGTCCAGAGGGTTCTGTGACAGCAATTAGCAGGGCTCATTTGGAGAGCTTCTAGCTACATGTATATCCGCAGGGGGATGGGGTTGTAGTAGGGCTTGTACCAGCGGAGCAGTGCCCCCACAGAGATGAAGACCAGGAGGCCTCCCACCCATCTCGGGGTGAAATCATCATGCTCAGCTCCTTCCCTGAAGTGCCTAGACACCGATGCGTGTGGCATGGGGAATAAGCAGGAGGAGTTAGAAATCTGTGTTTGGTCAGAAGACTGAGATCTGGTGGCAGTTACAGGGACATGTTGGGACAGCTCACATGGCTGGAATGTGGTCATGGATGGCTATGTCCTGCTCAGGAAGACAGGCCAGCAAGGTGAGGTGGCGGAACTGCTCTTCAAGTGAGAGAGCAACTCCATTGTATTGAGTACTGTCCAGGGGCAGATGAGGAGCGAGTTGAGAGTCTGTGGGTGAGAATTAAGGGCAGGCTGGCATGGGGGATGCTGTTGTGCGTGTCTGTTACAGACCACTAGACCAGGATGAGGAAGCTGACGAGGCCTTCTACAGGCATCTGAGAACAGCCGCTTGATCACAGGCCCTGGTTATCACGGGAGATTTCAACTACCCTGACATTTGCTGGCAGGCTTATTCAGCCAGTCACCCACAGTCCAGGAAGTTCCTCCAGTATTGATTCCTCCAGTGCATTGATGATAACTTCCTGATGGAAATGGTGAACGTGCCAACTGGGAGAGGAGTGCTGCTAGATCTTGTCAAAAACAAGTAGGGGTTGGTTGATTCTGAATCACAGAATCACAAATTTTAGGGGTTGAAAGGGATCTCAAGAGATCATCGGGTCCAACCCCCCTGCCAATGCAGTTAGCCTACAGCAGGTTGCCCAGGTAGCCATCCAGACAGGAATTGAATATCTCCAGAGAAAGAGAGTCCACAAGCTCCCTGGGCAGCATGTTCCAGTGCTCTGTCACCCTCACTGTGAAGAAGTTCTTTCGCATGTTGGTGCGGAACTTCCAGTGCTCCATTTTTTGACCATTGCCACTTCTCCTATGCCCAGAAACAACTGAAAAGAAGTTGGCCAAATCCCACTGTCTCCCACACTTAGGATATTTGTATACATTGATAAGGTCTCCTCTCAGCCTCCTCTTATCAAGGCTGAAGGTAGAGGGCAACCTTGGTTGCAGAGACCATGAGATGGTGCAGTTCAGGACCTCATGTGGCAGGAACAGAATACCAAGCAGAATCGCAACCCTGGACTTCAGTAGGGACAACTTTGGCCTTTTCACGCAATTGCTAGAGGAAATACAAGGGAAGTGTATTTGTAGGCTTTTCGTTGAAGTCTATGATATCTGGGAGGGTTTCAGAATAACTGTTAACTATTACGACTATTTCACTGGACACTATGCAAGTCTCTGATATCTGGCCAGGAGATTAAGGAGAAGGAGAAAGCTGAAGAACGACTCAAAGACAAAGCTTGCAGGGGATGCTGCACAAGTCTCTGACATCCGGCCAAGTTGGACAAAGCAGAAGGACAAGAGGGAGGAAGACTAGGAGCCTTCAGCATGAGAGACCCCTAGAGGGACCACCAGAGACTGATACGCATGCTCCAGTAGGAGGGTTTGGATTCCGGAAACTAATTATAATAACCCTGTTTTTTCAGAAGTAGTAATGAATATATATTATGCCTAGGAGCATAAAAATCAGCTGCTTGATGTAACTGGTGTGCGTCTTGGTGGAGCAGAGACTCCCGGCACACCCAGCGCTGTTTGCTTACCTCTATTCCTTTAATAAATTGTAAACGTTGATTATAGTCCTATTTTGAAGACTGAGCCATTTATTACAACAATAACAATAACAATAATGATGATAATAGTACGACTGGCTGGCAGAAGGGCTCAGGCTGCACAGCATTGCACAAGCAACAAGAGTACAGGGGCTGAGCATCGGCAGCGGATGCAGTAGTGGAAGGGACAGAAATGTATTTGGGAGAAGCTGTACATGCTTCCTAGCTTCTTGGAGAGCTGCAAAACTACGAGACAAATCTGGCAAAGGGAAAAGGGCCAGGAGGCCATGTAGGAAGAACACTGCCCTTGAGATACAGATAAAAACAGCAAGAGTTGCGGTGTGTGAGAGGACAGAAATAACAGTGGGGGCTCAACAAAAGCAGCGGATGTAGCAGGGGCTGAGACAGGTTACTCATTGATGAGCCTCTGGCTGTGGGCCAGGCTCAGGTGGCCTCAGAAAGCCCACAGCACAGCTCCCAGCTGCACTTCAAGCCTCTGTCCCTCCATCCCCAGCTCACAGCAAAGCAGACACCTGAAGCAGACGCTGCTCCCCAAAAGCAGCAACCAAAAAGATGCTGGGGCAGGCGCCATGGGCAAGGCTGTCTCCTTCTGGCACTGCCGTCCTGCTGCTCGTGATCTGTGAGTTGGGGCATTGTTGAGTGTGGGGGGTTAGGGCTGGAGGGCTGCTGCTGGGGGCAGGATAGGCCCGTGGTGGGCACAGGGGAGGATGGGGACAGTGTGTGCAGGCAGGTATGCAGCACTGTGGGGCAGAGTTGTTTGGGGGAAAGCAGGACGCCATGACCCCTCTAAGCAAAGCTGTCTCTGCCCCATGCTGCAGGTGCTGGCGTGACTACCCAGGACATCTGCAGCTCTCCAGGATTTCGGGAACATGGAGGTGGGTCACAAAAATGACCTTGTCCTATGGAAAGAGATGGGAAGAGAGAAGGGGTTATTCCCTCACAATTCCCCCTGTAAGCCCCAAGAGAGCAGATTCTTCCAGCCTTGGCATGCACTTGGTTTTGTCACCCAGCAATCACTAACGCTTGCCTGGGGAATCCTTCTGCCTTCTCTCCAGGTAACAACCAGGCTCCAGTCCTGTACCTCAACACTTCCAGAGCCAAGGAGGGGGAAATAATTTTCTTTCAGTGTGCCATTGATTGGCAGTTTCCTGCCACACGAGTTGTCTTCTGCAAGAATGGGCTGGAGGAGTTCAGCCTGCAAGCCCAGCAGGGCAAGGTCATCTACGCTCTGGTCCTGAACATCACCTCCAGAAGTGCTAGGACGTATACGTGTGGGTACCAGCAAAAGAACAAGAAAAACAGGGTGAGAAACTCTGCTCTCAGTGCTCCCCGGACCTTGTCTGTGGCAGGTGAGACACAGCCCCAGGGTGGTGAGGGTAGAAGGTTTTGGAAAACTGCTGAAGCTGGAGCTGTGTGCTGCAGCAGGCAGGGCATGGCTCTGGGGTGGTTCCCCCTCGGGAGTGTTCCCTCTCCTCAGAGGCAGCCCCTACAGAGAGAAAGCTGCTCTCAAGCACTGTCCCCATCCCTGCAGCAACACCACGGCTGAGGCATGGGGCTGTGCAGTTCCTATGCAGAGAGAGCAAGAGCTGGGGATGTTGATGGACCCTGGGTTGAGCCCGGCATGTTCCAAGATCTGCCCTGTACATTGATGAGCCTATGGTTGGGGAAGTGGTTTGATTGTCATGAGACAGGCTATTGCCTGTACATCAGCAACAGTGTGGGATGGTTCCAGAAGGGAGAGCACAGTGGTGCTGGTTTGAGACACAGAAAGGTGCCTGCTCAGAAAGAACAAACAGGAAGAAAAAGGACTCGCGTGTGGCGGTGTGTCAGGTCTTGGCCCCACTAAGAAAAACCCCTTTTGACCCAAGACGCAGGTGCTGGTGAGACCACTACTGATATCCAGAGCTCCACAGGTGAGGACAAGCGTGAGGGTGTGCCGGTTACATGGGCATGTCCTGCTCCCTGCCTCTCCCCATCACACCCCGCTGCCCTCACACCCTCTGTCGCCCGGTTCCCCATGCCTGGCTCCCACACACTCTCCCCACAGGCACAGTGCTGGCAGTGGCGGCCGTCAGCCTCGTCCTCCTGGCTGCAGGCAGCTGGTTTGCCATCAGGAAAGGTGAGGGAGTGGGGGAAAGTGGGGGGAAAGGCTGAGGCCGTAGGGGTCCTGCTGCGGGGCTGGGGCAGTGGGAAGGGCAGTGGGGTGAACCTGGGGGTGCACAGCTGGGGCTGGTGCCTGGGGGCGATGGCTGTGGGCAGCCCAGATGGGGAGGCTGCTGAGGGAGCTGGGGAGCTTCAGCCTTCATCTTCCAGCCCCAAGATGGGAGCCAGGGCTGGGCAGCACCTTGGCCTGTGCACCTCAGCCCCTGTTCTTCTTGCAGGTGCCTGCAGAGGGAGATGCCCAAGGTGAGCACCAAGGACTCCTGGCTGTGGGGTTTGCAGGAGGGAGTTGGGGGCATGGTGGGGCCCTGGGGTGCTCCTTGGCCAGGGGCAGCGTTCTCTGTGTGTGTGAGGCTGCATTCCTTGTGCTGGAGCACGGAGGACAGGGTTTGTCAAGGCGTGGATTTCAGCTCAATACCTCATGTAGGAAAGCACCGCCCAAAAGAGTCTCTCACAGTGCCTCTTGTCCACAAATGCACACTCCAGAATGATTCCATTCCTCTCCAGGCATCAGCACGTTGACAGACCACAGATGGAAGACACCAACTATGGTGACATCCAGTGTGAGTACTACCTCCTCCCTTGGGGGAAGACACATGCCCCTCTGACCATGGTCACCCCTGCTTATACATTCCCCATGCGATCCCACCACTTCGTTTCCCACTGGGACATACAAAATCCCTGCCCGTTCATCAAGGGCAGGTTTCTCTCCAGCACCTCATGTCCTGCTTCTTCCTTGCATGCTGATCGTGGCTGCTGCCTGCAGAAGGGACATGGCAGCATCCCAGTGCTCCCAGGGACAAAGCCCATTTGCTTGGGGGGTCCTTCCACACCAGCTCCGGCCCCAGGCTGCATTTCCCCCACTCCAGCCTCTGCGTTTGTCCTTTCTTCAGTTTCCTGTCAGAGGAATTTCTGCTCAGAGAAGCAAAAAGCACCACGTAGCAATGAAGGATGTGGCTCCTTGCCCTGGTGGGGAAAACATTTTAGAGCTTGCTCTGAAACCACAGGCAGCAGCCAAGGGAGGATGTTGTGGTTGGGTGACAGGCTATAGATATATCCCCACCCTACTTGCACCTCGCTCATGTTGCAGCATGACCTTGGTTTTCCACGCCTGCACAGAGCAGCTCGCAAGGTGTACTGGCTGTGCAAAGAGAGGAGATGCCACAGAAAGCTGGAAATACACCAAAACCTCAGCATCTCTGCTCCATCTGCTCTGCATAATTTTCATCCCAGATCAGGGTGATGGGAGAGGAAATGTGGCCAGGCATTGAGAGCTGACCACAGGCAGCTGATGCCCAAGGTCAGTGTGAGTTTCAGCCCTCCAGCAACAGGCAGCAAGGGCTCATGGTGTGTATTTTTTGCTCCCACAGACTCCACCATCGCCCACGTTCGACGGGACAGGGTGAGTTGTGGCACAGCTGTGCACAGCTCCTTTCTGCACTCCTGCAGCCTCGTGCCTGCTCATTGTGCAGGGCTCACAGTCAGCAGCTGAAGTAACAGGGTTTCTTTTCCCCCTAAAGCCTCCTCCCGTGCAGCACATGAGAAACACCATGACATATGCCACGGTGACCCGCACCCAGATCAGATAGCGCTACCACAGGGCAAGGGCACAGGAGCCTTGCCCACAGCTACCTTTGCTCTGTTCAAGAGGGTTTGTGCAGCCATAACGCGGGGCTGGGAGTGCACTTTGGTCTTCTTTGTTTGTTTTTTTTTTTTTGTCACAGGGAAGGGCTGTGAGTGTCTAGCCAAGACAATATGGGACTCACACCTCCATCTACAAGACAATAATACTTCTAAAATATATGAGCTATACCAAATCTTACTGTGAGTGTATTGATTTTTTCTGAATGAAAGGAAACCTCTCGCTGTTCTCAGTGGATGTCGTGTACACCTAAGTTGCATTATAATGTCATGGGGGTGTTATTCTACCCACCCACGGAGATGCCCATTTGGACCTACATGGACAGATATCACTGCAGCGATGTCCTCGCATGTGTGTGTCAATACTGTGTGCACTGCAGATGTGGTTTTGCTTTAATGACAAATAAATATCTCTGACTTTGTGTTCCTGATGTCACCTCCGTCTCATGCACCCATATCAGAAATGTGATGGAGCAGACAGACAGACACCGAGACACAAAGGGGTGGTAGTGTCGATCTGAAGGGATGTGAAGAGCCTTGCACACAGACCTTACTGAGAAGAACTACACCAGCTCCTTCCTGTTTGGGGTGGCTTTATTCAGAGCTCGCAGATCAGCACGGCTTTCCCCAGTGCTCTCTGCCTCTCTCAGAGAACCAGCTGCATCGCCTCTCCCTTGCTCAGCTTTTGGCATGCAGTGGGTGTTGAGAGCAGTTGGATTGAGAGAGCTGCAAAACACAAGGGAGAACAAGGAGTGGCCTTGCTGTGGCGGTGCCCACCATGGGAAAATGCTGGGAGCATGCAAGGAGAAGGATTCAGCCAGAGCACAGCCACACAAAGCTCACAGACTTCTGCCATCAGATGAACTTTTGGCTTGCATTTGCTCTCCAACAGCCTGCCCTCTCGCAACCATCACGTGCACACTTAGCCTGGAAGGCTGGGCTTGGGCTGAACTCACCTTCACTCTGCCCATCTCATCCACGTTGGCATCTGGAGGGAGAACCTGAGTTAGTGTCCAGCCACACGCAGCAGGCAGGGCTTTCCCGCCCCTCACAACAGTTGCCCCCATGGTTACAGCTTGCCATGGCAAAGGCATCAGCACTTCACACAGTGCCTAGAGAAGGGTGAAGAAGGGACTGGCACTTACAGAAATGGCTGGGGTCAGCAGAAGAGTCTTGAGCACTACCAGCACCACACAGAGGCATAGAGAGAGGAGAGAAAAAATGTCCTGAAGGTCTGCAGCACCACTGCCACGAAGAAGCACAGGGCCATTTGGGCCATTCCCATGGATGATGCTATAATCCTTCCAGGATTCAGCTGAAGTCCACCCCACAGCAAGCCACTTCTCCCATGCCTTCTGCACAGGGAATGCAGTGACACAGAAGGACAAATCTGCCCCTGGCCGTGCAGCACCCCAGGGCCCTGCCATGCCCCCAACTCCCTCCAAAAAAAACCCACAGCCAGCAGCCCTTGGTGCTCACCTTGGGCATCTCCCTCTGCAGGCACCTGCAAGAAGAACAGGGGCTGAGGTGCACAGGCCAAGGTGCTGCCCAGCCCTGGCTCCCATCTCGGGGCTGGGGGATGAAGGCTGAAGCTCCCCAGCTCCCTCAGCAGCCTCCCCAGCTGGGCTGCCCACAGCCATATCCACCAGGCACAGTCTGCCCCAGCTGTGCACCCCCAGGTTCCCCCGAACTCCTCTGCCACAGCACCAGCCCCCAACAGGACCCCAATGGCCTCAGCCTTTCCCCCACATTCCCCCACTCCCTCACCTTTCCTGATGGCAAACCAGCTGCCTGCAACCAGGAGGACGAGGCCGACGGCTGCCACTGCCAGCACTGTACCTGTGGGGAGGGCGTGCGGGAGCCAGGCATGGGGAGCTGGGGAACAGAGGGTGTGAGGGCAGCGGGGTGTGATGGGGAGAGGCAGGGAGCAGGACGTGCCCATGCAGCTGGCACAGCTCCTGCCTGGTAAAGCTCCTGCTTGTCCCCATGCCCTGGGGAAGGCAGCCCACTCCCCATGCTCAGACCTCTGGGGGTGCAGGAGGGAATCACTCACCTGGGGGTGGTGGACTTGCTGGGGAAATCACCACATTGCCTGGCAGGACAAAAGGACACGCTTAGTGTCTACAGTGCACCCAGATCCTTCCCAGAATGAGCCTCAGCCCCATGGCCACATCCCCCCATCGACAGCCAGCACCAACCCCAGGGAAGGTATAAAATGCCCGTGGCTGTTGTGCCAACATGGGCCCCATGGATCTGCTGTCTAAATTCCTTCGTGTTTGGTTAACTATAGCTTGGCCAAGGTGTGCCTGTCAATTAAATATGGCATCACCACTCTCATCTTTCTGTGATTCTGGGGGCTAGAAGATCACACAATCACAAAATGGCCACTGATGGAAGGGACCTCTGAAAGTCATGGAGTCCAGCCTTCCGCTGAGCAGGATCAGCTAGGACACCCTGCACAGAATGGCATCCAGGTGGATTTGGAATATCTCCACAGGAGACTCCACAGTGTCTCTGGTCAGCCTGTTCCAGTGCTCTGTCACCCTCCCAGTAAAGAAATGCCCCTCGTATTCAGATGGAACTTTCTGTGCTTCAGTTTGAGTCCATTGTCTCTCGCCCTTTCCCTGGACACAAGCGAAAAGAGACCAGATCCATCCTCTCAACTCCCTCCCCTCAGATATTTATAGACATGGATGAGGTCTCCCGTCAGTCTCCTCTTTTCCAGGCTAAACAGGCTCAGTTCTCTTGGCCGCAGTCCTCTGATCACCTTTGCAGCCTTCCTCTAGACTCTCTCCAGTAGTTCTATGCCCCTCCTGAACAGGGAATCCCAGAACTGGACACAAAATGCTTTGTGTTCCATGCAGGGAACTGATTCCTTCCCAGGAGCTCACACACAAAGAACAAATTCCCTCTCCCTTGCCATCACCACCCCACGCACACCTCTCTTCAGTCACACATCCCCACGCTCAACCTCACCTGGGGAGCTGCAGATGTCCTGGGTGGTCACGCCAGCAGCTGCACCTTGGGGCACAGAGGGTTTTGTTTAGAGGGAGTGAGAGCTGGAGCACCCACACCCTTGTGCCCATGTCCCTGCTGCTGGGTCCTTGCCATGTCCTCACTGCTGTGTCCTTGCCGTGCAGGCACCTTGTCACCCCTACGTCTCAGTCCAGCACCCCTGTGGTCTTCTCCCTTGGTTCAATACCATGTCCCTTTCAGCTGGTTTGATGTTCCACGCAGAGGTCTCCAAATACCTAAGAACTCCAATATCTCCCTGTTCTCACTCTAGAGTTCCAGACCCATTTTAAGAGCCAGAAATGTAGAGTTCTTCTTCACACATAGGTAAATGCCAAGCTTATGACAATCTCCACTTTTCTCCTGCCATAGGCTCATCAATGCACAGGGCAGATGTTGAAGCATGCCCCATGCTCCGTATTTGGAGCAGAGGTGGTGCTGCAGGGACATGGGGACCCATTGGGAGCTGCTCTCTCTCTCTAGGGGCTGCCTTGGAGGAGAGGGAACACTCCCATGAGTGAACCACCCCAGAGCCTGCTGCAGCACACAGCTCCAGCCTCAGCACAGCCATGTGGTGGCAAGTGCCTCCGTCCCTTCTCACCCCTCCAGCCCAGGGCCATGACTCACCAGGGACATCCAGGATTTGGCCAGCACTGAGGGCAGAGCTCCTCCTCTGTTTCATCTCATTCCACTCCTGGTACCCACAGGTATATATTCCTGCAGTTCTTGACGTGATGTTCAGGACCAGGGAGTAGCTCAGCTGCCCTTGCTGGGCTTTCTGGCTGTACACCTCCATCCCATCCTTGCAGATGATGATTCGTCTTACATGTGACACCACAGGGAGAATACACTGGAGCACAACTGTGGTACCTGGCTGAGCAGAAGTTGAGTTCATTTGGAGAGCAGGAGCTGGAAGATCCCCTGCAGGAGACACAGCAGTGAAGGGCTGCCATAGGGCAGAGCTCACAGTGGTTGGGCTTCCAAGTGCCCTGGGTCTGGGAGGGAAGGACTCACGAGTACCTGGGGAGCTGCAGATGTTCTGTGAGGTCATGCTGCCACCTGTACCTGGGGACAGAGAGGGATTTGCTGAGAGGAGCAGTGACCAGGCTCAACCATATCTCCCTACTCCCATATCCCCCCTGACCAAATCCTCACTGCTAAGCAGGCATCATTACATCTGCGTGTTCTCAAGCTGTATCTCTTCAATAACCTCTTGAACAATGCCAATCCCAATCCCCGTTTTTGTGGATTTATTGTTCCAGGTAAATTCCATATCTCCTTAAAAAATTCAGCAGTCCTAGAGCCTCAGAGCAACACTCCAGACAATTTATGGTGTTGGAGAAGTGTGCCCCTTGCTCAGATCTGTATCATACGTGGAGGAAGCCATCCCCATCCTGCTTTCCCCAAACAAACTCTGCCCCACAGTGCTGCACGCCTGCCCCACACACGCTGTCCCCATCCTCCCCTCTGCCCACCACGGGCCTGTTCTGCCCCCACCAACAGCCCTCCAGCCCTCAGCCCCCACATCCAGCAATGCCCCAACTCACAGAGCACCAGCAGCACGGCAGTGCCAGAAGGAGACAGCCTTGCCCATGGTGCCTGCCACAGCATCTTTTCGGGTGCTGCTTTTGGGGAGCAGCGTCTGCTTCAAGTTTCTGCTTTGCTCTGAGCTGGGGACGGTGAGGCAGAGGCTTGCGGTTCAGCTGGGACCTGTGCTGTGGGCTTTCTGAGGCCACCTGAGCCTGGCCCACAGCCAGAGGCTCTCATCAGTGGGGGCCTTGCCTAAGAACCTGCTACATCCGCTGCTTTTGTTGAGCCCCCACTGTTTTTCCTGTCCTCTCACACACTGCAGCACACACTAGTTTTACTTGTATCTCAGGGGCAACATTGTCTCTGTAAAGAGCTCGGCCCCTTGTGCCCACTCAGATTTCCTTTCTTCTGACCACATCACTCTGCTTTTCTTCAATGTCTGCACAAATGATGAGGACGTGAGTGGAATCCTGCACCAAGGCCAAAGTGACGCGAGAGCTCTGGGGCAGCTGCTGTGGGCAGATTTCTCCTTCATCCTGTTGGTGAATCAGCTGATGAAGAACTCTCAGGGAGTCTCAGCTGGGGCCATAGTGCTGCCAGCACAGCACTGTGGGAGCCATCTGCACCCACACTTTGACCCTCATGTGACCACACAACATCCAGGAAAGGCAGAGGCTTCGTCCTGAAGACACCTGAGCTCCCCCACGCTGCTCTCTCACAGTCCCCTTCCTCAAAGGAATAGGGGAGAAACTCTGGTGGAAGAAGACTTTTGCAGGCCCCGGGCCAGAGCTGCAGACTGTGGAGAGGAGCCCACGCAGGAGCAGGAGTCTGGGGGGAGCTGCTGCCCGTGGGAGACCTGTAATGGAGCAGGTCTTCAAGAGCTGCTGCCTGTGGGAATCCCATGCAGGATCAGCTTGGAAGGACGGCATCCCGGGACAGGAACCCCCCACTGGAGCAGGGGCACAGAGTGAGTGTGGAGAAGCAGTGTAGATGAAGTGTCATGGACTGACCACAGCCCCCTTTCCTCCTTTCTTTACACCTTCTGGATGGAGGAGGTGGAAGACTGGGGATTTGGGGGAACATATATATATATTTTTGTTTGCCAAATACATGTATGTTCGAATTACCAAATGCCTTCCTTGAATATGTCTGTACTATCAAATCCGGCCTTAAGGAATGCCATGTTGCAGAAGGCAGGGGCAGGGGCTGCAGCAAGGAAGGTGTCCCCTTGGTGAAGGAGGATCAGGTGGGGCAATGCTTCAGCCAACTGAGCAGAGAGAAGGCCGTGGGCCCTGCTACGAGGCACCCCTGAGTGAGTGCTGAAGGAGCTGGCAGATGTCATAGTGAGGCCACTCTCCATCATCCTTGATGGGTCAAGGCGAGTGGGAGAAGGGCCCAAAGACAGGAGGGAAGCAAACGTCACTGCTTTTCCAGAATGGCAAGAAGGAGGACCTGGGGAAGTAGAGGCCAGTCAGATCGCCTCCATCCCTTGGAAGGTGAGGGAGCAGTTCATCTGGGAAAGCATTTCCAGGCACCTCGAGGACGAGCAAATCATCAGAAGTAGTCAGCAGGTATTCAACAAGGGGAGGGCATGCATGGCTAAGCCAACAATCCTCTATGATGAAATGAGTGTCCTGGTAGACAAGGGGAGAGCATGCATCTTGCCTGCCTGCACTTCAGGAAGGCCTCTGACAGTGTCTTCCCTAAGATCGTCACAGACAAACTGTTGATGTCTGAGCTGAAAGAGCAGAGGTTAGGGTGGACTGAAAACTGATGGAAGGGCTCAACCCCAAGGCGGATGATCAGTGCTGCAAAGTCTAGTTGAAGGATGCTAATTAGTGGTGTAAAACAAGGATCCAAATGCAGTCTAATTGCCATTCAATATCTGTATCACTCTTAGGATGCTGAGGTTACCCTCAGCAAGTCTGCAGCTGACACCACAGTGGGCATTCACTCACCAGGGAGGGCTGGAGGCTGTATGGGAAAGAGGGAGTATCTCCTTGCAAGCAACTCTGTATATGGGAATGAGAGAGTAGCTCCTTGCACCTAACTCTGTATATTCCCTTCCAGGAAGAGTCTCCTGGAGGCTTGTGCTGCGAAACATGCATGCACGGGCCTGAAGGAAGGTGTGGGACATGTGTGTTGATTGGGGTTGGAGAGGTGAGGGAATTTCCTTGCAGTAAGGAGCCTGAAACCCACATCCCTTCCTGCTCTGCCTCCAAGCAGGTCTTGCTGAGTTTTCACCCCATGTTCTTTTCCCCTGTTGCCTCCATGCAGCCTTGCAGCCTCACGTCTGCCAGCTGAGCAGCTCCTCTCCTGCCTGCACCCATCTTATCCCAGAGTCCCCCGCTGCACACCAAGGTCCCAGATGTCAGCACTGGGAGCTGCAGAGAAGGGACACCTTGGCTCCTTCCAGGTCTGTGCAGGAGTTGCTGTGGGAAGTCTAAAACCCTGATCAAGGCTGGGGATGAGCTGTGGGTGTGGGGGCCAGCCATGCTGAGACCCCATCCCCACCTGCCCTACAGCTGGATGTCCCCGTTTACAATGTCCCTGCTCAGGGCTGTCTCCTGGGCATGGCGTGATGACAACCAGAATCCCCGGCAAAGGGATGGATGGGTGTGGGGTGGAGACGGACAGACATGGCCAACCCCTGGACCTGTGCATGGCCTCAGACACCCTCAGATCTCAGGCACTTTTCCATGCCCCTTCTGCCAGGGCAATGTCAGTAGGTTAGGGGAACTCTTGTGTGTCAGAGCAAAGGGAACAGCAGCTCCCTCACAGGAAACATGGCCCCACATAACAGTCGTAGGTCAACTCTCCAAGCTCTGCTCACTGGCTTCCCTCTCAAGGGAAGGGCCCTGCCACGTATCCTGCTTCACCCATTGCTTTTGTTGAGTGCCCACTGTTATTTCTGTCCTCTCACACACCGCAGCATGCTCTGTTTTTCTGTTTTTACCTGTATCTCAGGGGCAGCATCTTCCTTGCAAAGCCCTCCTGCCTCTTGTGCCCATTGCGTTTTGCCTTCTCCTGACCAGGTCACTCCGCTTTTCTTCGATTTCCATACAAATAGTTGTGCCAAGGGGAATCCTGCACCAAGATCAAAGTGACTTCAGAGCTCTGTGGCGGTTGCCAAGGCTGTGGGCAGATCTCTCCTTCATCCTGTTGGTGAATCATCCTATGAAGAACACTCAGGGAGTCTCAGCTGGGGCCATACTGCTGCCAGCACAGCACTGTGGGAGCCATCTGCACCCACTGCTCTTCAACTCTCTTCGGCATGACTGCCCATCACTCTTCTGTTTACACTTAGAGGATCATGGGCTCATAACTCTGACAGCCTAGCTCCCAAAGTCCAGAGGATGACCTCGGCTTTCTCCTGGTCTTTCCTACCAGAGGCTTCTGGCCAGGCCTTGTTCCCCGCCTGCAGTGAAGCACCAGAGGGACAGCCGGGCCTGTGCGCATGGGCCCAAGGGCTCCCACCACAGCCTTTTGGACATCCACTTCATCTCTTCCCACTTCAAAGTGCTCTTTCACAGTACTCGATAGGGAGGGCTCAGAAGTTCACTACAACCTGCAATATGCCTTCTCCAGAAACCCACAAGGCCAAGGAAAACTTGTGGTTCTTTCTTGTTAGCTGGTGGGCACACAGTTCTTACCTCATTGACCTCACTCACTGCGGAGCAGCAATGTCCGCCTTGCCATTTTGCAGTCCAGTTTCACATTTCCTGGGCAGGTCCCTTGATCTTGCTCTGCTCAATAGCAAAACCAGCATTCAGGAGAATTTGAATGACTTTCTTCCCTTTCTCAAGAATTCCTCTGCTTTGCTGCCCCATGTGAGGATGCCATCAATGCACTTCAGGTGCTCAAGGGCTTCACCTTGTTCCACAGCCATCTGCATTTCTCCATGGCAAATGGCAGAGCTGCTTTTGCGTCCCTGGCACCATCCATTGCAGGTGTGCTGGACGCCTGCCAAGGGAAAATAACCTGTGGCCTGCACTCTGATGCTGTATTGGGGTTCCATGGCTAGGGTTTGGTAGCAGGGGTCTGCAGCAGTGGTCTTGCTGAGAAGCCCAGAAGCTGCCTCCTATTTGAAAAGGGCCAGTGTCAGACTGCTCCAAGGGACCTGCTGCAGGCCAAAGATGAGCCAAAAATTGATGTTGACTGTACCTCTATGAGAGCATATTTACGGAGGAAAGAAAACCTGTTGGACATCAACAGGTGGCAGAGGGAGGAGTGAGAACCAGCTGTGCAGGCACCAAGGTCAGTGCAGCAGGAGGGCAGGAGGTACTCCAGACATGCAGCACAAGTTCCCCTGCGGCCTGTGGAGAGGCCCCTGGTGGAGCAGGCTGTCCCCCTGCACCCATGGGTCCCACATGGTGCAGAACTCCTTGTTGCAGCCCATGGAGGAGCCCTCGGTGGAGCAGGTGGCTGTGTCCTGGAGGAGGCTGTGGCCCATGGAGAGGCTCTGCAGGAGCAGGCCCCAGGCTGGATCTTCAGCCCATGGAGAGGAGCCCACGCAGAACCAGGTGGTCTCGTGTTGTCTTAAGGGGTGTAGCTGATTAACCGTTATGGGTCTGGTCGGATTCATGGTACTGAACTATCACAATCACAGATTCACCAATACCGCATTAACCATTAGGCACCTGGTTGGATTTAGAGCACTGAACTACCATGGTAGTTCACCAAAAACGTATAACCACCCTTAGTGTAGTTGTGTTTAATGAGAACTATTGTAATAAATGACTAAGTACCAAGTAGGATTACAATATTTACAACTTATTTAATGGATAGAGGTAAGCAAACATTGCTGGGTGCGCTGGGAGTCTCTGCTCCACCAAGACGCACACCACTTACTTCAGGCATCTGTTTTTTATGCTCCTAGGCTCCTATATATTCACTACTACTTTGAGAAAAGGCAGGGTTATTATAATTAGTTCCCAGAATTCGAACCCTCCTACTGGCGCATGTGTATCAGTCTCCGGTGGTCCCTCTGGGGGTCTCTTGTGCTGAAGGCTTGTAGTCTTCCTCCTAGGCATTTTTTCTTGTCCTTCTCCTTTGTCTATCTTGGCCATATGTCAGAGACTTTTTCAGCGTCCCCTGCAAGCTTAGTCTTTTAGTCGTCCTTCAACTTTCCCCTTCTCTTAAATCTCCTGGCCAGATACCAAAGACTTGCATAGTGTCCCATGCAATAGTCATCATAGGTAGCAGTTATTCTGAAATCCCGTTGTTCTCTTATCCCATATTCACACAAATTACTGGAACATTCCTTTGTAAGATACAAGAGCTATATGCATTAACCACCCTGTTTTTCTTAGACTTGTAGTTATACAAGAGTATGAAAGACAGAAGGTCACATTTCATCATATCATGTGGCCCGAGGATTGTTCCATATTGACACGAATCAGATGAACACATTTCACACTATCATGGGTAGGAACAATGCATTCAAGTGTGATTTATTACAGCAACAGGTACATAGGTTCTTTGGATTGCCAGCCATAGTTACTGTCTGCAAAAGCAAGCTAGCATGCCTGAAATACGCAGGTGACACAGGTGCGCAGCCTGGAAATTAATGCGTTAAAAGGCACAAAGACTCTATAGAGATTTCAAAGTTTCCATGGAGACACACAGTATAACCAAGTGTTCAAATCTCACCCAAAGGCATCCCAATGGGGGCAGAGGGTGGAAGAGAGGCTCAGCCCATCAACTGATCCCAGGAGTCAGGAGGTCCTTAGGATGGTGTATTCCCTTGGGGTGATATCTCCCCTTACAGTGGTGTCTTCCCCAACATCCCCTCTCTCTTAGGCCAATTAATATTATTTTCTATTTTTTAGGTGGAGCTTGAGTGACTCTAGTCAAGCATATCTTAGTTATGATTGGTGAAAAGTTATGCTGTCTCCGTTTAAAGTAATAGGCTCTCAGAAACTCACAGTGAATGCTCAGTGAGGGGTAGTTGCACATTGGAGGCACCACCTTGGGCACAGCGAGGTGCTGGAGTTATGCAGGAGCTGCAGAGCATGGCTGCCTGGGGGTGCAGCTGTGAATTCATCCCCTCGTGTTCTCCCGGTATGCAGAGGAGGATCCCGCGATGGCAATGTGATTCTGTGGGCAGGGGGCAAAGCAACGTGGGTGCTGGTGTTGAACGCAGCTAGGAGGGTGCACGATGCAGTGGCAATCCTTGATATGAGCAGAGAGCAGGGTCTGAGCCAAGGGAAGCAGAGCAGTGGCAGTACATCCCTTGGGCATGCTGCCCCAGCTGCCTTGAACCCAACGTCAGTGGGAGCCTGGCCACGGTGGGGGTCATGCTCTGAGCATGCGGAAGCAGGCTGGGGACAACATGGAGCCCAGGGGGACATCAGAGCACCATGGGGACAGGGACGTCTCCAGGCTGCCTGGCCTCGTGGGCACCGTGGCTCCATCTCTCCAGGAGGAGGGTGATGATGGGGGCAGACAGCAGCAGGAGCAGGCTGAGGGCACAGCGCAGGATCCAGACTTCCAGGGGCATGGCTGACCCTGGGAGAGAGGAGGAACACAGTGTGGCCAAGGCAAGCCTTGGAGGACGGCTATGTTGGGAAAGACTGATGAGGAATGGCTCACCCATGGAAGGGAGCTGGGCCCTGTGTAAAGGGCTGCTGCCTGTGGGAGACATGAACACTCTGGGAGTCCCTTGACCTGTGAGTTGGGGCAATCCCAGATGCTGAGCAGACCCTAATCTCTTGTATTGCTTCCTGGAGCAAATATCCAAAATGAACAATCAAGCTTGTGTACTTTGATTTTCATAGGTTCATAAAGTTTAGAGGGAAAGCTAGGAGCAGTAGTGGCACAGCCCGGGGTCCATCGACATCCTGAGACTATGTTTTTTATGCATTGCCCCTGCAAAGGCCCAGGTCTGCAGCAGAAGTGTTCTGCCCTCTGTCCATCCCTAGCCATTTTTGGTTGGTTTATTTTTCCAGGGAGAGGTCCCTGGATCACTGAACACTCCAATATCACTCCTTTAGCAATATGGCTCCAGCCATAGTTTTAGTGTCAGAAATATTGTCCCTTCACTCACACGTACATTACGGCTCAGCTCATAACAATTACTCTACTTGCCCTGCCATAGGCTCATCAATGTACAGGGCAGACCTTGGAGCATCCCTGGCTCATCCAGCATCCATCCACATCCCCAGAATTGCTCTCTGTGCATGGGCTCTGTACAGCCCCATGTCTGCAGCAGAGGTGGTGCTGCAGGGACAGGGGGACCTGGAGGTCCTGGGGGTGCAGGAGGGAATCACTCACCTGGGGGTACAGGAGGTGCAGGAGGGAATCACTCACCTGGGGCTGGTGGACTTGCTGGGGAACTCACCACATTGCCTGGCAGGACAAAAGGACACGCTTAGTGTCTACAATGCACACAGAGCCTTCCCAGAATGAGACTCAGCCCCATGGCCACATCCCTCCACTGACAGGCAGCACCAACCCCACGGAAGGCATAAAATGCCCGCGGCTGTTGTGCCAACTTGGGCCCCCATGGATTTGCTGTCTAAATTCCCTTGTGAGTGGTTAAGTATAGCTTGGTCAAGGTGTGCCTGCCCATTAAATATGGCAACAGCACTCTCATCTGTCTGTGATTCTGGGGGCTAGAGGATCACACAATCACAAAATGGACACTGATGGAAGGGACCTCAGAAAGTCATGGAGTCCAGCCTTCTGCTGAGCAGGATCAGCTAGGGCAGACTGCACAGGATGGCATCCAGGTGGGTATGGAATATCTCCAGAGGAGACTCCACAGCATCTCTGGTCAGCCTGTTCCAGTGCTCTGTCACCCTCCCAGTAAAGAAATGCCCCTCATATTCAGATGGAACTTTCTGTGCTCCAATTTGAGCTCGTTGCCTCTCGCGCTTTCCCTGGACAAAACCGAAGAGACACCAGCTCCATCCTCTCAACACCCTCTCTTAAGATATTTGTAGACATTGATGAGGTCTCCCCTCAGTCTCCTTTTTTTCCAGGCTAAACAAGCTCAGTTCTCTCAGCTCCAGTCCTCTGACCATCTTAGTAGCCCTACTCTAGACTCACTCCAGGAGTTCTATGTCCCTCTTGTACTGGGGACCCCAGAATTGCACCAAAATGCTTTGTGTTCCATGCAGGGAAGTGATTCCTTCCCAGGAGCTCTCACCCAAAGAACAACTTCCCTCTCCCTTGCCATCACCACCCCACACACACCTCTCTTCAGTCACACATCCCCACGCTCAACCTCATGTAGGGAGCTGAATATGTTCTGGGTGGTCACACCAGCAGCTGCACCTTGGGGCACAGAGGGTTTTGTTTAGAGGGAGTGAGAGCTGGGGCACCCACACACTTGTGCCCATGTCCCTGGGCTGGCTCCTTGCCATGTCCTCACTGCTGTGTCCTTACACAGCTCATGACACTCATCCCACTTGCCCTGCCAAAGGCTCATCAATGCACAGGGCAGACCTTGGAGCATCCCTGGCTCATCCAGCATCCATCCACATCCCCAGCCCTTGCTCTCTGTGCCTCGGCCCTGCACAGAGGTGGTGCTGCAGGGACACAGGGACCCCTTGAGAACAACTCTCTCTCTCTAGGGGCTGCCTCTGAGGAGAGGGAACACTCCCGTAAGGGAACCACCCCAGAGCCTGCTGCAGCACATAGCTCCAGCCTCAGCACAGCCATGTGGTGGCAAGTGTCTCCGTCCCTTCTCACCCCTCCAGCCCGGGGACGTGTCTCACCAGGGACATCCAGGATGTGGCCAGCACTGAGGGCAGAGCTCCTCCTCTGTTTCTTATTCAACGTCTGGTACACACATGTAAATACATGTATTCCTGAGATTCTTGACGTGATGTTCAGGACCACGGAGTAGCTCAGCTGCCCTTGATGGGCTTTCTGGCTGTACTGCTCCTTCCCATCCTTGCAGATGATGATTCGTATTACATGTGACACCACAGGGAGAATACACTGGAGCACAACTGTGGTACCTGGCTGAGCAGAAGTTGAGTTCATTTGGAGAGCAGGAGCTGGAAGATCCCCTGGAGGAGACACAGCAGTGAAGGGCTGCCATAGGGCAGAGCTCACAGTGGTTGGGCTTCCAAGTGCCCTGGGTCTGGGAGGGAAGGACTCACGAGTACCTGGGGAGCTGCAGATGTCCTGGGAGGTCATGCTGGCAGCTGTACCAAGGGGCAGAGAGGGATTTGCTGAGAGGAGCAGTGTCCAGGCTCATCCTGATTTCCCTGCTCCCATATCCCCCCTGACCAAATCCTCACTGTTAAGCAGGCATCATCAAACCTGCATATTCTCAAGCTGTATCTCTTAGATAACCTCTTGAACAATCCCAATACCAATCCCATTTTGTATGGATTTCTTGTTCCAGGTAAGTTCCATATCTCTGTAAAGAATTCAGCAATCCTAAAGCCTCAGAGCAACACCCCCAGACAATTTATGGTGCTGGAGATGTGTGCCCCTTGCTCACATCTACATTATACTTGGAGGAAGCCATCCCCATCCTGCTTTCCCCAAAATAACAATGCCCCACAGTGCTGAACACCTGCCCCAAACACACTGTCCCCCATCCTCCCCTCTGCCCACCACGGGCCTACCCTGCCCCCAGCAGCAGCCCTCCAGCCCTCAGCTCCCACACCCAGCAATGCCCCAACTCACAGAGCACCAGCAGCAGGATGGCAGAGCCAAAAGGAGACAGCCTTGCCCAAGTCGCCTGCCCCGGCATCTTTTGGGGCGCTGCTTTTGGGGAGCAGCATCTGCTTCGAGTTTCTGCTTTGCTCTGAACTGGGGACAGTGAGACAGCAGCTTGCGGTTCAGCTGGGAGCTCTGCTGTGGTCTTTCTGTGGCCGCCTGAGCCTGGCCCACAGCCAGAGGCTCTCATCAGTTGGTACCTTGCCTTAAGAACCTGCTATACCACTGCTTTTGTTGAGCCCCCACTGCTGTTTTCTGTCCTCTCACACACTGCAGTACACGCTAGTTTTACTTGTATGTCCCTGTAAATAGCTCCTGCACCTTGTCCCCACTTGGACTTACTCTTTTCTGAACACGTCACTCTGCTTTTCTTCAATGTCTGCACAAATGATGAGGACATCAGTGGAATCCTGCACCAAGGCCAAAGTGACGCGAGAGCTCTGGGGCAGCTGCTGTGGGCAGATTTCTCCTTCATCCTGTTGGTGAATCAGCTGATGAAGAAGTCTCAGGGAGTCTCAGCTGGGGCCATAGTGCTGCCAGCACAGCACTGTGGGAGCCATCTGCACCCACACTTTGACCCTCATGTGACCACACAACATCCAGGAAAGGCAGAGGCTTCGTCCTGAAGACACCTGAGCTCCCCCACGCTGCTCTCTCACAGTCCCCTTCCTCAAAGGAATAGGGGAGAAACTCTGGTGGAAGAAGACTTTTGCAGGCCCCGGGCCAGAGCTGCAGCCCGTGGAGAGGAGCCCACGCAGGAGCAGGAGTCTGGGGGGAGCTGCTGCCCGTGGGAGACCTGTAATGGAGCAGGTCTTCAAGAGCTGCTGCCTGTGGGAATCCCATGCAGGATCAGCTTGGAAGGACGGCATCCCGGGACAGGAACCCCCCACTGGAGCAGGGGCACAGAGTGAGTGTGGAGAAACAGCGTAGATGAAGTGTCATGGACTGACCACAGCCCCCTTTCCTCCTTTCTTTACACCTTCTGGATGGAGGAGGTGGAAGACTGGGGATTTGGGGGAACATATATATATATTTTTGTTTGCCAAATACATGTATGTTCGAATTACCAAATGCCTTCCTTGAATATGTCTGTACTATCAAATCCGGCCTTAAGGAATGCCATGTTGCAGAAGGCAGGGGCAGGGGCTGCAGCAAGGAAGGTGTCCCCTTGGTGAAGGAGGATCAGGCGGGGCAATGCTTCAGCCAACTGAGCAGAGAGAAGGCCGTGGGCCCTGCTACGAGCCACCCCCGAGTGAGTGCTGAAGGAGCTGGCAGATGTCATAGTGAGGCCACTCTCCATCATCCTTAATGGGTCAAGGCGAGTGGGAGAAGGGCCCAAAGATGGGAGGGAAGCAAACGTCACTGCTCTTCCTGAATGGCAAGAAGGAGGACCTGGGGAAGCAGAACTCAGTCAGATCACCTCCATCCCTTGGAAGGTGAGGGAGCAGTTCATCTGGGAAAGCATTTCCAGGCACCTAGAGGACAAACCAATCATCAGGAGTAGTCAGCAGGAATTCAACAAGGGGAGGGCATGCATGGCTAAGCCAACAACTTTCTATGATGAAATGACCAACCTGGTAGACAAGGGGAGAGCATGCATCTTGCCTGCCTGTACTTCAGGAAGGCCTCTGACAGTGTCTCCCCTAAGATTGTCACAGACAAACTGTTGATGTCTGAGCTGAAAGGGCAAATGTTGGGGTGGACTGAAAACTGATGGAAGGGCTCAGCCCAAAGGAGGATGATCAGTGCTGCAAAGTCTAGTTGAAGGACGCTACTTAGTGGTGTAAAACAAGGATCCAAATGCAGTCCAATTGCCACTCAATATCTGTATCACTCTCAGGATGCTGAGGTTACCCTCAGCGAGTCTGCAGCTGACACAACAGTGGGCATTCAATCACCAGGGAGGGCTGGAGGCTGTAAGGGAATGAGAGAGTAGCTCTGTCCACCTAACTCTGTATATTCCCTTTGAGGAAGAGTCTCCTGGAGGCTTATGCTGCGAAACATGCATGCACGGGCCTGAAGGAAGGTGTGGGACGTGTGTTGATTGGAGTTGGAGAGGTGAGGGAATTTCCTTGCAGGATGGAGCCTGAATCTCATCTCCCCTCCAGGTCTGCCTCCAAGCAGCTCTTGCTGAGTTTTCACCCCATGTTCCTCTTCCCTATTCCCTTCTTGCAGCCTTGTGCCCCCCAGCTGAGCAGCTCCTCTCCTGCCTGCACCCATCTTATCCCAGAGTCCCCCGCTGCACACCAAGGTCCAAGATGTCAGCACTGGGAGCTGCAGAGAAGGGACACCTTGGCTCCTTCCAGGTCTGTGCAGGAGCTGCTGTGGGAAGTCTAAAACCCTGATCGAGGCTGGGGATGGGCTGCGAGTGTGGGGGCCAGCCATGCTGAGACCCCATCCCCACCTGCCCCACAGCTGGATGTCCCCGTGCACAATGTCCCTGCTCAGGGCTGTCTCCTGGGCATGGCGTGATGACAACCAGAATCCCCGGCAAACGGATGGATGGGCGTGGGGTGGAGACAGACAGACATGGCCAACCCCTGGACATCTGCATGGCCTCAGACACCCTCAGATCTCAGGCACTTTTCCATAACCCTTCTGCCAGGGCAATGTCAGTAGGTTAGGGGAACTCTTGTGTGTCAGAGCAAAGGGAACAGCAGCTCCCTCACAGGAAACATGGCCCCACATAACAGTCGTAGGTCAACTCTCCAAGCTCTGCTCACTGGCTTCCCTCTCAAGGGAAGGGCCCTGCCACACATCCTGCTTCATCCGTTGCTTTTGTTGAGTGCCCACTGTTATTTCTGTCCTCTCACACACCGCAGCATGCTCTGTTTTTGTTTTTACCTGTATCTCAGGGGCAGCATCCTCCTTGCAAAGCCCTTCTGCTTCTTGTGCCCATTGTGCTCTGCCTTCTTCTGACCAGGTCACTCCGCTTTTCTTCGATTTCCATACAAATAGTTGTGCCAGGGGAATCCTGCACCAAGGCCAAAGTGACTTGAGAGCTCTGGGGCATTTCCCAAGGCTGTGGGCAGATTTCTCCTTCATCCTGTTGGTGAATCAGCTTATGAAGAACTCTCAGGGAGTCTCAGCTGGGGCCATAGTGCTGCCAGCACAGCACTGTGGGAGCCATCTGCACCCACACTTTGACCCTCATGAGACCACACAACAACCAGGAAAGGCAGAGGCTTCGTCCTGAAGGCACCTGAGCTCCCCCACACTGTTCTCTCAATTCCCTTCCTCGAAGGAAGGCACTGAGCCAAGGGAAGCAGAGTGGTGGCAACACATCCCTTGGGCATGCTGCCCCAGCTGCCTTGAACACAACAGCACCGGGAGTCTGACAAATGTGTGGGGGTCATGCTCTTAGCATGAGGGAGCAGGCTGGGGACAGCATGGAGCCCAGGAGGACATGAGAGCACCATGGGGACAGGGACGTCTCCAGGCTGCCTGGCCACACTGGCACCGTGGCTGCATCTCTCCAGGAGGAGGATGATGATGGGGGCAGACAGCAGCAGGAGCAGGCTGAGGGCAGAGCGCAGGATCCAGACCTCCAGGGGCATGGCTGACCCTGGGAGAGACGAGGAACACAGTGTGGCCAAGGCAAGCCTTGGAGGACGGCTGTGCTGGGAAGGGCTGATGAGTAAAGGCTCACCTCTGGAAGGGAGCTGGGCCTTGTGTGAGGGGCTGCTGCCTGTGGGAGACATGAACACTCTGTGAGTTTCTGGAGCTCTTTCCTGGGACAGTCCCAGATGCTGAGCAGACCCTGAGCTCATGTCTTGCTTCCTTGAGCACAGGGTGAGCATTAACAACTGAACTCATGTAAATTCCCAGACAGAGGTTAGTAAAAGTTTGAGGGAGAGCTTGGAGCAGTAGTGGCACAGGCCAGGGCCTACTGATATCCCCAAACCTTGCTTTTTTTACATGGCCACTGCAGAGCCCCATGTCTCAGCAGAGGTGCTACTGCAGCTACAGGGGAACCCTTGAGGCACTTCTCCATCCAGGGTCTCCTGTGGAGTAGGGGGAACACTCCCAAGGGGGAATCACACCTGAGCCATGCCCTGTATGATGAAGCACACAGCTCCAGCTTCTGCACTGTCCACATCCCACTGACTCCACAGCCCTGATGAAGCGTCGTGTCTCACCTGGCACAGACAGGGTCCAAGGAGCACTGAAAGGAGAGCACCCGAACTGACTGAGGACTGGCCATGAGGACATTGGGCATTCCCTTCATTCCCAGGGAAGTCTGTGCTCTATCAGAGCCTGGATCAGAGATATCACCAGGACACTCATCAGCCTGCTCTGCTTCACATACTACTATCTACCAACAATATGGCAGACAGCTGTGGAGGAAGCTGCGTCCTGTAGTCTGAGGGGAATGAAGAAAGCTTTCAAGGCCTTGAGACAGTTGGTGAAAGAGTCTGTAGTACAAGTCCCTTTCTCTTCCCTCCATCCATTCTGGAGTGGTGACATTGTATAGAATAGAAGGATCTGGTCCATAAATGCTTGGCTCCGTGACTGGTGCTACAGGCCCAGCTTTGGGTTATTTGGTAATGGCTGGTGTTATAAGACACCAGGCCTGAGAGTAATACTTGGGAAAGGTTTATCTCACAGGGTCCAGAGGGTTCTGCAACAGCAATTAGCAGGGCTCATTTGGAGAGCTTCTAGCTCTCAGATACATGTGTATCTGCAGGATAATGGGGTTGTAGCAGGGCTTGTAGCAGTGGGGCAGTACCCCCGCAGAGATGAAGACCAGGAGGCCTCCCACCCCTCATGGGGTGAAATCAGCATGCTCAGCTCCTTCCCTGAAGTGCCTGGACACCAATGCATTCAGCATGTGGAATAAGAAGGAGGAGTTGGAAAACTCTGTTTGGTCAGAAGACTGAGATCTGGTGGCAGTTACAGAGACATGTTGGGACAGCTCACATGGCTGGAATGTGGTCATGGATGGCTATGTCCTGCTCAGGAAGACAGGCCAGCAAGGTGAGGTGGCGGAACTGCTCTTTTCATGAGAGAGCAACTCCATCGTATTGAGTACTGTCCAGGGGCAGATGAGGAGCGAGTTGAGAGTCTGTGGGTGAGAATTAAGGGGCAGGCTGGCATGGGGGATGCTGTTGTGCATGTCTGTTACAGGCCACTAGACCAGGATGCGTAAACTGAAGACGCCTTCTACAGGTAGATGAGAGCAACCTCTTGATCACAGGCCCTGGTTATCACGGGAGATTTCAACTACCCTGACATTTGCTGGCAGGCCTACTCAGCCAGTCACCCAAAGTCCAGGAAGTTCCTCCAGTACTGGTTCCTCCAGTGTATTGATGATAACTTCCTGATGGAAATGGTGAACGTGCCAACTGGGAGAGGAGTGCTGCTAGATCTTGTCGTCACCAACAAGTAGGGGTTGGTTGATTCTGAATCACAGAATCACAAATTTAAACACCAAGTTAGGTGTGTGTGTCTATCTCCTCAAGGTTAGGAAGGCTCTGCTTGAGGGTCTGGATAGGCTGGACCGATGGGCTGAGTTCAACTGTATGAAGTTCAATAAGGCCAAGTGATGGGTCCTGCACCTGGGGAGAAATAAGCCCAAGAAGAGCTACAGACTGGGAGATGAGTGGTTGGAGAGCTGCCTGGCAGAGAAGGACCTGGGAGTGATGGTTGATAGGCGGCTGAATATGAGCCAGCAGTGTGCTCAGGTGGCCAAGAAGGCCAACGGCATCCTGGCTTGCATAAGAAACAGTGTGGCCAGCAGGGCTAGGGAAGTGATCGTCCCCCTGTACTCAGCTCTGATGAGGCCGCACCTCGAGTACTGTGTTCAGTTTTGGGTCCCTCGCTACAAGAAGGACATGGAGGTGTTCTAGTGAGTTCAGAGAAGGGTGACGAAGCTGGTGAGGGGCCTGGAGAACAAGTCCTACGAGGAGCGGCTGAAGGAGCTGGGCTTGTTCAGCCTGGAGAAAAGGAGGGGCGATCTTATCGCTCTCTACAGGTACCTTAAAGGAGGCTGTAGCGAGGTGGGGGTTGGTCTATTCTCCCACGTGCCTGGTGATAGGACAAGGGAGAATGGACTTAAGTTGCGCCAGGGGAGTTTTAGGTTGGATCTTAGAAAGAACTTCTTTACTGAAAGGGTTGTTAGGCATTGGAACAGGCTGCCCAGGGAAGTGGTGGAGTCACCATCCCTGGAAGTTTTTAAAAGACGTTTAGATGTAGAGCTTAGGGATATGGTTTAGTGGGGACTGTTAGTGTTAGGTCAGAGGTTGGACTCGATGATCTTGAGGTCTCTTCCAACCTAGAAATTCTGTGATTCTGTGATTCTGTGAACTGGGAAGAGATAAAGTGGACATCCAAAAGGCTGTGGTGGGAGCCCTTGGACCCATGCGTACAGGCCCAGCTGTGCCTCTGATGCTTCACTGCAGGCGGGGAACAAGGCCTGGCCGGGAGCCTCTGGTAGGAAAGACCAGGAAAGACCAGGAGAAAGCCGAGGTCATCCTCTGGACTTCTGTAGTGGGGCTGCTGAGGATTAGAAGCCCATGATCCTCCAAATGAAAACAGAAGAGTGATGGGCAGTCATGCCCAAGAGAGTTGAAGACCAGTGGGTGCAGATGGCTCCCACAGTGCTGTGCTGGCAGCACTATGGCCCCAACTGAGATTCCTTGAGAGTTCTTCATAAGATGATTCACCAACATTCATCAATGGGATGAAGGAGAGATCTTCCCACAGCCTTGGCAACTGCCCCAGAGCTCTCAAGTCACTTTGACCTTGGTGCAGGATGCCCCTGGCACAACTATTTGTATGGAGATTGAAGAAAAGCGGAGTGACCTGGTCAGAAGAAGGCAAAGAACATGGGGACAAAAGGCAGGAGGGCTTTGCAAGGAAGATGCTGCCCCTGAGATACAGGAAAAAACAGAAAAACAGAGCATGCTGCGGTGTGCAAGAGGACAAAAATAACAGCGGGTCCTCAACAAAAGCAGCGGATGTAGCAGGGGCTGAGGCATGGCCGTCACTGATGAGAGACGCTCAGTGTGGGCCAGGCTCAGGCGGCCTCAGAAAGCCCACAGCACAGCTCCCAGCTGCACTGCAAGCCTCTGTCCCACCGCCCCCAGCTCACAGCAAAGCAGACACCTGAAGCAGACGCTGCTCCGCAAAAGCAGCACGCCAAAAGATGCTGGGGCAGGCACCATGGGTCAGGCTGTCTCCTTCTGGCCCTGCCGTCCTCCTGCTGGCACTCTGTGAGTTGGGACATTGCTGGGTGTGGGGGCTGAGGGCTGGAGGGCTGCTGGTGGGGGCAGGACAGGCCAGTGGTGGGCCCAGGGGAGGATGGCGGACAGCATCTGCAGTACAGTCGTGCTTAACTGCAAGGCAGAGTTGTTTTGGGGAAGGCAGGAGGTCACTGCCCCTCTGTGCGGGGCAGGCATGCAGAACTGCAGGACACAGTTGCATATGGGGAAGGATGGGTTGGGATTGCTTCCTCCAGTTATGATGCAGATCTGAGGAATGGGCACACTTCTCCAGTACTAAAAGTTTGTCTGGAGCTTTTGTGTGAGACGTTCAGGATGCTGGATTCCTTAGAGATCCTGGGCACTCATACTGGAATATAAAGCACATCCAGACCAGGCTTGGGATGGTGCCAAGTGTGCAGATGAAGCAAATCACAATTGGAAATGTGCGGGTGGGAAGTCCCCTGTTCAGGCAGGACTGAGCAATTGGGATGTGGGCAGGGAGGTGGGGGTGAGCCAGGTCTCTGCCCCTCTAAGCAAAGCCCTCTCTGCCCCATGCTGCAGGTGCTGGAGTGACCACCCAGGACATCTGCAGCTCTCCAGGATTGCAGGAGCATGGAGGTGGGTCCCAAAAATGAACGTGTCCTGGGGAAGGAGATGGGAAGAGAGAAGGGGATTATTCCCTCACAATTCCCCCTGGAAACCCCAGGAGAGCAGACTCCTCCAGCCTTGGCATGCAGTTGGTTTTGCCACCCGGCAGTCACTAACTCTTGCCTGGGGAATCCCTCTGCCTTCTCTCCAGGTAACGACCAGACTCCAGTCCTGTACCTCAACACTTCCAGTGCCAAGGAGGGGGAAATAATTTTCTTTCAGTGTGCCATTGATTGGCAGTTTCCTGCCACACGAGTTGTCTTCTGCAAGAATGGGCTGGAGGAGTTCAGCCTGCAAGCCCAGCAGGGCAAGGTCACCTACGCTCTGGTCCTGAACATCACCTCGAGAAGTGCTGGGACGTACACGTGTGGGTACCAGCAGAGGAACGAGAGCAACTGGGTGAGGAACTCTGCTCTCAGTGCTCCCCAGACCCTGTCTGTACCAGGTGAGACACGGCCCCAGTGTGGTGGTGGCAGAAGAGACACGGGCACTTGCCACCACATGGCTGTGCTGAGGCTGGAGCTGTGTGCTGCAGCAGGCTCTGGGGTGATTCCCCCTCAGGAGTGTTCCCTCTCCTCCAACGGAGCCCCTCGAGAGAGAGCTGCTCTCAAGGGCTGCCCCTGTCCCTGCATCAGCACCTACACAATAGATAGATTTTGTGAGGCAGACGAGGGCATGTGCCCTGAAATGTTTAGGATTCTCAGCAGTAGTGTGTTTTCGGTACTTTTATGCCTCCCCTGCAGATGGTGCTGGCTGTCGGTGGGGGCGATGTGCCCTTGGTACTGCGTGTCCCCTGCCCCGCACAGACATGCTCAGGACACGAGATCAATATGTGCCTAGTCTGGGCAGTACGGGGGAAGCTGCAGACACTCATCCTGTTCCTTTCTCCTGCCAGGCAGTGCGTCCAGCTCCCCAGCAAGGCCATTGCCCCCAGGTGAGTGATTCCCTCCTGCACTCACAGGGAACACAGCAAGGTGCTGCCAGGCTTCCAGGCTGCCGCCCCAGTGCACTTCTGCCATGCCATTCCTAATCCCTCACAAGACACTGGGTCCATGGGGGCCCGGGTTCGCAGAATTGTCCTGGGCACATGCACAGCTCCCTTGGGGATGGTGCTGTCAGTGGGAAAATGTGCCCGTGGGGCTGAGGCTCACTGCAGACTCTCAGCCTGTCCCTCTGTCTTGCCAGGCAGTGTGTCCAACTCCCCAGCAGGGCCATCACACCCAGGTGAGTGATTCCTCCTGTACCCCCAGGACCACCAGCATGGGTCTCAGTCACTCCAGGGTGTTGTCCTCAGGGCACGGGCCCATGCAGGAGCTTCACCAGGCAGGAGGTGTGCTGCTGCACGGGCACGTCCTGCTCCCTGCCTCCCCCCATCACACCCCGCTGCCCTCACACCCTCTGTTCCCCAGCTCCAAATTCCCGGATCCCACACACCCTCCCCACAGGCACAGTGCTGGCAGTGGCGGCTGTTGGCCTCGTCCTCCTGGCTGCAGGCAGCTGGTTTGCAATCAGGAAAGGTGAGGGAGTGGGGGAAGACAGAGGGAAAGGCTGAGGCCGTGGGGGTCCTGCTGCGGGGCTGGTGCAGTGGGAGAGGCAGTGGGGGGAACCTGGGGGTGCACAGCTGGGGCAGACGGTGCCTGGGTGTGATGGCTGTGGGCAGCCCAGCTGGGGAGGCTGCTGAGGGAGCTGGGGAGCTTCAGCCTTCGTCCCCCAGCCCCGAGATGGGAGCCAGGGCTGGGCAGCACCTTGGCCTGCACACCTCAGCCCCTGTTCTTCTTGCAGGTGCCTGCAGAGGGAGATGCCCAAGGTGAGCACCAAGGGCTGCTGGCTTTGGGGTATGGTGGAGGGAGTTGGGTGCATGGTGGTGTCCTGGGGTGCTCCTTGTTCAGTGAAATTCCCTGTGCAGAAGGCAGGAAGGATGGGGCTTACTGTGGGTTGCACTCCAGTTCAATGCCAGATGTGGAAAGCAACACCAAAGGGCATAAGCCTCATGACCCCTCTTCAGCACATGCACACTCCAGAACCATTCCATTCCTCTCCAGGCAGCAGCACGTTGACAGCCCACAAGCAGAAGACACCAACAACGGCAATATTCTGTGTGAGTACTACCTCCTCCCTTGGGGGAAGCCACATGCTCCTCTCCCCATGAGAATCCTGTGCGAGCCCCCATGCAATCCCACCACTTCATTTCCCACTGGGACATACAAAATCCCTGCCCGTTCATCAAGGCCAGGTTTCTCTCCAGCACCTCACGTCTTCCTTCTTCCTTTCCATGCAGAGCGCGGCTGCTGCCTGCACAAGGGACCTGGCAGCATCCCAGTGCTCCCAAGGATAAAGTCCATTTGCTTGGGGGGCTCCTTCCACACCTGCTCCAGCCTCACGCTGCCATTCCCCTCCTCCAGCCAACACTTTTCTCTCTTCTTATATTTTCCATCACAAGGATTTCTTTTTTACAAGAGCAGCCCAAAGCACAGCGCAGCAATGAAGGATGTGGCTCTGTTTCCTTGCACTGGAGAAAATATCTTATAGCTTGCTCTGAAACCACAGACAGCAGCCAAGGGAGGATGTTGTGGTTGGGCGACAGGATATAGATATATCCCCACCCTACGTGCACTGTGCTCGAGTTGCAGCATGACCTTGTTTTCCCACGCCTGCACAGAGCAGCTCGCAAGTTGTGCTGGCTGTGCAAAGAGAGGAGATGCCACAGAATGGTGGAAAGACACCAAAACCTCAGCATCTCTGCTCCATCGCTGCTTAATGCTCATCCTAGAGCAGGGTGATGGGAGGGGAAATGGGACCGGGCATTGTGTGCTAAACCCAGGTAGCTGATGCCCAAAGCTCATGGGGGTTCATCCCCCACCAACAGGCAGCAAGGGCTCATGGTGTGTATTTTTTGCTCCCACAGACTCCACCATCGCCCACATTCGACGGGACAGGGTGAGTCGTGGCACAGCTGTGCACAGCTCCTTTCTGCACTCCTGCAGCCTCGTGCCCGCTCATTGTGCAGGGCTCACAGTCAGCAGCTGAAGTAACAGGGTTTCTTTTCCCCCTAAAGCCTCCTCCCGTGCAGCAGATGAGCGACACCACAACGTATGCCACGGTGACCCGCACCCAGACCCGATAGTGCTGTCACAGGTCAAGGACACAGGAGCCTTGCCCATGGCTGCCTTTGCTCTCTTGCAGAGGGCTCGTGCAGGCTTAAGGAGGGGCTGGGGTTTGCACTTTGGTCTTCTTTGGGGTTTGCTGTCACAGGGAAGGACTGTGTGTGTCTAGCCAAGAGGATGTAAGACTCATTTCTCTATTTGCAATACATTAAGACCTAAAATATATCACATTTACCAAATCATAGTGTGAGTGTATTGATGTTTCTTTACCGAGTTAAAACATCTCTTTGTGCTCAGTGGAGGATGTATATACCTAAATTGCTCAATAAAGACACTGGATGCTCTTCCATGCACCCACACAGATGCACATTTGGACCTACAGGGACAAGTGTGGCTGCAGGGATGTGCTCGCATGTGTGTTCTAATAGGCGTGTGCACTGCAGATGTGGTTTTGATTACATGATGAACACACATCTCTGACTTTGTTCTGTGGTTTAACACAACAGCTAGCTAAGAAACACAACTGTTCATTGGCCCCCTCCCTTCACCCGTCTGCCCCAAGCCAGTGAGATGGGGGAGAGAAATGCACATACACACACACAAAAGAAGAAATATATATATTTTAAAAAAACATGTTTTGAGATAAAGACAGTTTAATAGGACAGAAAAGGAAGGGAAAATAACTATAATCAGCATAATAAAAGAATATATAAATGAAACAATGCACAAAGCTCCTTGTGCAACCCCAGCCTGCCCGCTGGCAGGGCAGTGTGAGAAGCTGAAAAGTCCTTGGCTCAATGTAAGCACTGCTCTGCAACAGCTACAACATCAGTGTGTTCTCAGCATTATTCTCACCTTAAATCCAAAACACAGAAACATCCCAGATGCTAGGAAGAAAATTAACTCTGTCCCAGCCAAACACAGGACAGGTGCACATCAGGGCCTGATGATGGAGGCACATTTTAAATGCAAACACATGGTCTAATTGGTTCTTGTGTTCCAATATTTGTATATCTTAACACATTCCTTAAAGTCTCCTTTATTTTTAATATTGCTGTTTTAAAATCTACATCTCTCCAGAAGTTTTTAGGAACATTCTGCAGAAGAGGTTTCACTTCCTCTTCCATTATCTGCTCTGTACTTTCATTCTGCAATTCTTGAACATGTTTCCACATTTTTTCTTCTAAAATGTTCTTCAGCTCCTCTTTCCTACATTCTTCTTCATTTTTACAGCAGCACCAGAAGGGATATGTGTGGAACAGGCTATAAACAATGACAATAAATGTAAGAATGAGGAGTCCTGAAACCTGGAAGAGAAAATATTAAAGGTGATGTTGCTGCTGGACTTCATGTTCCTAAAAATGTTTTGCAGCTGACTAAGAGGAGTACTTTACCCTCTTAAAAACCTTGCTCAGCCACTCAGTTCTTCTTAGAAAATACATTCCTCTCTCCTGCCACGGATTGATGGCAACTGATATTAAGAAAAACAAGCAACAAGATACCTGCTGACTGATGACCATAAATACCAGTCTCTCTCTCTCAAATAACACATTGATTATATTTTGTATTTTCATAGGATTTCATTTAATAACCAAATGCAAAACAAATGCATATATTTGCAGAATAAACATGGAGCAAGATGTTTGAAGTTCAAGCTTTTGCCTCAGGAAGAACATTCTAATTATGAACTCATACAGATACACAGAAATTAAAAGCGGAAGTGGTAAAAACAGTTAAAAAAAAATTAAATGCAGTAAACTTATCAGTTAACAATCGTAATTTCAGCTTAACAATTTGTTTGCCAAATAATGTGGTTTCCATAATGATACATATCTCAGATTCTTTAAATACACAAAAATAGGTGCAAACAAAATACCTAAAATTGCAGATTCCTAGGGCTCTTACCTGAGAAATTGAATAGGCTTCAGTGGTTGATTCTGCTGCTCTGGTTTGGTTTGCATTTTGATTGCTGTCCACTTCACTTCTTGAAACTATGCATTCAATGTATCTGCCATCCCACAGCAGGATCACAATCCAGATCAGAGGAGGAAGAAATACCTTGCAAAGCGTCTCACCCTTCTGTCGGTACGAACATTTCCCAAAGCTGCGAAACCAGAGAATGCAGGTGGGCTGGGACGTCAAGCTCAGGCCAACTGTAATTAAAGCTGGACACAAAAAATAGGTAAGAACGTATAAATTCTTTAATGCTGTCCATTGAGGGCATTTAAATTCAGTCTCCATTATTTCTTCAACTATGAGCAGAATTATGGCACTAAGCGGTAGAGACATCACATTAGAATTATTTTTCCAACATTTCATAAATTCCTTTCTGGCTGGCATTTTGTTCGGCAGCCAATAATTCCCCAACTTGGGAGGACTAAGGAAGTCTTCTATGCTTCCATCTCACCCAGTTTTTCTTCTTACACACTTCTTGTAGCCGTCTCTACAAATGATTAGCAGCAGACCAAAAGTGAAAATGAAACCACACTGCATATCCACCAATGATCTGACTTTGTAGGTTTTTAAACTTGTGCTTTTTGCTTGCCAGTTTGTTAACAGCTGATTTATCTAAACCAAAGCCAGAGGAACAAAAGCACTGAGGAAAGAGGCAAAAGGACTTGGGGAGTGGCAGTGTAAGCTGGTTGCAGATGACTGGGACAGTGCTGATCACAAAGAACCTGGAAAAATGCTTGGGGCTGCATGCAACCTCTGCACAGCTCTGTGTGGTCTTTGAGTTTCCTTCTCTCTGGCGCAATCTCATAGCGATGATGGGATTTCTACACGGATCCCAAATTCCTCAAAACTGCGTGGAAATTATTTTACACAGGGACAGATGATACTTCAACAAATACTTATAGAGTATTATGTATATAATGCATGTATAATACAGTATGAAATATTACGGAGAGCCCCTGCAGGAGCAGGGGTTCTGGGGGGAGCTGCTGCCTGTGGGGGACTCATGATGGAGCAGATCTTGAAGATGGGGGGGGGGAAGGTGTTTTCAGTTTGGTTTTAGTTTCTCACTGCTCTAGTCTGTTATCAATAGGCAATAAATTACATTGACCTCCCTTGTGCTGAGTCCATTTTGCCCTGGACTTGGACTGTTGAATATCTGCCCTTATCTGCCCCTGCCCTTATCTTAACCTATGAGGATTTTTTTCCTCGTATTTTCTCCCCCTGGCCTTCTGAAGAGGGAAAGTGAGAGAACGGCGTGGCGGTGCTCAACCACCTGGGAAGCTGCTTTTGAAGGCATTGGCATCCATCAGTGCTCGTCAGTCTTTAAGCACTGACTCCTGAAAGCACAGTATCAGGCCATTGATCACTATCCCTTAATCCTGGTTTGTTTGTTTTTTTCTCCTTTTACATGTAATTTTGCCTGTTTTCACCTAGCTCCACCTTTTCCACCTGTGCCTTTGGTATCCACAAATCTCTGATGCCAGGACAGCAACAGCTTCCCCGTGCTCTGATCTTCTCCCTGGATCTCTGTCTCCAACCCTGTGGTCCCACGGAGCATCTTTCTCTGAAATAGGTTTTATTGCCTCTGTCTTTAACTTTTTGTTCAGTATTATTCACAGAAAACATTGCAGATGACAAACCTTTTTTTTTTTCCTTTTTTTTTTTTTTTTTTCTCAGAAAATCGCCAGGGGAGTTTTTCAGATGGCAGCTGTGAGAAAAATGAGATTTGCACTTGGGGATTTCCTGTGTAATGAAGGAGGCTGCTGCATGCAGGGGTGTTTCAGGGGAAAAAAAAAAAAAAAAAAAAAAAAAAAAAAAAAAAAAAAAAAAAAAAGGAGAAAAAAGTCCCTGCTGTGGGACTTCAACGAGGTCCAGACTCACAGAGCATCCACAGCAGGATGCTGGGGAGGTCAGGATGGGACTTCTGACCACCCAAAGTGTCCCACAGCATCTTGTCCTGAGGACGGACAAGCTATGTTATCTTTTGGTGGTTGGATTTCAAAAAAATAAAAATAACTCTTTTTGTGGCAGGAAACCAGACGTCATCTCATAATGCAGCATTTCCACTGACAGGGCTGTGCTGCCCCCAGCTGAGCTATCCCAGACTGGTCTGGGTGCATTTTCCCCAGATACTTAGGTAAGGAAGATTGTCTTACAAAAGGCTCCAACCTCATCTTCTTCCCCTTTCACTTAAAAAAAAATAAATAAATAAAATAAAATAAAAAATCCAAACACTCTGGAAATTTTTCAAGTCCCTTGTTTTGCTCTGGGATGAGAGATGCAGAGCCTGCCAGGAGCTCTGGGATGGTCCTGGGACCTCACCCCTTCATCCCCCTAACCCCCTCATTTCAATGGGAAATTTCCCAAAAAAAAAAAATCTTTTGCTTCCTGTCTCTTGACTTTCTATTATCCTTTTTCAGCCATCTGTGCAGTCTTTTCTTTTTTTTTTTTTTTTTTTTTTTTTTTTTTTTATACTCAGGAAATGCTTAGGATTATTATCAAATTTAAGTGCCCACATTTCCTCCCCAACATCCTCCCCAAACCATTCCTGTGACATATTTTACTCTTGGACCACCAGCCTGGCAGAGTTATGCAGAGCAGGAAACTCAAACCTATATTTAAAAAGGAAAACAAAAGCAAGCAAAATACCAAAGAAACGTTCAGACAGGAGAAAAAGAGGAGAGACAGTGAAAAACACCAAATGCCCAACAGCAGGAGGCTCCATGTCAAGGTTTACGGTTACAGCTCTGGATCTGGTTACAGTTAGGGTTAGGGTTAGGGTTAGGGTTAGGGTTAGGGTTAGGGTTAGGGTTAGGGTTAGGGTTAGGGTTAGGGTTAGGGTTAGGGTTAGGGTTAGGGTTAGGGTTAGGGTTAGGGTTAGGGTTAGGGTTAGGGTTAGGGTTAGGGTTAGGGTTAGGGTTAGGGTTAGGGTTAGGGTTAGGGTTAGGGTTAGGGTTAGGGTTAGGGTTAGGGTTAGGGTTAGGGTTAGGGTTTGGGTTAGGGCCTTACTATCCAGGCAGGAAGAGATGGGTTAGGGTTAGGGTTAGGGTTAGGGTTAGGGTTAGGGTTAGGGTTAGGGTTAGGGTTAGGGTTAGGTTTACAGCCTTCCTATTCAGGCCGGAATGGACAGTTTAGGTTTATGGTTACGATTAGGTTTATCTTTAGGTTCAGGCTTAGTGTGAAATGTGTTTATCTTATTCGTGTCAATTTTGTACACTGCTAGGGCAACATGGTATGATGAATGTGACCTTCTGCCTTACATATCCTTGTGTAACCACAAGTCTAAGTTAAACAGATTGGTTAATGTATATAATTCTTGTGTCTTGCAAAGGAATGTTTCAGCATTTCTTGTCAATTTAGAGCTTCATGGGAAGTGAAGGAATGGAAAATGGAGACTTGTTTGTAATCAAGAAAGGGAATGGAGACTGTTAAGTCATGGAACTTTAATGTTTGTTACCTTTTTTGTACATGTGTATAGGCGTATTTGAGTTTAGTAAGTCATGGAACTTAAAGGATTTTTTGTTATGATATTGTATAGACTCACTTTAGAACAGAATAAACCTAGTGGTTAGAAATTAATGAGGACAAAATAAATGACATCCCGTTATCTGTTGACTTTCTGTTATGTTGAAGCATCTTGTTAATTGAAACATCCCGTTATCTGTCAACCCTCAGTCAGGCTGAGATTTGAGATAACTTGAGCTAACCATCTGTTATGTCTTGTTAACTGAGACATCCTGTTATCTGCCGACCCTCAATTAGGCCAAAAGCCATCTCAGCATTTCTACAGCTTGGAAAACAACTGATTAAGCAAAAGGTAAAAAGTGCATCACGAGGAAGACCTACGGCCTTCCTCCCAAAGACCACTGCCCACATCCCGAAGACCCCGGCCCACAGTTCTTGGAAGGCTTTGCGCAAGTGCAAGGACTGATAAGCTAATTAGCATACGAAGTGAGAGTAGGCGGGTTTACTTGATGAATATGTATAGGCGTTAATAGAATATTCATCATTTTGCTGTATAAATATGAGATAGCTTGTTACTTCGGACATGCACGATAGGTGCAAAGATCCCCCGTGCATCCAGCGCTGCAATAAGGAATATACCACTTAAGGAAATTTCGGCTTCGATCTTTAAATTAGTTACCTTTTCTGATTGTACATATGTATACGTGTACTCGGGTTTTGTATGTAAAGCAATGTTCTGTATATCTAGAATGTTTGATGTTCATGTGTACGTGTTGGTGGAGCGTAGACTCCCCGCACACCCAGCGCTGTTTACTTGCCTTTTATACGTTTTGTAAATATTCCTTTTATAAATATTACAAAATTCAGATTGAGTTGAGACTTCATTTATAACATAGTAGAATACCTGTGGATCCAGAAGAGAGCAAGTATGCTGCAGCTGAAACATGGAATTAGAAATTAGAGAGCGATTGATTAAGAATGAATATGTGCTACATTTTTGCAATGTGCTGTGCCTGTGCCGTGCTTAGACCTCCAGATAACAGGAGCCCCTTGGACCCTGAGAACCAGATCGAAACAACCTCATGGCTCAGACTTTAACCAAGGGGTCTGAGATAAGGAGGACTGTTCACAAAGGGACAGGTTATGCTTATGTATAGGTGTATTGGGAAACTTCATGTATCTGTAACTCTTTACTGGAAATACCCAAAGCAAGTTGCCACGTTAGGCGTACACAACTTTGGGGGGGCTACCCGCCACGTGCTGCCCAGCTCTGAATAAACATACCTACTTTACAATCTTTCGGATTGTGGAGTCAGCTTTCTGTGAGTCATTTTGGTGAGCCAGTGTCCTGGTTTCAGTTAGGACAGAGTTAATTTTCTTCCTAGTAGCTGGTAGACTGATATGATCTGGTTAAGGATGAGAAGAGTGCTGATAACATGCTGATGGTTTAATTGTTGCAGAGCAGTGCTTACACCAAGCCAAGGACATCTCAGCTTCTTGCTCTGTCCTGCCAGCGGGCAGGCTGGGGGTGCAGCAAGAGCTGGGAGGAGGGCCAGACTGCTCAGGGTTAGGCTGGGCATAGGTCAGCGGGTGGTGAGCAATTGCATTGTGCACATTAGTAGTAGTAGGACTATTATCACCATTATTGTCATTATTATTGTTGTTGTTATTATTTTATTGTCTTTATCTCAACTGACAGGCTTCACTTTCCTGTTTCTGTCTCCCATCCCAGAAAAGGAGGGGGGAAGGTAGGCGAGCGGCCGTGTCGTGTTTAGCTGCCATCTGGGTTAAGCCACAACAGAAAGAAAAGCTGTAAATGAACTCGTAAAAGAAATGAAGAAAATTGCACGTGTCCCAGTTCAACCTTGGAATGGAAGCGATCTAAGAGGATTATGGGAGGGGGCTTTATGGGTGGTGATTGGTTTGCTAAAATAAGGATGGTTGTACTGGAGATATGCGGAGGATTGTTAATAATTCCATGTTTAATACCTTGTATTACCAGACTAATACACTCTGGGGTCTCGTCCAGGAGAACTTGCGATTATACATATACAAGGAATACAAATATCTGTGGTACCTGTTGACCCAGAACCAGAGAAAGTGAAAACCCATTCCCTGATGATAATAAAAACAAACAAAGATCCAAAATTGATATCAATTCGGCAAGTATTGACTTGATTGGAAAGGAAAACACAAATCAATACCATGAAAAGGAGATGGGGGATTGTGAAATGTGTTCATCTGATTCGTGTCAATGTGGAACAATCCTAGGGCCGCATGGTATGATGAATGTGACCTTCTGTCTTACATACCCTTGTGTAACCACAAGTCTAAGAAAAACAGAGTGGTTAATGTATAGAGTTCTTCTATCTTGCAAAGGAATGTTCCAGCAATTCGTGTCAATAGAGAGCTTGAAGGGAAATGTATTTGTATGCATTTGTATATCTCGGGGGAGGTGGGGGGTGTTCAGAATAACTGCTACCTATTATGACTATTGCATGGGACTCTATGCAAGTCTCTGATATCTGGCCAGGAGATTAAGGGGAAGGGGAAAGCTGAAGAACGACTAAAAGACAAAGCTTGCAGGGGACGCTGCACAAGTCTCTTACATACAGCCAAGTTGGACAAAGGAGAAGGACAAGAGGGAGGAAGACTATGAGCCTTCAGCACGAGAGACCCCCAGAGGGACCACCAGAGACTGATACGCATGCTCCAGTAGGAGGGTTTGGATTCCGGAAACTAATTATAATAACCCTGGTTTTTTTAGAAGTGGTAATGAATATGTATTAGCCTAGGAGCATAAAAATCAGCCGCTTGATGTAACTGGTGTGCATCTTGGTGGAGCAGAGACTCCCGGCGCACCCAGCGCTGTTTGCTTACCTCTATTCCTTTAATAAATTGTAAACTTTGATTATAGTCCTATTTTGAAGGCTGAGCCATTTATTACAAATGGGGGCCCGTCCGGGATGGCTTTGGTTCCTAAATTCTGATTTGATCTAGGAGAGGCGCCCCACCATTTGGTGGCTGCTGTTCGAGTCAGGTCAGGACTAATGCCATCTTGAACCTGAATAATGGTAAGCAAAGATTTTGATTTTTTTATGAGCTCCCTTGCCGGCTGCAGCATTGTTGTTTTTTTTTTTCTCGTAATTCTGCGCGCAAAGATCCTAACGAAGATGACGGAGTCGTAGGAGTTTAAGGAGTATACCGTTCAGTTGGGTGGGATTCAGTTGCCTGTGTGTGTAAGAGTGTGGCTGAGACAGAACTCAGTTCCAAAGCGAGTGCGGAGGTCTTCTAACCACGGTTCCAGTCTCCCGCAAGGGACTTGGCTGGTGAAGGACCGAAGTGGTTCCTACGGGATTCGTGGGTGGGTGATAGGTCCTAAACCCCCTGCAAGACACTCTTACTAAGATAACCTAGGGCTGTGGGAATTGCCATAGTAAAATTCCTAGATGGGTCAGACAAAATTGAAGACCAAGGACCAGAAGAAAGGGAGCAAATTACCAGAAAGTCCATTAGGAATAATTATTAGAAATTGGAACAATAGGGGGCCCAGAAAATTAAAGAGTGAAATAAAAATGGTCCAAAAGAACCCTTAAGACCCATTGTATTTTGGTTGATATTTGGGTCCACGAAGGACTGGGTCTGTCAGACTTTGAACATTAATGTTAATAGTTGTTATATATGGAGTGCTAATTCGTGTTGAGACGATGGTTGATATTAATAAAGAAGGGGGAGATGTGGGAGTGTGGCCATGGGGGTTGGAAAGCCCTGTGGTCAATGATAACATTAGACTCTTAATGATGAGGCCATCAGGAATGGAAAAGAGATTAGAGGGAACAAAGAAGGGTGATTCAGGAGACTCCATGCAGTCTGGGGTTGCTTGTTCTCCAGCCTCCAGCCGTTAAGGCATGGATGTTTCTGGGTGTTTGCTGGTGTTGTTACACTCAAAGTTGTTTGACCAATGAAAAGTTGTTTTTAAGAGAGCTGCTGTCGGGAGAAGGGCATAAGAGGGGAAACTGCCCTCAAGATAAAAAAAGAAAAAAGCAACACGATGCAGTTACAACAATAAAGAAGCAAGAAAGAGGAATGAAAAGGAACAGGCTAGCAGAACAGAGACCAGGAGGGGAACAGGCACTTTGATTGCCTCATGAAGATAGGTTCGGCCAAACTCAGCAAACTGCTCAGAGAAGCTCGTACAGAAAGTCGCTGGAAATGGGCGCACCAGAGCTGGAGGGAAGCTCAAGCTGAGAGAAGCAGAGTTGTGCACACAGCTACCCCTCGCTGGTAAGCAGTTGCGCATTATGGGGAGTCATACGTCCTTAGGAACAAAGACTGTCCTGGAAACCCTACAGCTTATTCCCCTTAATCAGACAGTTTATGATTCTGAAACACGGGACCAAACTGAGGTCAAGGTGTGGGACTCTGCACCTAAAAACGACAAGGTTGCAGTGGGATTGCTCGGCACCTGGCGAGCAATCTCTGAGGCCTTAAAGAGCCACGTGGGGCCACAATCTATGCCATCAGCCCCTCTGCTGCAGCCATTGAAGGCTTTTGCCGTTACACCCCCTGCTGACCTGGACGTGCCTTTTGACCCAGGCCCTATTGGCCTTGAAAAGGAGATGGATATGCTTTACTTCGATCCGGGAAGAACATAAGGCCTGAAGACCGAGTTGCCTGACAACTTCAAGCAAGACATATTGTTCAAAAGGAATGGAAAATGGAGACTTGTTTGTAATCAAGAAAGGGAATGGAAAATGGAGACTGTTAAGTCATGGAAGTTTAATATTTGTTACATTTTTTTGTACATGTGTATAGGCGTATTCGAGTTTAGTAAGTCATGGAACTTAAAGGATTGTTTGTTACCTTTTCTGATTGTACATATGTATAGGTGTACTCAGGGTTTGTATGTAAAGCAATGTTCTGCATATCTAGAATGTTTGATGTTCATGTGTACGTGTTGGTGGAGCGTAGACTCCCCGCACACCCAGCGCTGTTTACTTGCCTTTTATACCTTTTATAAATATTCCTTTTATAAATATTACAAAATTCAGATTGAGTTGAGACTTCATTTATAACATAGTAGAATACCTGTGGATCCAGAAGAGAGCAAGTATGCTGCAGCTGAAACATGGAATTAGAAATTAGAGAGCGATTGATTAAGAATGAATATGTGCTACATTTTTGCAATGTGCTGTGCCTGTGCCGTGCTTAGACCTCCAGATAACAGGAGCCCCTTGGACCCTGAGAACCAGATCGAAACAACCTCATGGCTCAGACTTTAACCAAGGGGTCTGAGATAAGGAGGACTGTTCACAAAGGGACAGGTTATGCATATGTATAGGTGTATTGGGAAACTTCATGCATCTGTAACTCTTTACTGGAAATACCCAAAGCAAGTTGCCACGTTAGGCGTACACAACTTTGGGGGGGCTACCCGCCACGTGCTGCCCAGCTCTGAATAAACATACCTACTTTACAATCTTTCGGATTGTGGAGTCAGCTTTCTGTGAGTCATTTTGTTGAGCCAGTGTCCTGGTTTCAGTTAGGACAGAGTTAATTTTCTTCCTAGTAGCTGGTAGACTGCTATGATCTGGTTTAGGATGAGAAGAGTGCTGATAACATGCTGATGGTTTAATTGTTGCAGAGCAGTGCTTACACCAAGCCAAGGACGTCTCAGCTTCTTGCTCTGTCCTGCCAGCGGGCAGGCTGGGGGTGCAGCAAGAGCTGGGAGGAGGGCCAGACTGCTCAGGGTTAGGCTGGGCATAGGTCAGCGGGTGGTGAGCAATTGCATTGTGCACATTAGTAGTAGTAGGACTATTATCACCATTATTGTCATTATTATCGTTGTTATTATTATTTTATTGTCTTTATCTCAACTGACAGGCTTCACTTTCCTGTTTCTGTCTCCCATCCCAGAAAAGGAGGGGGGAAGGTGGGCAAGCGGCCGTGTCGTGTTTAGCTGCCATCTGGGTTAAACCACAGCAGAAAGAAAAGCTGTAAATGAACTTGTAAAAGAAATGAAGAAAATTGCACATGTGCCAGTTCAAACTTGGAATGGAAGCAATCTAAGAGGATTATGGGAGGGGGCTTTATGGGTGGTGATTGGTTTGCTAAAATAAGGATGGTTGTACTGGAGATATGTGGAGGATTGTTAATAATTCCATGTTTAATACCTTGTATTACCAGACTAATACACTCAGGGGTCTCGTCCAGGATAAAGTGTGGTTATACATGTACAAGGAATACAAATATCTGTGGTACCTGTTGATCCAGAACCAGGGAAAGTGAAAACCCATTCCCTGATTATAATAATAAAAAAAAAAAAAAAAAAAAAAAAAACAAAGATCCAAAATTGATATCAATTCGGCAAGTATTGACTCAATTGGAAAGGAAAACACGAATCAATACCATGAAAAGGAGATGGGGGATTGTGAAATGTGTTCATCTGATTCGTGTCTATATGGAACAATGCTAGGGCCACAAGGTATGATGAATGTGACCTTCTGTCTTACATACCCTTGTGTAACCACAAGTCTAAGAAAAACAGAGTGGTTAATGCATATAGTTCTTGTATCTTGCAAAGAAATGGTCCAGTGATTCGTGTCAATAGAGAGATTAAAGGGAAATGTAGTTGTAGGCTTTTCCTTGAAGTCTCTGATAGCTGGGGAGTTTCAGAATAACTGCTACCTATTCTGACTACTGCATGGGACACTATGCAAGTCCCTGATATCTGGCCAGGAGATTAAGGAGAAGGGGAAAGCTGAAGAACGACTCAACAACAAAGCTTGCAGGGGACGCTGCACAAGTCTCTGACATCCGGCCAAGTTGGACAAAGGAGAAGGACAAGAGGGAGGAAGACTAGGAGCCTTCAGCACGAGAGACCCCCAGAGGGACCACCAGAGACTGATACGCATGCTCCAGTAGGAGGGTTTGGATTCCGGAAAATAATTATAATAACCCTGGTTTTTCAGAAGTAGTAATGAATATATATTATGCCTAGGAGAATAAAAATCAGCTGCTTGATGTAACTGGTGTGCATCTTGGTGGAGCAGAGAGTCCCGGCGCACCCAGCGCTGTTTGCTTACCTCTATTCCTTTAATAAATTGTAAACTTTGATTATAGTCCTATTTTGAAGACTGAGCCATTTATTACAGGGTTAGGGTTGGGGTTGGGGTTGGGGTTGGGGTTAGGGTTAGGGCCTTCCTAGCCAGGCAGGAAGAGACGGGTCAGGCACGAAGGGGAATGCTTCGCTAGGTCCTGAGGTCAGTGGTTTTCTGTATGTCACCACAGGAAGAGACAGGTAGTTTTGGGTCAGGAATCAAAGTAAAAAGAAAAACACAGTCTATCCCATATGCTTTCATTTTTTATTATTTTGCTTGCATATGGCATGAAAAAAAATAATAATAATAATCAGGTTTGCTCAAGAGGATTTTTGCAAAGCAGTAAATTTTAATTTTATGATTGGATCAGAGCACAAAATATTGATTTGGGATTAATCTGCATGAGATTATCCCCCTTCAAAAACCCCACAGCCAAGTGCTTCGGTTGCCCCAGATTTTATATTTTTTGTCTTTCTCTGCCATCATCAGCCTGGATGTAGAATTGTTTTGGTCTCAACTCAAGGTGTTTTTCATATTTACCCTCCAGATTTTCTCCCTTGTACTTACCTCTACCATCACCAGCAAGACAAATTTTCCTTTCCTTTAATTGGAGTATTTTGGAGAAAAATGGGCTCTTTCCATCTCTTCCTGCTTCTCACAATTTCTTACTTTAGTCGGAGTACTTTGGAGAAAAAACGTGCTCTCCCAACCCCATTTCTCACACTTTAATTTGCTTTTTCTTCTCATTTTTCCACATTTTATTTTTTTACCACCAGAAAGCATCTCCAAGACCCATGGGGCTGAGGAGAGTCCATTCTCCGAGGTTCCACCACCGTTACTAGCAGCTTGGGGCTGATTTTCCTCCTTTTCACTTCCCGGGGGGGTACAGACCCTTCCTACAAAGCAGCTGAGATGTGTTGCAGTTCTCTTCACCTTCCCATCACTCTCCAGTGGAAATTTTGGGACATAATGGGCAAGAAAAAGTCAATATTCCCACCCTTAACCTTTTTTTTAGCCTTTAAAGTTTTTCAAGGGGTTTTATCTCCCACCCCATGCAATGTCGGTCCCATGAGGGTCTCGGTTGTAGAGCTGACCTCAAAATGGGATGGATGGAGCCCAGCATAGTCTTCATCCCCCAGAGGTGTGAGCAGTGTTGGGACCTGTTGCCAACATCACCCAGGTGCCAAATAGGATAAATCTGGTGGGTTTTCCCATCAGGGACCTTCCCCCAAAGCTTCCTGTTCCCCAGCAGAGAGGACACCCAAGGGTGCCCCCAACGGCGAAGAGCGCTCACGATTAAATCAGGAGTAAATCACAATTAAATCACGATTAAATGACAATCAGAAACTAAATCACAGCCAAACTACAGGCAAAACCTTTGTAATCTGCCTTTGGGTTTCCTCCTCCACCACAGGGACGTCCCCAGGGCCCCACAAAGGTTTGAGGTGGCACCACAGGTTCCTCCCCCCCCCAGAACACAACAGACCTCACCCCAAAACCACAACCCCCATCCCCGGAGCCCGGCCATATCTCCTGCCCCCAGCCACCACCACGATTTTTTTTTTTATTATCTTTATTCGACGGTAATCGCGAGCTTGGGGCTGCCACTTTAACCACAAAGCAGAACAAAAAGAGAAAAGGAAAAAAAAATAGGGGGAAAAATAGCAAAATCTGTCCAATCGCAGGAAACGGCAACCCAAGGAGGCTGCATTTGAGTGCGAGATGTGCACCAGACAAAGCCCGCAGGTATTTTCTCCTTATTTAGTGCACAGGGTTGGGGATGAAAGAAAAAAAGGGTTTTGGCCGGAAAAAAAAAATGTTTCAAGGTGGTCCTCCTTGGGTTGGAGAGTGGATTTCTGCTCCAAGGTGGTCCTCCTGGAGCTCCACGTCTGCGTCTTGGGGCTTTTTCCCCAGAAAGCTGAGGCTGAGTGGGATAAAAATAGGGAAAATGGGGAAAAGAGGGGAAAGGGAGAAAGAGCTGGGAGAGGGGGTGGGAGGACGTGGCCCTGTGAACCCCCCCAGGGGGCCACATCCCCATCCCTGTCCCCATCCCTGTCCCCGTCCCCATCAGCACCCCTGACCCAAGCTGCTCCCTTCCTGCCGGGGCACCCATGGGTGCGCAGCGCCCTCCTGTGGCACCCGTGGGTGAGCGGCACCGCCCGGCAGCCATGGGTGGTGGGGACAGCGTGCAGCACCCATGGGTGGGGGACACCCTCATGCAGCACCCATGGGGGGAGGGCATTCCCCAGGGACCCCCTTGAAGCACCCATGGGTGGGCGAGCACCCTCACTTGGCACCCATGGGTAGGGGGTCACAGTCATGCCGCACCCAGCACCCATGGGTGGGGGAATGGTCCCTGTGCATCGCCTATAGGTGGTGGGGGGGGCACCCATGGGTGGGGAGCACCCTCTTGCAGCACCCAGCACCCACGGGTTGGGGGCACCCATGGGTGGGGGGGCACACCCATGCAGCACCCAGCACCCATGGGTGGGGGGGGGTGGTCCCTGTGCATCGCCTATAGGTGGGGGGGGGCACCCCAGGGCAGCACCCATGGGTGGGGGCACCCACTGCAGCGCCCAGCCCCAACCCCACGTGGCCCCGCCCCTTCGCCCTCTGCCGCCCGGCCATTGGCCCGCCGAGCTGTCACTCCCGCCCCCTGCCGCAGGGCGGGGCTCGGGGTGATTGACGGCTCGATGGACCAATGGGAAGCTTCGTGGGCGTCTCCCTGTGGCGGCCCCACCCTAGGGGGGCGGGGGGGGTTGAGATGGGGGAGGGGACCCAATGGGGTACGGGGGGGGGGATTTGGGGGGACAATGGGGGATTTGGGGGAAATGAGGGGGCAATTTGGGGACGCACAGGGTGGGGTGACAATTTGGGGGGATATGGGGATCGGAGGGAGCAATACAGGGTGCATGGGGGGGCAATTTTGGGGTGCACGGGGGGGGTGCCCAATTTCTGGAGACGCCTGCACAGGTGCATGACCCACCCCCGCTCTGTAGGAAAATTGGTCCCTTACCTGTCTTAATAAATTCCTTTTGGCTTCCTTTCACGCGTTCTTTAGCCGATCTTAGCTACTAAAATTCTTTCAGCCTCCTCTCACTTCACTAAATGCACCGCGGACCCTGACCCTAAACATGACCCTAACCAAACACTAACCGTAACCCCAAACTCAACCCTAGACTTCAACCTAAACCTAACCATAACCCAAACCGAAACCTTAACCCTAATGCTAAACCCTAAACCTAACCCTAAACTTAACCCTAAACCCTAAACCTTAACCCTAACTCTAACCCTAAACCCTAAACCCTAACCCTAAAATCTAACCATAAACCCTAACCCTAAACCTAAACCATAACCCTAAACCCTAAACCTAAACCCTAACACTAAACCCAAACCCTAAGCCTTAACCCTAACCCCTAAACCCTAAACTCTAACCCTAAACCCTAAACCCTAAACCATAACCCTAAACCCTAAACCCTAAATCCTAACCCTAAACCCTAACCCTAAACCCTAAACCTAAACCCTAACCCTAAACCCTAAACCCTAACACTAAACCCAAACCCTAAGCCTTAACCCTAACCCTAAACCCTAACCCTAAACCCTAAACTCTAACCTTAAACCCTAACCCCTAAACCTAAACCCTAAACTCTAACCCTAAACCCTAACCCTAAACCCTAAACCCTAAACCCTAAACCCTAATCCTAAACCGTAAACCCTAACCCTAAACCCTAAACCTAACCCCTAAACACTAACCCTAAACCCTAAACTCTAACCCTAACTCCTAAACCATAACCCTAAACCCTAAACCCTAAACCGTAACCCTAAACCCTAACCCTAACCCTAAACCCTAAACCCTAACACTAAACCCAAACCCTAACCATAAACCCTAAACCCTAACCCTAAAACCTAACCATAACCCTAAACCCTAACCTTAACACTAAACCTTAAACCCTAACCCTAACCCTAAACCCTAACCCTAAACCTTAACTCTAAACCCTAACCTTAACCCTAACCCTAAACCCTAACCCTAAACCCCAAACCATAACCCTAATCCCTAACCCTAACCCTAACCCTGACCCAACCCTTGCCCTATTTAGGACCTAACCCGAAACCTACGTCACCATCTGGGGAAAGGAGCTCTGACCTCATTATCCGAGGATCGAAAGTTAATTAAAAAAAAAATCTTCTTCCCCATGACCTTTGAGCAAGTGTCTGGAATTCAGCCCAATAACAACCGAAAAAAAAACATATTTTGGGTAAATGTGAATTTTACGTAAACCCTGATTTTTCACAGTGCTACCGCTTTATTTTTATTCATTTCCGACTTTTTTTTTTAATTATTTTTTTTTTATCGCTGGTTTCCTTCCTGAATTCCTTGGTTTTTTTTTTACCCGGTGGGAGGGGCTGGGGGGGAGGGATCCCCCGGTGACGTCACCCTCCCGGTGACGTCACCGCAGTCCTTATATAGCCTGGCGGCGGGCGGACCCGGCGACACCGAGGCGACAGCGGCGATGACAGCGACAGCGACAGCGATGGCGACAGGCACGGAACGAGCGGAGAGACGACCGTATGGTGAGGGGGGGGGGCCAAAAATTTGGGGGGGGGCAAAAATTCGGGGGGGGTCCCGAAAAATCGAGGGGGGGCCCCAAAATGTCCGGGAGGGTCCCTTAAATGTCAAGGGGGGTCCCTAAAAAGTCGGGGGGGGGGTCCCAAATCCAGGGGAGGGGTACGAAATGTCGGGGGGGGCCCTAAAATGTCCGAGGGGGGCAAATATGTAGTGTGGGGGGGAAAAAGTCCGAGAGGGGGCTCCCAAATCCAAGGGAGGGGTCCCCGAAATGTCCGGGGGGGTCCCTAAAGAGTCGGGGGGGGGGCCCAAATCCAGGGGAGAGGTACGAAATGTCGGGGGGGGTCCCTAAAATGTCCGGGGGGGGGGACAAATATAGAGGGGGGGGAAAAAGTCCGAGGAGGGGCTCCCAAATCCAAGGGAGGGGTCCCCAAAATGTTGGGGATGGTCCCTAAAAAGTCCAGGGGGGGTCCCTAAAAAGTCGGGGGGGGTCCCGAAATCCAGGGGAGGGCTCCGAAATGTCGAGGGGGGCCCTAAAATGTCCGGGGGGGGGCTAAAGAGGCCGGGGGGGGGCACAGATCCAAGGGAGGGGTCCCCAAAAAGTAGAGAGGAGGGGGGAAATCCGGGCGAAATCCCCTAAAAGTCGGGGGGGGGGGGGGGTCCGCAAATCTGGGGGGGGCCAAAATTCGAGGTTTGGGGGGGGGTTGGGGGTGGTCCCTGGGATATAACAGGGGGGTCACCAGGATAATGGGATTTTGGGGACCCCCCCCTTAACCTCCCAATTTTCTTCCCCCCCCCCCCCCCCCCCGGCAGACCATGGCACCCCCCGGCAGCGCCCCCCCGATGGTGGCTGAGGACCCCCTGCGCCCCCCCCTGCTCCAGGACCTCTTCTACCGCCCGGAGCCCGACGAGGACGACGACGACCAGGGGTGGGACGGGGACCCCCCCTCGGAAGGGGACCCCCCCGGAGATGGGACCCCCCCAGAAGGCGACGGGACCCCCCCCAAAGACGAGGGAGCCCCCCCAGAAGGCGACGGAAGCCCCTTAGAAGACAAAAGAGCCCCCCCAGAAGATAATGGGGACCCCCAAAAAAATAATGGGGCCCCCCCAGAAGAGAAGGGAACCCCCTCCAAGCCTGAAACCCCCCCCCGCGTACCCAAAAAGGTGAGAGGCGCAGGGTGTGTGGGGGGGGTGGGGCGCGGATTTCATTCCTCTTACATCAACCCCATGAGCTCAGCGATGACGTCAGCGTGACTCACCCCCCCAATATAATATTTTTTAATTTATTTTATTATTTTTATTTATTTATTTATTTTATTTATTATATTATTTTTATTTTTTTAATTTTTTATTTATTATTATATTTTTTATTATTATTAATTTTTTATTTTTAATTTTTTTATTTATTATATTTTATTTTTATTTTTATTTTTATTTTATTTTATTTTTATTTATTATATTACTTTTATTTTTTATTTATTTATTTTATTATTTTTTATTTATTATATTATTTTTATTTTTATTTTTCTATTTTTTTTTTATTTAATTTATTTTTTTAATTTTTAATTTTTTAATTTTTTTTTAATTTTTAATTTTTTTATTTTTTATTTTTTTGTGCCCCCCCCCCAGGTGCGTTTCAGCCCCGAGGTCCGGGTGCTGCCGCTCCCCCCCTGGCCGGACGCCGCCGCCCGCCGGGGGCCCTGGGAGACCCTCGCCCGCGACCGCCTGCGCTTCGCCCGCCGCTGCGCCCTCCTCGCCCCCCTCCTCCAGCCCCTCTTCGCCCCCCCCCACCGCCAGCGCGTCTGGGAGCGGCTGCAGCTGGGGGGGGCCCCCTGCGACCCCCACCCTGAGGGGGACCCCTCCCCGGACCCCCTTCCTTTGAAGGAGCCCCTCCAGGAACCCCCTTCTTTAAGGGATCCCCCCCAGGACACCCCCGCTAGAAGGGAACCCCCCCGGGACCCCCCCACTAAGGGGAAACCCCCCAAGGACCCCCTTTCTTTAGGGGAGCCCCCCCAGGAATCCCCTTCTTTAGGGGATCCCCCCCGGGACCCCCCCACTAAGGGGAACCCCCCCCAGGACACCCCCACTAAAGGGGAGCCCCCCCCGGACCCCCCTCCTTTGAAGGATCCCCCCCAGGACCCCCCTTCTTTAGGGGATCCCCCCCAGGACCCCCCCACGGAAAAGAAGCCCCCCCAGGACCCCTTTTCTTTAGGGGATCCCCCCCAGGACCCCCCCACTCAAGGGGAGCTCCCCCAGGACCCCCCCACGGAAAGGAAGCCCCCCCAGGACCCCCCTCCTTTAGGGGAACCCCCCCGGGACCCCCCCTCTGGGCTTCCCCCCCCCCAGCACCCCACTTTTGTCGGGGACCCCCCCCCAGCCTCCAAGGGGCCCCCCCTCGGGACCCCCCCCCCGCCGTTGCCGAGGAGACGGAGACACCGCGGGGGGGGGCGACGCCGCCGGAGGGGCCCCCCCCGAGCCCCCCCCACCCCCCTTATTTATTGATTTTATTTATTAAACTGTACAAAAATGGGCAATAAATGACAAAAGTTGCTGTTTTTCACTCCACCGGCTCCTTTATTGGGGGGGGGGGTTAAAGCAAGACCCCCCCCCCCCGGGGTTACTGGGACACCCCCAGGGATTACTGGGATTACTGGGACCCCCCCTTCCAGCACCGGGACCCCCCCTTGGGATTACTGGGACCCCCCTGGGGTTACTGGGACCCTCCCCGGGGTTACTGGGGTTACTGGGACACCCCCTACCAGCACTGGGACCCCCTCTGGGATTACTTGGACCCCCCCTGGGATTACTGGGACCACCCTTGAGATTACTGGGACCCCCCCCCCGGGATTACTGGGACACCCCCAGGGGTTACTGGGATTATTGGGAAACCACATTCCAGCACTGGGTCCCGCCCTGGGATTACTGGGACCCCCTTTGGGATTACTGGGACCCTCTTTGGGATTACTGGGATTACTGGGACGCCCCCTTCCAGCACCGGGACCCCCCCTTGGGATTACTGGGACTCCCTCTGAGATTACTGGGACCCTCCCCGGGGTTACTGGGACCCTCCTCGGGGTTACTGGGATTACTGGGACACCCCCTACCAGCACTGGGACCCCCTCTGGGATTACTTGGACCCCCCCTGGGATTACTGGGACCACCCTTGAGATTACTGGGACCCCCCCTGGGGTTACTGGGACCCCCTCGAGTTACTGGGACCCCCCCGGGGTTACTGGACCCCCCTCTGGCATTACTGGGACTCCCCCCCCGGGATTACTGGGACACCCCCAGGGGTTACTGGGACACCCCCAGGGGATACTGGGATTATTGGGAAACTGTATTCCAGCACTGGGACCCCCTCTGGGATTACTGGGACCTTCCCCGGGGTTACTGGGACCCTCCTCGGGGTTACTGGGATTACTGGGACACCCCCTTCCAGAACCGGGACCCCCTCTGGGATTACTGGGACCCCCTCTGGGATTACTGGGACCCCCTCTGAGATTACTGGGACTCTCTATGGGATTACTGGGACTCCCCCCGGGATTACTGGGACACCCCCAGCGGTTACTGGGATTACTGGGACCCATGGGTGGGGGGCACCCACTGCAGCGCCCAGCCCCGCCCCCAGCTCCCAACATAGCCCCGCCCCTTCTCCCTCTGCCGCCCGGCCATTGGCCCGCCGAGCTGCCACTCCCGCCCCCTGCCGAAGGGCGGGGCTCGGTGTGATTGACAGCTTTATTGACCAATGGGAAGCTTCGTGGGCGTTTCCCTGTTTAAGGGAGTTTTAAGGGGGGGGGGAGTGATGGGGGAGGGGATCCAAAGGGGTGCGGGGGGGGGGGATTTGGGGGAATTTGGGGCGATTTGGGGGGGTGTGAATGGGAATGGGGGCGAATGGGGGAAACGGGGGGGCAATTTGGGGGTGCACAGGGTGGGGGGGGGTCCAATTTGGGGGGGTACGGGCATGGGGGGGGCAACTTGGGGGCTCATGGGGGGGGGTCCAGTTCGGGGGTGCAATTTTTGGGGTGCTCAATTTGGGGGCGGGGGGGGGGGGGTCAACCACTGAGCTGCCAGAAGGTTGGGGACACGATGGGGCACCCACGTTGGTTTTTTTTTGGGGGGGGGGGCATTTTGGGGGCGCAGCGCAGTGCCCCCCCCCCCCACTCCAACACACAAAACCAAATAAATATTAAAAAAAATAAAAAAAAATAAAAATAAATAATAAATATTTTTTTTTCCTTTTCCAGAGGTGTTCTTCTTTTTTTTCCTGCGGGGGGGTCCTCTAGAACCGCCCCCCCCCCACGTTTAACCCCTTCCTCCCCGAGCTCCGGGCTGCGCAGGGTTAAATCCGGAGTGACGCCGGCGGATTGGGGATGGGGGGGGGGAAATTCCGGGAGAGGTGGGGGGGGGGGGGTTCCGGGGGTGTGTGTGGGGGGGGGGGAATTATTGTTGGGGGGGGGGGGCTGCAGGGCCGGGCCCGCCGCTCCGGGCCCCTTTGTGTCGGCGAGCGGGGCGCGGCGGGGCTGCGGCGGCGGGGCCACCAGGTCCGGGGGGGGCCACCAGGTCCGGGGGGGGGCCACCAGGTCCGGGGGGGGGGCTACAATGTCCGGGGGGGGCCACCAGATCCGAGGGGGGGGCTACAGGTCCGGGGGGGCTCAGGAAGGGTTTGCATGGGCCGGGGGGGGGCGATAGCAAAAGGATTTGGCTTGGTTTGGGGGGGGGGGGTGCAAGGCTGGGGGGGGGCTTTGAATGGTTTGGGGGGGGTTGATGAGTTCGGGGGGGGGGTGCAAGGCTTGGGGGGGGATTTGCAATGCTCTCGGGGGGGTCGGAAGGCTGGGGGAGGCAGGGGGCACATTGCATGGCCGGGGGGGTTTGCATGGTTTGGGGGGGGGGGGGTTGCTTGGTTCGGGGGTTGCAATGCGGGGGGGGCTCTGCAAAGCTCCCGTTTTTTTTTTTTTGCAAGGCCGGGGGGGGGATTTGCAAAGCTACCGAGGTTTTTGCAAGGCTTGGGGGGGTTGGGGGGGCGAGGGGCACAATGCAAGGCTCGGGGGGGGGGGGGTTATTGCAAGGTCCGGGGGGGTTGCGAGGCCTGGGGGGGGGCTTTGCATGGTCCGGGGAGGGGAATTGCATTGTCGGGGGGGGCTGCAAAGCTTGGGGGGGGGGGTTGCAAGGCTCATAAAGCTTTAGCAAGGGGGGGGGGGGGGCACATTGCATTGTCCTGGGGGCTCTGCAAAGCTGGGAGTTGGGGGGGGCACAATGCAAAACCTGGGGGCTTTGCAAGCTGGGGGGGGGCTACAAAGCTTGGGGGGAGCATTACAAGGGGGGGGGTGGAAAATTGGGGGGGGACATTGCATGGTCTTGGGGCTTTTGGGAAATGGGGGGGGGAATATTTCATTGTGCATCCATTGGGGTTCTGGGGAGGGGGGGCAGGAATATTTAACGGCGCTGGGGGGGGGGGTTGCAAGCTTGGGATATATGGGGGGGGGCACTTTTACTGAGCCTCCCCCCTCTCTTCTCTCCCACAGACCCCCCACTTCTCCAGCCACTTGCCAACACCCCCCCTCCCCAAATTCCCCCCAAATACCAACCCCCCCACATCCCCAAATTCCCCCCCGTCCCCAAATTCTGCCCATCCCCAAATTCCAACCCCCCCAATTGCCCCCATCCCCAAATTCCACCCCCCCGCCCCAAATTCCACCCCCCATCCCCAAACTCCCCCTCCCCAAATTCCAACCCCCCCCACCCCCAAAAAAAATCCAAACCCCCCCTCTCCAAACCCCCCCCGCACTTCCAACCCCCCCCCCCCCACATTCCACCCCCTCCTCCCCACCTTCCCCCACATCCCCAGATCCACACTCCCCCTCCCCATATTCCAACACCCCCCCCCCAAAAAAAAAAAATATTAAAAAAAAAAAAAAAAGACCAAAAAGACCCCCCCCAGGGGGCTGGCAAGGCCGGGGGGGGGGGTCCATCATGGAGCCATCCCCTCTCCGTCCCCGCTGGCGGCTCCTGCAACCGGGGGGGACCCGCTTGGTGCCCACCCCCCGGGGGGGGGTCATCGGTGGCGTCGTTGGCGTTGGGGGGGGGCCGGGACGGAGCTGCGGCGCCTGCGTTTTCGGCAATTTCGCTACCAGGAGGCGACGGGCCGGGGGACGCCTGCCGCAGGCTGCGGGAGCTGTCGCGGGGGTGGCTGAGGCCGGAGGCGCTGAGCAAGGAGGAGATGCTGGAGCTGCTGGTGCTGGAGCAATTCCTCAGCATCCTCCCCGAGGACATCCAGAGCTGGGTCTGGGTGAGGCACCCCGAATCCTGCGCCCAAGCCGTCGCCTTGGCCGAGAGTTTCCAGCCGGGGAGGAGGGACGGAGGAGGGTGGGAGCAGCAGGTGAGGAAAGCGGGGAGATGCCCCCCCCCCAAAAAAAAACAAAAAAAAAAAAAACAAAAAAAATGGGTTCGGTGCCTTCGCGGTGCTGCTTGGGAGCATCATCTCCAGCAGCAAAGCTCCTTGTCCCCCTCGAAAAGCAATGCAGTGCTCACCATGCAACGCCCCCCCCAAAAAAAATACAGTAGTATCCCTGTTGCAGCATCCCCCAAAATAAAGTAGCACCCCCCTTTGCAATGCCCCCCCCAAAAAATAGGGTAGTGACCCCGTTGCGACATCCCCCAAAATAAAGTAGCACCCCCCTTTGCAATGCCCCCCCCAAAAAAATAGGGTAGTGACCCCGTTGCGACATCCCCCAAAATAAAGTAGCACCCCCCTTGTAACGCCCCCCCCAAAAAAATAGGGTAGTGACCCCATTGCAGCATCCCCCAAAATAAAGTAGCACCCCCCCTTTACAACGCCCCCCCCCAAAAAAAATAGGGTAGTGACCCTGTTGCAACATTCCCCAACCAAAATAAAGTAGCACCCCCCTTTGCAACACCCCCCCCAAAAAATAGGGTAGTGACCCCGTTGCAGCATCCCCCAAAATAAAGTAGCACCCCCCCCTTGCAAAGCCCCCCCCCCCAAAAAAAATAGGGTAGTGACCCTGTTGCAATATCCCCCAAAATAAAGGGCAGCACCCCCTCTGCAACATCTGCCAAAATATTGGGTAGCACCCCCTATGCAATGCTTCCCCCCCCCCAAAAAAAATAGGGTGGAAAAAAATAAAATAAAATATAAAATAAAATAAAATAAAATAAAATAAAATAAAATAAAATAAAATAAAATAAAATAAAATAAAATAAAATAAAATAAAATATAGCACCCCCTTTGCAATGACCCCAAAATAAAGGGTAGCACCCCCCTTGCGACATCCCCCAAAATAAAGGGTATGCTCCCTATGCAATGCCCCCCCCCAAAAAATAGCACCCCCTTTTTTGTGACCCCCAAAATCCAGGGTAGCACGCCACCCCTCTTTTACAACGCCCCCCCAAAATAAAAGGTAGCACCCACTTTGTTATGACCCCCAAAATAAAGGGAAGCGCCCCATTTCCAACACCCCACCCAAAATATAGGGTTGCCCCCCCCCCCATTTTTAACGCCCCCCCCCCCAACCTTTGGGGGCCCCCCCGTTGTGCTCGGGTCCCGCAGGTGACGGTGCGAGTGAAGGTGGAGGAGGTGGCCCCCGGGGACGCCGAGGACCCCGAGGTGGTGTTGGACCCCCCAGCAGAGCCCCCCCAGACCCCCCCCGGAGACGGGTGGCGGGGGGAGGCGGCGTGGAGCAAGGTCAAGTTCGACCCCGAGGAAGATGAGGAAGAGGAGAACCAGCGGGAAACGGGTAAGGGGTTGTAGGAAAAGGGTGGGTTTCCCCCAAAAAATATGGGTGTGGGGGGGGGTGAGCAGGTTTGGTCTGCTCAGGTCCCCCCCCCCCATGGCCAAAAAGAGGTCCCGGTGCTGGAAAGCCCCTGGGGTACCGAGGAGGAGGAGGAGAAGGTGGCCCCCACCAATTTGGGGGGATTTGGGGTTTTCCCCAGCAGCAGGACTCAGACTGCCCCCACCGCTGCTGGAGGAGACCCCAGGGTGTTGAGGAGCACCCTGGGGGGCTCCCCAACCTCATGCACCCCCTTCTCCCCCCCCCCCCCCCCCCCCCACCCCACACAGGTCCCACGGTGGCGAGCGGAGAGCAGGAGGACCCCGCTTCACCCCCCCAAGCCCCTCCGCGCCCCCTCCCCGGCACCCTCCAGGCTGACTCCATCGGGACCCCCGTGCAGACGGAGACCCCCCCGCAGACGGAGACCCCCCAGCAGCCAAGAGGGACCCCGGGGGCCCCCCTCCCGCAGCAGCCACCCCCCCCAGGACCCGCCGAGGGCACCGAGAGCCCGGAGAAGGCGCCGTGGGCAAAACGGGCGCCGGGCAAGGAGCGCCCCTACCCCTGCGGCGAATGCGGCAAAAGCTTCGGGCGCTTGACCCACCTGAAAACCCACCAGCGGACCCACACCGGGGTGAAGCCCTACGCCTGCGGCGCCTGCGGCAAGAGCTTCGGCCACCTCTCCACCCTCACCACCCACCAGCGGCTGCACACGGGCGAGCGGCCCTACGGCTGCGGCGCCTGCGGCAAGACCTTCACCAACCCCTCGGACCTCAACAAGCACCAGCGGTCGCACACGGGCGAGCGCCCTTACCCCTGCGCCGCCTGCGGCAAGCGCTTCAGCCAGCAGTCCAACCTCACCATGCACCGGCGCTCGCACACCCAGGAGCGGCCCTACCCCTGCGGCGCCTGCGGCAAGAGCTTCAAGTACCTGGCGGACCTGACGGTGCACGAGCGCTCGCACACGGGCGAGAGACCCTTCCCCTGCGCCCACTGCGGGAAGAGCTTCAGCAATAAGTCGTCGCTCGCCCGGCACACGCGGATCCACGCCCGGGCGGCCGCTAGGGACAAGTGATTGGGGTTGGGGGGGAGAGGATGGGGTGGTGGTGGTCCCCGTTGGGTGGTGGTGGTCCACTAGGAAGGAGGTGGTAATGGGGTTGGGAGAGGATTGGGTGGTGGTGGTGGTGGTCCCCATGGGGTGGTGGTGGTTCACCAGGAGGTGGTAGGGTTGGGAGAGGACGGGGTGGTGGTGGTGGTCCCCAGGAGGAGGAGGAGGTGGTGATGGGGTGGTGGTGGTCCCCAGGAGGTGGTGGTGATGGGGTTGGGAGAGGATGGAGTGGTGGTGGTGGTCCTCATGGGGTGGTGGTGGTCCACCAGGCAGTGGTAGGGTTGGAAGAGGACGGGGTGGTGCTGGTGGTCCCCAGGAGGAGGAGGAGGTGGTGATGGGGTGGTGGTGGTCCCGAGGAGGTGGTGGTGGGGTTGATAGAGGATGAGGTGGTGGTGGTGGTCCCCAGGAGGTGGTGATGTGGTTTTCCAGCCACCAGGGGGTTTGTGGAGGTTGGGCACGCAGGGTGGATGCAGCCATCTGGTGCTGGTTTTGTGGTGCTGGTTTCATGGTGGCTGCTGGGGATGGACAGGGCAACTGGGATGGGGGTGGAGATGGGCTGGTGGTCGATGTCCTCCGTGAGCCTGGTGGCTCTAGAACTTGGTTCCATGGTCCCAGAGGAGATCAACCATGGATAGGGGTGAAGATGGGTTGATGGTTGATGATCTCCATGAAGCTGGTGGCTCCAGGACACAGCAATCCTGAAACGCAGCGGATGGAGGTGAAGATGGTTTGATGGTCGATGTCCTCCGTGAGCCTGGTGGCTCCAGAACTTGGTTCCCTGGTCCCAGAGGAGATCCTCCATGGATAGAGATGAAGATGGACTGATGGTTGATGTCCCATGGTGGTACTTCGGGCTCTCACCCACCTCCTTCACACCCCCCCAACCTCCTCTCCACAACCAGGACACCCCAATTAAGCCGTCCAGGATCGATCACTTTTTTTTTTTTCCCACTATTTATTCATTGTCACCCCTGCAACAAGTGACCTCCTCCTCTCCAGGCCTTAACTCTCCGAGACCGACCTACCTCATGGACCGCTTGGCGGACACCCGGGGCCTCCTCCCTGTGGGTTTGCCCCCTCTTTCTGCCCCCCCACTCGCTGTAATGACGGTTTTACCCATTTCTCTGCAGCCTCTGCTCTGCTTCTTCTTTGTCTGCAGGGGGTGAGGGCAAAAAATTTCACATGGGGGGCACGGGGAATGCAAGAAATCAGGGATTTGGGTGCAAAATGTAGGAGCAGCGCTGCTGGGTGTGCAGCTTGCACTGCATCAATTGCAATTGCACTGTGGCACCTGGCTTGCAGTGCAGTGTTCATTCAGCAGCAGCACATTTGGAATGCATCATTTGCAACCCACCATGCTTGCAGCACAACGTGATCCTGGCAATGCAGTGTTTGCAGCACAGCGCAGTGTTTGCAGTGTGCCACATTGCTTGCGGTGTTTGCATTAGTGCAGTGCTTGCAGCATGTGCACAGAGTTTGCAGCACACTGCGGTGTTTGCAGCATGTGCACAGTATTTGCAGTGGACTGCAGTATTTGCAGCATATGTGTAGTGTTTGCAGCACGTGTACAGTGCTTGCCATATGCTGCAGTATTTGCAGCACAGTGTGGTGTTTGCAGCACGGCGCAGTGTTTGCAGTACAGTGCAGTGTTTGCAGCACAAGCACAGCGTTTGCAGTGTGCTGCAGTGTTTGCAGCACGGTGCAGCATTTGCAGCACATGCATAGTGTTTGTAGCACAGCACAGTATTTGCTGCACAAGCATGGTGTTTGCAGCACGTGCACCGTGTTTGCAGTGTGCTGCAGTGTTTGCAGCACGGCGCAGTGTGCTGCAGTACACAGCACTGTTTGCAGCACGTGCATAGTGTTTGTAGCACATGCATAGTGTTTGTAGACAGCGCAGTGTTTGCAGCACATGCACAGTGTTTGCAGCATGGTGCAGCGTTTGCAGCACATGCATAGTGTTTGTAGCACAGTGCAGTATTTGCAGCATAAGCATGGTGTTTTGCAGCACATGCACAGCGTTTGCAGCGTGGTGCAGCATTTGCAGCACATGCATAGTGTTTGTAGCACAGCGCAGTACTTGCAGCACAAGCACGGTGTTTGCAGCACATGCACCGTGTTTGCAGTACAGTGCAGTGTTTGCAGCACAAGCACGGTGTTTGCAGCACACTGCAGTGTTTGCAGCATGGTGCAGCGTTTGCAGCACAGCACGCGTTGCAGCGTGGTGCCCTCACTGCAGTGCATTGCAACGCATTGCGCCCACCCCCCAACCGGCTGTCTCAGACTTAACCCCCCCCCCCAGGCAATTTTGGGGCCCCCAAATCTCCGCCCCTGATTGGTCGGCTCTTATCGCTCCGCCTTGGCGGGAAGGGGTGGAGAGGGAGGGAGGTTAACCCCTTCGGTGCCGGTGGCAGCTTTGGTGGGGAGAGGGTTGAGGGGGTCTTGAGGGGGATCATTGGGGGGGGGGGTAAGTTTGGAGGGAGAGGAGGAAATGGGTGCAAGGGGAGTGCAAGGAGGGGGTGTAAAGGGTGTGAGGGGGGTGCATTGGGTGCAAGCAGGGGTGCAGGGGGGGCTGCAATGGGGTGCATTGGGTACAAAGTGGGTGCATTGGGTGCAAGAGGGGGGCAATGGGGGGTGCATTGGGTGCCAGGAAGGGGTGTAAAGGGTGCAAGTGGGGGCCGGGGAATGCACTGGGTTCTTACAGGGAGCACGGGTGGGGGGCAAGGGGCATGGGGGTGCATGGGAGGGGGGCCTGGGGGCACAAGGTTGCACTGGAGTGCAAGGGCAGGGGGGGCTTTGTGCTCCCCAAGCCCACCACAGCCCCAGGCTGGAGCAAAATTGGGGGATGACAACACAATCCTGCAGGTCCCCGAGCCCCAGCACGTTTTGGGGACCTGTCTGCCCCCCACATCCCGGCTCAGGGGATGAAGTGGGATTTTTTTGTGGTTTCCGCCACTTTTGTGGGTTTTTCAGGGGAGGGGTTGCAAGCTTATTGCAGGTGCTGAGGGGTGGAAACGGCTCCTGCGCCTGGAGCTGGGCTTTTCTCCACCCAAATCAGTTTTCTGGGAGCAATTTCCAGCCTCCAATTTGCTGTCGGGCCAAGAAAGTTGCTGTTTGTCCCCAAAAAGCCCCTCCCAAGCCAGGGTGACCCCAGCAGGTGAGTAACGAGAAGAGGGGGACAGGGTCCTGCAAATGTGGTGGAGCTGGGGTCTCCCCTAAGTCCTCCTGAGATGATGCCACTTTCATGAGCATCTCTCTTTCCTCCTCTGCCCCACCAATGAGTAGGTTGGAAGTGAGCAGTGTTGGGATGGGGACACAGCTGGGACACCCGACCCAAAGGGACAATCCATCCCCAATGGCATCCCACTCATCACAGAAGTGGCAGGAGAGGCTTTGGGGGAAGGTAGCCAATGCTCGTAGACACGTTGGCCGGCGGTCCACCCATGTGATGGGAGCGTTCAACTTCTCCTCTTTGGTTTGCGTTGACTTTTCAACTCACCTTGAAGCATTTTGGGGCAGACCCCTGCACATCACCTCGCCCTAACAAACCATGCGGCTCGATTTGTCTGATTTGCAAGTATTTTTTTTCACAAAACGCAAGAGGAGGGAAAAGGAAAACGCAACGCAGACGTCGCAGCAGAAAATGATGCCCATCCAATGCTGGGTGGAAGGAGGCTTCTTGATGCACAGCTGCTGTGTTGGTTTGGAGAGAGGTTGCTTGATGACACTTATTATAGAAAAAAAGGAAAAACAGAGATCGCAAGAAATGCATTTTTCTGAATTCTGGGTTGTTATCATATCATTTTGAGACGGAGGTTACTTAGGAAAAATATAGAAAAGTGAAGACTGTAAAAATGTATTTTTCTTTATCCCGCGTTGCATCTTTTCAGGGAGGGATGAAGGTTATTTGGGTAAAAATAGAAAAGGCAGGCTTCAAAATGTGCCTTTTTGCAGAAGAAAAAAAAAAAAAAAGCATTTTTTTGCATTTCATGTTGCTGCTGCATTGTTTTGGGGAGAGATGTGGGTTATTTGAGAAAAAAAAAAAAAAGGGGTAGAAAAAAAAAAAAGGTAGAAATTGCATACTTCAAAAGATGCCAATTGGAAGAAAAAAGAAAAAAAAAAAACGCCTTGCATAGCACCAACCTTCCTCATCGACCGCTACCCCCGGCACGGCGAGGAACCAGCGAGGGGTGAGCACTGCTCGACGCCGGCCTGGACGTCCACCACCGCCCGGCTGCGGGCCACCCCCGTCACGGCCACGCGGTGCAGTTGGCCGTCACCGAAGTCACGGGTCAAGCACGCGGTGAACGGGACGCGGACGTCCAGCTGGCGTCCCACCAGGGCCACCGTGCACGTCGTACGGGGTCGCATCTGCACCTTGACGTTGCGGGTATGGACAACGTACTCGCCGGTGGTGGCTCGTCCCACCCAGTTGACTCTGGTGACGTTGGTGGCCTCCCAGCTCGTCCCGTTGAAGGCCAAGGGGGCGGCTCGCAGCGCTCCGTGGATGGTGGAGAAGACCCTCTGGTCCAGCTCCCAGTCGTGCATCACCACGGCGGCCTCTTCCAAGGCGACCTCTTCCCGCGTCCCTCGGCAGCCTTCGTTCTTCACCGTGGTCTTCGTCAGCGTGACGTCCTCCCCGCGCCCCACCGCCTCGCTCGTGTTGTAGCGGACGTCCGAGATGGTGACGTCTGCTGGGCCCGTCTGGACAGCCAGGACTTGGTACCACTTGAACCAAACCTCCTCGTGGTCCACCACCACGAAGAAACCCCGCTGGTCCTTGGAGACCTTCCCCAGGCCGTACTGGTTCCTACCGACGTAGATGTCAACGGAGGGGCAGCCCTCCACCGCGTTTTCGGGCACGTCGCCGAAGGAGTCGTCCACCCAACGCAACGCCTCCAGGTTGCCTCTGTTGACCAGCAGCTTGAATTTGGACACGCGGTGCTCGGACTGCCAGAAGGCATAGAAGCAAAACGGGCCCCGGCTGGGGACGTAGGCGCCGGTGTTGCAACCGTCCTCCTCCGTGGAGCAGACGTACTCCATCGTCTTGGTGTAGTTGTTCCAGTTGGACACGGTGTCGGCTGGCAGCGTGCCGTCAAAATCCACCCATTCCAGGTGGGAAGGTCTCTCCTTGCCTTCAGCCTTCTCATTAAGGTTCCAGCTGGTGCCTGCAGGGGAAAAAAATATATATTTTGGCCGTATAAGATGCAACCGAGATGCCTTCATCCCTCCAACGCTGCTGATGAAGAGATTCTCCACCGGGGATGCGGCCAGCTCCATGCCTGCACCATCAGAGGTGGCCAAGAAAATGCTAAAGAAGACCTCCACCAACGTTTCTTGGTTTTTTTTGGGGTGAAAATGGGTTGGAGGACGTAGGGATGGAAGAGGCCAAGGACTCACCGAGGTGCTGGAGAAGTTTCCTTCCCACCGGCAGCGATCCAGGAGCTCCATCAGCCCCAGCATGGACGAGGAAGAGGAGGGCAGCGACGAGGCAGGGCTGGAGGGAAGACCGAGGGAGGTGTCACCCATCGAGGATGACCCCAACGGTGGCACCCGGGCCCGGAGGTCACGGCCGGATCCCGACCCAACCTTTTTTCCCTCGTTTTTTAGGGTTAAAATTCCACCTGCCCGTGTTGACACAGCTTTAATTTTTAACCATCTAGGGGGGAAGGCTGGGAAACGCAACGCAGCACTCGCTCAAAACGGCCTTTTTTTTCAAAAAATTATTCTTATCGTTTTTAATAACTGTTTTCTGGGAGCTGGGAATGTCATCAGAATGGTCAAAAATCCCCCAAAATGCCCCAAAATGCACCCAGCGAAGAGTCATACCTTGTATGTCAGCATCCTGCCAGCCACCTCCAGAGGCTATGAATTAAATATATACAAATTTGTACATAAATGTGCGAAACACGTGAAACATACAAAATAGATGCAATACACAAATGTTTAAAATAAATATAAAATACATTTTTGATAAAGAAACATTTATTTCAACAACCCCACGGACGCATCCTCCCCCCGTCCCGTCAAACCAACCCTGATGGCTCAAACCATCCTGTCCTCACACAGGACAGGCACTTGCTCCAACAAGGCTCAAAAAAACTCCCCATTTTGGGGCTAAAACCAAGCATTTTGGGTTCTGCTGGGTTCTTCACCCATCAGGCTCAACGCACACCCCAACAGATGTTGAGGTCGCTCTTGCACGCTCCCTACCTTGCCTCTGCTCCAACCTCCAATCTCACCGCAACGTAAATCCCGTTATTTTGGGGTGATTTAGGTCCTTTTGGGGTCACTTCTGGAGCAGAGTGGTGTTTTCTAGCATGGCTGTGCTCACCTGGGGACGCGCACTCCAGGGAACAGATCAAAGTCTGAATGAGAAGTGCAAATCAATGAAAAAAAAAAAAAAAAAAAGAAAGAAAGAAAAAAAAAAGAAGAAGAAAAAAAAAACTAAAGGGGGTTGGCAATTATTGAGAAACCAGCAAATTTTCTGCTTTCTGCAGAAATTTAGCATTACTGTTTTTTTTTTTCCAAGTGGGAAAAACACGTTGGCACCTAAAAAGCAGCCTCAAGCAGCACAAAATGCCCATTGCCAGGTTCCGCAGGCACCAAAAACAGCTCGTCTCACACCAAAAATCAGTCAAAGTCGTCACTTGTGGAAAAACAACATAAATCACTATTTTTTCCTTTTCAACCAAAAAGCTTCATTTTCTGCTCCAGACCCGCTGCATTCGCACATTCAGAAGAGGAAGGCATCAGAAATCACACCCAAAATCCCGATCCACCAGGGATGCTAAATATGGGGGGGATTCCCCCTGAAAAGAGAAGTCTATGCAAGCTGGGATGCACCAATTTGAAGAGTTTTCACCCCAAAACGGGGCCGCAGCTGCCGATCTCATCCAGCATCTTCTTTGTTGCCCCAAAACGTCGTTTTTTAGCATGGAAACGTGCTCTTCGGTGGCTTGCTGTCGGACACGGAGCCGTGGTCCCACCGGTGCCCAACCCCATAGCAGCCAACAGAGAATCCCCCCCCAACACCACCCCTCCTCCCAGTGCTCCCAGTCCCTTACTGGGAGGCACTGGGGGTCCCAGGAAGCAGTGGGGGGAGGCGGCAGGTCCCAATGTGCAGCCTTTATTGCCCCGTTTCAACTCAACTGCCCCATCTGGGGGGGTGGGGGGGACAAATACCCCCCAGGAAGGAGTGCAAATAACCCCAGCGGGGGGCAAATAACGCAAAGAGGGGGGGGCAAATAGCCCAGAGAGGGGGCAAATAGTCCAAAAGAGTCGATAACCCAGAAAAAAAGGGGGGAAAAAAAAAAGGGGGGGGGGCAAAAATAAAAGCGAGGGGCAAATACCCCAAAAAAGGGGGGGCAAAGCCCCCGTGGAGGGGCAAATATACCTCTGGGGGGGGGGTGCAAATACCCCCAGGGGGGGTGAGGCCCTGTAGTGTTGGAGATGCCCCCCCTCTGGGGTATTTGGGCAGGGTCAAAGGTCATTAGGGGGGGGTTACAGGTCACCAGAGGTCATGGGTCAGCCCTCGGAAGGGGTGGGGGGGGGGCCACGAGTCCCCAAAAGGTCGGAGGTCAAAGGTCAGAGATCAGCGCAGGGATGGGGGGGGGCGGCATGGAGAGGGGCTGGAGGTCGCTGGTGGGGGTCAGAGGTCAAAGGTCAAAGGTCAGAGGTCAAAGGTCAGAGGTCAAAGGTCAGAGGTCAAAGGTCAGAGGTCAGTCCCGGCGCAGGTTCTTGAGCCGCTCCTCGAGGTCGGCGTCAGCGTCGGCCAATGCGGCGGCGGCCTCAGCCGCCCGCCCCTCCCCCGCCGCCAGCGACCCCCCCGGGGTGGGCAGGGCTGGGGGCAAAGGGCAAAGGTCAGGGGGTCGCCACCCCGTTGTCCGTCCCCCCCCCCCCAAAAAAAATGCCCCCCCCAAATATCCCCCCGCCCCCTCCCCAAAATGTCCCCCCAGGCCTCCAAAAACGCTCCCCGATCCCCCCCCAGACCCACTAAAAACCCCCAAACGCCCCCAAAACGGCCCCTGACCCCCCCCCAATCTTCCTGACCCCCCCCCAAATCCGCCCCCCGGCCCCCCCCAGCCCCACTCACTGGCCAGCTCGTCGGTGAGGGTCAGCCCCAGCTCGTCCAGTACCTGGGACACCACCGCGTCGCTGGGGGGGGGGGACGACAAGGGGGGGTCAGAGGTCACGCCAGGACCCCAAATTGTCCCCTGACCCCACCCTGTACCCCCAGATCCCCGCCACAACCCCCCAGGTCCCCCCGCGTGCCCCACGACCCCAACATCCCCTCGTGTCCCCCCCACGACCCCAAAGTCCCCTCGTGTCCCCCCCATGACCCCAATGTCCCCTCATGTCCCCCCCACGACCCCAATATCCCCTTGTGACCCCCACAACCCCAAAGTCCCCTCGTGTCCCCCCCATGACCCCAATGTCCCCTCATGTCCCCCCCACGACCCCAATATCCCCTTGTGACCCCCACAACCCCAATGTCCCCTCGTGTCCCCCCCATGACCCCAATGTCCCCACATGCCCCCCCATGACCCCAAAGTCCCCTCGTGTCCCCCCCACAACCCCAATATTCTCTTGTGACCCCCCCACGACTCCAATGTCCCCTCATGTCCCCCCCATGACCCCAATGTCCCCACATGCCCCCCCATGACCCTAAAGTCCCTTCGTGTCCCCCCCACGACCCCAAATTCCCCATGTATCCCCCCCATGATCCCAATGTCCCCACTTCCCCCCCCACAACCCCAATGTCCCCTCGTGTCCCCCCCACGACCCCAATGTCCCCTCATGTCCCCCCCACAACCCCAAAGTCCCCTCGTGTCCCCCCCACGACCCCAATGTCCCCTCATGTCCCCCCCACGACCCCAATATCCCCTTGTGACCCCCACAACCCCAATGTCCCCACATGCCCCCCCACGACCCCAAAGTCCCCTCGTGTCCCCCCCACAACCCCAATGTCCCCTCATGTCCCCCCCACGACCCCAACATCCCCTTGTGACCCCCACAACCCCAATGTCCCCTCGTGTCCCCCCCATGACCCCAATGTCCCCTCATGTCCCCCCCACAAACCCAATGTCCCCATGTATCCCCCCCATGACCCCAATGTCCTCTCGTGTCCCCCCATGACCCCAATGTCCCCTCATGTCCCCCCCATAACCCCAATGTCCCCATGTGCCCCCCCACGACCCCAAAGTTCCCATGTATCCACCCCATGACCCCAATGTCCCCACATGCCCCCCCATGACCCCAAAGTCCCCTCGTGTCCCCCCCACAACCCCAATATCCTCTTGTGACCCCCCCACGACTCCAATGTCCCCTCATGTCCCCCCCACGGCCCCAATGTCCTCTCGTGTCCCGCCCCACGACCCCAATGTCCCCAAGTGCCCCCCCACAACCCCAACGTCCCTTCGTGTCCCCCCCACGACCCCAATGTCCCTTCGTGTCCCCCCCACAACCCCAATATCCCCTTGTGACCCCCCCACGACTCCAATGTCCCCTCATGTCCCCCCCACAACCCCAATGTCCCCTTGTGACCCATGACCCCAATGTCCCCTTGTGTCCCCCCCACAACCCCAATGTCCCCACATGCCCCCCCATGACCCCAATGTCCCCTCGTGTCCCCCCCACGACCCCAACATCCCCTCATGTCCCCCCCACGACCCCAATGTCCCCTCTTGCCCCTGTCCCCCCCGCATCCATCCCCCAGGTCCCCCCACATTCCCCTTTCCCCATCTCCCCATGCCCACGCGTCCCCCTCCCGTCCCCACCGCCCCCACGCCCCCGTGTCTCTGCCCCCCCCCCCACCCCATGCTTCCTCCACCCCCCCCCCCAACCTCTCTTCCTCATCATCCTCGTCCCCCATGGCGTCGTCGATGGCGTCGTTCATCAGCTCCTCCTTCATGTCCATGATCTCCGCCTGCTTCTCGAACTCCATCATGATCTTCTGGATCTGCGGCAGCTTCAGCTGGGGAGGGGGGACACACCAGGACACAGCTGGTGGCACGTGGGGACACGGCTGGCCAGCTCTTGGTGGCCACAAAGTAGTTCCTGGTAGCCACGGCCTCGGGCCTTGGTCAGCTCGGGGTGGCCACGGACATCCTCACGGCCACCCCAAGCAGCTGGTGGCAACCGTGGCCACCAGGATGTCCCCCCAGAGCAGCTGGTGGTGGCCATGGCTTTGGGGACATCCTCACAGATAGCCCAGGGCAACTCATGGTGGCCACACTCTCCAAGACATCCCCGTGGCTACTTCAGGACAGGCCGCGATGGCCACAACCTTGGGGACAACCCCACAGAGCACCTTACGGTGGCCACAGCCTCGGGGACATCCCCGGGTCACCCTGTAGTGGCCATGGGCTCAAGGACATCCTCATGGCCACCCCTGGAGAGCTCTTGGTGGCCACGGGCTCAAAGACATCGTCACGGCCACCCCTGGAGAGTTCCTGGTGGCCATGGGCTCAAGAACATCCTCACGGCCACCCCTGAAGAGCTCTTGGTGGCCACGGGCTCAATGACACCCTCATGGCCACCCCTGCAGAGCTCTTGGTGGCCACGGGCTCAAGAACATCCTCATGGCCACCCCTGGAGAACTCTTGGTGGCCACCCAAGAGCTCAAGAACATCCTCACGGCCACCCCTGGAGAGTTCCTGGTGGCCACGGGCTCAAAGACATCCCCACGGCCACCCTTGGAGAGCTCTTGGTGGCCACGGGCTCAAGGACATCCTCACGGCCACCCCTGGAGAGCTCTTGGTGGCCACAGGCTCAAGAACATCCCCATGGCCACCCCTGGAGAGCTCTTGGTGGCCACAGGCTCAAGAACATCCCCATGGCCACCCCTGGAGAGCTCTTGGTGGCCACGGGCTCAAAGACATCCTCACGGCCACCCCTGGAGAACTCTTGGTGGCCACCCAAGAGCTCAAGAACATCCTCACGGCCACCCCTGGAGAGTTCCTGGTGGCCACGGACTCAAGGACATCCTTATGTCCACCCCTGGAGAGTTCCTGGTGGCCACGGGCTCAAAGACATCCTTATGGCTACCTCTGGAGGGCTCTTGGTGGCCACGGGCTCAAAGACATCCTCACAGCCACCCCTGAAGAGCTCTTGGTGGCCATGGGCTCAAGGACATCCTCATGGCCACCCCTGGAGAGTTCCTGGTGGCCATGGGCTCAAAGACATCCTCATGGCCACCCCTGGAGAGTTCCTGGTGGCCACGGGCTCAAGGACATCCTCACGGCCACCCTTGGGGAGCTCTTGGTGGCCACCCAAGAGCTTGAGGACGCCCCCCGCGGGCACCCACCTGGCGGTTCATGGTGGCCATGGCCTTGGTGACACCCTTCATGGCCTGGGCCATGGAGTTGTTGGACTTGAGGGTCTGGATCTTGAGGGACACGGCCTGGACGTTGGCCCGCATGGTGATGAACTTCTTCACGTAGCGCCGCGTCCGCACCAGGTCCTTCGCCATGATCTTCACCGCGTCCTGCAGGCCGGGAATTGGGGGGGGACACACATGTTGGGTGGCCCCGAAGCCCCCCTGAGAGGCCAGGGGGCACCTCCAGGGACCCATCTCCGTGGTCTCCTGGTCCACTTGTAGCTGCTGTGGTCGCTTGGGGTCCTCCACGCCCCAACCACGTTCCCCGGTCTCCAGTAGGGTCCCCATTGCCCCACTGCGATCTCTTGGGGTCTTCCACGTCCCCACCACATTCCCTGGCCCCCAGTAGGGTCCCCATGTACCCCACTGCGATCTCTTGGGGTCCTTCATGCCCCCACCACATTCCCTGGTCCTCAGTAGGGTCCCCATTGCCCCACTGCGATCTCTTGGGGTCCTTCACACCCCCACCATGTTCCCTGGTCCTCAGTAGGGTCCCCATGGACCCCACTGTGGTCTCTTGGGGTCTTCCACGTCCCCACCACGTTCCCCAGTCCTCAGTAGGGTCCCCATGGACCACACTGCGATCTCGTGGGGTCCTTCACACCCCCACCACATTCCCTGGTCCTCAGTAGGGTCCCCATTGCCCCACTGCAGTCTCTTGGGGTCCTTCACACCCCCACCACGTTCCCCGGTCTTCAGTAGGGTCCCCATGTACCCCACTGCAGTCTCTTGGGGTCCTTCACACCCCCACCACATTCCCTGGTCCTCAGTAGGGTCCCCATGGACCCCACTGCGATCTCTTGGGGTCTTCCACATCCCCACCACATTCCCTGGTCCTCAGTAGGGTCCCCACTGCCCCACTGCAGTCTCTTGGGGTCCTTCACACCCCCACCACGTTCCCTGGCCCCCAGTAGGGTCCCCATGGACCCCACGTCCCCGCCACATTCCCCAGTCCCTAGTAGGGTCCCCACAGCCCCCTGCAGAACCCCAAACCCCTTCCACGTCTCCTCCACGTCCCTCAGACCTCCCGGCGCTGTCCCCTCTCACCATCTGGCCCTGCTTGGCCATCTTCTTGATGTCGATGATGATTTTCTTCTCCTGGGCCTCCAGTTTCTGGCGCTCGCGGTCAAGCTCGCGCATGGCGCGGGTCAGCGCCCGCTGGTTCTGCCGCAGGAGCTCCTCCGGCGTCTTCCGGCGCCCGAACAGCAGGTCCATGGTGGCAGCGGCGCCTGGGGACAAGGACGGGGGGACAAGGACGTCAGGGAGGTGGAGGGGGACACGGATGGGGCAGGAGATGGGAGAGCAGGGGCGTGGGGGACATGGGGATGTGGTGGATGTGGGGACACGATGGACACGGGGATGTGGTGGCCATGGGGACAAGGTGGACACAGGGTCGTGGTGGCCATGGGGACGTGGTGGACACAGGGATAAGGTGGCCATGGGGAAGTGGTGGCCATGGGGAAGTGGTGGACATGGGGTCGTGGTGGCCATGGGAACGTTGTGGCCATGGGGACGTGGTGACCATGGGGACAAGGTGGATGCGGGGACATGGTGGCCATGGGGACGTTGTGGACATGGGGACAAGTTGGCCATGGGGATGTGGTGGCCATGGGGACAAGGTGGACACAGGGATGTGGTAGACACGGGGTCGTGGTGGCCATGGGGACGTTGTGGACATGAGGACGTGGTGGCCATGGGGACAAGGTGGATGCAGGGACATGGTGGCCATGGGGACGTGGTGGACACAGGGATGTGGTGGCCACGGGGATGTGGTGGCCATGGTGGCCACGGTGACATGGTGGCCACAAGGCCATGATAGCCGTGGGGACGTGGTGGCCATGGGGACAAGGTGGATGCAGGGACATGGTGGCCATGGGGACGTGGCAGACATGGGGTTGTGGTGGACACGGGGACATGGTGGCCATGGGGACAAGGTAGCCGTGGGGATGTGGTGGCCATGGTGGCCACGGTGACACTGCGGGCACAAGGCCATGATGGCCACGGGGACGTGATGGCCACGGGGACACAAACATGGGGATGGGGACACGTAGAGGGGACACAGCAGAGCCCAGACAAGGGGAACCTGGTCACGGAGATGTGACAGTGGGGACGTGGAGGGTGGGGACATGGACACGGGGAGGTGACGAGGTGGGACACAACGCGGGGACACGGACACAGACACAGGGAACGCGGATGTTTGGGACATGTGGACCTGGAGGGGACACGGGGCGAAGATAAACGTGGGGAGATGGGGACACGGGGGGGGGAAACAGCCCAGGGGACGGGGATTTGGGGCCATGAGCGGGACGAGGACAGGGGCAGGGAGGAAGAGGAGGGACAAGGGGGGGGCACGAAGACAAGGGGGGGGCAGACACGAGGGGGATACCTAAGGGGAACCCCCCAGGGGCATCTATTTACCCCCCAGGGGCGTTTATTTACCCCCTCGGGGCACTTATTTCCCCCCCCCATATCCCCCGGGGCATTTATTTACCCCCCCTCCCTCCCAGGGGCAATTATTTGCCCCATTGGGGCACTTATTTACCCCCAAAAGACCCTCAAGGGGCATCTATTTACCCCCCAGGGGCATTTATTTACCCCCCCTCCCTCCCAGGGGCAATTATTTACCCCACTGGGGCACTTCTTAACCCCCCAAAACCCCTCGAGGGGCATTTATTTACCCCACCAACACCCCAGAGACCCCCCAGGGGCATTTATTTACCCCACTCCCCCCCCAGGGGCATTTATTTACCCCCCCGGGGCATTTATTTGCCCCCCCCCAGTGCCCCCGATACCCCCCAGGGGCAGGCCCAAGCCCCCTCCAGGCCCCGCCCCGTTGCCATGGCAACAGGAAGTCCGCAGCCAATCGCCGGGCGAGGAGCTCAAGCCCCGCCCCCCGGGTCCTCCCGCCCCCACCGCGCCCCTCTCTATGGTCTCGGGGGTCCACAACTCTATGGTTAAGCCCCCCCCCCCGGCGCCTTCATCCCGGAAGTCCTCTCTACCCCGCCCGGAGGCCTCTCTATGGTCGCGGCCCTGCTCACTTCCTTTTACGTCACTCCGGTACCGGCCGCGCCTCTCTGTGGTCCCACCGGTACTGGGCCCCTCTAGCCACCCTCCCTCGTCTCTATGATCCCTGCGCCCCTCTAGCCGCCCCTCCGTCGTCTCTATGATCCCATAGCCCCTCTAGCCCCCCTAGCTCAGCTCTGTGATCCCGGTACCGGGCCCCTCTAGCCCGCCCCGCCCTCGTCTCTATGATCCCCGGGCCCGGGCCCCTCTGGCACCCCCCCGGCCCCTCTCTATGACCCCGGGGGCGGCCGCCGGGCCCTCACCCGGCTCCTTCGGCCTCTCCCGGGCTGTCCCAGCACTTCCGCCAATGCAGTGACGTCACCGGGTGCTTGGTCACGTGACGAGGGGGCCGGTACCGCGACCCCGCCCTCCCGGAAGTCAATATTGCCCCCCCGCGTCACTTCCTTTCCGTGGGGAGAGACGAGTTCGGCCAGAGCGGCACTTCCGGCTTCCACGGGGGCCTCTGGAGGACTGGGAAACTGGGCGGACTGGGAGGATACTGGGATATACTGGGACAGACTGGGCAGTGACTGGGATATACTGGGTTGTACTGGGCGCAGAAAAATCAGCGCACATCACACCTACTGGGGCGAACTGGGCCATACTGGGAGCACTGGGACGAGGAACTGGGGAGCATGAGAACATACTGGGAGGCACTGGGAGATGGGAACAGGACCAGGCACACTGGGAGGCACTGGAGTGAGGAAATGGGGCATACTGGGAGGCACTGGGTGTACTGGGGAGCACTGGGCGCGAACTGGAGGAAGCTGGGGGAACTGGGTAGAGAGACTGGGAGGCAGTGGGTATACTGGGGTGTACTGGGAGAGGGGAAACAGCAGGCGGTGGGGGGGGAGGAACAAAGGAAGGGGAACTGGGCATACTGGGAGCTCTGGGAGAGGGAACTGGGCACACTGGGAGCACTCAGATAGGGAACTGGGCATACTGGGAGCTCTGGGAGAGGGTACTGGGGTTACTGGGTGTACCAAGATGGGTAACTGGGCACACTGGGAGCACTCAGACAGGGAACTGGACATACTGGCTGCTCTGGGAGAGGGTACTGGGCACACTGGGAGCTTTGGGAGAGGGAACTGGGCACACTGGGAGCACTCAGGGAACTGGGCATACTGGGAGCTCTGAGAGAGGGAACTGGGCATACTGGGAGCTCTGGGAGAGGGTACTGGGCATACTGGGAGCACTCAGATAGGGAACTGGGCATACTGGGAGCTCAGGGAGAGGGTACTGGGGTTACTGGGTGTGCTAAGATGGGTAACTGGGCACGCTGGGAGCTCTGGGAGAGGGAACTGGGCACACTGGGAGCTCTGGGAGAGGGTACTGGGGTTACTGGGTGTGCTAAGATGGGTAACTGGGCACACTGGGAGCACTCAGACAAGGAACTGGGCATACTGGGAGCTCTGAGAGAGGGAACTGGGCACACTGGGAGCACTCAGATAGGGAACTGGGCATACTGGGAGCTCTGGGAGAGGGAACTGGGCACACTGGGAGCACTCAGATAGGGAACTGGACATACTGGGAGCTCTGGGAGAGGGAACTGGGCACACTGGGAGCTCTGGGAGAGGGAACTGGGCATACTGGGAGCTCTGGGAGAGGGTACTGGGGTTATTGGGTGTGCTAAGATGGGTAACTGGGCACACTGGGAGCTCTGGGAGAGGGAACTGGGCATACTGGGAGCTCTGGGATGGGCGACTGGGCATACAGCGGCTATGAACTGGGCAGGAACTGGGCATACCAAGACCTTTAACTGGGCATACTGGGAGCCCCCAGACAGGGAACTGGCCATACTGGGAGCCCCCAGACAGGGAACTGGGCACACTGGGAATGCAAACTGGTCGCACTGGGAGCCCTGGCAGCAGGAACCGGTCACGCCAACCCCTCCCTGAACCCCCACTGCCCACCCCCACCCCCTCCCAGTACAAACCAGTATAAACCAGTCCCCCAAAACGAAACACGGATGAGGAGGGGGGGGGGCACCGCTCGTTACCATCGCCCTTTAATCACCCACAAGGGGGGGGGGGGACTGGGAGGGGGGGGGGGGGGGGGGAGACAGAAAGGAGGGGGCCCCCCCCGCCCCCAGGGGGGCAATAAATAGGGGGGGGCGGAGGGGTTGTTTTTTGGGGGGGGGGGGGCAAAAAAATATGGGGGGGGGCTGCAAAAAAATTTGGGGGGGGGGGGAGGAAATGTGGGGGGGGGGCTACTTGAGGCAGCGCTCGAAGTAGGTGGCCCCCACGTAGCCCCCCCGCAGCGAGCGCTGCACGTTCTGCTCGAAGAGGCGCCGGTTGCTCTGCAGCACCTCCGCCGCCTCCTTGTTCAGGGGGTCCTCGGGGTTGGGTTCCTGCGGGGGGGGGGACACAAAAAAATTAAAAAAAAAAAAATGAAAAAAATGAAAAATTAAAAAAAAAAAAAATTAAAAAATTAAAAAAAAATAAAGAAATTAAAGAAATTAAAAAAAAAATAAAGAAATTAAAGAAATTTTAAAAAATTAAAAAAATTTTAAAAATAAATTAAAGAAATTAAAAAAATAATAAAAAAAGAAATTAAAGAAATTTAAAAAATAATAAAAAATAAAGAAATTAAATAAATTAAAAAAAAATTAAAAAATAAAGAAATTAAAGAAATTTAAAAAATTTTAAAAAATAAAAAAAAGAAATTAAAGAAATTAAAAAAATAAAAAAGAAATTAAAGAAATTAAAAAAAAATAAAAAATAAAGAAATTAAAGAAATTAAAAAATTTTAAAAAAATAAAAAATAAAGAAATTAAAGAAATTTAAAAAAATTAAAAAAAATAAAAAATAAAGAAATTAAAGAAATTAAAAAAAATTAAAAAATAAAGAAATTAAAGAAATTTTTAAAAATAAATAAATAAATAAAGGGGAAAATTTGAAAAAATAATAAGGGAGGGGAGGGCACAAAAAAATTAAAAAAATAAAATAATGAAAAAAAATAAAAAAATAAAATAAAAAAAGGCAAAAATTTGAAAAAATAATAAGGGAGGGGAGGGCACAAAAAAATTAAAAAAAAATAAAATAATGAAAAAAAATAAATAAATTAAAAAAAATTTAAAAAATTTAAAAAAGGGAAAATTAAAAAAAAAATAAGGGAGGGGCAGGGGGAAATGCCACAAGGGGAAAGGGAAGGGGGTGGGGGGGGTGCACGAAGTGGACCCCCCCGGGATTAAATGCCCCCCGACAGGGATTAATTGGCCCCCCAGGGGTTAATTGCCTCCCCAGGGGTTAATTGCCCCCCACCCCAGGGATTAATTGGCCCTCCCTAGGGTTAATTGCCCCCCCCAGGGGTTAATTGCCCCCCCCAGGTCACCCCTCAACACCACCCAACCCCCTACAAAGCCCCCCCCCATTCCCTTAATGCCCCCCCCATTTTTTACCCCCACCATTTTTACCCCCCCATATTTTACCCCCCCCATATTCTTTACCCCCCCCAATCTTTAATGCCCCCCCCCAATCCCCATAGACCCTTTTAAGACCCCCCCTTACCCTCCCCATATTCCCCGCTGCTCATTAACGCCCCCCCCCTATTTTTTGAGGCCCCCCCCATGGCCTGAAGCCCCCCCCAGAACCCCCCAATCCCCAAAATCCCCCCTAATTCCCCCCCCAGGGGGCTTTTTACCCACCCCAGGGACCCCAAAAACCTCCAGGGGACCCCCAAATCCCCCCCCCAAATCCCCCAAACCCCTTCGATCCCCCCCCCAAACCCCAAATTACCCCCTCAAACCCCAAATTGCCCCCCCAGGGCTACCAAAACCCCCCAAAATCCCCCCCCAGGGGGCTTTTTACCCACCCCAGCGACCCCAAAAACCTCCAGGGGACCCCAAACCCCCCCCCAAAATCCCCCAAACCCCCCCCAAATCCCCCAAACCCCCCCCAAATCCCCCAAACCCCTTCGATCCCCCCCCCCAACCCCAAATTGCTCCCCCCAGGGCTACCAAAACCCCCCAGAACCCCCCCTAATCCCCCCCCCAGGGGGCTTTTTACCCACCCTGGCGACCCCAAAAACCTCCAGGGGACCCCAAAACCCCCCCCCAAATCCCCCAAACCCCTTCGATCCCCCCCCCAACCCCAAATTGCCCCCCCAAACCCCAAATTGCCCCCCCCGGGCTACCAAAACCCCCAAAAATCCCCCCTAATTCCCCCCCCAGGGGGCTTTTTACCCACCCCAGCGACCCCAAAAACCTCCAGGGGACCCCAAACCCCCCCCCCAAATCCCCCAAACCCCTTCGATCCCCCCCCCAACCCCAAATTGCCCCCCCAAACCCCAAATTGCCCCCCCAAGGGCTACCAAACCCCCCCAAAATCCCCCCTAATCCCCCCCAGGGGGCTTTTTACCCACCCCTTGGACCCCAAAAACCTCCAGGGGACCCCCAAATCCCCCCATAAATCCCCCAAACCTCTTCGAACCCCCCCCCCAAACCCCAAATTACCCCCCCCAAACCCCAAATTACCCCCCCCCGGGCTACCAAAATCCCCCCAAATTCCCCCCCCAGGGGGCTTTTTACCCGCCCCAGCGACCCCAAAACCCTCCAGGGGACCCCAAAACGTCCCCGGGGGCCACCCCAAAAGCCACGCCAGTTGCCCCCCACCCCAAAAAAATGTGCCCCCCCCCCCAAAAAAAACTCACCAGGAAGAGGTACTGCAGGCCGTAGATGATGGAGTTTATCGTCAGGACGGGCTTCCAGTCCTCTCTGGGGACACAGCCTGGGGTCACCGTGGCTACCAAGGCCACCAGCCAGGTAGCCACGGCCACCCCCTACCCCCCCCGTGACCCGTCGGGACCGGGGGGTCACAATTTGCCCCCTTCTCCCCCCCAAAAGGGAAAAAAGGGGAGAAATGGGGGCGGTGGCCGCCTTAAAGGGGTTGGTAGCCACTTTTAAAAAGTTGGTAGCCACCTCAAAGGGGTTGGTAGCCCACCTGAGGATGTTGAGGCAGACGTTGCCCTCCAGGTCGATGTTGGGGTGGTAGACCATCGTCTCGCACTTCACCTTGGGGGGGTCGTGGGGGTAGCCCTGGCCGACCTGCGGGGGGGAAAAGTGGCTACCAGAAAGGGCTCGTGGCTACCTGGGAGGTGGCGGTGGCCACCTGGGTCTCGTCCCTACCCCAAATCGCACGGAGGGTGTGGGCAACGGTTGTGGCGCAGCGGGGAAGCCACGGGGTGGTGGGAGCGGTTTGGTGGCCACTGGTCATGGTTTGGTGGCCACCGAGCTCTGGTCACTGTCCCGACGCACTGAGTGGCCACTGGTCGTGTCAAGGTGGCCACCAAGCCCCCCCAGCCCACTTATGATGTTTAGGGCCAATCAGTGGCCACACAGTGGGCTTTTGGCTACTGGTCCACTCTCGGTGGCCACCAAGCCCTGGTCCCTGTCCCGACACACCGAGTGGCCACTGGTCCTGTCCAGGTGGCCACCAAGCCCCCCAACCCACTTTAAAGTATAGGTTGAATCTGTGGCCACCTGTCACACCTCAGTAGCCACACAGTGGACACTTGGCTACTGGTCCGCTCTCAGTGGCCACCAAGCTCTGGTCCTTGTCCCGACACACTGAGTGGCCACTGATCCTGTCCAGGTGGCCACCAAGCCCCCCCAGCCCACTTAGGATGTTTAGGGCCAATCAGTTGCCACTGGTCACCCCTCGGTGGCCACACAGCGGACACTTGGCTACTGGTCTGCTCTCAGTGGCCACCGAGCCCTGGTCCCTGTCCCGACGCACCAAGTGGCCACTGGTCATGGCCAGGTGGCCACCAAGCCCCCCCAGCCCACCCCTGATGTTTAGGGCGAATCAGTGGCCACTTGTCACCCCTCAGTGGCCACAGGGTGAGCAGTTGGCTACTGGTCTGCTCTCAGTGGCCACCACCCCGTGGTCCCCATCCCAACCCACTAGGTAGCCACACATCACCTTCTGGTGGCCACGGGTCCCCCCTTGGTGGCCACCACCACCCCCAGCCCATTTTGGTGGTCCGGGGGGGGAATTTGGTGGCCACAGGTCCCCCCTTGGTGGCCACGGGTCCCAACTTGGTGGCCACCACCAACCCCAGCCCATTTTGGTGGTCCCGGGGGGGAATTTGGTGGCCACGGGTCCCAACTTGGTGGCCACCACCAACCCCAGCCCATTTTGGTGGTCCCAAGGGGGAATTTGGTGGCCACGGGTCCCAACTTGGTGGCCACAGGTCCCAACTTGGTGGCCACCACCACCCCCAGCCCATTTTGGTGTTCCGGGGGGGGAATTTGGTGGCCATGGGTCACAACTTAGTGGCCACCACCACCCCCAGCCCATTTTGGTGTTCCGAGGGGGGGAATTTGGTGGCCACAGGTCCCAACTTGGTGGCCACCACCACCCCCAGCCCATTTTGGTGGTCCGGGGGGGGAATTTGGTGGCCACGGGTCCCAACTTGGTGGCCACCACCACCCCCAGCCCATTTTGCTGGTCCCAAGGGGGAATTTGGTGGCCACAGGTCCCAGCTTGGTGGCCACGGGTCCCAACTTGGTGGCCACCACCACCCCCAGCCCATTTTGGTGGTCCAGGGGGGGAATTTGGTGGCCACGGGGCCACCCCGGCGCGGGACTGACCTTAAAGCTGAAGACGAATTTCCCTCCCTTGTAGAAACCCTAAAAAAGAGACACAGGGGTCATGGGGGGGGGAGGCAACATTTTGGGGACATTTATAGGGGAAATTTGGGGGTGGGGGGGACACGGGGGACCCTAAAGGGACATGAAGGTGTCCTGAGGGGGGGACAGGGATGAGGGGGACCACAGAGGGACACTGGGGGGGTGACAAAAGGGGGGGGGTGACAATGGGGTTTTGTAGGGCCAGGAGGGGATTTGGGGTGGGATATAGGATATGGGGCAAAGAACCCTGGGGAGGGGGGTGGGACACCCAGGAAGGGGACAGGGGGGCAGGGGGTGACAATGGGGTGACAAAGGGGGGGGGGGGGGACACTGGGGGGGTGACAATGGGGTTTTGTAGGGCCAGGAGGGATTTGGGGTTGGATATAGGATATGGGGCAAAGAACCCCTGCGGGGGGGTGGGGACGGCCAGGAGGGGGATTGGGGGGGCAGGGGGTGACGGGGGGGTGACAATGGGGTGACAAAGAGGGGGGGACACAACAGGGCTCTGTAGGGCCAGGAGGGGATTTGGGGTGGGATATAGGATATAGGACACAGGACCCAGGGGGAGGGTGGGGACAGCCAGGAGGGGGACGGGGGGGGCAAGAGGTGACAATGGGGTGACAATGGGGGGGGGTGACAAACAGGGGGGTGACAACGGGTCTCTGTAGGGCCACGAAGGGATTTGGGGTGGGATATAGGATATGGGATAAAGAACCCCTGCAGGGGGGTGGGGACACCCAGGAAGGGGACAGGGGGGCAGGGGGTGACAATGGGGTGACAAAGGGGGGGGGGGGACACTGGGGGGGTGACAATGGGGTTTTGTAGGGCCAGGAGGGATTTGGGGTGGGATATAGGATATGGGGCAAAGAACCCCTGCGGGGGGGTGGGGACACCCAGGAAGGGGACAGGGGGGCAGGGGGTGACAATGGGGTGACAAAGGGGGGGGGGACACTGGGGGGGTGACAATGGGGTTTTGTAGGGCCAGGAAGGGATTTAGGGTCAGATATAGGATATGGGGCAAAGAACCCCAGGGGGAGGGTAGGAATGGCCAGGGGGGGTTGGGGTGGGCAGGGGGTGACGGGGGGTTGACAAGGGGGTGACAAAGGGGGGGGGGGGGACAATGGGGGTTCTGTAGGGCCAGGACGGGATTTGGGGTGGGATATAGGATATGGGGCAAAGAACCCCTGCGGGGGGGATGGGGACAGCCAGGAGAGGGACGGGGGGGGCAGGGGGTGACAATGGGGTGACAAAGTGGGGGGGGGGACACTGGGGGGGTGACAATGGGGTTTTGTAGGGCCAGGAGGGATTTGGGGTCAGATATAGGATATGGGGCAAAGAACCCCTGCGGGGGGGTGGGGACACCCAGGAAGGGGACAGGGGGGCAGGGGGTGACAATGGGGTGACAAAGGGGGGGGGGGGACACTGGGGGGGTGACAATGGGGTTTTGTAGGGCCAGGAAGGATTTGGGGTTGGATATAGGATATGGGGCAAAGAACCCCAGGGGGAGGGTAGGGATGGCCAGGGGGGGTTGGGGTGGGCAGGGGGTGACGGGGGGGTGACAATGGGGTGACAAAGAGGGGGGGGGGACACCCGGGGGGGGGGCAATGGGGGGGTCCCCACCTCGTCGGGGCAGATGAGCAGGCGGAAGTGCAGGAGGTCGTCCTGGTCCGAGAAGTCGATCTCGCACGTCTTGGGCAGGTTCAGCTCGTTGATATCTGGGGGGGGGGGCACAAATTTGGGGGGCTCAGCCCCTCCCCCCACCATCCCAGTGCTCCCAGTAAGGCCGTACTGGGAGCGCTGAGGCTTGGCATCCTTTGGCAGTCCTGTTTCAGTCCCAGTTCGCTCCCATTTCAATCCCAGTTTAATCCCAGTTTGGTGCCAACCCCCCCCAAAAGCAGCACTGTTGCCCCCCCCCCCTTCCCAGTATTCCCAGTATGCCCATTATCAGCACCAGTCTGCACCCACGCTGCAGTTATACTGGGACCAGTATGCAGACAGCACTGGGGTTATACTGGGATCGCTGCGTGCTCCATACTGGGACCAGTGCCATAATGGGGTCGTACTGGGATGAGTGAGTGCCCAGCATTAGGGTCATACTGGGACCGTACTGGGACCAGCGGGTGCTGCCTGCTAGGGTCATACTGGGACCATTTGGCCCCCCACTACGCCCATACTGGGACCAGTGCTCTCCTCTCCATTAAACGGGGCCATACTGGGACCAGTGGGCTCTGCTCCTTTAACTGGGCCATACTGGGATCAGCCGCCCTCCCCTCTCTAAAGCCATACTGGGACCAGTGGCTCCCCCCATTACAGCCATACTGGGACAACCGTGTGCTGCCCACTCAAGTCATACTGGAACCAGTACCCCTCTCCTCCATTAAATGGGGCCATACTGGGACCCATGCATGCCCCCCCCAGTCCCCCACTCCAGTCCCTCCCAGTTTCCCCAGTCCCACCCAGTCTCCCCCCAGTGTCCTTCCACTCCCTCCCAGTCCACCCAGTTACTCCCCCAGTCCCTCCCAGTCTCCCTCCACTTCCTCCCAGTCCCTCCAGTTACCCCTCCAGTCACCCACCAGTCCTTCCCAGTCCCTCCCAATCCCCCCAGTTACCCCCCCAACCCTCCCAGTTACCCCCTCCGTCCCTCCCAGTCTCTCCCAGTACCCCCCAGTCCCCCTCCACTCCTTCCCAGTCCACAACCCGGCCCCCCTAGGTACCCTCCCAGTCCCCCCAGTTACCTCCCCAGTCCCCCTCCACTCCCTCCCAGTTACCCCCCAGTTCATCCCAGTCTCTCCCACACCCTCCCAGTCCTTCCCAGTCCCCCACCCCCATCCCCTTAGTTACCCTCCCAGTCCCCCCAGTCACCCCCTCAGTCCCCCTCCAGTCCCTCCCAGTTACCCCCCAGTCCACCTCTGTCTCTCCCAGTCCCCCTCCACTCCCCCCCAGTCCCTCCCAGTCCCCCACCCCTGTCCCCCCACTCCCTCCAGTTACCCTCTCAGTCCCCCCAGTTCCTCCCAGTCTTCCCCCAGTCCCCCTCCACTTCCTCCCAGTTACTCCCCAGTTTATCCCAGTCTCTCCCAGTCCCTCCCCGGTCCCCATAGTTACCCTCCCAGCCCCCCCAGTATCTCCCAGTTCCCCCAGTTACCCTCCCAGTCCCTCCCAGCCCCCCCAGTTACCCCCCATTTCATCCCAGTTACCCCCCAGTCCCCCTCCACTCTCTCCCAGTCCTTCCCAGTCCCCCACCCCCATCCCCTTAGTTACTCTCCCAGTTCCCCCAGTCCCTCCACTTCCCCCCCAGTCCTTCCCAGTCCCCCCAAGTCCCTCCCAGTTACCCTCCCAGCCCTCCCAGTCCCCCCAGTCACCCCCCACTTCATCCCAGTTACCCCTCAGTCCCCCTCCCAGTCCCCCCAGTTACCCTCCCAGCCCCCCCCAGTCCCTCCCAGTCCCCCCCAGTCACCCTCCCAGCCGTCCCAGTCCCCCCCAGTCTCTCCCAGTCCCCCCCAGTCTCTCCCAGTCCCCCCAGTTCCCCCCCCAGTCCCTCCCACTCCCCCCAGTCCCCCCAGTTATCCCCCCAGTCCCCCCCAGCTCCCCCCCCAGTCCCTCCCACTCCCCCCAGTCCCCCCAGTTACCCCCCCAGTCTCTCCCAGTCCCCCCAGTCCCTCCCAGTCCCTCCCAGTCCCCCCCCCCAACCTTTCTGGATGCGGAGCTGCGCGGCCGAGGCCTTTTTGCTGGTGCCCTTGGTGCCTCCGGCCGATTCCTCCTCCTTCTTCTGCTGCTTCAGAGAGAACAGCTTGATCATCCTGCCGGGCCGGGACCGGAACCGGAACCGGAACCGGGACCGGGGCCAGGGGGGGGGCGGCGGAGCCGGGGCTGGGCCCCCCCCGGCGGGGAGGAGGCGGCGGCGGCGGCGGAACCGGGCCCGGAACGGAGGAGGCGAGGAGGCGGCGGCGGCAACGGCCGGCACCGCTCGGCAACTTCCGGAAGGGCTTCGGGCTTTTCCGGAAGGGCTTCGGGGATTTCCGGAAGGCTTCGGGTTTTTACGGAAGGGGTTCGGGGCTTTACGGAAGGGTTCGGGTTTTTACGGAAGGAGTTCGGGTTTTTCCGGAAGGGTTCGGGGATCTTCGGGAGGTTCCCCGAGGGTTTCGGGGTTCTTCGGGAACTTCCGGAAGAGCTTTTTCGGCTCGTTCCGGAAAAAGGCTTCGGGTGTCTCCGGAAGAGCTTCGGGATTCTACGGAAGGGGCTTCGGGGATCTCCGGAAGCTCTTCGGGGTTTTCCGGAAGTTGCTTCGGATCCCTCCGGAACGGCTTCGGGGCTCTCCGGAATGACTTCGGGTTTTTCCGGAATGGCTTCGGGATTCTCCGGAAAGAAGCCTGAGGGGGGGGGTGGGGGGGATCGGAGGTTTCCGGACAAGGTTCGCGAAGGCCCCCGGAGCGCTTCGGGTTCGGCCGGAAGGAACGCGACTCGTTCCGGGGTCTTCCCTTCGGCTGTTTCCGGAAGGGGTTCGGCTCTTTCCGGCTTCTTTTACCGGCGTTCTGCCCAGGAAGGGCTTTCGGCTCTTTCCGGAACCCTTCGGCTCTTTCCGGCTCCGCGCTCACCTCCCCGCCGCCTTCGTGTCTCTCCGGAAAGCTTCGGCTCTTTCCGCCTCCCCTCCCCTTATCCACCAGCCAATCCCGTGGCGGGGAGGAAGGTTGAGGCGCTCTGATTGGCTCAGCCGGCGCCAGGGGAAGGGCGGGGCCTCGCTGCCCTCGCGTGGGCGCCGCCATCTTTGTTGAGGGCAGCTCTCCCCTATGGGATGTGAGCTTAATGGGACCAGTTCCCCCCTCCCAGTCCCTCCAGTAAGGCTGCAGTGGGATCAGTCCCCCCAGTCCCAGTGCCCCTGGGCCAGCTGCAGCCCTCACAGCCCAGTAAGGCCCAGTCCAGCCCCCAGCAGGCTTCAGGACAAGGGTCGAAGGGTGGAAACCCCAAAAAGGGGAGACCCTAAAAATGGGGGGAACCCAAAAAGGGGAGAGCCCAGGGCCGGATCCTGCCCCAAAACGCAAAGGAGGCTGAGAAATGGCTTTATTTCTTTAATAGACACAAACAAGGGGGTGAGGAGGGGACAGGGACACCCCCAGGGTAAAGGGAACGGGGTCACCCCCTTCTCCCTCCTCGCCGTGCTCCCTGAGGACGCCAGCTCCGCGCCCCCAGCCCCAAAATCCCCCCTCCCCGGGTTAAAAGGGCAGGGTTTTAGGGTGCCAGGAGGGTGGGAGGGGGAGGCGGGGACCCTTCAGCCCCATCCAGGGGGCCGAGGGACTCGAGGGCGGCGCAGAACTTGCGGTCGCCGAAGGCGGCGCTGAGCCGCTCCTCGAAGAAACGCTGCAGGCCCAGGATGGACTGCACGTCCGCCTTATCCTGGATGGGGGGGGGGAAAAAAGGGGGGAAATTAGGGGATTAAAGGGGGGGGCAGAACCTTTTAGGATCCCCCAGGGGGGCGTCGGGGGTCTCCCCACCTCCGTCAGGCGGTTGAACTGGCGGATCATGCGCCAGACGTCGCGGGCGAACTCCTCGGGGTGGCCGTAGCCCGGGGAGAGCTTCCCCTGCAGCTTGGCGCGGATCAAGGTCAGGTCGATGGCGTCGCAGCCCTCCTAAATAAGGGGGAGGAACAGCAGGGAGGTGGATCCCAAGCAGGTGGATCCCCCCCAGCGGATCCCCGAGGGGCGCGGGACTCACCAGGGAGCTGGAGAGGCGGTGCAGGGGCCGCCAGGGCTCGTGGCAGAGCAGCTGGAGCAGGACGTACTCGCACTTCTGTGTGGGGAGGGAAAAAAGAGGTCAGATGGATCCCTTTCGATCCCTTTCCCGGCGTGGGATCCCTCGGATCCCGCTCCGGAAATACCCACCCGCTGGTCCGTGGGGCAGAGGGCTGGGGGCTGCTCCTCCGTGGGGCCGGGGCAGGAGGGGGCGAGGTCCTCGCCGGGGGGCGCCGGGTCCTGGCACAGGAGGCAGAGCCAGTCATGGCTGTGGGATCGCAGAGGGATCGGGTGAGGGGAGCGGGTGGATCCCACCGCGCCCAGCTCGCTCCCTGCTGGGAGCTGGGCTGGAGTGGATCCCGCGGGGAGCAGCTCCCCTGCCCGTAAAGAAATGCCCGGCTCCCCGCGGGGATCCCAGCAGTGGATCCCAAATGATATGGGGTTGGTGTGTAGATCCCCAGCTGGATCCCAAGAAGAGCGGAGTCCCAGCTGGGGTAGATTCAGCGGCTCCCCGCAGGATTTTGGGATCAGCAGGCCGAGAGATCCCCGATATGGGGGGGTTTGAGGGGTGGATTCCCACATGGACCCCAAAAAGTGGATCCCTGGGGCGCTGGGGGCAGTCAGCCCCCCACAGGGGATCAAGAGCGGATCTCCAGGGATCGCAGGCAGGTGCCTGGATGGATCTGAGAGAGCAGATCCCCAGGGATCCATGGGATTGGCTCCAGCAGTCACTGAGGATCTCAAGATTGGGGGAAAAAATTGCATTTGTGGGGGGAGAGATGGATCCCAGAGGCCAGCGAGCACCCAGGGGATCTGTGACAGCCCGGGAATCCCCTCCTGAAGAGACAGGATCCCAAAAGATCGGGATCCCTGAAGATCCAGGGAGCAGATCCCTTGAGATCAACCCCTTCCCCCAGGCGGGCAACCCAGAGCAGGGAGGATCCCACACCCGAGGAACCCCCAAGGGGCCGGGGAGCAGGGGGCAGGAGCGGATCCCAGGGATCTCAGGGGAGCCGGGGAGGGGACGAGGGTGGATCCCAGCGGATCCCCGGGGCCCGGCCGTACCCGGGGACCTCGTGGAGGGCGGGGAGGTGGCAGTCGAGGTGGTAGCAGCGCTCGCAGAGGTCGCACATCACCACGGCGCCGGCCTGGCAGCAGACGCGGCAGCAGGAGACGTTGCGGGAGGTCCTGGGGGGGGCGGCGGCGGCGGCAGGGGGGGGGATTTCGGGGCGGGGGGGGGGCAGCACCCCAGGGTGCTCGGGGGGCAGCCCCGGCGGCTTCACGTCCCCGATGGGCGACTCCTGCTGCTCCTCCTGCGAGGGGTTAAAAAAAAAAAAAAAAATAGGGGGGGGGGGACACAGCGGGGACAAAAAGGACGCGAGGACGGACGGACGGACGGACGCTCACCTTGATAGCAGGAGGCGGTGGCGGGGGGGGGGTGGGGGCCCAGGGCTGCGCCCCCCCCCTCTCGATGATGATGAGGTTGAATTCTTCGGCCGTGGTGCCGGGGAAGACGCGGAAGGAAGGGGGCTGAGCCGCCCCCGCCAGGTCCAGGTCCAAGCGCTCCAGGCTGACCCGAGGCACTTTGCGGAGGAGGGGGGGCCCCAAATCCCCCGGGGGGTGGCTGCTGGCGTGGGAGGGGGGGGGGTTTTAGGATTTTGGGGGGGGGTCCTGAAGGCTTTGGGAGGATTTGGTTGGGGTAGAACCCTTTTGGCACCCCCCAGATACCCCCAGGAATTGGGGGGGGACACACAAAGGACAGGGGGGCCCAGAAACCCCCCCCCCAGGGGCCCAGCAACCCCCCCTCGGGGGCCCAGACACCCCCCCAGGGGTCCCAGACACCCCCCCAGGCACAAAGGGGGGGGACAACAAGGGATGGGGGGACCCCAGGAGGAAGTGACAGGGACACGGAGGTCACAGGAGCCTCAGGGAGGGGGGGGGAACAAGGGACAAGAAGGGTGGGGGGGTCCCCAGCTGCCCCCCATGAGGGGACACAAGGGGCAGGGGGAGCAGGGGGTGTCCTGATTGTCCCCATCTCCCCCCCCCCCCCCCTCCAATTTCTCCTCGTTACCGCTTAACGAGCAGCTTCTTAACGAACTTCTCCTCCCCGGGGGGACTCCCACGTTTTCTCCTGAAGCAGTATGGGGGGGGGGGGGCCATCAGGGCACCTTCCCGGAGGTCAGAGCACCTCGGGGGGACCCTGGGAGACCCCCCCCCAAAAAAAAAATGGGACGGGAGGGGGTGGCAGAGGGGACACCAAGTGACAAAGGCCACTCACCGCTTCGTTCCCGTGACAGCAGCTTCAGGAGAGGAGTTGCCTGCTGAGAAAATCCACATCAGGGCCTTCCTCCCTCTCCTCCTCCTCGCCCCCCCCCCAAAATTCCCCCCCCCGTGTCACCCCCACGCTCACCCAGCTCAGCACCAGCGTCCCTGGGGGTCTCGGTCACCTGAGGGTCAAGGTGGGGAGGGGACAGGTTGGGACAGCCCAGTTCCTCGGTCCCCGAGGGCAATTGAGGCGTCCCCAGCCCCCCCCCACCCTCTTGGGGGTCACCGGGGGGCCCCCCCCCGGCCTTGTCCCCAATTTGGGGTCCCTCGGGGGGCCGCAGGAGGGGGCTGGGGGCGTATTGCCCTTCGCTGACCACCGTGGTGTGAGGGGAAACCTGAAAACGAAGAAAAAAAGGGGACAGTGAGCAAGGGGGGGGCACACAGAGGTACAAAATCCCCCCCAAAAATAAATCCGGGCCTTGTGTCCCCCCCCCCACCCCAGGGGTACCTGCGAGGGGCCCGCAGTGGGGCTGGCGGCCGGCGGCTGGGGGCTGAGGGGCGGCGGGGGGAGGCTGCGCTCCGAAACGATGGTGCCTGCGAAGAAGGGGGGGGGTCAGCAGGGAGCCCCCCCGCATTTTTGTCCCCCAAAAAAGGTGTCCCCTAAGTGGGGGGGGCGCCCACCGAAGCTCTCGGCGCTCTTGGTCCAGGCGTTGGGGTCCCACTTGAATTTCATGTCGCCCTGCGGCTCCACGGGGTCCACGATCATCTTCAGGGCGCGGTGGAGCTGGAAATAAATCTGGGGGGGGGACACGGGGACACGGGGAGGGGGGTGGTCACCACAGGGGGACCTCAGCGAGGGGGGGGGTGCAGGTGGTAGGGCCCCCAGGGGGGCCATCACGCTGTGGGGGCATCAAGGGGACGCGTGGCAGAGCCCAAAGACCGTTTGTCACATCTTGGGGACACCAAGGGGACGCGTGGCAACCCCCCCAGGGCCACTTGTCACATCCTGGGGACACCAAGGGGACATGTGGCAGGACACCAAGGTCACTTATCACCTCATGGGAACCCCAGAAGGACACATGGCAGTGCCCCAAGGCCACTTGTCACATCTTGGGGACCCCAAAGGGACACATGGCAACCCCCCAGGGCCACTTGTCACCTCGTAGGGACCCCATGGGGACAAGTGGCAGAGCCCCCAGGGGGCCCGTCACACTGTAGGGACCCCAAGGAGACACGTGGCAGAGCCCAATGGCCACTTGTCACCTTGTGGGGACCCTGTGGGGACATGTGGCAACCCCCCAGGGCAACTTGTCACCTCGTGGAGACCCCAGGAGGACACGTGGCTGCCCCCCAGGGCCACTTGTCACCTCGTGGGGACCCCATGGGGACAAGTGGCAGAGCCCCCAGGGGGCCCATCACACTGTAGGGACCCCAAGGAGACACGTGGCAGAGCCCAAAGGCCACTTGTCACCTCGTGGGGACCCTAGGGGGACACGTGGCAGCCCCCCAGGGCCACTTGTCATATCCTGGGGACACCAAGGGGACACGTGGCAGCCCCCCAAGGCCACTTGTCACATCCTGGGGACACCAAGGGAACACGTGGCAGCACCCCAGGGCCACTTGTCACCTCGTGGGGACACCAAGGGAAAACATGGCAACCCCTCAGGGCCACTTGTCACCTCGTAGGGACCCCAAGGGGACACGTGGCAGCCCCCCAGGACTACTTGTCACCTCGTGTGGACATCAAGGGGACGTGTGACGGGACACCAAGGCCACTTATCACCTCGTGGGGACACATGGCAGTGCCCCAAGGCCACGTGTCACCTCGTGGGGACACCAAGGGAAAACATGGCAGCCCCTCAGGGCCACTTGTCACATCCTGGGGACACCAAGGGGACATGTGGCAGGACACCAAGGTCACTTATCACCTCGTGGGGACATGTGGCAGCACCCTAAGGCCACTTGTCACCTCATGGGGACCCCAGGAGGACACATGGCATTCCCCAAGGCCACTTGTCACCTCGTGGGGACCCTGTGGGGACATGTGGCAACCCCCCCAGGCCTCTTGTCACCTCGTGGGGACCCCATGGGGACAAGTGGCAGAGCCCCCAGGGAGCCCATCACACTGTAGGGACCCCAAGGAGACACGTGGCAGAGCCCAAAGGCCACTTGTCACATCCTGGGGACCCCAGAGGACACATGGCAGCTCCCCAGGGCCACTTGTCACATCTTGGGGACACCAAGGGGACACGTGGCAGCTCCCCAGGACTACTTGTCACCTCGTGGGGACATCAAGGGGACGTGTGGCGGGACACCAAGGCCACTTATCACCTCGTGGGGACACATGGCAGCACCCTAAGGCCACTTGTCACCTTGTGGGGACACCAAGGGGACACGTGGCAGCCCCCCAGGGCCACTTGTCACACCGCGGGACCACACAGCATCACCCACCCATCACCCCCAAGGGCCCCACCACGACCCCAAGACCCCACCGCAGCCCCCAGGGACCTCAGAGCAGAATCCGGGTGACACCGTGAGGCCAAGACCCCCCCGTTAACCCCTGGGGGGGGCAGTTTGGGGACAGATTTTCCCCCCCCCCAGCAGCTCACCAGCTTCTTGGAGAGCAGCAGCGCCGTGCTGTTGTCGCTCTCCAGGGCCCAGGAGGTGAAGCGCAGGACGTGCTCCTGGTGCCTCTGCAGCTTGGTCATGGCCCAGTGCTGCCTCTCCAGCTTCTCCTGCTGCCCCTCCGTCACCTTCTGCGGGGAGGGGGACACGGGGGGAAGGCGGGGAAGGGGCGCACGGAGAAGCGGGGGGCAAGGGGGGGGTGGAAGGGCTCACCTGGGCGTCGCTCACCAGCACCTTGCCGCGTTTGTTGAGCTCCTTCATGATCTGCAGGATGGCCATCTTCACGTCCACCTGCACCCGCTTCTGCACGTCCGTCACCTGCCGGATGCTGCCAGAGGGGGAAAAGATGAGAAGGAGGGGGGGAAATGAGCCCCTCTGGGGGAAAATAACACCCCCCGGGGGAAATAATACCCCCCCGGGGGGAAATATTCATCCCAATGGGGTAGGGGGGCACGTACGAGCTGCGCACTTCCTTGGTGGAGCGCTGGAGGCTGGCGTGTTTGTCGCCCAAGCGTTTGACCAGCGTGGCCAGCATCTTGCGCTGGTTCCTCACCGCGTCCTCCAGGAACTGGTACCTGAAAGACGGGGGGCAGAAAAGGGGCTGGGAGCTCCAAAAACGCCCCCAAAACCATGCCCAGCCCCAGCCGGAGAGGCCAGAATCGGCCCCAGTGACCCCACGGCTCCTGGGCGCGCAGCGGAGGAGCAAGAGCTGTAGTTAACCCCCTCAATAATTACCTAACTTCCTCATTAATTTATTAATTAGCCATTGAAACGCACAGTTTGTTTGGGTTAAGAGGGCTGAGCTAAAAAAAAAAAACAAAAAAACACAAAAACCACACAAATATTTACCTATTTGTATTAATTGCATTTGGCCCCATGTATCAGTGCTGCTTTTAATACCCCTAATCAACTGGTTAATTAATAAAACTAATTTTCTGCTCATCTAGACACAAACTAATCACCAATTTAACCAGGCAACTCAACCACTAACGAGTTACTACCTGAAAATCAATTAATTCAATTGGCTAAGATTATTAAATTCATTTTTTAATGGCTGACAAACCAGCCACCTCCACCTCCTTAAAGCCTAAACCCGATTTAACCTCCCCAAAACCCCACCTTAACAACTCCCCCACCCAAAAAAAACTATTTAAATCCTCCAGGACAAAGTAATTAGCTAATTACCAATTTAACTAATCAGTTCAGCAGCATATTTTTCAGTTAAAACTGGGAATTAACAAAAAAAATGATGCGTTCCTTGGTCAATCTCTTCAGGAATAAGATTACTGCAAAATCACCTAATAATAAAATTCATTTTTTACTTAAAAATTGACAATAACTAGGTGATCAACTAACTAAAATTTGCCTTAATAGTTAACGAAGCAATTTATGTGTTTATTTATCCTCTTAATTACTAATTAAAACACATTTAAAGCACTACATGGCCTCAGTGATAAGAGTTATTTGAGCCAAAAAATAAACATTTCAGCCATCTAACGCCCCAGGAACCTGGGGCTCGAAGCGCTAACAAGCCGGCTGGTCGAGGCACTAATTACTCAGCCTTTTTGCTTAATTAAGGGGCGGTTCATTAACTCACTGGTGGTCCTTGTGGGTGTTGAGCTGGCAGTCCCGGCAGGTGAGCACATCGCAGGTTTGGCAGAAGAGGACGAGTGGCTCGCTCTTGTGCACGGCGCAGTAGACGGCGTGCTCGCCCTCCTTGGCCCGGGTGTTGCCTGTGGGGTGATGTCACCGCGATGTCACCGCGATGTCACCGTGATGTCACCGAGTAAGGACGTAGCAAACCTGCCCGGTGGCTGGGATGGGATAGAAACGCCTCCGGGTGCAGCCCGGGGGCGTGAGGGCACCGCGTGGGGACGGGTGGTGACAGCGGGGTGACAACAGGATGACAAGGTGACAACGGGGTGACAACAGGGTGACAACGGGGTGACAAACCTGCAGCCCGGACCGTGTGGTCCTTGGTGTACTTGACCCTCTGGTGAGCCTCCACGCAGGTCTCGCAGAGCGGCTCCGAGCACTCCACGCAGAAGCTGGTGGCCGGCGCGTTGTCCTCGCAGCTGGTGCAGCACTGCGGGGAGTTGGGGGGGGGGGGTCAGGGGCTCCCCGAGCTCGTTAACACCCTAATTAACGATTAATTAACGTTACCTGGGTGGAGGCCTGGCTGTCGGCGGCTGCCTCGGGCCGGCTGTCCTTTAGGAAGTAGTTCTCCACCACGTCCTGCAGGTAGCACTGCTGCTTGCACACCGGGCAGTTGACCACTGAGGGGACAACGAGGAGGGGGCGTCAAGGGGGGGGGGGGGACACTGCCACCTCCTGGGTGCCCCCCATCCCCTCCCCGTTTCATTTTGGGGTCTCCTGCCCCCCCCAATTGTCCCCCGGGTCTTCTACCCCCACAATTATCCCCCCCAGAGCCTCCTGACCCCCCCCCCAGTCTCCTACCCCAAAATTGTCCCCCTACAGTTGCCCCCCCATCCTCTCCTAACCCTCCCAATTGCCCCCCAGCCCCCCCCGGCTCTCCCATCCCCCCCAACTACCCCCCAGCCCCCCCCCAAATTGCCCCCATCCTCTCCTACCCCCCCCAGTACCAATTGCCCCCCCCAAGTGCCCCCTTAATTGCTCCCCAGCCCCCCCAATTAACCCCCAGCCTCTCTTACCCTACCCAATTCCCCCCCCCAAACCCCTCAGTTACTCCCCAGTTGCCCCCCAGGCCCCTCCTAATTGCCCCCAGCCCCCTCCAATTGCCCCCCAGCCTCCCCCAATTGCCCGCTGCACCAATTGACCCCCAGCCCCTCCCAATTGCCCCCAACTCACCCTAATTGCCCCCGGCCCCCCCAGTTACCCCCGGCCCCTCCAATTGCCCCCCAAGTCACCTCAATTGCCCCCCAGCCCCCTCCGCTTGCCCCCCAGCCCCCCCCAATTGCCCCCTAAGTCACCTCAATCAACCCCCAGCCCCCCCAATTGCCCCCCAACTAACCTCAATTGCCCCCAGCCCCCCCAGTTGCCCCTCAAACCCCCTCAATCGCCCCCCAGCATCCCCAACTCACCCCAATTGCCACCCAGCCCCCTCCACTTGCCCCCCAGCCCCCCCAAATTGCCTCCAACTCACCTCAGTTACCCCCAGCCCCCTCCAATTGCCCCCCAACTCACCCCAATTGCCCCCCAGTCCCCCCCAATTGCCCCCCAAGTCACCTCAATCGCCCCCCAGCCCCCTCCACTTTCCCCCTACTCACCTCAATTGCCCCCAGAACCCCTCAATTGCCCCCCAGCTCCACCCAATTGTCCCTCAGCACATCCAACTAACCTCAATTGCCCCTCAGCCCCCCCAATTGCCCCCCAACTCACCTCAATCGCCCCCCAGCCCCCCCAATTGCCCTCAGTCCCCCCCAATTGCCCCCCCAGCCCCCTCAATCGCCCCCAAGCACCCCCAACTACACCTCAATTGCCCCCCAGCCCCCCCAATTGCCCCCCAACTCACCTCAATCGCCCCCCAGCCCCTCCAATTGCCCCCCAGTCCTCCCCAATTGCCCCCCAACTCCCCTCAATCACCCCCCAAACCCCCCAACTCCCCTCAATCGCCCCCCAGCCCCCCCCAATCACCCTCACCTGCCCCCTCACTCGGCCCCCCGTTGGCGGCGGCCGGCTCCGGGCCGGGCTGCAGGCACTGTCGGCAGAGCGAGTGGAGGCAGGGCAGCAGCCTCGGCTCCCTGGCGGCCCTGAGGCGCTCCCGGCAGCCGCCGCAGCGCTCCAGGAGGTCGGAGGCGTCCGGGCGCTTCGCCGGGCTCGACATGGCGGCCGCCGCCCCCCTCAGCCCCCTCAGCGGGGGGACCCGCGAGCAGGCGCCGGAAGCGGCTCGCCGCGCCGCCAGCCAATCAGCGGCGGCTCCCAGCGGGGTGGGAGGGGGTAAGGAGGGGATTGACAGGCCCGGCAAGCAATGGGGGGTGAGGGCGGGATGGCGGCGGAGGGAAGGAGGGGGAGGGGTTAAAGGGGGGTGTTGGCCAATCAGAGTGGGGAGGTGGAACGGTGAGCCAATTGGAAGGGTGGGTGTTGAAGATTGACGGCGCGGGGATCCAATCCGCTCCTTCCGAGCGCTTCGCTCCCACGGTGTGAGGGCAGCTGCGGCTTAGAGACCGAGAGGGTGGCCTAGAAACCGCGGGGGTGTGCCGCGGGCCAATCAGCAGCCGGCTCCCCTCAGGGGAGGCGGAGCCTTTAAGACGGACGCGGCGCTCGGCCAATCCGCGCTTGGAATAGTCGAGAAGGCGGGCGGGCGGCGCTGATTGACAGCTCTCGGAGCCAACCAGCTCGGCGAACACCTCAGGCGCCTCGCAGCTGCTCCGGAGTCACTCCGGTTTGGCCGCGGTGGGCGGCGGCGGCGGGGGAATGAGGGGGGGGGGGGCACGGAATGGGGACAGGGACGGGGACGGGGATTTGGGAGGGGGCCTGGGACCGGGATGGGGCCTTGGGATGGGGACGGGGACAGGAATGGGGCCTGGGAGGGGGACGGGGCCTGGGATGGGGCCTTGGGGTGGGGACAGGGCCTGGGGGTGCGGATGGGGCAAGGACAGGGCCTGGGACGGGGCCTGGGATGGGGACAGGAGCTTGGGATGGGGACAAGGACAGAGCCTTGGGGCTGGGCTGGGGACAGGGACAGGGACAGGGACAGGGACAGGCCCTGGGATGGCAACGGGGACGGGGACAGGGCCGAGACCCTGCCCTGATGTGGAGCTGGGTCCTGACATGGGGCTGGGCCCGGCCCTGCTCAAGGCCCTGGGCCTGGCACGAGGCTGCCCGCAGACAACCCGACCCTAAGCAGCGGCGTGAGGCAGGCCCAGCTCCCGCTGCCACCCCAAAACCACCGCCCTCGCTCAGAGCCGGGCCGGGCCAGCCCCGATCCTGCCCCTGCAGCCCCGATCCTGCCCCATCCCACCTCCCCTGTGCCACCCCCGCGCCTCCCCCCGCCTCATTCTGCTCCCTTTTTGCTTCTCAGCGGGTCCTGCACCCGATTCCAGCCCCGCAGGAGAAGCCCGCGGGTCCCCAAAGGAGCTCCGAGGTTCCCCAAGCGCTCGCCACCGCGTGCTTGTGAGTGAAGACCCCATAGAAAGGATTTGACCCCATAAAAAGGATTTGACCCCATAAAAAGGATTTGACCCCATCGCCGGGGGGAGATTTAAAGTCTGGCCGTGTCCCCTGTTCCCAGTTTGGAGGGTCTCCCGCTCCCCAATTCCCAGTTGGGGGGCTGTTACCAGTTTGAGGGGGGTTTCTCTCCCATTCCCAGTTTGGGGGCTCCTTGGTCCCCCATTCCCAGGCCCTCACAGGTGTCCCCAGGGCTTGTGTCACCCTTGGGTGTCCCCTCTCCACGCCAGCAGAGTGGCACCCAGCACTGAGGGGGGTTACTGGGAGCACTGGGGGGGGGTTACTGGGAGCACTGGGTGACAACAGTGTCCCTGCAGGCACCATGTTCGTGGCCGAAGGCCCCTGGACATTGGTGGCCCCAGGGCAGCGTCCTACCCTCGTCCCTCCAGGTGAGCATCCCTGTCCCCTCGTGTCCCCTCACGTCCCTCTGTGTCCCCCCCTCAGTTCCCCCCAGGCCCACCACCATGTCCTGGTGCCCCCATGTCCCTGCCTGTCCCCTCTGGGTGTCCCCTTTGTGTTCCCCCACGTTCCCCGATGTCCCCTCTGGGTCCCCATGTCCCTCCACGCCCCGCCCATGTCCCCTCCCTGCCCCTCTGTGGCATAGCAGACGTGTCCCTGTGTCACATCCCGCTCTCCTCACACCACTCCACATCACTCCATGTGTCCTTCCGTGTCCCCATGTCACTTGGCACGTCCCCCGTGTCACTCTGTATGTCTCCTGCCCCCCCACGTCATGTTGTCTTACCCCTCCGTGTCCCCTGTGTCACTGAGCATGTCCCCTGTGTCACTCTGTGTCCCCCATCTAACTCCACATGTCCCCCGTGTCACTCTGCACGCCCTCTTGCCTCCCCATGTCACTTCAGATGTCCCCCATCTTGCTCAGTGTGTCCCCCATCCCTCTCCTCTTGCCCCCATGTCGCTCTGCACGTCCCCCACCCCACTCCACATGTCCCCAATGTCACTCTGCATGTCCCCCATCTCGTTCCATGTGTCCCTCATGTCACTTTGCATGTCCCTCTGCCTCCCAATCCCACTCCATGTGCCCCCCCATCACCCTACACGCCCCCCATCCCACTCCACGTGTCCCCCACCCCACTCCACATGTCCCCATTGTCACTCTGCATGTCCCCAGTGTCACTCTGCATGTCCCCCATATCACTCCACGTGTCCCCCGTGTCACTTTGCATGTCCTTCTGCCCCCCATCCCACTCCACGTGTCCCCCATCCCACTCCACATGTCCCCAATGTCACTCTGCATGCCCCCCATCCCACTCCATGTGTCCCCCCCTATCACCCTACACCTCCCCCATCCCACGCCATGTGCCCCCCATCCCACTCCACATGTCCCCAATGTCACTCTGCATGTCCCCCGTATCACTCCACGTGTCCCCCGTGTCACTTTGCATGTCCTTCTGCCCCCCATCCCACTCCATATGTCCCCCCCATCACCCTACACCTCCCCTATCCCCCTCCACGTGTCCCCAGTGTCACTCTGCATGTCCCCAATGTCACTCTGCATGTCCCCCATCTCGTTCCATGTGTCCCTCATGTCACTTTGCATGTCCCTCTGCCTCCCAATCCCACTCCATGTGCCCCCCCATCACCCTACACGTCCCCCATCCCACTCCACGTGCCCCCATCCCACCCTACACCTCCCCCATCCCACTCCATGTGCCCCCCATTCCACTCCACGTGCCCCCCATCACCCCACGTGCCCCCCATCCCACTCCACATGTCCCCAATGTCACTCCACGTGTGTCCCATCCCACCCTACACCTACACCCATCCCACTCCACGCACCCCCCATCACCCCACGCGCCCCCCACCACCCTATGTGCCCCCCATCCCACCCTACACCTTCTCCATCCCACTCCATGTGCCCCCCCCGTCACCCTACATGCCCCCTGTCCCACCCCATGTGCCCCCCATCCCACTCCACGCGCCCCCCATCACTCCATGTGCCCCCCATCCCACCCTACACCTCCCCCATCCCACTCCACGTGCCCCCCATCCCACTCCACGCGCCCCCCATCACCCCACATGCCCCCCATCCCACCCTACACCTCCCCCATCCCACCCCACACCCCCCCATCACCCCACGCGCCCCCCCCCACTCCCCCACCACCCCGTGCCCCCTCCTCACCTCCTCCCCTCTCTCCGCAGCACCCCCAGGACCACCCCCACCACCGTCACCTCCCGCTCCCGCCACCCCCCGCCGCCAGCACGACGCCGTCCCCGCGTCCCCACCGCCGCCACCGCCACCGCCACCGGGCCCTCACCGCTGCGCCGACTGCGGCAAAACCTTCGGCGCCCGCTCGCGCCTGGCGGTGCACCGGCGCGTCCACACCGGCGAGCGCCCTTTCGCCTGCGCCCACTGCGGCAAACGCTTCAGCCAGAGCTCGGCCCTGGGCCTCCACCGCCGCCTGCACACCGGCGAGCGGCCTCACGCCTGCGGCGAGTGCGGCAAAGCCTTCGCCGTCGCCTCCCACCTGGCGGTGCACCGGCGCGTCCACACCGGCGAGCGCCCCTTCGCCTGCGCCCACTGCGGGAAGCGCTTCAGCCAGAGCTCGGCGCTGGCCCTGCACCGCCGCGGCCACACCGGCGAGCGGCCGCACGCCTGCGGCGACTGCGGCAAAGCCTTCGCCGTCGCCTCCCACCTGGCCGCCCACCGCCGCATCCACACCGGGGAGAAGCCTTTCCCCTGCCCGCGCTGCGGCAAACGCTTCCGCCAGCGCTCCGGCCTCGTCACGCACCAGCGGGGGCACAAGTAGGAGAGGGGGCGCGGGGCCGGCGGCACCGGGGACGCCAAAATCCCCCCAAAAAACGGACGTCGGGAAGCCCCTTCGCTCTGCCCGTCAGCCTGCAGGTGGAAGGGGAGCGCCGCCGGCGCCCCGGTCTTGTCACGCTCACGAACCGCTTGGGGACACCGCAAAAAGCACCGAATGACACCAAATTCGCCTCCGGGCACCCCCCTGACCCCCGAAACGCAAGGCTCGGAGGATATCCTTAGCTCTGCCCATCGTCACGGGGCTGTTGCCAGCGCTTGTGGCCTCGCCACGTGCACGTGGGGACACGAGAAGCTTTTGGGGACACCGAAAAGGGGCCCCCGGTGCCACCAGGAACCTTCCCAGCCCGTCCTACGTGGAGAGAGGAGAATCCCCTTAACTCTGCCCCTTGCTGCGAGGACACCGCTTGTCACGCGCTCCTGGGGACACCGATAGCCTTGGGGACACCCCGCAGGCAGCTCCGGACACCCCGACCCAGGTTTGGACCCCCCAAACCTGACCCCAGACCCCCCCCCCCCAAGCAGCCTCAGACCCAGAGACCCCCATCCCTTGGGGATGTGCGGGTGGGAGCAGCACCAGGCCCCTAAATGGGGCAAAAAGCTGCAAAAAGGGGAAAAACTGCCCTTAAACACCCCCCTATAACATATATGGGAGGGGCGGGTGTCCCCTGCACCCCCGGGGGGGGGAAATTGGGGTATGATAGGGGGCGATAGTGGGGGCAGCGGTACGGAAGGGGTTAATACCACCGAGTCCGGGTCCTCCAAGCGGCACAGAGCGGCCCCTGGTGGGCCCCGAGTGCTTCCGGGGGCGCGGGGCGGTGTCTGCGGAGGCTCCGCGGTGTTGAGGTGATCTTGGGGGGGGGGGGATTTGGGGGGAGGACCCCAAAACCGGGCTCATTCCCCCCTCGGGCTCCCCTCATTCCCAGGACCCCCCACCGCCCACCTCAGGGAGCCCCTGACCCCCCCCAGCTCTATGACCCCCCCCAAGACCCCCCTAGAACCCACCAGGACCCCCTAGAACCCCCCGGGACCCCCTGGAACCCCCCAGGACCCCCTAGAACCCCCCCCCAGGACCCCCTGGCCCCTCCCCAGACCCTTCTAGAACCCCTCTAGGACCCCCCCAGCCCCATCTCCCCCCCCCTCAGCCCACCCTGCCCCCCCATTCCAAGCAGGGTCCTCTCTCTGGGCATGGGGGGGGGAATCACACAAGTGCTGAGACCCCCCCCTCATAATCCCCTCCCCAAATTCTCCCCCCAGGCCATGAAGCAGCCAGAAAAGCAGCTCAGGGACCGGGATCTTGATGGGGGGACACCCCCCAGTGGCCATAAAGGTGAGTCCTGCCCCGGGGGGGGGGGTTACAAAGGCGTATTATGGGGTGGGGGGCACGGAAGGGCAGGGGGTTTGCGGCTGGCCCCAGCCCTGGTCTGACCCCAGCCCCAAAATGGTTCCGTTTGACCAACCAGCACGTCCCGGTTGGGTTGCGCTCCTCACAACCATCTCCAGATGAAAGCCAAGGCCTTGAGGGCTTGAAAGGGGGCAATTTGGGTGATCGGGGGGCAATTTGGGCGATCAAGGGGGCAATTTGAGTGATCAGGGGTCGATTTGGGCGATCGGGGGGCAATTTGGGCGATCAAGGGGGCAATTAGGCAGCTCAGGGGTACAATTAGAGCTCGGGGAGGAGCGATTAACGCTCCCCACACCAACACCCATCTCTGTCCTCCCCCAGACCCCACGGAGACCCCCGAGGTGGCCGCCCCCGAGGGTTTGGCGACGTCCCCGCTGCCGCCGCCACCCCCCCTCGGGCCGGAGTGGCCCTGGGGGCTGCCCCCCGCGCCCCCTACGAGCGCCCGCAAGCCCTACAAGTGCACCGAGTGCGGCAAGGCCTTCGGGCAGAGCTCGCACCTGATGCGGCACCGCAGCACCCACACGGGCGAGAAGCCCTACAAGTGCGGCGCCTGCGCCAAGAGCTTCACCCAAAACTCCAACCTGCTCCAGCACCAGCGCACCCACACCGGCGAGAAACCCTACGAGTGCGGCGCCTGCGGCAAACGCTTCGGCTGGAGCTCCAACCTCAGCCAGCACCGCCGCCTCCACAGCGGCCAGAAGCCCTTCCAGTGCGGCCAGTGCGACAAACGCTTCAGCGAGAGCTCCCGCCTGGTGGAGCACCAGCGCACCCACACCGGTGAGAAGCCCTACCGCTGCCCCGACTGCCCCAAAACCTTCAGCCGCGCTTCCCACCTCGTCCGTCACCGCCGCCTCCATGCTACTCAGCGGGGACCCGGCCCGGCGCTCGGAGCCGTGCGCCGGGGGCTCTGAGGGGCTCCCCGGGGCGAGGGGAGGAGGCGGTGGTGGTTCTGCGGTGGCCGCAGGGACGGGGTTTGCCCTCCTGGTGCCCGTCGCCGACAGAAGGATTTGTGGAAGAGCCGGGACGTGGCCTGTGGCTGCTCCAGCCCTTCTCTGGTGGCCCCTGGGGACGTGGTTGGGCCCTGCCTGTCGTCAACGCAAAGGTTTCGGGAGGATCGGTGATGTGGCCAGTGGCTCCTACAGCCCTTCCGTGGTGGCCACGGGGCGTTCATCGTCAACACAAGGACTCGGGGAGGATCCGTGATGTGGCCAACGGCTCCCGTGGCCCTTCTGTGGTGGCCGTGGGGACGTGGTTTGGCCCCAGCGATGCCCGTTGTTGTGGGGAACCCCCGCGGGCAAACGGCCACGGGACTGGGGACAACAGTGGCCACAAAGGGGAGGACTCATGAGGTGGCCAACGGCTACGCAGCCCTTCTTTGGTGGCCACGGGGATGTGGGTTGGCCCTTTTGGTGCCCACCATCATGGCTAAGACTCGGGAAGTGTCCGTGACGTGGCCAGCAGCCACTCAGCTCTTCTGTGGTGGCCACGGATGTGGTCGGGTCCCATCAGCGCCCGCTGTCAACACAAAGGAACTGGGAGGGCCCACGGTGTGGCCAACGGGGACGTGATTTGGCCCCACTGGCACCCCCCGTTGGCTCTTGGAGAAGCCACGTGGGCAACCAGAGGTGGCAGTGGGGCTAAACGCGGCCACAAAGACGTGGGGAGGACCCACGACGTGGCCCGATGGCTTCTGCAGCCTTCCTTCGGTGGCCACCAGGACGTAATTTGGCCCCGTTGGCACCCGGTGTCACTGCAAAGACTCGGGGAGACCCCGTGACGTGGCCAGCTGCTGCCGTGGCCCCTCTGTGGTGGCCACGGTTCAGCCCTGCTGGCACCCACCATTCACGCACAGACAAGCAACTGCGAGGGGGGGGGGGGAATTTTTAGGGAAAATAACTGCACTAACGGCACTAAACAAGTCCATAAAACCCGCCTGTTGATTTTCACCACCCGCCAGCGCCACGGAGCGCGTCCGACCAGCCGCGGCGCAGGGGCACGGGAACCCCATCATCGGGAAGCGCATCCTGGTTGGGAGGGGACAAGCGGGACACACCCCGTGTCCCTCCATCTGTCCATCCAGGCCAAAGTCCTCCAGGTTTTCACCCCAAAGTGCTCAAAGAGCCCCCGCGGCACCCTCACGCCACGTGAGTGCGTCCGGTGCCCGTGTCCTTGGCGTTCGGCCGCGGCTCAAGGCGGTGGCGGCCCTGGCGGCGGTCCCGGTGGTGGCACGGGGTGGGTGGCAGCGGCGTGCCGCTCGAGGAGGGTGCGGTGGGAGAAGCCCTTGGTGCAGAGGCGGCACTGGAAGCGCTCGGTTCGGTGGGTGCGCATGTGGACGTTGAGGGAGCTCTTCTGGGTGAAGCGCTTGCAGCAGACGCTGCACTGGAAGGCGCGGACGCCCGTGTGGGTCACCATGTGCTTCAGCAGGTAGTCGCGGAGGGAGAAGGAGCGCCAGCAGATGGAGCACTGGTGGGGCTTCTCGCCTGTGGAGGGACAAAAGGGTCAACGTGGGGCATGACGGATCAACAAGGGTCAGCACAGAGCGAGATGGGTCAACGCGGAGTGAGATGGGTCAGTGCGGAGTGAGATGGATCAATGCGGAGTGAGATGGGTCAATGTGGAGCGAGATGGGTCAACATGGATTGAGATAGGTCAACGCAGAGTGAGATGGGTCAATGTGGAGCGAGATGGGTCAATGTGGAGTGAGGTGTCAACGCGGAGTGAGATGGGTCAACATGGATTGAGATAGGTCAACGCAGAGTTAGATGGGTCAATGAGGAGTGAGATGGGTCAATGCAGATTGAGATGGGTCAACGCGGAGTGAAATGGGTCAGTGCGGAGTGAGATGGATCAATGCGGAGTGAGATGGGTCAATGTGGAGCGAGATGGGTCAACATGGATTGAGATAGGTCAACGCAGAGTGAGATGGGTCAATGTGGAGCGAGATGGGTCAATGTGGAGTGAGGTGTCAACGCGGAGTGAGATGGGTCAACATGGATTGAGATAGGTCAACGCAGAGTTAGATGGGTCAATGAGGAGTGAGATGGGTCAATGCAGATTGAGATGGGTCAACGCGGAGTGAAATGGGTCAGTGCGGAGTGAGATGGATCAATGCGGAGTGAGATGGGTCAATGTGGAGCGAGATGGGTCAACATGGATTGAGATAGGTCAACGCAGAGTGAGATGGGTCAATGTGGAGCGAGATGGGTCAACGTGGAGTGAGGTGTCAACGCGGAGTAAGATGGGTCAACACGGATTGAGATGGGTCAATGCGGGGTGAAATGGGTCAACATGGAGTGAAATGGATCAATGCGGAGTGAGATGGGTCAACACAGAGTGAGATGGGTCAACATGGATTGAGATGGGTCAACGCGGAGTGAAATGGGTCAGTGCGGAGTGAGATGGATCAATGCAGAGTGAGATGGGTCAACGCAGAGTGAGATGGGTTAATGTGGAGTGAGATAGGTCAACATGGATTGAGATGGGTCAACGCAGAGTGAGATGGGTAAATGTGGAGTGAGATGGGTCAACACGGAGCTAGTTGAGTCAACACGGAGTGAGATGGGTCAACGCGGGGTGAAATGGGTTAACATGGAGTGAGATGGATCAATGCGGAGTGAGATGGGTCAACGTGGAGTGAGATGGGTCAACGCGGAGTGAAATGGGTCAATGCAGAGTGAAATGGGTCAATGCAGAGTGAGATGGGTCAACGCAGAGTGAGGTGGGTCAATGTGGAGCAAGATGGGTCAACGCAAAGCGAGATGGGTCAATGTGGAGTGAGATAGGTCAACATGGATTGAGATGGGTCAACAAAGAGCAAGATGGGTCAATGTGGAGTGAGATGGGTCAACACAGAGCTAGTTGAGTCAACACGGAGTGAGATGAGTCAACATGGATTGAGATTGGTCAACGTGGAGTGAAATGGGTCAACATGGAGTGAGATGGATCAATGCAGAGTGAGATGGGTCAACAAGTGAGATGGGTCAATGTGGAGCGAGATGGCTCAATGTGGAGTGAGATAGGTCAACATGGATTGATGGGTCAACGCGGAGTGAAATGGGTCAATGTGGAGTGAGATGGGTCAACGCGGAGCTAGTTGAGTCAACACGGAGTGAGATGGGTCAACATGGATTGAGATGGGTCAATGCAGAGTGAGATGGGTCAACGCGGAGCGAGATGGGTAAATGTGGAGCGAGATGGGTCAACGTGGAGTGAGATAGGTCAACCCAGAGTGAGATGGGTCAACGCGGAGTGAAATGGGTCAACATGGAGTGAGATGGAACAATGCGGAGCGAGATGGGTCAACGCGGAGCGAGATGGGTCAACAAGTGAGATGGGTCTACGCAGAGTAAGATGGGTCAATGCAGAGTGAGATGGGTAAATGTGGAGCGAGATGGGTCAACGCGGAGTGAGATGGGTCAACGCAGAGTGAGATGGGTCAACAAGTGAGATGGGTCAACGTGGAGCGAGTTGGGTCAACGCAGAGCAGCACAGGTCAACGCAGATCAATGTGAGCAACGTGAAGCGACAGGTCAAAACAGTGACACGGTCAACATGGATTGACACAGGTCAACACACATCGCACAGGACAGCGTGGGCCAACATGGTGCAACACAGGGCTTTGTGGGTCAGCAGGTCAACACGGTGACATGGGTCAACGGACTGTCACAGAATGACATACGTCAACATGGATCAACGTGGGGCTTGGTGGGTCAACAGATCAGCACAATAACAAATCAACACGGGTCTACACAGCTCAACACACGTCAACGTGGATCAACACGGGTCGTTGTGGGTCAACACAGAGTGACACAAGTCAACCCAGGCTGATAGCTCAACGTGGAGCGTCAACGTGGACCGACACACATCGACGCATCACCGTGGACCGAGAGATCAACTCCAGAGCACGGTGGGTCAACGCTGAGTCACAAGGATCAACGTGGATCAACGTGGGCCAACGTGGATCAGTCGTGACCAGAGGTCTTACGTGGCTCAGCACAGGTCAACGCGGGTGAGGAACAACTGAGGTGGAGCAGCGTGGGCCAGCACACGTTCCTTGTCACCTCACCCTGGATGTCACCGTTGCCCCCATGTCCCCGTGATGCCCTCAACCCCCTGGTGGCAGGGTATCGACCCTCAGACCCGCTTTGTCCCCGTGTCCCCACCGCGTCCCCTTACCGGAGTGGATGAACATGTGCTTGGTGTAGTTCTTGCGGGAGCTGAAGGTCTTCTGGCAGTGGCCGCACTGGTAGGACGGCTCGGGGCGACGCGAGGGACCGGCCCGCGGCACTTTGGGGACCGAGGGGATGCCGCCACTTGTCCCCTCCTCCGTGCTCCCCTCCTCGTAGAGCGGTGGCACCGCGGGGGCGAACCCCAGGCTGTTCCCCGCCGGCGCCACCTCGGCCCCGAAGGCCGAACCCCGTCCGGATGCCTCCAAGCCGCACTCAGGTCCCACCTTGCCCCCGTCCTCGCCTGGCCAGGGCGGCAGGAAGGCGTCGGAGAAGACCTCGGGGGCACCAAAAAACGGCGGCTCTTCGGCAGCGAACGGCGCCGGCGGCACCGAGCCTTCCTCGTCGACACCCACCACCGCCTCCTCCTCCTCCTCCTCCTCCTCCTCCTCCTTGACCGGCAGCTGGAGCCTCAACGGCTGCCGCTGCTTGCGGCTGTGACAGCTCGGTGGCCCCAGGTAGCCCTCGGGCTCCGGCGGTGGCCCCAGGAGCTCGCGGAGCTTGCGGCGCGCGGCGGCGGCGGCGGGCGGAGGGGGCGGCGGCGGCGGCGGCGGGCGGGCGGGGGGCAGCACCTTGGGGCCGCGGCTCTGGGAGATGATCTGGGTGCACTCGTCGATGACCGTCTTGATCTGCAGGATGGAGGCGGCGGTGAGGATCTGGAGGGCTTCCGACTGGGCCACCACCAGGCAGCCGCTGTACATGAACTCCACCAGCTGGCGCACGGCCCCGCTGGGGACGACGGGGGGCACCTCGATGGCCGAGTGGCCCAGGAGCAGCTTGTCGTGGAAGAAGGGGCTGCCGGCGGCCAGGACGCAGCGGTGGGCGCGCAGGGTGGCCTCGCGGATGCGCACGGTGACGTCGCAGAAGTGGCCGCCCAGGCGCTGCCCGTTGAGGGTCTCCAGCAGCGAGCGGCTGAAGTTCTGCAGGTGGATGTAGTGCACTGCCTCCGCCATGGCCGACGGGGACAATGGGGACGACGACGGGGACAGGGACAACGGGGACAACGAGGATGGCGGATGAGAGGAGCGGGGGGTGGTCGGCGAGGTCTGCAGGTACCTGCGGGAGGAGTAATAGGGGTTGGGGACGTCGTATGGGTGCCACCAAGGGGTTGGGGACACCTTATGGGGTGCCACCAGGGATTGGGGACACCTGAGGGAGGAGTAACAGGGGTTGGGGACATCGTATGGGGTGCCACCAAGGGGTTGGGGACACCTTACGGGGTGTCACCAGAGGCTGAGGATGTTATATGGGTGCCACCAGGGGTTGGGGACACCTGTGGGAGGAGTAACAGGGGTTGGGGACATCGTATGGGGTGCCACCAAGGTGTTGGGGACACCTTATGGGGTGCCACCAGGGATTGGGGACACCTGTGGGAGGAGTAACAGGGGTTGGGGACGTCGTATGAGGTGCCACCAAGGGGTTGGGGACACCTGCGGGAGGACATCAGCAGGTCTGAGGACACCTTATGGGGTGTCACCAGGGGTCGGTGACACCACTGATGACATCATCAGGGCCTGGGGACGCCTCTTGGTGTGCCACCAGGGGTTGGGGACATCTCACGGGGTGCCACCAGGGCTTGGTGACATCACTGATGACATCATCAGGGTCTGGGGACGCCTCATGGGGCGCCACCAGGGGTTGGGGACACCTTATGGGGTGTCACCAGGGGTTGGTGGCTCTGCTGATGACATCATCATGGCCTGGGGACAACTCCTGGGGTGCCACCAGGGGTTGGGGACACCACTGATGACGTCATCACGTCCTGGGGACCCCTCATGGGATGTCACCAGGCGTTGGGGACGCTCTATGGGGTGCCACCAGGCCTTGGTGACACCGCTGATGACGTCACCAGCTCTGGGGACGCTTTACGGGGTGCCACCAGGGTTGGTGACCTCACCGATGACGTCATCAGCGTTTGGGGACGCTCCGTGGGATGTCACCGGGGGTTGGTGACACCGCCGATGACGTCATCACGGCCTGGGGACACCGCCCGGGCCCGGCCAAGCCCCCCCAGGGGCCGGGGCCGCCTCGGGGGTGACGTCACCGGCGGCCGGGTGACGTCAGCGCGGCCGGGGAGGGAGGGGGGCGGGGGCCGCGCGGGGGGCGGGGCCGCACTCACCTCGCGCCCGCGGCAGCCGCCGCCGGCCCCCGAAGCGCCGCCGCCGCCGCTTCCGGTCCGCCACGGCGCGTCACTTCCGGCGCCGGAGGGGCCGGGGCGGAAGTGAGAGGGGAGCGGAGGGGGAGGGGAGGGGAGGGGGCAGCTCCCCGCACCATAGAGACGGGAGGCGAGGGGGGGACACTTAGGGACCCCATAAGGACCCCGTAGGGACCCTATAGGGATCCCAGAGGGACCCCATCAAGATCCCTTAGGAACCCCATAGGGACACCATAAAGACCCCCTAAGAACCCCATAGGGACCCCATAAGAACCCTATAGGGACCCTATAGGAACCCCATAGGGACCCCATAAAGGCGTCTTAGGGACCTCATAGGGACCCCGTAGGAACCCTATAGGGACCCCATAGGGACCCCATAGAGACCCCATAAAGGCATCTTAGGGACCCCATAAGGACCCCATAGAGACCCCATAAGGACACCATAAAGGCCCCGTACGGACCCCGTAAGGACCCCATAGAGACCCCATAAGAACCCCATAGGGACCCCACAGGGACCCCATAAGAACCCCATAGGCACCCCATAAGGACCCCGTAGGGACCCCATAAGAACCCCATAGGGACCCCACAGGGACCCCATAAGAACCCCATAGGCACCCCATAAGGACCCCGTAGGGACCCCATAAGGACCCAATAGGCACCGCGTAGTGACTTCATAAAGACCCCATAGGGACCCCGTAGGGACCCCGTAGGCATCCCATAAGGACTCCGTAAGGACCACATAGGAACCCCGTAGGAACCCTATAGGAACCCTATAGGAACCCCATAAAGGCATCTTAGGGACCCCATAAGGACCCTGTAGGCACCCCATAAGGACCCTATAGAGACTCCTTAGGGACACCATAAAGACCCCATAGGGACTCCATAAAGGCCCCTTAGGGACCGCATAGGGACCCCATAAAGACTCGATAAGAACCCTATAGGGACCTCATAGGGACCCCACAGGGATCTCTTGGGGACCCCTTAGGGACTCCATAAGAACCCCGTAGGCACCCCATAAAGACCCCGTAGGGACCCTGTAGGAACCCCATAAAGACTCCAGAGGGACCCCATCAAGATCCATTAGGGAGCCCATAGGGACACCATAAAGACCCCATAAGAACCCCGTAGGAACCCTATAGGAACCCTATAGGGACCCCATAAAGGCATCTTAGGGACCCCATAAGGACCCTGTAGGCACCCCATAAGGACCCCATAGAGACCCCTTAGGCACCCCATAAGAACCCCATAGGGACCCCATAAGGACACCATAAAGGCCCCGTAGGGACCCCATAAGGACCCCATAGGCATCCCATAGGGACTGCATAGGGACCCCATAAAAGCCCCTTAGGGACCACATAGGGACCCCATAAAGACCCCATAAGAACCCCATAGGGACTTCATAAAGACCCCATAGGGACCCCATAAGGACCCCACAGGGACTCCATAGGGATCCCATAGGGCTGCAGTCCCCTATGGAACCCCATAGGCGCCTCCAGAGGGACCAACATGCCCTGCAGGCCCCATAGGGGCCTTGTAGGGCTCCAGTCCCCTATGGAGATCCATAAGGACCATGTAGGCCCCTATAGACCCCTATAGGGACCTTCTGGGATGGAGTCCCCTATAGACCACTTAGGGACCCCTGTACGAGCCCTATAGGACTGCAGTCCCTTTTAGGCCCTTGTAGGGGCCTCATAAGGACCCTGTGGGACTGCAGCCCCCTACAGAACCCCATAGGCACCTCCACAGGGACCTGCAAACCCTGCAAGCCCCATAGGGACCTCATAGGGCCCCAGTCCCATAATGACCCTGTAGGCCCCTACAGAACCCTGTAGGGACCTTCTGGGTGGAGTCTCCTACAGACCCTGTACAAGCCCTATAGGACTGCAGCCCTTTTTAGGGTTCCCATAGGGACCCCCATAGGGCTGGGATCCTTTAGTGACCTACTGGTATCCCCCATTGGGCCTGGATCCCCTACTGGGCCCTATAGATACTAGCTGCCTTATAGGTTCCCATGGGGATCCCCACAGGCCTGGGTTCCCCTATGGGGCCCGTAGGAATCCCCATAGAGCCTGGTCCTCCTATAGACCTGCACGGAAGCCTTCCTCCCGCCAATATCCCCCTATAGGTTCTGAATCCCCTATAGACCCTTTAAGCTGGGATTCCCCTAGACCCCTACAGGTCCTGGATACCCTATAGATCCCCACCTGAAGCCCCGTTAGACCTTTATAGGGCCCATATGGCTTGTAGATCCCCATAGGGATCCCAATGGGTCCTGGACCCTCTGCAGACCCCTGTAGGATCCATGTAGGTCCCTATGTCACCTGTAGGTCCCTATGTTTATCCACACATGCTCTGACTTTCCTATAGACCCTATAGGGCCTGGGTCCCCCACAGATCTCCACAGGGATCCCCATGAGGCCTGCACTCCCCATAAGACTGTATAGGGCCTGGATGATCTAGGAACACTTCCAGGGATCCCTATAGGGCCGAGATCCCCTATAGACTCCACACGGGGCTCCCCATAGGGCTAGCACCCCCTGTAGGCCCATATAGGGGTCCCCTATAGACCCCACAGGGCACAGCCAGCCCAGCCCCCCCGCGGACCCTATAGAAACCCCATAGGGGCAGTGCTGGTGATGTCACAGCCCGCTGGGTCACTTCCTGCCGTGCCCGTGATGTCACTTTGCACCCCCCAGCTGGCCGTGACGTCACATCCCCAGCCAGCGATGACGTCACTGCTTCGGCTGGGCCTGCCCGACATCCATGATGACGTCACTTCCTGGACTCTCAGTGACGTCAGCGGCTGGCCCCGGCCCGCGTGGTGATGGCACTTCCTCGCCCAGGTGTGGCCTGTGGTGACGTCACAGCGGTGTCACACCCAGCCCGTGTCGGCCCGTGTTGGCCCGTGTTACTCCATGTTGACCCACCTTGACCTGTGATGGGCCACGTTGACCCATGTTGACCCATGTTGACCCGTGTTGACCTGTGTTGACCCATGTTGACCTCTGTTGACCTCTGTTGACCTCTGTTGACCCATGTAAATCTGTGTTGGTCCATGTTGGCCCATGTTGATTTGTGATAGTCCACGTTAACCCACGTAGACCTGCGTTGATCCACGTTGACCCACCTTGACCTGTGCTGGTCCCCGTTGACCCACGTAGACCCATGTTGACCCACGTAGACGCGTGTTGACCCATGTTGACCTGTGATGGTCCATGTTGACCCATGTAGACCTGTGTTGACCTGTGTTGACCCATGTAAATCTGCATTGATCCACGTTGAACCATGTTGACCTGTACTGATCCATGTTGACCCACGTAGACCCACGTAGATCCGTGTTGACCCACGTAGACCCGTGTTGACCCACCTAGACCCGTGTTGACCCACGTTGACCCACATAGATCTGTGTTGACCCACGTTGACCCACGTAGATCTGTGTTGACCCACATAGACCCGCGTAGACCCGCGTTGACCCACGTAGATCCGTGTTGACCCACCTAGAACCACGTTGACCCATGTAGACCTGCGTTGACCCACGTAGATCCGTGTTGACCCACGTAGACCCGCGTTGACCCACGTTGACCCACGTAGATCCGTGTTGACCCATGTAGACCTGCGCTGACCCACATTGACCCACGTAGATCCGTGTTGACCCACGTTGACCCACGTAGACCCGCGTTGACCCACGTTGACCCACGTAGATCCGTGTTGACCCACGTTGACCCACGTAGATCCGTGTTGACCCATGTAGACCTGCGCTGACCCACATTGACCCACGTAGATCCGTGTTGACCCACGTTGACCCACGTAGACCCGCGTTGACCCACGTTGACCCACCTAGACCCGCGTTGACCCACGTTGACCCACGTAGACCCGCGTTGACCCACGTTGACCCACGTAGATCCGTGTTGACCCACGTTGACCCACGTAGATCCGTGTTGACCCACGTAGACCCACGTTGACCCACGTTGACCCACCTAGACCCAAGTTGACCCACGTAGACCCACGTTGACCCACGTAGATCCGTGTTGACCCACCTAGACCCAAGTTGACCCACGTAGACCCACGTAGACCCACGTTGACCCACGTTGACCCACGTAGAACCGCGTTGACCCACGGCACTCTGCGCTGCTCCATTTTGACCCACGGAGCTCCGTGTTCCCCTGCGTTGACCCGTGTCAATCCGCGTTGTCCCGTGTTGACCCAATCTTGATCTACGTTCACCTCTGGTGGCCCACACCGTGCTTGATCCCCGTTGAGCTGATTTCCCCCACGTTGCTCTTTATTGACCCATTTTGACCCATTTTGACCCATTTTGACCCATTTTGACCCGTGTTGACCCGTGTTGACCCATGTCCACCAGCGTCACAGTGCTTTGGGTGCCCCAAGGGAGATGGTTGGGTGCTCCACGGGGGTGCTTGGGTGCTCCAGGAAGGTGCTTGGATGGTCAGGGGAGATGTTTGGGTGCTCAAAGGAGGTGTTTGGGTGCTCCAGGGAGGTTCTTGGGTGCCCCTGGAGATGTTTTTGGGCCCTGAGGAGATGCTTGGGTGCTCCAGGAAGGTTCCTGGGTGCTCCAGGAAGATCCTTGGGTGCTCCAGGAAGGTTCCTGGGTGCTCCAGGAAGATCCTTGGGCGCTCCAGGAAGGTCCTTGGGTGCTCCAGGAAGGTCCTTGGGTGCTCCAGGAAGGTCCTTGGGTGCTCCAGGAAGGTTCCTGGGTGCTCCAGGGACGTTCTTGGGTGCCCCTGGAGATGCTTTTGGGCCCCGAGGAGACGCTTGGGTGCCCAATTATATGCTTGGGTGCTCCTGAGGGATGTTTGGGTGCTCCAGAGAGGTTTCTGGGTGCTCCAGGGAGGTTCTTGGGTGCCCTTGATGACACTTTCAGGCCCTGAGGAGCTGCTTGGGCGCCCAATTGTGTGCTTGGGTGCTCCTGAGGGATGTTTGGGTGCTCCAGGGAGGTTCCTGGGTGCACCCGGAGATACTTTTGGGCCCTGAGGAGCTGCTTGGGTGCCCAATTATACGCTTGGGTGCTCTTGAGATCCTTGGGTGCTCCGGGGAGGTTCCTGGGTGCTCCAGGGAGGTTCTTGGGTGCCCCTGGAGATGTTTTTCGGCCCTGAGGAGATGCTTGGGTGCTCCAGGAAGGTTCATGGGTGCTCCAGGAAGGTTCTTGGGTGCTCCGAGGAGGTTCTTGGGTGCCTCTTGGAGATGTTTGGGTGTCCAGTTTTATATTTGAGCTCTCCAGGGAGATCCTTGGGTGCTCAGGGAAGGTTCCTGGGTGCTCCAGGAGGGTTCTTGGGTGCTCCAGGAAGGTTCCTGGGTGCTCCAGGGACGTTCTTGGGTGCCCCTGGAGATGCTTTTGGGCCCCGAGGAGACGCTTGGGTGCCCAATTATACGCTTGGGTGCTCCTGAGGGATGTTTGGGTGCTCCAGAGAGGTTTCTGGGTGCTCCAGGGAGGTTCCTGGGTGCACCCGGAGATACTTTTGGGCCCTGAGGAGCTGCTTGGGTGCCCAATTATACGCTTGGGTGCTCTTGAGATCCTTGGGTGCTCCGTGGAGGTTCCTGGGTGCTCCAGGGAGGTTCTTGGGTGCCCCTGGAGATGTTTTTCGGCCCTGAGGTGATGCTTGGGAGCCCAGAGATATAATCGGGTGCTGCAGGAAGCTCCTTGGGTGCTCCAGGGCAGTTCTTGGGTGCCCCTGGGGACACTTTTGGGCCCCGAGGAGACGCTTGGGTGCCCAATTATACGCTTGGGTGCCCTTGAGAGACGCTTGGGTGCTCCAGGGAGGTTCTTGGGTGCTCCGGGGAGGTGCCCGCGTTCCTCGGGCGAGGGCTGGCCCCGATGCCACCCGGCGGGGCAGAACTGATGTCCCCGGTCACCTGGGTCCCCTGGGGGGTGGGCGGGCTCTGGGTATGGCCCCGGGGGGGGGACCGAGGGGGGGTGGGAGGTGCCCTGGGTCCTCCCGTGCCCGCGGCGGTGGTGGCACCGGCAGCGCCCAGCCCCGGCCACCAGTCCCCAGGCTTGGCACCGTGGGGACACGGCGAGGTGAGGGGACACCACGGTGGCATCTGCCCCCCCCCCGACACCCTCCCCCCCCCCAGAGGGATCTGGGCAATGCGGGATGTTATTGTAGGGTCTCCCCAGCTTCTCTGTTTTTGTAGGGCCCCCCCCCAGTTTGGGTCATGATGGATGAGGGCACCCCCAGGCTGGCACAGGTGAGTGGGGACCGGGGGGGGGGCATTTTGGGGATTTGGGGACCCCCAACAGTGACTCAGGGGTTTAGGGGGGACCCAGGTGACCGGGGGGGGGACCCAAATGTGGGGGGGGGGTCCCAGGTGATTGGGGGAAGGGGGGGGGATCCCAGGGATTTCGGGGAGCCCCCACCAGGGCACCCCAGTGTTCGGGGTGGGGGGGATGTAGGGATTTGGGGAGCCCCCACCCAGGAAACCCAAAAAGATCCGGGGGGGGGGGGCACCCAGGGATTTAGGGCTCCCCCCCACCCCCCCCCAAGGGTTATTTGGGAGGGACCCAAGTGTGGGGGGAGCACCCAGAGGTGGGGGGGCACCAGGGTGGGGAACGGGACCCAGGTTTCCAGCTGGGGGGCAGCAGGGATTTGGGGGATCCCCCCCCAAAAAAAAAGTAACCTGGGGGGGGGGGGGGAGCAGGGATTTGGGGACCCCCCCATCACTTCTAGGACCCAGGGCCCCATCCCCCCCCTCCCCTTCCCTTACCAGGGCCCCCGGGTGCCCCCCCCCCAAGGCCCCGCTGGCCCCAGGCCAGGCCCGGGGCTGGAATTGGGACACGGGGCGGGGACGGGGACCGGGGGCGTCCCCAAGCCACCGCTCCCCTCCCCCCACCGTGGGAAAGCCCATCCCCCACCCAGGGGACCCCCCCCACCCAAGGGACCCCACCCCCACCCAAGGGACCCCCCCCCCGGTCCCCTCCCCCTCCCCCATTTGAGTGCCCCCCCCCCCCCCCACCAGGCCCAGCGGCGGAGGGAGCTGGAGGCGGAGCTTCGTGACCTCAGCAACCAGGTGGGAGGGGCCTAAAAGGAGGGGGGCGGGGCCTGGAGCTGTCTGTCACACCCCAGGCCCCGCCCTCCCGCAGGTCAAGGGGCGGGGCACGGAGCTGTCACTCACAGCCTGTGCCCCGCCCCCTCCCCCTCCCGCAGGTGGCAGCGCTGGGGCGGAGCCTGGCGCAGGAGAGGGGGCGGAGCCTGGCGGAGGGCGGGGCTTTGAGGGCGCTGGAGCTGGCAGTGGGCGGAGCCCAGGCACGGGTGGGCGGAGCCTGTCGGGCCCGGGACCGAGCCTATGAGCGGCTGCGGCAGCAGCAGGTGGGCGGGGTCAGGCCTCGGGGGGGCGGAGCCTGGAGGGGTGGGGCAGGGGTGGGGCCTGTAAAGGGGCGGGGCTTCAAATGGGGTTAAACTTGGGAGTGGGCGGGGCTTCGGGGGTGGGTGGGGCCTTTGTGGTGGTGGGCTGGGGGCGGGGCTTGCGGGGTGGGTGGGCTCTTACACGGTCCCGCCCCCAGGAGGCGGGGCACAGCCTGTGGGTGGAGCTGGAGGCAGCGCGTGCCGCCCGAGCGGGGGCGGAGCTTCGGGCGCAGGAGGCGGAGTCACGGCGCCAGGCCCGGGAGGCGGAGCTGGAGCAGCTGCGGCAGGTGGGCGGGGCTACAGAGTTGGGGGCGGGGCTAAGGCATTTCGGGGCGGGGCTAACCTGCCATGGGGCGGGGCTAAGGAGGATGGGGGCGGGGTTATGTGAGAGGGGCGGGGCTATGTGAGAGGGGGCGGAGCTATCTAACCAATGGGAGGCTGTGTAGGCCCGAGGGGTGGGGCTAGATGGCCGGGGGCGGGGCCAATGACTCAGGGAGGCGGGGCTAAAGGTTGGCACTTGTGGGAGGAGCTTATGGTGGGCGTGTCCATCGTGGCCCCACCCCCAGGCGGTGACCGCGGCCCAGCATGCCCGGCGGCAGGCGGAGCAGGAGCGTGACAACATGGCCACCCGCGTGCCCCGCCCACCCAGCCCCACGTGAGTGCCCGCCCCTGGCCACGCCCCCCTCCCTGGCCACGCCCACAGCCCCTATAGGTGGCCCCTATAGGCTGCCTGCTATAGGGTGCCCCCCCTGTGTGTCCCCTATAGCCCCCATGGTGCATCCCCTATAGCCCCTATGGCCTGTTCCCTATAGACCCTATAGCCCCTATAGCCTGTCCCCTATAGCACCCATGGCAAGTCCCCTATAGCCCCCATAGTACATCCCCTATAGCCCCATGGTTCATCCCCTATAGCCCCTATAGCCTGTCCCCTATAGCCTGTCCCCTATAGCCCCCATAGCAAGTCCCCTATAGCCCCCATAGTACATCCCCTATAGCTCCCATGGTGCATGCCCTATAGCCCCCATGGCCTGTCCCCTATAGCCCCCATGGTGCGGCCCCTAATGACCATTGGCACATCCCCTATAACACCACAGAACATCCCCTATAGCCCCCATGGCCTGTCCCCTATAGCCCCTATAGCCCCTATAGCCCCTATAGCCCCTATAGCCCCTATAGCCCCTATAGCCTGTCCCCTATAGCCCCCATGACATGTCCCCTATAGCCCCCATAGTACATCCCCTATAGCCCCCATGGTGCGTCCCCTATAGCCCCCATGGTGCGTCCCCTACACCACCACAGAACATCCCCTATAGCCCCCATGGCCTGTCCCCTATAGATCCCATTGGCGCATCCCCTATAACACCACAGAACATCCCCTATAGCCCCCATGGCGTGTCCCCTATAGCCCCTATAGCCTGTCCCCTATAGCCCCCACGGTGCGTCCCCTATAGCCCCCAAGGCGCATCCTCTCTAGTCCCATAGTGCGTCCCTATATTCCCCATGGCACATCCCCTATAGCCTCCCTGATACATACCCTATAGTCCCCACGCCATGTCCCTTATAGACCCCTATATGTCCCCTATAGCCCACACCGTGCATCCCTTACAACCCCCATGCCACAGACCTCATGCACATCCCCTATAGCCACCATGGCATATCCCCTATATCCCCTATACTCTCCCCTACAGCTCCCATGGCACATCCCCTATAGCCCCCATGGCACGTCCCCTATAGCCCCCATGGCACGTCCCCTATACACACCCCCTATAGCCCCAAGCCACCTCCCCCGCAGCAAACCCTCTATAGGCCCCACGCTGCATCCCCTATATCCCCCGTGATCCCTGCCCACCCCCCCACCCCCCCGCATCCCCTATAGCCGCTATAGGTGCAGGGGGGGCCGGGACCCCGAGGAGCTGCAGGCGGCGCTGGCGGAGCTGCGGGACCACAACCGGGAGCTGCGGCAGCGCCTGCACCAGCGGCACGAGCAGGTCGGGCACCTATAGGGCACCTATAGGGCACCTATAGGGGGCACCTATAAGGGTACCCATAGGGGACGTATAGGGGGGCACCCACGGCGGGTCTCCGGGGGTGTCCGTGTGGGGTTTGGGGCACCTAGAGGGAAGTTTGGGGGGGGGAGCACCTATAGGTAACGTATAGGGGGGACGTATGGTGGGAACGTATGGGGGGTGTGGGGGGAGCCTATGGGCACCTATGGAGGGCGCCTGTAGGGTGGGGTATATGGGGGGATGTAGGGGACGTGGGGGGGATTTGGGGGGTGGATGTATATGGGGACGTATAGGGGGGCGTATAGGGGGACGTATGGGACACCTATGGGCACAAGGAGGGCACCTGTAGGGGAGGGGAGGGCGCCTATAGGGGAACATCTGGGGGACGTATAGAGGGGCGCAAGGTGGGGAGGGGGGAAAGGGGCTGGGGAGGGGAGGCGGGGCACCTATGGGTGCTGGGGGGGCATTTTTGGGGCCGAGGGTGCATTTTTTTTGGAGCCCGTGGGTGAATATTTGGGTGCTATTTCTGCGGTTTTGGGTGCCACGGGTGCAATTTTGGGTGCCGTGGGTGCATTTTTGGGTGCCGTGGGTGCATTTTTGGGTGCCATGGGTGCATTTTTGGGTGCCGTGGGCATATTTTTGGGTGCTATGACTGCATTTTGGGCATCCAGGGGTGCATTTTGGGTGCAGTTTGGGGTTCCTTGAGTGCATTTTCGGTGCCGTGGATGTATTTTTGGGTGTCGTGGGCGCATTTTGGGGCACCGTGGGTGCATTTTTGGGTGCTGTAGGTGTATTTTTGGGTGCTCTGGGTGCATTTTGGGGCACCGTGGGTGCCCCCAGGCGCTGACACCCATGGGTGCAGGCGCAGGAGCTGCAGCGGGCGCTGGCGGGGGCTCGGGCACAGGCTCGGACGGCAGCGGGGGCGCGGGCCCAGCTGGAACAGGAGCAGCGGGGGCTGCGGGGGCGGCTGCAGCACCCAAGGGTGCCCCCGCACCCGGCCGAGGCCGCCCTGCGCGCCCGCTGCCTCCACCTCCAGGAGCTGCTGAACCGCGAGGCCGGGTGAGCATCGGGGTCCCCGGGGGGCTGGCGGGGGTCCTGGGTGGTCCAAGGGGGGGGTCAGGGTGGGCTTGGGTGGCCCTGGGGTGCTCCAGGGTGGTGCGAGGGGGTCCCAGGGTGGTCCCAGGGTGGTCTTGGGTGGCCCCAGGATGGTCCCATGGGTGGGACCAGGATGTCCCACGGTGCCCCTGAGGTCCCACTTGCCCGTGGGTGCTGTGGGGGTGATGTGGGGCACCCATGGGTGCCGTGAGGGTGCTGTGGGGTCGACATGGGGCACCCATGGGTGCTCTGAGGGTGACATGGGGCACCCATGGGTGCCATAGGGTGACGTGGGGCACCCATGGGTGCCGTGAGGGTGCTGTGGGGGCGATGTGGGGCACCTATGGGTGCTGTGAGGGTGACATGGGGCACCCATGGGTGCCATAGGGTGACGTAGGGCACCCATGGGTGCCGTGAGGGTGCTGTGGGGGCGACGTGGGGCATCCATGGGTGCTGTGGGGGGTGACATGGGGCACCCATGGGTGCCATGGGGGTGCCGTGGGGCACCCATGAGTGCCATAGGGAGACGTGGGGCACCCATGGGTGCCATGGGGGTGACATGGGGCACCCATGGGTGCTGTGGGGATGACGCAGGGCACCCATGGGTGTTTTGAGGATGCCGTGGGGCACCCATGGGTGCCCTAGGGTGACGTGGGGCACCCATGGGTGCAGGGCACGGGCGGCGCTGGCCCGGGCGGCGCGGGCGGCAGGACGGCGCCTGCGGGTGCTGCTGGCGGAGGCGGAGGAGCAGCGGCTGCGGGGGGAGCGCTACCGCCTGCAGGTGACGTCACGGGCGCGATGTCACACGGGGGGGTGACGTCACAGCGGTGACATCATGGGGCGGGGTTCCCTGTGCAGGCTGGGGGAGGTGTGGGGGTGTCACCCCGTGTCACCCACCCCGTGTCACCCGGTGTCACCCCACATCCCCATGCCCCTGTCCCCGTTCCCCCCACCCCATGTCCCCATGGCCCCCCGTGTCCCAAAGCCACATCCCCCCATGACCTGTGACCCTATGCCCTGTGTCCCCACGTCCCCACACCATGTCCCCACGTCCCCCATCTCCTCCCTCTTGTCCCTCCCATGTCCCTCCATGTCCCCCCTATGTCCCCCATGCCCCTCTCTAGTCTCCCCCATCCCCCCTATGTCCTCCCCATGTCCCCCCATGTCCCCACCATGTCCCCACCATGACCCTTCCATTGTTCCATGTCCCCCCATGCCCTCGATCTCTCCCCTACGCCCCCCCATGTCCCCCCCATGTCCCCCCCCATGTCCCTTCCATCTCCCCCACGTCCCTCCCATGTCCCCACCATGCCCCATGTCCCCCCATGTCCCCCCATGTCCCCCCATGTCCCTTCCATCTCCCCCATCTCCCCCATGTCCCCCCCATGTCCCCCCATGTCCCTTCCATCTCCCCCATGTCCTCCCCATCTCCCCCATGCCCCCCATGTCCCCCCATGTCCCCCCCATGCCCCCCATGTCCCCCCCATGTCCCCCCCATCCCCCCCATGCCCCCCATGTCCCCTCTCTAGTCTCCCCCATCCCCCCCATGTCCCCCCCATGTCCCCCCACCCCACGTGTCCCCCTGTCCCCTGCAGGCGGAGGCCACCGAGGCGGCCGAGCGTGCGCTGCGGGACGAGGTGGCGGCGGTGGCGGCGGGGACGGCGCGCACCGAGGCCCAGGGCCACCGCCTGCGCCGGGCGCTGGACGACGTCGGGGACGGCGCCGCCGCCACCGCGCGCCGCGTGGCCGCCCTGCGGGCACGACTCAGGTGGGCACCCGCGTCTGTAACGCCCGGCGGGGAGCCTACGGGGCCCTATAGCACCCTGCGGGGCCCTAGAGCACCCTATGGGCTCCCTAGAGACCCCTATGGGCCCCTAGAGCACCCTATGGGCATCCTAGAGATCGCTGTGGGTCCCTATAGCACCTTATGGGCTTCCTAAAGACCCCTGTTGGCCCCTATAGCACTCTATGGGCTCCTATAGCACCCTATGGGCTCCCTAGAGACCCCTATGGGCCCCTATAGCACCCTCTGGGCTCCCTAGAGATCTCTATGGGCCCCTATAGCACCCTATAGGCTCCCTAGAGACTCCTATGGGCCCCTAGAGCACCCTATGGGCTCCCTCGAGATCTCTATGGGCCCCTATAGCACCCTATGGGCTCCCTAGAGACCCCTTCTGGGCCCCTAGAGCACCTTATAGACTCCATAGAGCCCAATGTGAGTCCCTATAGCACCCTATGGGCTCCCCAGAGATCTCAGTAGGCCCCTATAGCACCCTATGGGCTCCCTAGATATCTCTGTGGTCCCCTATAGCACCCTATGGACTCCCTAGAGACCTCTTCTGGGCCCCTATAGCACCTTATGGGCTTCATAGAGACCTCTATGGGCCCCTATAGCACCCTATGGACTCCCTAGAGACCCCTACAGGTCCCTAGAGCACCCTATGGGCTCCCTAGAGACCCCTATGGACCCCTAGAGCACCCTATGGGCATCCTAGAGATCTCTGTGGGTCCCTATAGCACCCTATGGACTCCCTAGAGATCTCCGTGGGACCCTATAGCACCTTATGGACTCCCTAGAGCCCAATGTGGGTCCCTATAGCACCCTATGGGCATTCTAGAGATTTCAGTGGGTCCCTATAGCACCCTATGGGCTCCCTAGAGACCCCTATGGGCCCCTATAGCACCCTATGGGCTCCCTAGAGACCCCTATGGGCCCCTATAGCACCCTATGGACTCCCTAGAGACCCCTATGGGTCCCTATAGCACCCTATGGGCATCCTAGAGATCTCAGTGGGTCCCTATAGCACCCTATGGGCATCCTAGAGACCCCTTCTGGGCCCCTATAGCACCTTATGGACTCCATAGAGATCTCCATGGGTCCCTATGGCACCTTATGGGCTTCATAGAGACCTCTATGGGCCCCTATAGCACCCTCTGGGCTCCCTAGAGACCCCTATGGGTCCCTATAGCACCCTATGGGCTCCCTAGAGATCTCTGTGGGTCCGTATAGCACCTTATGGGTTCCCTAGAGATCTCAGTGGGTCCCTATAGCACCTTATGGACTCCCTAGAGACCCCTATGGGTCCCTATAGCACCCTCTGGGCTCCCTAGAGACCCCTATGGGTCCCTATAGCACCCTATGGGCACCCTAGAGACCCCTATGGGCCCCTATAGCACCTTATGGGCTCCCTAGAGATCTCTGTGGGTGCTTATAGCACCCTATGGGCATCCTAGAGATCTCTGTGGGCCCCTATAGCACCTTATGGACTCCATAGAGCCCAATGTGGGTCCCTATAGCACCTTATGGGCTCCCTAGAGACCCCTATGGGCCCCTATATCACCCTATGGGCATCCTAGAGATCTGTGTGGGTCCCTATAGCACCTTATGGGCTTCATAGAGACCTCTATGGGCCCCTATAGCACCCTATGGACTCCCTAGAGACCCCTATGGGCCCCTATAGCACCCTATGGGCTCCCTAGAGACCCCTATGGGCCCCTATAGCACCCTATGGGCATCCTAGAGATCTCTGTGGGTCCCTATAGCACCCTATGGGCTCCCTAAAGACCCCTTCTGGGCCCCTAACCCTATATACTCCATAGAGCCCAATGTGGGTCCCTATAGCACCCTATGGGCTTCCTAGAGACCCCTGTGGGCCCCTACAGCACCCTATGGGTTCCCTATGGGGGGCTGTATGGGGCCAGGGGGATTTGGGGATTGTGGGAGGCTCTGGGGGGGCTATATGGGGCCAGGGGCCTTATAGGATAGTGGGGGTATTCTGGGGGGGGTGTATGGGGCCAGGGGGATTATAGGGCGGTAGGGGACTCGGGATGGGGGGGGCCTGTGTGGGGTCAGAGGATTTATGGGACTGTGGGGGGGCTGTATGGGACCAGGGGATTATGGGATAGTGGGGGGGGGGGCTCTATGGGGTCAGGGGGATTATAGGGCGGTAGGGGACTTGGGGAGGGGGCTGTATGGGGTCAGGGAGATTATGGGACAGTGGGGGGGCGGGCTGTATGGGGCCAGGGGATTATGGGATTGTGGGGTATTCTGGGGGAGCTGTATGGGGTCAGGGGGATTATAGGGCAGCGGGGGGCTCTCTGGGTCCCCCCAAAACCCCCCCGTCTGCCCCCAGGTGCGACCCGCTGACCCTGTCCCGCACCGTGCGCCGCATGCTCCGGGGGGAGGACGAGGACAGCGAGGACAGCGGGGACAGCGGGGACAGCGGGGACAGTGGGGACAGCGGGTCCCCCCCGTGGGCCCTCGGGGAGCCCCTCGAAACCGCCCCCGGCCCCCAGGGGGGCCTTGAAACCGCCCCCAAGGAGCCCCTCGAAACCGCTCCCGGCCCCCAGGGGGGCCTTGAAACCGCCCCCAAGGAGCCCCTCGAAACCGCTCCCGGCCCCCCAGGGGGGCCTTGAAACCGCCGCCAGCCTCCGGGGGGGGGGCTTGAAACCGCCACTGGTCCCAGGGGGGGCCTCGAAACCGCCGCCGGGGAGCCCTAAAAGTGGGCTCTGACCCCATAGAGCCCCCCCAGGACCCCCCTCCACACGCCCTTAGGGGGGTGGGGGGCTCTACAGAAGGGGTGGGGCTTATTTTTGGGGCGGGGCTTATTAGGGGCGGGGCTTAAGGGGGGAGGGGCTTAATGGGGCGGGACGTGGTGACACATTAAAGATGTTTGAAATCCACCTGGAGTCCTTTTGGGGGAAGACCCCCCCAGCCACATTTTTTTGGGGTCTTGAAACGCCCCCCCCCAAACCTTGCTGGGGGGGGGTCCTGAGCCCCCCCCCGTACCCCAATTTGTGACCCCCCCCAGATTCCTTTTGAACACCCGGAGTGGGAGGGGCCTTAAAACACCCCAAAACCATTGGGGGGGGGCTGGAAACCCCCCCTTAGGTTCAGCCTGGGGGGCTCAAACCCCCCCGAGACCCTTTTTTGGGGGGGGTCCTGACCCCCCCCCCCCCCCAAACTGCGCCCGGGGAGCCTTGAAACAGCCCCAATCCCAGCGGGAGTAGGGGGGAGCCTTGAAACCACCGCGCGGGCTGGAGGCGGGGCTGGCTATGCTAATCAGGGCGCGCGGCAACCAATCGCGGCGCGGCATGCAAACGAGGGGCCGGGCGGCGGACGGCGGCGAATGAGGAAGGAGAGGGGGCGGGGCCGGGGCGCCGCGAGACCCCGGGAGTCTCGCGAGAGTTGAGGGCGGGCGGAGGCGGCGGCGGCGGCGGCGGGATGGGAGCGCCGAGGTGAGGCCCCGGCACCGGCCCCGGTCCCAAGCCCCGCCCCTTGCCCCGCCCCCCGACCCCCCGAGGGTGGGGGGCACCGACCCCGGGGCTGGGGGGGCTCCTCCGGTGGTCCCCGGCCCGCCCCTTCCGCCCCCCCCCCCCCTTAGCAACCGCGGCCCTTAGCAACGGGCTGCCCCTTGCCCCGTGACGTCATCGCCCCCCTCACCCCAGGTTCCTCCCCCCCCCCTCCTTTCTTATGGGGGGGGGGTCCCATAGGGTTGGGGAGGGGGCACCTGGGGGGGGCTATGGGGGGCTGGGGGGTCTTTGGGGGAGGTTGGGGGGCGCCTGGGGCTCTAAGGAAGGTTTGGGAGGGCACTGGGGGCTGGGGGGGGGCACCTGGGGGGGTACCTGGGGGGGGTGGAGGGACCCTGGAGGGGCTATTGGGGGCTCTGAGGGAGTTTTGGGGGGGGAATGGGGGCTGGGGGGGGCACCGGGGTGGATGGAGGGACCCTGGAGGGGGTGCTGGGGGGTTGGGACTGCTCATGGGGGAGCACTGGGGGGGCTCTGGGTGGGGGGAGTGACCCTGGAGGGGGTATTTGGGGCTCTGAGGGAGTTTTGGGGGGGGAATGGGGGCTAGGGGGGGCACCGGGGTGGATGGAGGGACCCTGGAGGGGGTGCTGGGGGGTTGGGACTGCTCGTGGGGGGGCCCTGGGGGGGCTCTGGGAGCTCCAAGGGGTTAAACAGGGCTCTGGGGGGGAGGATCTGGGGTCAACAAGGGGAGCATGGATATGGGGGGGGGGCTCTGAGGGGGACACAGGGATTTGGGGGGGGGCACCAAAGGGTCTGGGGTGTGCCGAGAGGGCACTTGGGAGTCTCAGCACCTGGCTGTATCTGGAGGTGCATGGAGGGGCTGGCAGTTTTTTTTTTGGGGGGGGGGTCTTCCCATGGGAGACCCTTCTCGCTTCCCCCCTCCCCAGATGCCCCGTCACTGCTCTGCTGCCGGCTGCTGCACCCGCGACACCCGGGAGACCCGCAACCGAGGCATCTCCTTCCACCGGTGGGTGCCCCCACGCCTCCTCAGGGGGTGCCCCCCCCCGTGGGGACCCCTCCTTACCCCCCCAAATGGTCTTGCTGGGGGGGGCTTTCCTCAATTCTCCCTTTTGCAGCAGTTTTATTTGGCTGCTTTTTCACCTTTTGGCTCTCGGTTTAATCCTTTTGCATTGGTTTAGGCCAGGTGTAACCTCCCCACCCCCAGCAATGGTTTGGCCCAGGTGTACCCCTCTCCTTTAGCAATGGTTTCTCCCAGGTGTGCCCCCCCCCCTTCTTAGCAGTGGTTTGGCCCACGTGTTCTTTCCCTCCTTTTTACAAGGGTTTGTCCCGGATTCCCCCCATTTAGCAGTGGTTTGGCCCAGATGCCCCCCCTCTCCCTTTTTAGCAATGGTTTGGCCCAGATGCCCCCCCTCTCCCTTTTTAGCAATGGTTTGGCCCAGGTGCCTCCCCCCCCCTTTTATCAGTGGTTTGGCCCAGGTGCCCCCCCCCTTTTAGCAGTGGTTTGGCCCAGGTTTCCCCCCCCTTTTATCAGTGGTTTGGCCCAGGTGTGTTTCCCTCCCCCCTCCCCTTTTACCAATGGTTTGTCCCAGGTGTTCCCCCCTCCCCATTGGTTGGGGACCCTCCCCAGGTCTGCCCCCTCCATCAATGGTTTGGCCCAGATGCTCCCCCTCTCCCTTTTTAGCAATGGTTTGGCCCAGGTGCCTCCCCCTCCCCCCTTTTAGCAGTGGTTTGACCCAGGTTTCTCCCCCCCCCTTTTAGCAATGGTTTGGCCCAGGTGCCTCCCCCCCCCTTTTAGCAGTGGTTTGACCCAGGTTTCTCCCCCCCCCTTTTAGCAATGGTTTGGCCCAGGTGCCTCCCGCCCCCCCTTTTATCAGTGGTTTGGCCCAGGTGCCCCCCCCTCCCTTTTAGCAGTGGTTTGGCCCAGGTGCCCCCCCCTCCCTTTTAGCAGTGGTTTGGCCCAGATGCCCCCCCTCTCCCTTTTTAGCAATGGTTTGGCCCAGGTGTGTTTCCCTCCCCCCTCCCCTTTTACCAATGGTTTGTCCCAGGTGTTCCCCCCTCCCCATTTTGGTAGTGGTTTGGCCCAGGTCTGCCCCCTCCATCAATGGTTTGGCCCAGATGCCCCCCCTCTCCCTTTTTAGCAATGGTTTGGCCCAGGTGCCTCCCCCCCCCCTTTTATCAGTGGTTTGGCCCAGGTTTCCCCCCCCTTTTAGCAGTGGTTTGGCCCAGGTGTGTTTCCCCCCCCCTCTACCAGTGGTTTGGCCCAGGTGTCCCCCCCTTTGGCATTGGTTTGGCCCAGGTGTTCCCCCCCTCCCCATTTTGGTAGTGGTTTGGTCCATGTATCTGCTCTTCCCCCCTCCCTTAGTAATGGTTTGGCCCAGTTATGTCCCCCCCCCGTCCCCCCCCCCATTTTAGGAATGGTTCAGCCCCCTCCCCATTACCAAACCCTCCCTGGCCCGTTCCATTGGTGGCTGCTGGGGGGGAGCCATCCCCCTAATCTCTCAAAAACCAGCATTTTGGGGGGATTTCGGCCACGAAACCCGACGTGACCCCCCCTTTCTTAATTTTTTTTGCCCCCCCCCAGGCTGCCCAAGAAGGACAACCCGCGGCGGGCGCTGTGGCTGGAGAACAGCCGGCGGCGGGACGCGAGCGGGGAGGGCCGCTGGGACCCGGCCTCCAAATACATCTACTTCTGCTCCCAGCACTTCGAGAAAAGCTGCTTCGAGATAGTCGGCTTCAGGTAGCTAACGAGGCGCTTAATTAAGCCGCCTCCTCCCCCAGAGAATGGGCCCTCTTAATTACGGAGCCCCCCGTAATTAAGGACGCCCCCCCTGCTTTGGTTTAAGGTGGGTTCCTCCAGACCTCCCCCTTCCGTCAGTGGAAATGGTTTGCTCCAACCCATCACCCCCCCCCCCCCGTGCCTCAGTTTCCCATTTTGGGGTCCTGAACCCCCCCCCTGGTGCTTTTGGGGGTCTCAGGGATGTGGGGGTTTTGTCACCCCCCCAGGGACTTTGTGGGTGTTGGGTCCCTCTAAAGACACCCCCAGGGCTTTTGGGGACCCCCTTTGGGTTTTAGATCCCCCCAAAACCTTTCCTAAATCTTTGGGGGGCACCCTTAGGACCCCCACCCCAAACCTCTGGGGTCCATGGGTCACCCTGGGAGACCCTAAAACATTTTTTGGGGTCCCCTTTTTACCTCTCCAAGGCTTTGGGGTGCCCTGGTGACCTTATTGGGTTTGGGTTTCCTTGGTGACGCCCCCCCCCCGCAGGGTTTTGGGACCCTTTAGGGCTGCGGAGCACCTTCAGGTTTTGGGGTCCCTGTGGGTTTTGGGGTCCCTGTGGGTTTTGGGGTCCCTGTGGGTTTTGGGGTGCCTCGCACTGACCTCTTTGCTCTTCCCCCCCCCACTGCAGTGGCTACCACCGCCTGAAGGAAGGGGCCGTCCCCACTGTCTTCGAGTCGACCTCCCCCAAAACCCCCCGGGACACCAAACCGAAGCTCCCCCCGCCCGACAGCGACACCCCAAAGCCCCCCCGGGCCACCGGGAAGTGGAAGTAAGTCCCGGGACGGGCACCGGCTTTGGGGGGTGACACAGGACACTGCCACCATCTCCCCCCCACCCCATTTAACCCCCCCCTTTTTTCTCCACACAGGCAGGACCCCGCAACATCCCCCCCAGACCCCCCCTTTTCCTCCGACGTCTCCTGCTTCCCCCGAGAAGGCGAAGATCCTGGGGGGGTCCCGGCTCTTCCCGGCCCTTTAGGCGCACGGGGTCCCCTCCCGGACACCCTTTTGGTGGCCACAGGGGACGAAGAAGCCACAGACACCCCCGCCCTCCCTGAAGGTGCCCCCCCGGCACCCCCCAGGCCCGTTTCACCTTCCCTTTACATGCTGAGGCTGCCGCCGCCGGCCGGGGCGTACATCCAGAGCGAGCACAGCTACCAGGTGGGCAGCGCCTTGCTCTGGAAACGCCGCGCCGAAGCCGCCCTGGACGCCCTGGACAAAGCCCAGAGGCAGCTCCAGGCTTGCAAACGCCGAGAGCAGAGGCTGAGGCTGCGGGTGGGCGAGCTGCAGCGAGAGCGACGAGCCCCCCCCGAGGGCCGGAGGGTCCCCAAGGAGCCCCCGCCGCAGGGCGCGGAGCCGCAGGTGCTGGGCGCCGCCGACGGCGGGCGGTGAGGGCTCGCCTCCTCTTCCTCGCCGCGGCGCCGCCGGGAAGGTTTGTAAATAAACGAAGCGTTTTCGCCTTTTCTATGAAAAAAAAAAAAAAAAACAAGGCGACGGCTCGCTTCTGGGAACACTGCGGGGGTGGGGGGGGAAAGGACAGCGACACCGAGTCGGGTTTGCTCGCTGATCGGGCAGGAAAGCGTTTTGGGGAGAAATCAGCAGGGTTGGTGAGCTAAAGCGGCTCAGCGAGGCCGGTGAGCAGCGGGGTCGGGCGTTTGTTGTGTTGGTCCCCTTTTTTGGGGAGCTCGGGGGTGCTTTCTTGATCTGGTTTAGGTGCTCAATCTGGCAGAAAAGTGGATCAGGGAGAAATAAATCAGTTTTGCGCCAGATCTGTGGGAAGAACAAAGTGTTTTGGGGCACGATCCGTCTTCAGGGCCAGCCCTTGGGCAAGCAGGAGGCTGGCACCAAGCGAGTGATCCCCTCCCAGCGATGGGGAGGATTTTGGGGGCACGATCTGAAGGGAAAACCCACAGGTTGGTCCCCAGAAAACATCCCTCACCATCCAGGCACCCGTCTGGGCCCAGGTAATTATTCCTAAGCCTTTAATTTCCACAGCCAGCACCATGCGGAGGCACCGGGCACGATGCTAAGAACCAAAACCAGCCTCTCGCCCTCGTCATGCTCCAATGCTGTTAGAAACATCCCTGAAGACAGGTAAAAAAAGCCTGATTAGCCCCCAAATCGGCTTCGCCTGTCACCCCGAGGCACGGCTCCTTCTACAGGTTGATCTTCGCCTCCTGGATGGCAGCGTAGATGTCGGTGTTCATGGGCACGTAGGACTTCTTCTTCTCGTCGCGGAAGAAGAGCGGGTCCTGGATGATGTTGGGGTCAAAGCCTTCTCTGACGAGGTTGCCTTTGCACTGCTTGAAGGTCCCCGTGATCTCCAGGGCTTCCTGTGGGGACAGATGGCGTCAGAATTGGGGACAGGTGACGTTACCGGCGTGGTGTGACCATCATCAGAAATGTGGGGACCCCAGCGGGTGTCGCTGGCACGGCACCGTCGTTGGAAAGTGGGGACCAAAATGTTCAACGTGGGGAGTTGTCGGCGCAGGGGGACCCAGGTGACAGCGCTGGAAGGGGTGACCCCAGTGTCACCATCGGCTTGGGGACCAAGGAGGTGTCTTTGGAAACGGGGCGACCCAAAAGATGTCATCAGAAGTCGGGGACCTTGAGACCATCGTCGGAAATCCACCCCGGCACGAGGTGGCCCCGACGGCGTCATCAGCTCTGGGTGTCACCACCACCAGAAGCCCCAATGCCATCGCTGGAAGACGAGAGGCCGAAAACCACCCCCCGGGAAGCCCCCCAAAGCCGGGGCCGCTCACCTGGATCCGCACGAAGCGGGGGGCCGCGTAGCTGGGCAGCGTCTCCTTGGTGAAGGCGTAGAGGTTCTCGCCCTCGAAGCTCATCCCGGGCTTCAGGCGGATGGCTGCCATGCCACACTTCCCCTCGCACCCTGCGGGCAGAGCTGGCAGGTTATTTTTGGGCAACCGAGTCTCGTTTTAGCCTTCTTGGTGGCCACTTGGGCCGTTACGGGGAGTTGTTGCGTGCCCAAAGCAACGCTGGGTGCGTATTTTGGGTCAGTTTGTCCCATTTCAGCCCTCGTTGTGACCATCGGGCCATTACGAGGAGACGCGGTGGGTCCAAAACCCCAGGCACTTCTCTGGGGAAACCAAGTCCCCAGTGGCCACGTGGGCCATCGGTTGCCCAAAATAACATCAGATGCTTCTTTTGGGCAACCAAATCCCTCTATACTCTGTGTGGTAGCTGCTTAGATCATTGTAGGGGCATGTTGCATGTCCAAAATATCCTGGCTTGGACAACCAGGTCACCCCTTAACCTTCTTGGAGGCTGCTCAGACCTTCACAGAACCACGCTGTGCGCCCAAACCAATGCCAGACTCTTATTTGGGGCGACTAAATCCTGGTTTTGCTTCCTTGGTGGCCAGTTGGACCATTATGTGGACGTGTTGCGTGCCCAAAACAACATCAGATGCTTATTTTGGGCAACAGAGCCGTGTTTTACTCTTCTTGGACCACTGCAGGAGTAGTTTTGAGCCCAAAACAACACTGGCCTCCTATTTTGGGTCAACAAGTCCTACTTGAGCCTTTTTCCTGGCCGCTCAGAGCAACGTAGCCCACATCACCTGCCTGAAGGATCCCTGGGTGCTTATTTTAGTCCCACTCGCCCTCTGTACCGCCCTGTACTCACCCGGCACGGACACCCCGTAGACGTTGACCTCCTGGATGAAGTTCACCATGGCCAGAGTGGCCTCCACCTCTGTCGTGGCCACGTTCTCCCCTTTCCAGCTATGGAAGCGAAGGGATGAAGCTGTGAGGAGGAGGAATTCGGGCTGGGGGATGGCATCGCCCACGTGGACGTGGGCACGACCACGGTGGAGAGGATTACCGGAAAGTGTCTCCCACACGGTCCTGGAAGTAGACGAATTTTTCGTGGTCCATCATGAGGAGGTCACCGCTGTTGAAGAAGGCGTCGCCTTTGACCAAGACGTCTCTCAAGATCTTCTTCTCGGTCTTCTTGGAATCGCCCGCGTAGCCGTAGAAGGGGGTGTTCTTGGTGATTTTGATGACCAGCAGCCCCGTCTCACCTTCGGGGAGGGAGAGGAGGGTTGGGGCCAGTCAGCAAAGTGCCTTGGTGCTGGAGAACGTCATCCCCATGCCCCAAAACGGGGATGCTGCCGTTTTCCTTGGTCCTTTTCTGGTGCCACCAAGGCGATGGTGATAAAGACCAAGAGCTGGCTTTGATGGATCTCCACCCTCTGTTGTCTCTCCCCTGCCAAAAAGGCCCTCGCGAGGCTCATCTCTTCTTACCGGGCCGGACGCGGATGCAGAGTCCTCGCTCGTCGCGTACGGGTTCGTCCTCCTCCACGTTGTACTTGATCAGCTCAAAGGGAGCGAAGCTCTGGAGGGCAGAGGAGGAGAAATTGGCGTGCAGAAGAGAAACACGGGATAAAAAAGGGTGGGAGGACATCTTTGTGTACAGTGTCCATCATTACCCACTTGTTAAAACCCATGGACCCCACCACACTCAATCCCAACACCTCGTGTTCCATCCGAACTAATCCCACATTTATATTTAAATAAGATTTAATCAAACACGTTCAACTGCTCGCCAAGCTCACCCACCGTACCTTTCCAATGAAAGGTCTGGGGGAGAACGCTGAAAGCTGCAGCTGGGGGAAAAGGGTGGAAAAAAAATAGTTTTGCAGCTTTTGCTCAACATGGTGGTGGCTGGAGACCAAGAATTGAGACCAGGTGGCCTTTCTTGGGGCTATGAAGATGTCCACGTCACCACAGGCCCTCCAAAAAATGGCCTTTGAGTCAGTGCTGCTGAGTCCGTGTTTGCCAGAGGGGTGGAAGGGATTTCTTTTGGACGTGAAGAGGAGATATCAAAGATCCCACTCTTGTATGAACCCAACCTGATGGACTGTTGAGTCAATACCGGCCAACCAGGTGGAGGGGACTCCTTTTGGATGTGAAGAGGGGATCTGGAAGATCCCGCTCTTGCATGAACCCAACCTGGTAGATGTTGGTTTCTCCAGGTTGGTCGCTATGAGGAGGGCAACCAAGAGATTCCCACTCTTGAGTCAACCCAACTTGAGGGCCAGCATTGGCTTCACCAAGGCCATCTGCGTTTGTTCCCTGCCATCGTCACCGCTGGTGGCTCACCTTGAGGAACGGATTCGCTCTGCCCACGGCCCCGATCTTGCCGGTGTAGTTGATGAAGCCGGCGTTGCCCTCGGTGGCCCCATAAAACTCCCAGATGGAGATGGGCCCGAAGCGCTGGAGGAACTCCTTCCACACCTCCGCCCGCAGGCCGTTGCCCACAGCCAAACGCACCCCGTGCTTCTGGTCGTTGTCACGCTGTGAAGGGAAAAACCATCTCAGCACCCGCCCCGTGGCGTCGCGTATCCCCCGGGGGTGAATTTCGGGCCTCACCTTGGGCGTGTTGCAGAGGTAGCGCATGAGCTCGCCCACGTACTGGATGACGGTGACGTTGTAGCAGCGGCAGTCGTCCCAGAACTGGGAGGCGGAGAATTTGGAACGCAGGACGCAGGTGGCTCCTGCGGGGACACGGTGGGGTGATGGTTCCCTCCTCTTTTCCCTCTTTTTGTTCCATTAATCCATCCATCCATCCTTTCGTCTTTCTTTATCCCTCCCACATTCACCCATTATCTATGACCTCTTTCCTTTTCTGTTGTCTCTTCGTTCCTCTTTCTTTCCTTCCCCATCCTCACTTTTTTTGTCATCTCTCATCCCATCCATCCCCCCACTGCTCCATTTATCACTGTAAATATCTCTCCTTTTCTCCCCTCCACCCTTGCACGTTTTTCCATCATCCTTCAGTCCATCTCCAGAAGACAAATGTCCATCGATCCATCTCCGTTAAAGCAGCCACGCATCCATCCCCAGCCTTACATTTATCTTATCCATCCCTAAAAAACATCCACCACCACAAAGCAGCCATCCATCCATTTCTATAAGCACATCCATCTCTAGAAAACATCTCTGTCCTCCTCCAGAAAATATTAATATCTAGAAAACATACCTCCATCTCCGTATAAATCTATCCATCTCCAGAAAACATCCATGTGTCCTTCATAATGCATCCATCTGTCCATCCAGCTCCATAAAACGTCCATCCAACTCCATAAAACATCCATCCAGCTCCATAAAACATCTATCCAACTCCATAAAACATCCATCCATCCATCCATCCATCCATCCATCCATCCATCCATCCATCCATCCATCCATCCATCCATCCATCCATCCATCCATCCATCCCCTATCTCCAGACACTCCCCTCCCCATTTTTATCCCCTCTCTCCCTCCTCTTCCTTCTCCCCACCCATTTCTCCATCCATCCATCCGTCCATCCCTGTCTGTCCGTCCTCCCCCCATGCGGGCCGTGGGGTACGTACCCATCTCCAGGCACCCTCCCACCCCGATGAGCAGCCCGGCCGAGTGGTAGAGCGGCAGCGTGGTGTAGACGTGGTCGGTGCCCCGTATCCCGCAGATCCGGCCCAGGCTGGCCACCATCAGCAGCTTCTGCTCCGTGATCACCGCCGCTTTGGGCAGCCCTGGGGGTGGGAAACGTCCTCCGTGGAGGCGCCCACGTGGGATGGGAGGGCGAGACCCTTCCCTCGGGGTGCTGGGTCTCTGTCCCTAAAGGCCTCGTGTGGTGGTTGGGGTGGGATCTGGTCCTACCGAGGACGTCCTGTCCTCCCTGTCCCAACGGGGACATGGTGGCTCTCCAACCTTGGGGACACCCAACCCTCACGGGGAACCAAGCCCAGCTGGACTCAGGACACTCAGGATTGCGGAAAAGACCCCACAAGACCCCACCAGCCTCCCCGGTGTCCCCCACACCATCTTGCCCACCCCTCCAGCTCCTCGCCCATGGCACCCCAACCCTCCCAGATGCCGTTCTCCAGGGAGGAGACCCCCCGAGGCCTCACCGGTGGTGCCGGAGGTGTAGATGTAGATGGCCTTGGAGGTGGCGGTGATGCCGGCGCGGTAGTGGCTGGGCAGGGGCTTGTCGGAGGCCGCCTCGATGGCTGGCAGCAGGGCCTCGACACCCGGCGTGGGCGACGTGGAGCTCAGGTAGAAGACCTTGATGCCGTCACGCTGCAGGGCTGGCAGCACCTCCTCCAGGGCCTCCTGGAGCTCTGCGGGGACAAGGGGGCATGGTCCAGGGTGAGGAGGTCCCCAAATCGGGGGGGTGCTCTGAGCATCCATGAAGGGAACCGAAAGAGCACAAAATGGGTGCTCTGTGTACCCCAAGTGGGTGCCCTGGTCAGATGGGCACCCAGGGCATCATGGTTGGGTTCCTCAATGATCCCAAGTGGGCTCCCAATGGATCCCAAATGGACACTTTGGTGAGATGGGCACCCAGGGTATCATGGTTGGATTCCCCAGTGATCCCATATGAGCTCCCAATGGATCCCAAATGGACACCTTGGTCATATGGGCACCCAGGACATCGTGATTGGGTTCCCCAATAATCCCAGGTGGGCTCCCAATGGACCCCAAATGGACACCTTGATCATTTGGGTACCAAAAGCATCGTGGTTGGGTTCCCCAATGATCCCAGGTGGGCACCCAATGGGCACCTTGATCATAATGGGAACCCTGGGCAGCCCAAATGAGCACCCCAAGGACCCCAACTGGGCACCCAAAGCATCCCAAAAGGGCACCCGGTGCACCCCAAATGGGGACCTCAGTTGGATGGGCACCCTGGCTGGGTGCCTCAAGGATCCCAGCTGGGCACCCCAATAGGACCAGCACCTACAGTGCCCCATACAAGAGCCCCGAGGATCCCAGCAGGGCACCCAAAGCACCCCAAAAAGGGCACCCTGAGCATCCCAATGGATGCCCCAAGCAAGTATGTACACGTGAGTGTTTTCTTCCTGCCTCCCACTCCCAAAAACGTCCTTGTGATGGAAACAAAAGGACCTTTGGCCCCGGCAACGATCTGGCAATAATTAACCTGTAGCCTTGGCACGGCCAGTGCACCCCACGACAATGACCAAGGCTTGGGGGTGCACACGCGTGAGCAAAGGGCTGCGGCCGTGGCCACGCCTGGGCGTGCAAACATGTGGCCCCGTGTGAGTGACCTCTTGCACGCTTCCACACCCTGCACAAACAGCAGCCACCCACGCACGTGATGTGTGGAGCAACACAGGCACACGTGCAAGAGCAGCTAGGGGCACTGACAGGCGTGCAAATGCATGTACAGCCACTGACAGGCGTGCAGTCACGCCGAGTCACACGTGTGGCACACGCCAGTTCACGCACAGACACGTGCAGGCAACAGCACGTGCAAATCTGTGCATGTGCAAACGTGCACAGCCACTGACACGCACGCAAGTCCACGCATGGACACTGACAGGTGTCATGCAGGGACACCAACACGCGTGCAGACACACACGCAGAGGCACTGACACTCAAATTCATGCATAGACACATGCACGTGTGCAAATCCGTGAGCAGACACATGCAGCCACTGATGCACATGCACATAAATGCGGTGACGCATGCAAACATGCACAGACACTGACATGCGTGCAAGTCCATGCACAGCCACTGACACGTGCAAACATACATGGACACACACGCCTAAAAATCCATGCACAGCCACTGACAAGCCTGCAAATCCATGCACAGCCCCTGACACGCCTAAAAATCCATGCACAGCCCCTGACACGCCTCAAAATCCATGCCCAGCCACCATCACACATTGCACTTGCACGCAGGACCCCCAACAAGCACGCAGCCCACACTTGCAGCACACCAACGCGTGCAACCCCTGCACGAAGCTGCACGAGCAGGCACGAGCAGCAGCAGCAGACCTCCCCCCAGCCTTTTCACACCCCCCCAAGTGCACCACTCACCGGTGCTGGCGAGCACGAAGGTGGCCTGAGCAGCAGCGAGCGCGTGCAGCAGCGCCTGGCCCCGCACGTTGCAGTTGAGGCACGCCATGGAGCAGCCCAGCTTGGCCAACGCCAACCATGTCCAGACGTAGGTGGGCTCGTTGGGGAGGAAAACGGCCACGGTCTGGCCCGGCTGCAAGCCCAAACGCTGGGAGAAGGCGTGGGCAGCGCGGCTGCTGCGTTGCTCCACGTCCCGGTAGGTGTAGACGTCGTCCTGGAACAGCAGCAGGGGACGGTGGGGCTGGCGTCGAGCGTGCTCCTGGAACACCTCGAGGAGGGTGACGGCGGGACGCCGGGACAGGCGGCGATGACAGCGCGCCGCAGCCCCCCCCAAGGCCAAGAAGGCTCCCAGGTCCTCCCAGAGGAAGGGGAACAAGCGGTCCCGCAGGAGCAGAAGCAGCAGCAGCAGCCCGGCCACCGCCGCCGTGACCACCCCCAGCATGGTCACCCCGCGGCGCTGGGCTCTGCAGGGCAAGGTCCGCCGCCCGCGCGCACCTTGCCCCGGCGCGTTTGCCCCTGGGTTGGTTTTGTTTTTCTTTCTTCTTTTTTTTTTTTTTTTTTTTTTTTTTTTTTCTTCTTTGCCTTTGCCTTTTGCTTTTTTTTTTTTTTTTTTTTTTTTTTTTTTTTTTTTTCCCCTCCCCCGGCGCCGCCCCGCGCCCTGCCTAGGGTTGAAGGGTGTGGAGCGGCACCGCGGGGGCGGCTTGCGTCAGCGGGTCCCTCGTCCGTCTGTCCGTCCGTCCCTTGTCCGTCCGTCCGCGGCACCCGCTCCTGGAGCCGCGTCTGCTGAGCCGAACGGGTGTGGAAATATCAAGTGTCCGTCCGTCCCTCCTGGCCCCGTCCTCCCATCCACCTGCTCTTGGTTTTGGGTTACCGGCTGGGTTTTCCCCGGAGGCAGCGATGGGAGGGGAGCTCTGCCAACCCCCAAAGCCTCCAGCCAGTTCCTAAAGCCTCTATCCAGACCCCCAAACCTCCATCAATCCCCCCAAACCTCCATCAATCCCCCCAAAACCTCCATCAATCCCCCCAAACCTCCATCAATCCCCTAAAGCCTCCATCAATCCCCTAAAGCCTCCATCCTGTCCCCAAAGACTCCATCCAGTCCCCAAAACCTCCATCCAGCCCCTACACCTTCCATCAAGCCCCTAAAGCTCCCATCCAGCCTCCGTCCACCCTCCTAAAGCCTCTCTCCAGCCCCCAAAGCCTCCATCCAACCCCTAAAGCACCCATACAGCCCCCAAGGTCTCCATCCAGCCCCTAAAGGACCCATTGAGCTCCTAAACCTTCCACCGAGCCCCCTAAAGCCTCCACTGAGCCCCCAAAACCTCCATCAGTCCCCCCCAGCCTCCATAAATCCCCCAAAGCCTCCATAAATCCCCCAAAGCCTCCATAAATCCCCTAAAGCCTCATAAATCCCCCACAGCCTCCACCCAAACCCCGTTTCCCTTCTCATTATAAAAAGGGACAACGGGCACTCTCAGCCTTCCCCTTACCGCTGTTCCCATTCAGAGCCCTCCCACCCCCAAATCTTCTCATTTTCCCCCCAATTTCTTGCAAACCCGGCTGCATTTTCCGCCCTGGCCGGGCGGGACCGGCCCCATTTCACCACCCCACAACCCCCAGTCCAAACGGTGACAAAAATCACGTTTTCTTTCATCACCAGACCAGAAAAAAATAAATAAATAAATAAATAAAAACCCAGCAACGACAACCAAAATGCCCCAAGCTCTGCCATTTAAACCCCATTTAAATCTTTAAGCTGGGTGTGGGCGCCCAGCAAGCCGTATCTTGAAGGGTTATTTCACCTCTCTGCTAATTAATAGTAATCAAAAAGCAACCAGCAAGCAGGTTCAGCGCAACCTCACCGCTGTGTCACTCACCTTCAGCCCTGATTTGCAACCCCGGCTGCTCGCTCGCCGTAAAATTATTACGGGGTCGAAGGGTTTTTGGCAACGTGGGTGAAACGTGCCGGGCGGTTGCTCGAGGTTTTGCAACCCGGGGCCGTCGCCCACACGGCTCCGGGTGTGGATCCATCACCTGCAGTCCCCTGGGGTTGGTTTGGTTTGGTTGAGGTGGAGAAAGCATCCAGAAATGGGAATCCTGGCCCAAAAGGTAGGAGAAAAGCATCCGGAATTGGGAATCCTTCCCCCCAAAAGGCAGGATGAAACCATCCAGAACTGGGAATCCTTTCTCGAGAGGTAGGGTAAAATGGTCCGGAATTGGAAATCTTTCCCCCAAAAGTGGGATAAAAAACCTCCAGAACTGGGAATCCTTCCCAAAACACAGGATAAAACGGTCCAGAATTGGGAATACTTCCCCAAAAGATAGGATAAAGCCATCCAGAACTGGGAATCCTTCCTCAAAAGCTAAGATAAAACCTCCAGAATTGGGAATCGTTTCCCCCAAAAAAGGATAAAATGCTCTGGAATTGGGAATCCTTCCCAAAACAGGATAAAATGGTCAAGAATTGGGAATCCTCGCCCAAAAAAGTAGGATAAAACAATTCAGATTTGGAAATCCCTGAGCACCCCCTGGGGCTCCCTATGGACCCCCCCTGCTGTGGCCGAGGGGATGAGTGGGGGTCCCTCGGGGGTCCCTGCTGTCCCCTGGGGGTGTCCCCAAATTCTTGGGGGCTCCCCAATGGCCCTGAGAATTGGGGGTCCCCCAGGAGTCCCCAGGAGGAACCCCATTGCCCCCCAGTCTCCCCCTCTCATGGGACCCCCCCGGGGAACCCCAAACCCTGCCCAAGGGGACCCCGAGGCACCCCAAACCTTACCCAACCCACCCCAACTCCATGGGCACCCCCAAATCCCACCCGTGGGGACCCCCAGATCTGCATCACCGGCACCCCCAGACCCCAAACTGAGCCCCCTCCAAGCCCCAAACACCCCCCAGGCCCCATGGGCACCCCCAAACTCCCACCCATGGGGACCCCAGAGCACACAGAGCCCCCCCTGATTCAAGGGAACCCCCCCGGAGACGCCCCAGACCCCACAGGCACCCCCAAAATTTGTGATCCCCAAGGTGGGGGGTGGCACAGTGGCACAATGCACCCCAGGAGGATTTGGGGGGGCTCTGGGTGCGGATTTTGGGGGGCGCCAAGCAGGATTTGGGGGTCCCAGGGTGCACATTTTTGGGTTGGGGGTTAACGTGCGGGATTGGGGAGTGTTTAGGGGGTCCCAAGAAGGACTGGGGGGGGGAGGGGGATGTCCAAAGAAGGACTGGGGAGTCCCAGGGGGGTGTTTTTGTGTTTTGGGGGGCACTACGGAGGATTTGGGGTTGTTAACATAAGGGGATTTAGGGGTCTAGTGGGGAACAGGGGGACCCAGACAGGGGAATTTGGGGTCTGCGCCCCCTCCCCATGTGCCCCCCAAGAACGACGCGGGGATCCCCAACTGGGACTGGGCCTTTATTGGAGTGGGGGGCACTGGGGGGACGGGGGGGGCGTCAGTGGGGTCCCCCAGCGCCCACCTCGGCGTAGATAATGGGGGGCTGGGGGGCGGCGAGCACCCGCGGGGGGCTGGGGGCCGGGGGGCGCAGGTCCGCGTAGGTCAGGCACTCGCTGTCCTCCTGGGGCCACGGGACACGGGGGGGCACCTGGGGGGACAAGCAGGGTGACACGGGGGGGTCCCCAAAATCCTGAGGGGGGCATCCCCATGGGTGGTGCTTGGGGGTCCTGCTACTCAATTTGGGGGCGCCTATGGGGTCTGGGGGCTCTCCAGGGGGGTTCCTTTGGGTGAAGGGGGGGGCTCTGTGTGCTCTGGGGTCCCCATTGGTGGGGGTTTGGGGGTGCCCATGGGGTCTGGGGGGTGTTTGGGGCTTGGGGGGGCTCAGTTTGGGGTCTGGGGGTGCCGGTGGTGCAGATCTGGGGGTCCCCACGGGTGGGATTTGGGGGTGCCCATGGAGTTGGGGTGGGTTGGGTAAGGTTTGGGGTGCCTCGGGGTCCCCTTGGGCAGGGTTTGGGGTTCCCCTGGGGTGTCTGAGGGGGGGTCTCATTGGGTAGGTCGGGATTTGGGGTCCCGTGGGGGGGGGGGGGGCGCCCTACCCAGGCACTCACCTGGAGCTCCATGGCCCCCAGCCCTTGGGGGGAGGCACCTAAAAGGGGGGAGCAGGAGTTTATGGGGTGGGGACACATATGGGGACACAGCCCCCCCCCCCCCCAAACCCTCAGGGCCATTGGGGAGCCCCCAGGGGGTTGGGGACACCCCCAGGGGACAGCGGGGACCCCCGAGGGACCCCCACTCATCCCCTCAACCACAGCAGGGGGGGAGTCCATAGGGAGCCCCAGGGGGTGCTCGGGGACAGGGGGGGGCTATGGGGGACCCCAGGAACACAGGTGACACATTTGGGGTGGGGGGGTGTCCCCCAAGCCATTTAACCCCTTCCCTGCCACGGCTCTCACCGCTCCGTGTCCGGTGTCTCCGGGTGGTGAGGAGGAAGAAGAGGCCGAGGCTGAAGACGAGGGCGGCAGCAGCAGCGCAGCCCCCCCCCACGGCCACAAGCAGGGTCCTCCGGGGCCCCCCCTCGGTGCCTGTGGGGGCCCAGAGGCTGCGGTGTCCTCACCCCCAACCGTCCCCGGAGATGGGAAGTGGTGACACAGCCACCCATGGGTGACGCTGGGGGGAAGGGAACCTCAGCACCTAAATGGGGAGGGGAAAAGGGGGGGGGCTCCCCCTTACCTTGGGGTGCTCCAGAAGCCGGTGTCACCTCCAGTGTCACCTTGTCCCCGAGGGGTGAGGACAGAAAGGGGTACCCATGGGGGCTGTAGGAGCACCTATAGGTGCCGGCGTCGGCTGGGGTCACCCCGAGGAGGGGGAAGGTGGCCATGGCCCCCTCGTGGGGGTCCCGGCGCTGGGTGGGGGGCGAGCACCCGTCCTTATGCAGGAGGAAGGTGGCCCCATGGGATGCCCAGCACTGGATGGTGACGTTGGTCCCCGTCTCCACGCGTCTGCTAGGGCTCAGCATCGTCCCCGGAGGGGGGTATTTGGCATCTGCATGGGGAAGGGACAGAGATGGGACACCCGTGGGGACAGGGGGGCACCCCTGGGCGTCGGGGCAGCCCCGGGGGCACCCCCTTGTCCCCCTCACCCGTCACCAACAGCTCCACGGGGTCACTCAGCGCTGACATCTTTCTCTCCTTGTCCTCGTACCGGCACTGGTACGTCCCCGTGTGTCCCCAGTCTATGGCCTCGAAGACGAACTCGGCCGTGTTCTGCTCCCCAGTGCTGTACTGGTGCCGAATCTCGGCTTCGTTCTGATAGAGCAGGACCTGGAGAGCCGGCCGGGGCAGGTGGCACCGCAGGGTGACATTGTCCCCCAGGGCCACCCCCTTGCAGGGGTGCAGCGAGAGGAGGGGTTGGCGCGCTGGGATGGGGACAGCAGCAGTGAGACCCCCGTCCCCTGCCCCGTGTCCCCCTACCCCATCGCTGTCCCCGTCCCCCCTGTTCCCAAACTCACGGTGCTGCGCCCTGCTGCGTGCCACCAGCCACCAGCCTGCAAGGGACACGGGGGCTGTGGAACACAGGGCCACCAAACTGTCCCCCCCTCCCAGCACCGCGTCCCCGTGTCACTCACTGAGGATGAAAGCCACCACCATTGGTGCCATGAGGCGGGAGCAGCTTGGGGACGGCTGCACTGGGAGGCACTGGGAGGCACTGGGAGCCCCTACAAGGCTGCACCCGGTTGTCCCACCACCACTGAGAGCAGAAGAGCGAGTGGCGCAGGGAGTGGCCACTCTCAGTTCCCCTTGGGGACAGGAAAATGTTGCACTTGTCCCCAAGAAGGGGGTGGCTTGATGGGGTGAAACCCCTTGGGTGCCACACGTGGTCCGTGATGGGGTGTCACACACTGTCCCTAAGGACAGCTGCTGGGTGTCCCGTGCTGGGTGTCCCGTGCTGGGTGTCCCACGGCGTTGTCAAACCCAGGACACCACCAGGGTGCCCTACAGGGGACGTCACCTGCGGTCCCCAAGGCGTGGTGGCATCCTGGCTCTGTCCCCAGCGCCTTATGCCACCGCACGCAGTCCCCTGGGGGCTTCCCTCTGCTGTCCCCAAGGGCCAGGAGCGGGGTCCCCTCACCCCAGGGCCCCCCCAGAGCCAAAGACGGCGCCACCCGCAAAAATGCTGCAAGGTCCCACCGAGATTTGAACTCGGATCGCTGGATTCAGAGTCCAGAGTGCTAACCATTACACCATGGGACCGGCCCGCGCGGGCAGCCCCGCCAGGCCCCTCACGGCTCCACCGCCCGCGGAGCCTCCGCCGCTAAAGGAGCCCGGCCCCGGGCTGCGGGGGCCGCGGGAGCCGGGTTGGGGCGAGGAGGGATGAGGGCAGGGACCCGGGGAGGCCACCGGCAAAATAATTCTGGTCGCCCGAACAGGGACTTGAACCCTGGACCCTCAGATTAAAAGTCTGATGCTCTGCCGACTGAGCTATCCGGGCTCTTGTTTAAAGGTTCCTATCGCCTCCTCATGGGTTTTAGAGAGTTCTGGTTGTAATGCTGAATATTTTGGGTCGAGGTGTTTTGGTGACTCTCTGGAAATGTGAAGCGTGGGGCAGAGAGGCTGGTGGCGATAGGGGATGCTAGGAGCGAAAGCGGTGGGAACGTTCGGGCAGGGCACGAGTGCGCCTTGGAGTTCAGGGAGGGAAAAGGGAAAAAAAAAAAAAACAAAAACGATTCTGTGTTCGGTGGGAAGAGGACACGGTGCATAAGGATTTGAAGGGAAAAAGGAAAAAGGTTCCACGGTTGGCGAGCGGAGCGGGGAAAACTGACGGGAAACCGACCCCGACACCGCACCGGGCCGCGCTGCCGGGGGCGCTGGGCGGAGCTTCTTTATATAGGCCGGGGGCGGACCTGAGTGAGAACCACCCCTTCCAGCTCCCGCCTCCCGGCCTCCTCTGACCAATGGGAAGGCCGCCGGCTTGCGGAGCGGCCAATCACAGCCCAGCACCAGCGTTGGGCGGTGAAGCCGCCTTTAGGCCTGCGGGCCGCGGCCGGAGCCCGGCGCTCGGGCAGCCCGGAATGCTTCTGTCCGCTAAATAACGACTGAATAAATTTTAAAACCTTAATTTTTTAGGCTTTTTTTATAAGACGGTAAGGCGAACCAGCTGCTTCCTCTTAACACCATTGAATGCTTGTATCGAGGTAGAAAGAGCTTTAATAAGTCTAAAAAAAAAAAAAAAAAACTTGGTTATACAACTTAAATTTCTGTACGCAACGCAAGGGAAGAAGCAAGGAGTGCAGCCCGAACAGAAGCCATCGCCGCCTCGCCGTGGAACTTTGCCCCAAACGCTCTCTTCGCTCCACCGCCGAACCCCGCACCCTGGCCCCCTCCGCGCAACCCACCCCCCTTTATAAGCTCTGGTCGCCGCTCAGCGTGCTCGCTGATTGGCCAATGCCTCTACGCCCCGCCCACCACGAAGAAACGCCGCTCAAAAGCTCCGCCTGCAGTCCCATCTACGGCGCTGCTCTCCTATTGGTCCTTCCAGGGAGAGGCAGCGTAACCAATAGAAAGGTGCCGTTTCGATCCGCTGCAGGGTATAAAAGAGCAGGGCCGGGGCGCGGCGCTCTCAGTCGCGGTGTGAGCGGGGTGCAGGAGATGTCGGGGCGCGGGAAGCAGGGGGGCAAGGCCCGGGCTAAGGCCAAGTCGCGATCGTCTCGCGCCGGTCTCCAGTTCCCTGTGGGCCGCGTGCATCGCCTGCTGCGCAAGGGGAACTACGCTGAGCGCGTGGGGGCCGGTGCCCCCGTTTACCTGGCTGCTGTCATGGAGTATTTGACAGCTGAGATCCTGGAGCTAGCAGGTAACGCTGCTCGGGACAACAAGAAGACGCGCATCATCCCCCGGCACCTGCAGCTTGCTGTGCGCAACGACGAGGAGCTCAACAAGCTGCTGGGGGGTGTCACCATCGCCCAGGGTGGTGTCCTGCCCAATATCCAGGCTGTGCTGCTGCCCAAGAAAACTGAGAGCCACAAGGCCAAGGGCAAGTGAGGCAGCAGCAAGCGGATTTGTGAAGGAACCTTGAGATTTTTCTCTTTAAACCCAAAGGCTCTTTTAAGAGCCACCCACTGCATCAGGAAAAGAGCTGGAAGATCAGGGTGAGCTGTGTTTGGGGTCAGGGGTGATGTGCTGAAATCTGGAAGCACATTTTATTTAGCAAGTCCTGAAATAACACTGCTTGTGCTGGGGGAATAAATTGCTTTAGGATTAAATGATTTGGAGCATGCTTGAATGCAGGTGATGCAGAGACCTTCAGGATGAAGGGTAAATGGTGCCCCCGGAAAAAAACCCTGATTTTCAGGCACAGCCACTGTGTTCCTGTTTTGCATCCTTCTAAAGTGGCTTTAAATTGATTTGTAATGAGCATCTCAGGGCTGATATCTTAATTAATCCTCCCTCAGGTGGAGCCTTCCCCTGCCCTGCTACCTACAACAGGGAAGGCAGGCTGAGATAGGGAACTCACACCCTGGTGAATAAATCATTACCACCCTAAAGCATTAAAAGCCCTTATTAACAACCCCCAAGGGAGCACCTCCTACAAATAAAGACCCAAACGTGTGGGTGGCCCCAAAGGGGAGGGGGGGGGGCTGTTGGGGTGAAAATGAGGCCAGGCCCCCTCCCTCATTTAGAACTGACGCAGCAGTCACTGCGGGGCTTTGTGATGGCTGTTCCGGGGTGCACCTGCTCCAGTCCCCCATACGCTTAAGATGGAGCAGCTCGGCTTGCGGCTGCGCCGCCGCTTCTCGTCTCCTTTCTTCGCCCTTTCCGTCCCCGCCTTCTTCGAGGCGGGCGCCGGGACCCGGGGGAAGCGCGGGTGCCGCTCGCACAGAGACGTTATGCAAATGAGGGCTCCATTTGACGAGCTCTCATGGGCTGAAAGGGCACCACGCGGCGCAGTTCATCCCGGAGCCCCGCCGACCACACCAATGAAGCGGCTCCAAAGTGTACGCGCTGATTGGTTCGCTGAGGAATCCATTTGACCAATGGCTGTGCGCCGTTTGCATCCCGCCGAACGGCTGAAACCCACCCCAAAGCTTTCCTTATGGGTTATGTCTTTAAGGGCGCCGCATTTATAGGCTATGGCGAGTTACCAAAGGGCTAGAGCAGAGGAAGAAATTGTAACTGTATTTATACACACTTCCCCCCGCAAAACCACATCTCAGTTCACCTCTTCATATTCTACTTTTTTTTTTTTTTCCTTTTGCTACCTGCACTACACACAGGCAGGGTCACTATGGGCCAGTCTAGACCCCCAGCTCATTGCCACACAACAGTAGTGACTGTAAGCAAGGAATACGGAAAATCAAAGCACAGCAGCTCAGAATTACCCTGCTCATGTTATGTTACAGGAAGAACTCCCGTTTTCCCCAGATAAAAACTATGGGGTGCAAACAGCAACTAGAGGGTTTCATTCCCCAGCAAAACCCAAAACTAGATTATCAATTAACAGTTTTTTTTTTTTCTTTGGATAGATCTATTACACATCCTTAAGAAAAATCTTTTATATAAGTAACGCTATTTTAGCACCTCGAAGAAGCTTCATTGAATTGGCTTTAAGTAATTCTGACCGGTTTCTTTATAGAAAAGTCTCCATGAAACCTTAAAAAAGAGAAACCAAGGGCAAAATTTACTCCCACCGCACAGTCTACCTGTATGCATCTAGCATTAAAATAGAAATAATAATAAAGAAAAAGCCGCCTATGGAAACAGAACAAAGCCTCCCTCACTCACCCTCCCCAGCAGCACCACCCCCAGCCTTTTGAAGTCTCCGGTCGGACCTGATTGAAACCCGCACCGCGGCTCCCTGTACTCAGCCCACCCTGCAGTGACGTTTCCTCCCGCGCGGACCAATCGGAGCAGGGCAGCGGTTTGAATGCGATGTTCGCGCCCGGGCTCGGTAGGATCCCAGCACCATGGGCTCAGCAAACCCCCCCCCAACCTGGCGTTTATCGGCTTCCTATGATCTGGCAGCAACCCTATAACTGCAGCCCCTAAAGCAGGTTCTACTAGCAAATAGTAAACAACGTATTTCAAGAAATATTTTGTAAAATATCACTTATTTAAAGCTATCTCCGAACCTTACACTCGATAAGGCAAGCTACCATAATCCATAAGAAAATATCGTGGGTATCTCAGAAGCAATAGCAGCTCTTTTGGAAGAAGGTGGGTGGCTCTGAAAAGAGCCGTTGGGTTTTGAGTTGAGCTGAACACGTCCTGCAGCTGGGTCCAGGCGCTTTACTTGGAGCTGGTGTACTTGGTGACTGCCTTGGTGCCTTCAGAAACAGCGTGCTTGGCCAGCTCACCAGGCAGCAACAGCCGCACAGCAGTCTGGATCTCCCGGGAGGTGATGGTGGAGCGCTTGTTGTAATGCGCCAGGCGCGAAGCCTCACCCGCGATGCGCTCGAAGATGTCATTAACGAAGGAATTCATGATCCCCATGGCCTTAGAGGAGATGCCCGTGTCAGGGTGCACCTGCTTCAGCACCTTGTACACGTAGATGGAATAGCTCTCCTTGCGGCTGCGCCGCCGCTTCTTGTCGCCCTTCTTCTGGGTCTTGGTCACCGCCTTCTTAGAGCCCTTCTTAGGGGCGGGCGCTGACTTAGCGGGCTCAGGCATCGCGCTCTTGCTCCGGTCACCTCTGCCACCAGAAAGCCAAAGAACGAGTGAAGGCGAGGAGCCGGCGGGGCCGTTTTTATAGCGGCGTTATGCAAATGAGCGGCTCCAGCTCTGCGCATTCCTATTGGCTGAGACGGAGCAGCCGGCACGCGCAGGGGAACACCCTGCATGCAAATACACCGGCTCCAGAAGGAGGGCTCTGATTGGTCAGTAAGGGTTTGCTTGCCGGTCAATCGAATCGCGCCTTTTGGATCCCTCCGCGCCCATCAATTGCATGGGAAAAGCGGGAACCGTGCTGCACGCTTTGTGCCGGGGCGCAGCCGCCTCTTGGGGCTCCAGCAAGCACCGAGGGCGGCGCCCCGCGGGTTCCCCGTGGGCACTGCCGGAGGCTACAGGAACGATCGTTCCTTAGGGACGGGAACACGGCGCTGAAACCGCTCCGGTGCGGTTTATCCCGGGGCTGCCCGGTTACTTTAAGGAGCAGCCCCGGCGGGGCGTTTCGTAGGAGCGGGGCAGGGAAACGGCTCCGGAGCTGCTCGGAGCGGGGCCCCGCGGGGCCGGGAGCGCTCCCGGCTGCTGCACGGAGCCGCCACCGGAGGCATCGGCGCCCTCCCCTGCAGGCTCCGCCCCCCCCTCACGAGGCAGCCAATCGGCGCCGAGCGCGCGGAATTCAAACCGGCTCCCTTCTCCGGGCTGCACACGCGCGACCAATGGGGAAGCGCGGCGCTCTCCCGCCACACCAGCAGGTGCTCGCGCAGCCAATCAGGATCGAGGCGGGGCTATAAAGGGCGGTGGTGGGGACAGTGGGGCTCAAATGGGGGCTGGGGTCGCGTGGTTGTGGGGGTGTCGCCTCCATCACGAGCCCATCACGAGCAGCAGCGTGCTGGTGCGTGGGGATCCACCATACAAATACTATTATTCTGCTACTTTAAGGTCCTTTATTTAAGGTCATTTACCTTCTTTTTCAGTGCTTTAAATTATCGACTAACAGAAGCATTGGTGGTTCAGTGGTAGAATTCTCGCCTGCCACGCGGGAGGCCCGGGTTCGATTCCCGGCCAATGCATCCAGCTGTTTCTCCATGTTTTTATCAACCCGAAGCCTCACTGTAGGCAGTACTCGCAGGAGTGGCTGCGCCTTATCCCATTTCACCAAACCTATGTTTTAGCATTTTTTGAGCCGAACGGCAAGCGCAGAGGAAATAGATTTCAGTAGAAGAGAGCCAAAAGAGTAAAATACTTTAGGGAAAAAAAAAAAAAAAAAAAAAAAGAAAGGTGGGAGGAAAAGAACTCTTGCGTCCCTGGGTGGGCTCGAACCACCAACCTTTCGGTTAACAGCCGAACGCGCTAACCGATTGCGCCACAGAGACCCGCGGTGCCGGCTCTGTCGGCTGCGGCTCCGCTGGGTGAAGGATGCCGATGGCTTGGAAAATTGTACAGGGAGAGGTGCAGAGGAAAAGGGGGGGGGGGGGTGCATGAGAAAGAAAGGGATTCCCCCCTCGGGAACCGTAGCGGCATCTTCACCTGGAAAAAATGGGGAGTTTGGAAAGTTGCGTGTGGGGGAGGAATTGTAGGTGTAAAATAAATAAAAGGGGGGGGACCCTTTGCTTGCCTTTAGGTGTAGTGGGGGCTCAGGTATAGGGAACCCCACGCGTGCCCCCAGATTTCCAAGGGGAATCCCCCCCACCCCCATTTACAGAACTGCCCGGGGATCCAGAAAGAGCACTTGCAAATAGCAGAGCGTGAAAACTGCGCATTTACGCCAAAAAAAAACGGGGGGAACCCCAATTGCCGATGGGACGTCTGCAAAACACGGGGGACTTAGCAGACAAAACTCCCTCGATAAACAGGAGCTAAATCCCTTAAATGCGGGAAAAAAAAAAAAAACAAAAGGTTCGCCCGCCGACGAGGATGGGATTCGAACCCACGCGTGCAGAGCACAATGGATTAGCAGTCCATCGCCTTAACCACTCGGCCACCTCGTCCCGCAGCTCCCGGCAGCCGCCGCGGCGCCATGGGGCTCGCCGGGCCCGCGGCCGCCGGCGGCGGGAGGAGGCGGAGCCAAGGACGGCGGCGGGCGCGGGGCGCGCGCAGGGGATGTAGCTCAGCGGTAGAGCGCATGCTTCGCATGTATGAGGCCCCGGGTTCAATCCCCGGCATCTCCACCAGCAGGGAATTGCATTTTGTATTGTTATTTTATTTTTATTTTTTTATTATTTATTTTATTTTATTTTATTTCATTTTATTTCATTTATTTTATTTTTTATCTTATTTTATTTCATTATTTTATTTTATTTTAATTTATTTTATTATTTCATTTCATTTTATTTTATTATTTTTTTTTTCTACCCGCATAGTAAAAGACTTCGGTGACTCCGGCGCTGCTTTTTGTTTCCTCCACCGCTTAGTTGTAGTTACGCAATCCTCTATGTACAGCTTATCAGGTCAGTCTATACACTACCCCACTAACCAGCAGAGTGGCGCAGCGGAAGCGTGCTGGGCCCATAACCCAGAGGTCGATGGATCGAAACCATCCTCTGCTAGCTTTATTTTTCCCTCTCACCCTTAAAAACCTTTCTAATTTCTTTCCTTCTCTGCTCAAATTAGGCTCTGCGGCTCATCGCAGAGCTTCTACGAGGGACTTTGCAACAGTTTTTTTTTTTTCGAGGATTTTATGAAAAGCTGCTCGTTAGTTAATTAGTGCCAAATAGCACAAAATATTTGTAATAATGATGATAAATTTATTAATAACGATGCATGATAATTTTAATAGTAATAATTGTTAAGGGTAATTTTATTGATACATTTTATTAATCATAATGGTAATTAAGTTGTTAATAATTGATGTTAATAATTATAATAGTGACGATTATTAACGGTAATTTTATTAACTTTATTAATCATAATTAATTATAATATTTTTATTAGTAATACTTATACATTATTATTAACAATAATAAAGTTTTGTAAGAAATATTTAATAATGATTAATATTTAATTATTATGGCAGGATGGGGATTAATACCTTCCTGGGTACACATGGGGGAAAGAGAAGGGAGAGGCTGCCAGGACAGAGTTTGGGATCAGAGGGAAAAACTTGAGGAAAGGGGATTTTGGATGGAAGCAAGATGAAAGACAAGCTTTGGAAGTGAATGAAAGATAGAGTATATGGTTATATAAATTGTACATTACATATTATATATTTATTTATATATATATATATATATATAAAATATATATTTTATGTATATATATACACATACATTTCTTTCCCATGTAGAACATCACTCAGAGTTGCTGAACTGCAAGAATATCGAAGACAAGGGCCTACCTCTTAATGGAGATGGGAGTTGTTTTCCATTCAAATCCTTAATATTAATCTGCACACTTGATAAAGGTTTTTTTTTCTTGTTGTTGTTGCTTTAGAAGTCTCCTTGTTTTTATGTGTTTCCTAATACAACTTGAATTCAGAAAGTCTAGGTAGTCTATATGGGAGGGCTACTTGCTGTATGAATAACTGACTGGTTCATCAGGCTCTGGGGCTGGTGTTAACAGTCTTAGTTTTATAAAAGTGCCTCACTTTAATACCTTTTACCTGTAACCTGGAAGAGGAGAAAAAGTGCACCCTCAGGTGCTACCACTCGCCGTTTTCAACTTTTCTGAAGGATCCAGTATGAACGAACAGACATGGTTTCTATTTGTCTCTTCTACAGATTACAGCCTTGTAATAGTGAAAGGATTGCTGTGTTTGTAGCTATTCATTACGAAATTGCCTTAAAAAAATAATAATAAAAATAATTTTTAAAAAGACTACTTGTGTCAAATCTACAATAATGAAAGGTGTCCCCTCTGGGTACTTCTGTTGCTTGCTATGCCAAAGTAAACATTTTCAAATAATGCACAGAGTTCAATGATTCTTGAACACAAAACATACACCACCACAACTTTATTCCATTCCAGATAGGTCTGCACAGCAACAGGCTTATAAACCAAAACTCTCTAGTTTATGGAAAATCATAGGTGACATCTCGTAATATTTTTTTTATTATTTTTTTTTTTTTTTAAGAAATCTGCATACATTTTTTTTCCTACATAGAAATGTTCTTCCATTCAATGTGACCATGGAAGTCATTTTTATAGCATAATGGGAAGCTGGGCTCAGTGATCTTTATGGGCCCCTTCCAACTTGGGATATTCTATGACTTTAATTCCTTCTGCTAAGGCTAAACTCCTTACTACCATCTACTGATTTTCTCCCCCTACTCTCATGTTTTTTTTTTTGCACAAGAACAAAACATTTCTATAAGGCAGCTGCCCTGGAATTTTCACGGGACCCATCAACTTCGGAGCAAACCTTGAGGAACCCCTCCCCACCTGACTTAGACACAGATTTCGGTCTTAAAATTGGATTGCTCAGGGCTTCATGCAGAGAAATCGCAAAGAGGAAGAGCACAGAATCACCCCATGCAATGAATGATTCTTCCCCACATGATCACACTGTGTGCTCTATAGCTACTTAACAACAGCTCAGAACGAGAAGGAGAAAGCTGCTCCCCAACAGCAGCAGAGGAAGCACGCTGCCCAGGTTGATCAAATTTCCAGAAGAAGAAAACGAAAAAAAAAAATATAAAAATAAATAAAGGAAAGAAACCACCGGGAAGCATCACTGCGTGCTCTCAGCACCCAGGAGCAGGGGACAAAGCCACGCCTGGCTTTGGCGCCAAACCCAAAGCTTTCAACTTGAATACCGCCGGCTGATTGGCGGGCGGGACCGCGGCGCGATTGGTCGCTGAGAGAAGGGGCGGGGCGGCGCCCGCGCTCCGCTCGCAGTTTCCCCTCAGGTCCGCATATACTCTATAAATACCTTTGGGGGGGGGCGCCAGGTGCTGTTAGTTCCTGCAGAGGGGTGAGAGGGTCGTGGCTGGGGCTGCTGTCTGGGTGCGGCACCTAGGGGTCGTGTCGTTATGACGTTACAGTGGCACTATTTTTTCGTCATTTTTGCTGAGTTCTCTGGAGAGCGTTAGTGTGCTGCGCATTACTCCCGCTGCCGGTCCTAATGCAGGTGGCCATAACTAGGGCTCAGTCTTTACAGCAGACCTAAACACTACTCGTTCAGGTGGGGGTAGCACCGCGAAAAAAAGGCATCAAATCGTCGTGGAATTTGGGACTGTGCTCCCACATGGAGTTGCCGACGCATTTTCCCCGCAGCCAACACGCAGGAGGTTCTACCCCATCCCTAATTCAGGTTCAAGGGGCTTACGGTGGGTGGGAAAAAAAAAGAAGAAATAGGAAAAATATCGCATCCTCCCCGTCGGGGAATCGAACCCCGGTCTCCCGCGTGACAGGCGGGGATACTTACCACTATACTAACGAGGAAGGGGCTGAGAAGTGCTTCTTCAGGTACGGTGCTGAACGCATTTCCCCGCCGGAGTTGCGGCCGTATGAGGCTGCTCAGCACCGGGAGCTGCCACTGGGGACCGGCCCCGCTCGGAGCCGCCTTCCCCGGGCTGCCCTGGGAAGGGAGAACCGACGGCAGTGGCTGCAGATGGAGAGAGAGGGCGGCTGCGGCTCGCAAGTGGCGCCGTGGCTTAGTTGGTTAAAGCGCCTGTCTAGTAAACAGGAGATCCTGGGTTCGAATCCCAGCGGTGCCTCCCCTCTACCGCGAATATGTCGCGATAGAGCGTGGTGATTATTTTCTACCTCTTCTTCACGTACTCTTAACACATTTCTTTTTGAAATCTCGTCCCTTCCGCCCCAGGAAAGGGGCAGGCTCGAGGCAGCCCCTTCCTTCCCCAATGGAGCTTTTCCCCAATCCGCCGCTCACCCCCCAGGGAGGGAGTCTTGGACCGGGAGTGGTGTGACTGGAGGGATCGAAAAAATGAAAGTGGGTAGAAAAAGAAATAAAAAACTAAATTAAGAAAAGAACTCTTCCCTGACCGGGAATCGAACCCGGGCCGCGGCGGTGAGAGCGCCGAATCCTAACCACTAGACCACCAGGGAGCGATGTGATACTGTTTCCTGTCGACTCTGAAAAGCCAATGTGAGAAGTGAAAACTTTTTTTTCTCTTTAATCAACGTTTTCGGCGCTTCCTCCTCAAAATAACGGTCGCAAGTGTACTGCAGGCTCCGCGGCGGCCCCGGAAAGGTTCGCTGGGATTAACCGCAGCGCAGCGCTCAAGCAGAGCGCTTTAAATAAGGAGTTAATTATAATTAATAGAAATAAAAGGAGGGCAGATGTTTGTGTAGTGAGCTGAAGGTGCGCAGATCAGAAAGAAAAAACTTACAGGGACGGAGGAAGGGCAGAAGCTATGATGCTATGACTCTATGATTCTATAAGCGGCCGCTTGGGGTCGCCGTGAGACCGCAGAACTCCCGGCACCGCCGCGACCGCGCCGCCGTCTGCGCGCCCCCCCCGCGCAGCCCCCACCCTTTATAACCTCGCCGCGATCCTGATTGGCTGCTCGCAGGGCGTAGCGCTTCCCATTGGCTGCGCCCGGGGCGAGGCTTTGAATTTCCCGCGCTCTGCGCTGATTGGCCCGGCCCCGCCGCGGCTTCCCTGAGGAGGCTCCACTGGGGCGGGAGAGGGGAGGATGCGAACGGCGCGCGGGGATTGGCTGAGCGGGAGGGCGCGCTCCGCAGCCGACCAATCAGCACGCGCGCTTTGGATCCGCCCCGGCGGAGCGAGCGGTGGCGCCGCCGAGGGCGCCAGGGCCGGGTTTGCCCAGGGGGAGCCGAGGCCGGGCCTCGGGCACTGTTCGGCCTCCAAGGACCGGGCTGGGCCCGCGTCCCCCCGAGGCGCGGCGATGGTGGAAGGCCAAGGATTGCGGCTTAACCCCCGAGCTGTAACCCAGCAGTTTTAATCACCTTTCGGAGGGTAATTAACCCCCCGCTGGGCACCAAGCAACGGCCACGCCACCAAACCCGGGGACAAGGCAACGCTGGGGGCCGAAATCCATCACCAGAAATAACCCGGCTCCGGGTGCAACCGTGGTGGCGGTGACACAGCCCTGCAGAGCCGGGAAAGGCGTGCAAGCAGCGGGTGACACGCGTTGGCAGCGGGTGACACGGGCGGCATGCACAAGCGGCGGGTGAGACGCAAAACCGGCACCACACAAAGGAGCGTGAGGTGCACAACCGGCATGGGGCACGCACAAGCAGCGCCCGGTGTGCACGAACAGTGCCCGGTATGTACGAGCAGCACCCGGAATGCATAAGCAGCAAGGTGGCATCACCCTGAGTGGGTGACAAACACAAGCGGCGTGCAATGTCACGACAGTGCGTGACCAGAGCACGAATCGCACGACCAGCGTGCGCCCCCCTCGCCACTTCCAACGCGTCGGCCCCACGACATCTGCCTGTGCCCCGTCACACGCCCCGCAGAGGAATCCCGGTGACACAGGGAGGCAAAACCCGGAGCAGAAAATCAGGGTGAAATCAGGAAACTGAAGCACCGCGACGGTGGGCGGGGGGTGAAAGGGGCACCCGGCCCCCCCACAGAGTCCCCTAAACCCATCCAGGTTTGCACCGGAGGGGTAAAAAGCTGAGGAAAGTCCCAAAACGGAGCCGTTTCATCCCGAAGCAACGGGAGCCGGTGCCACCCATCGTCCTTGTCCCCACGACGAGTCACTCGGGGCTGAGCCAGGTGCCGGCCTCCTCCACGGCCCGGGGGACGACGAGGAAAACCTCGCAGAGCCCTTGGGCGAGGAAATCCCGGAGGAAAGCTCTGCCGGAGGGAGAGGAGGGAGGTGGAGGTGGCACCGGGTGTCCCCCTCGGTGTCCCCTCGGCGTCCCCTGTCGTACCTGAGCTCAGCCTCGCCGCCAATACGGGCGGGAGCACGGAGCTTGGAGTCCAGGTTGTAGTAGGTGCCACCCAGCTGCCGGACAGCCAGCCAGTGCTTGCGGCGCAGCGGCAACGCCACGAAGCCCAGCGAGACGTGGGAGGGCACGTTGAGGATGAAGCCCACGATCTGTCCCAGCACCAGCCGCTCCAGCGACCTGCCGGGGGAGAAAATGGGGTTAGGGGGCTCAAACGTGAGGCTGGGGGGCTCAAACGTGGAGCTAGGGGGCTCAAATGTGGGCCAGGGGGCTCAAACATGGGGCTAGGGGGCTTGAAAGTCATGATAAAGGACTTAAAAATGGGGTATAGGGGGATTAAAATAGGGGTTGGGGGATCAAAAGCAGCAGCAGAGGCTCAAAAGCCATGTTTGGGGGCCAAAAGAAAAGGGGAGGAGGGTTAAAAGAAGCAGTGAGGGGCTAAAAAATGAGGTGAGGGGGCTCCAGAGCAGCAGTGAGGGGATCAAACATGGTGTTGGGCTCAAAAACGGGTAATACGGGGCTCCAAAGCAGCATTAGGGGACTTGAAACTCATGTTAGGGGGCTTCAAATGGGGTTAAGGGGTTAAAAATGGGGTTGTGGGGTTCAAAAGCAGCAGCACGGGCATAGAAGCTGCATTAGGAGCTCAAAAGCTGTGCTGAGGGTTAAAAGCATCAGTGGGGGGCTCACAAAATGGGATTAGAGGGATCAAATATGGCAGTGGGGGGGCTCAAAATGCCATTGGGGGTTCAAAAATGACGTTAAGCCCCTCAAAAGTGGCATTAGGAGGAAGCTTGAAGCCTGAAAAAGTGGCGTGAAGGGGCTCAAAACCTGTATTCAGGGCTTGAAACCCACGTTGGAAGCTTCAAAATGAGGTTATGGGGCTTAAAACCTACATTTGGAGACTCAAAAGCCACGTCTGGGGGCAAAAATGTGGGATTAAAGGGCTCAATAGCAGGGCCAGGGGCTCAAAAGCAGTGTTGAGGACTAAAGCACACTTTTGGGGGTTAAATAGCAAGGTTAAAGGGCTCAAAACCCACATTAAGGGGCTCAAAACCAAGGCAGGGTCTCCAAATCCACAGTGGGGAGCTCAAAAGCAGGGCTCAAGAGCCCAATAGCAGGGTTAAAGGGCTCAAAACGTAGGTGGAGTGCTCAGCAGTAGGATTAAATGGCTCAAAAGCAGGGTTAAAAAGGGCCCAAAACCCACATTGAAAGGTTCAAAAATAGGTCTGCAGGGCTCAATAGTGAAGTTCGGAAACTCAAAACCCACGACGAGGGCTTAAAAGAAAGGTTAAAGGGCTCAGTAGCAGGGTTAAGGGCCTCAAAAGTAGTGCTGGGGGATGAAAAGCCACGCTGGAGGGCTCAAAATCAGGGTTAATTGCCTCAAAACCCATGCTGGGGCGGGGGTAAAAAGCAGGTTAGGCAGCTCAAAAGAACTGTTAGAGGCTTAAAACCCACTTTAAGGGGCTCAAAAATGAATTAGGGACTAAAAAAATGGGCTGGGGCCTGAAAAGCAGTGTTAAAACTCTCAAAACTCACGTGAACGGGGGCTAAAAAATGGTGTTGGGGGCTGAAAAGTGGGGTGAAAGGGCTGGATAAAGCATAGGGGGCTCAAAGGTAGTATTGTGGGGCTAAAAAACAGCATTTGGGGGTAAAAACCAGCATTTGGGGGGTCAAAAACAGCATTTGGGAGATAAAAAGGGACAAAATTATGGGGTTAAAGGGCTCAAAAGCAGGGTTGGGGGCTCAAACCCTATAGGGGGAACCTTAAAACCTGCAGTGGGGGGCTCGGTTGTGGGGTTAAAGGGTTCACGAGCAGAATTTGGGGTCTCAAACCCCACATCAGGGTCTGAAATACTAGATACGGGGCTAAAAGAATTCCTCGGGGTGCAATGACTGGCGTTAGGGGCTTGAAATCTACACCGGGGGCTTGTGAGCGTCGTTTTGGGGTGAAAAAAGAACGTTTCAGGGGCTCCTCACCGGCGCTTGTCCCACCAGACGGCCGCCAGCCCCAGGCTCTGCAGCGCGGCCATGATCACGTTCACGTCGTAGTTGCCCGTCCCCAAAACGCTGCGGTGGGGGTTGAGGCGGGCGTCGGGCGCCAGCCTGGGGAGAGAAAACCAAAAAATCATTACAATTCGATGGAAATGGGTCAAAAAAAGGGTAAAAAGGGCAAAAAGCACCTCTTGCAGATGTCGTCGGCAGCCTCCTGGGTGAAGCAGGGGCGCTGCAGGACGTTGTTGAGCGCGTGCACGGCGCAGAGCTCCAGGCGCTGCCGCTCGTGGTACAGCCCCGGCTCGGCCCCCCCGGCCGGGGGGGGCCCCGACATGACCCCGGTGCCGGGGGGGGGACGGTTGCGGGGTTTGGGGTGCGCGGAGCTGGCCCCCGAATCGCTGCAGGGGGGGAAAATAGGGGGTGGGGGGGGCTTTGCTGGTAGCCCCCAATCTCAGCCCCCAACCCAGGTGTCCCAAAAACAGCCCCCCCCGAGGATGCCCCCAGGACCCCCCAAACCTTCCAGACCCCCCCCAACTCCTATAACCCCCCCTAAAGCCCCCCAAATTTTCCAGGCACCTTCCTGTGCCCCCAAAAACCCTCCAGACCCCCCCCTTACGTCCCCAGAACCCCTCCCAGACCACCCCCCCAAGACACCTTCTGGCCCCACCAGCTTCCCCAAGACCCCCCCCCCCAAAAAAAAAACCTTCAAGCCCCCCCAAATCCCCCCAACCCCCCTCAACCACCACCCGTACCCCCTTCAGCCCCTCGTGCGCCCCCAAATCCCCCCCAACAAACCCAAAGCCCCCCCAAAACCCCTCAGACCCCCCCCAAAACCCCCTCAGACCCCCCCCCAAAACCCCCTCAGACCCCCCCCAAAACCCCCTCACCCCCCCAAAAACCTCCAACCCCCCTCAACCCCCCCCAAACCCTGACCCCACAAAACCCCTCCAATCCCCCCAAAACACCCCCAAAACCCCTCTAATCCCCCAAAACCCCCCCAAAACGCCCCCAGGACCCCCTGCAGCCCCCCCAGGACCCCCCCTTGCCCCCCCCACTCCCCTCAGGGCCTTGCAGGCCCCTTCCCAGGGCCACCCAGGCCAGGGCCCCACAGGCCTCCCAGCCCCCCCCCGACCCCCCCAGCCCTCTCCAAGCCCCTCGAACCCTCCCCAAACCCCTCGGACCCCCCCCCCAAGACCCCCCCCAACCCCCCCGGGCCTGCCCAGCGCACCCCGCGCCTCCTCCCGGGCCTCCGGCGGCCGCATCGCCTACAGCGGGCGGGCGGAACTACAACTCCCAGCGTGCCCCGCGGCCCCCAACGGAAACACCCCCTCCCACTCCGCCGCCGACCTTCCTCCCGGCGTGCTTTGCGCCCCGCCCGCTAAACCCTGCGGACCTTCCTCCCGGCATGCCCCGCGGCGGCAGGGAGAGGCGTGGCCGCGCTAGGAGGCGGTGTCACAGCTTTTAATGTCCCCCCCGGTGCCCGGTCCCGGCATTTTCGGTCCCCTCAGCACAGCTGCACGCATCCGCCGTGTCCGCGGCAGGCTGGGGGGGGGGGGGGACAAGGGGTGACAGGGGGCGGGGGGACACTGGGGACATTTGGGGACAATATGGGGACATTGGGGGACATTGGGGGACAATATGGGGACATGGGGACACTGGAGACATCTGGGGACATTGGGGGACATTTGGGGACAATATGGGGACATGGGGACACTGGGGACATCTGGGGACAATGGGGGACATTTGGGGACAAGGGGGGACATTTGGGGACATTTGGGGACATTTGGGGACATTTGGGGACAATATGGGGACATGGGGACACTGGGGACATCTGGGGACAATGGGGGACATTTGGGGACATTTGGGGACATTGGGGGACATGGGGGTATTTGAGGACATCTGGGGACATTGGGGGACATCTGGGGACAATTGGGGGACAGGAGGGGACAATGGGGACATGGGGGACATGGGGTGCTATGAGGGGATATAGGAAGGGACATGGGGACAATGGGGGGGACAGGAGGGGACATGGGGGGACAGAAGGGGATAGGAAGGGACAGGAGGGGACAATTGGGACAGAAGAGGACACTTGGGGACATGGGGGGACAGGAGGGGACACTGGGGACATGGGGGGACAGGAGGGGACACTTGGGGACAATGGGGGGACAGGAGGGGACAATGGGGACATGGGGGGACAGAAGGGGACATGGGGTGCTACGAGGGGATAGGAAGGGACACAGGGGGACAGGAGGGGACAATGGGGACAGGAGGGGACACTGGGGGATATGAGGGGACAGGAGGGGACAATGGGGACAGCAGGGGACGTGGCACCCACCCAGGAGGCTGCTCCAGAAGGCGTGCCGGGTGGCAGTGCCGGTGACGGCCCCGGGCACAGCGGGGTTGCGGCGGGTGCTGGTGACACTCAGCGCCCGGCCCTCGTCCCCAACGCTTGTCACCTCCACCTCCACCACGTGCCAGTCGGGGACACTGCGGGGTGGCAGCGGGGGACGGTGTGGGGACAGCGGGGTGGCAGCGGGGGACGCGTGGGGACAGCCCCGAGACCCCCATCCCGCACCCCAACGCTGCCACCGGGGGCTGGTTGGGGACATGGGGGACACTGGGGGGGACACGGGGTGGCACGAGGGACGTGGGGGTGGCACGAGGGACATTGGGTGGCACGAGGGACACCAGGGGACATAGGGGACAAGGGACACCGGGCACAAAGCCACCCCAAGTGCCCCACAGCCCCGCTCCCCACCACCACACCCAGTTGGGGACACGGAGAGGTGCCACCAGCTGACACTGGGAGGTGACACAGGGGACACGAGGTGACACCAGGGGACATGAGGGGACACCAGGTGACAAAGGACACTGGGGACAAACCCACCCCAAACCCACCCCAAGTGCCCCACAGCCCTGCTCCCCACCACCACACCCAGTTGGGGACACGGAGAGGTGCCACCAGGAGGTGCCACCAGGTGCCACCAGGTGCCACCAGGGCCACCAGTGTCACTAGGGGACATGAGGGGACACCAGGTGACAAAGGACACAGGGAACAAACCCACCCCAAACCCACCCAAAGCGTCCCACAGCCCCGCTCCCCACCACCATCCCCAGCTGGGGACACGGAGAGGTGCCACTGGGTGCCACTGGGAGGTGCCACCAGGTGCCACCAAGGACACGAGGTGACACCAGGGGACACCAGGGGACACAGGGGACAAGGGACACCGGACACAAACCCACCCCAAGTGCCCCACAGCCCCGCTCCCCACCACCACACCCAGTTGGGGACACGGGGAGGTGCCACCGGGAGGTGCCACCAGGTGCCACCAGGGACACGAGGTGCCACCAGGGGACATTAGGTGACACCAGGGGACATTAGGTGACATGAGGGGACACCAGGTGACATGGGGGATAAGGGACACTGGACACAAACCCACCCCAAGTGCCCCACAGCCCCGCTCCCCACCACCACACCCAGTTGGGGACACGGGGAGGTGCCAGTGGGTGCCACTGGGAGGTGCCACCAGATGCCACCAAGGACACGAGGTGACACCAGGGGACATTCGGTGACACCAGGGGATATGAGGTGACACTGGGGGACACGAGGTGACACCAGGTGACAAAGGACACAGGGAACAAACCCACCCCAAAGCCACCCAAAGCGTCCCACAGCCCCGCTCCCCACCACCACACCCAGTTGGGGACATGGAGAGGTGCCACCGGGAGGTGCCACCAGCTGCCACCAGCTGCCACCAGGTGCCACCCACCAGTGTCACCCACCTGGGGTCGGCCACCAGGCAGGCCTGGACGCCGTCAAAGCCCAGGCTGGGGGCGGCCACGGCGGCGGCCGCCATGGTGTTGACGTTGTTGGGGGCCAGGGGACAGAGGGGACGCAGGGGACCCTCGTAGAGGACCTGGCGGCCACCAGCGGCCACCGCGGCCACCAGCCGCTCCCGCAGCCGGCCCTGCAGCCGGAAGCTCTGCGGGGCCTTCGTCATCGTCACCTTCAGCGCCTGGGGGACGGGGACGGGGTCAGAGCCCGGGGTAGGCCCCGAAGATCAAAGGGGACGCGGCGCGGGGGGGCCCCAGACACTAATGGGGTCCCCAAAGCCTGATATGGACCCAAATTTGATGTCCCCAAATCCTAATGGGGTCCCCAAGCTGGGCATTGTCCCCGGACCCTAATAAGGGACCCAACTTTGGGTGTCCCCAAACCCTAATGGGGTCCCCGAGCTTGGGTATTGTCACCAAACCCTGATATGGACCCTAATTTGGGTGTCCCCAAACTCTAATGAGGTCCCCAAGCTGGGCATTGTCCCCAAACCCTAATATGGACCCAAATTTGGATGTTCCCAGACCCTAATGGGGTCCCCAACCTTGGGCATTGTCCCCAGACCCTAATAAGGGACCCAACTTTGGGTGTCCCCAAACCCTAATGGGGTCCCCAAGCTTGGGCATCGTCCCCAAACCCTAATATGGGCCCCTCCAGGGATGTCCCCAAACCCTAATGGGGTCCCCGCGTTTGGGTATTGTCACCAAAGCCTGATATGGACCCAAATTTGGATGTCCCCAAACCTTAATGGGGTCCCCAAGCTGGGCATTGTCCCCAAACCCTAATATGGACCCATCCAGGGATGTCCCCAAACCCTAATATGGGCCCTAATTTGGATGTCCCCAAACCCTAATGGAGTCCCCAACTTTGGATGTTGTCCCCAAACCTAGACACAATCCCAAAGTTGGGCATTGTCCCCAAACCCTAATAAGGGACCCAACTTTGGGTGTCCCCAAACCCTAATGGGGTCCCTGGCCTTGGGCACTGTCCCCAAACTTGGGCACAACCCTCAAGGTTGGACATTGTCCCCAAACCCTAATATGGACCCAAATTTGATGTCCCCAAATCCTAATGGGGTCCCCAAGCTTGGGCATTGTCCCCAAACCCTAATAGGGGACCCAACTCTGGACATTGTCCCCAACCCCAGAAGTGGCCCCCAAACTAAGATGCTGTCCCCAAACAATGCCCCCAAGCCCTGCAGTGTCCCCAAGCCCCCCATGTCCCCAACCCCCCAGTGTCCCCATGATGTCCCCAAATCCCTGGTGTCCCCAACCCCTTGGTGTCCCCCTGGTATCCCCCCAGCGTCCCCAGTGTCCCCCAGTGTCCCTCTGTTGTCCCCAACCCCCCGGTGTCCCCCCAGTGTCCCCAAGCCCCTCATGTCCCCAAACTCCATCATGTCCCCAACCCCCCAGTATCCCCCCGTTGTCCCCAACCCCCCGGTGTCCCCATGGTGTCCCCAACCTCCCAGTATCCCCACAGTGTCCCCAAGTCCCTCATGTCCCCAATCCCCACGATGTCCTCAAACCCCTGGTGTCCCCATGGTGTCCCCAACCCCACAGTGTCCCCATGGTGTCCCCAAGTCCCTGGTGTCCCCAATCCCCCCGTGTCCCCCCAGTGTCCCCCTGGTGTCCCCAAGCCCCTCACGTCCCCAAACTCCATCATGTCCCCAACCCCCCAGTATCCCCCCGTTGTCCCCAACCCCCCGGTATCCCCCCATTGTCCCCAACCCCCCAGTGTCCCCCCATTGTCCCCAACCCCCCAGTATCCCCCCGGTGTCCCCAACCCCCCAGTGTCCCCCCGGTGTCCCCAAGCCCCTCACATCCCCAAACTCCATCATGTCCCCAACCCCCCAGTATCCCCCCGTTGTCCCCAACCCCCCGGTGTCCCCCCATTGTCCCCAACCCCCCCGATGTCCCCAGGGGCTCACGGCCAGCGTGCCACTGTCATCCATGCGCCGGATGTCCTCGCAGCCCCACAGGGCGCCCCGGGGGACATAGAGGGTGTGACCCCCCCGCGCCGCCGCCCCCCGCAGCCGCTGCTCCGTCAGGGGGTCGGCCAGCGCCGTGGGGGACCCCAGCTGGGGACACGAACGTCACCACCCCCCCTCCAGCCCCAAAGACCCGGCCCCGATGTCCCCAAGCAGCCCCGATGTCCCCAACGGCCTGACCCCGATGTCCCCGGCGTCCCAGCCACAATGTCCCCAATGTCCCCGACGTCCCAGCCCCAATGTCCCCAATGTCCCAACCCCGATGTCCCCAGATGTCCCCAATAGCCTGACCCCAAAGTCCCCAGTGTCCCAACCCCACTGTCCCCAAATGTCCCCAACCCCGATGTCCCCAAATGTCCCCATTATCCCCAACATCCTGACCCCAATGTCCCCAATGTCCCAACCCCAATGTCCCCAAATGTCCCCAATGTCCCAACCCCAATGTCCCCAAATGTCCCCAATGTCCCCAACGTCCCAGCCCCAATGTCCCCAATGTCCCCAACATCCTGACCCCAATGTCCCCAATGTCCCCAACGTCCCAGCCCCAATGTCCCCAATGTCCCAACCCCGATGTCCCCAAATGTCCCCAATGTCCCAACCCCAATGTCCCCAAATGTCCCCATTATCCCCAACATCCTGACCCCAATGTCCTCAATGTCCCCAATGTCCCAACCCCAATGTCCCCAATGTCCCCAATATCCTGACCCCAATGTCCCCAATGTCCCCAATGTCCCAACCCCAATGTCCCCAAATGTCCCCATTATCCCCAACATCCTGACCCCAATGTCCCCAATGTCCCCAACGTCCCAGCCCCAATGTCCCCAATGTCCCAACCCCGATGTCCCCAGTGTCCCCAATGTCCCAGCCCCAATGTCCCCAATGTCCCCATTATTCCCAACATCCTGACCCCAATGTCCCCAATGTCCCCAACATCCCAACCCTGATGTCCCCAAATGTCCCCAATAGCCTGACCCAAAGTCCCCAATGTCCTAACCACGATGTCACCAATGTCCCCAACATCCCGACCCCAATGTCCCCAATGTCCCTAACATCCCAGCCCCAATGTCCCAACCCAATGTCCCCAGTGTCCTGGCCCCGATGTCCCCAGTGTCCCCAGTGTCCCCAACGTCCCAGCCCCAATGTCCCCAATGTCCCAACCCCAACAGCCCCAACAGCCCAGCCCCAATGTCCCCAATGTCCCCAGTGTCCTAGCTCCGATGTCCCCAACATCCCCATTGTCCCCAACATCCCGTTCCCAACATCCCCAATGTCCCCAATGTCCCAGCCCCAATGTCCCCAATGTCCCCATTATCCCCAACATCCTGACCCCAATGTCCCCAACGTCCTCAGTGTCCCAGCCCCAATGTCCCCGTTGTCCCCAATATCCTGACCCCAATGTCCCCAATGTCCCCAATGTCCCAACCCCGATGTCCCCAAATGTCCCCATTATCCCCAGCATCCTGACCCCAATGTCCCCAATGTCCCCAACGTCCCAGCCCCAATGTCCCCAATGTCCCAACTCCATTGTCCCCAAATGTCCTCATTATCCCCAGCATCCTGACCCCAATGTCCCCAATGTCCCCAACGTCCCAGCCCCAATGTCCCCAAATGTCCCCAATGTCCCAACCCCGATGTCCCCAATGTGCCCAATAGCCTGACCCCAAAGTCCCCAGTGTCCCAACCACGATGTCCCCAACGGCCCCAACGGCCCAGCCCCAACGGCCCCAAAGGCCCAGCCCCAATGTCCCCAATGTCCCCATTGTCCCCATTGTCCTGGCCCCGATGTCCCCAGTGTCCCCATTGTCCCCAACATCCCATTCCCAACATCCCCAATGTCCCAGCCCCAATGTCCCCAACGGCCCAGCCCCAATGTCCCCAAAGTCCCCATTGTCCCCAACATCCCGACCCCAATGTCCCCCCATCACCATCCCCAACCTCCCCGTTGTCCCCAGTGTCCCTGCTGCCACCCCATCCCAATTGTCCCCAGTGTCCCCATTTCCCTGTCCCCACCTCCCCGATGTCCCCAACCCCCCCCGTGTCCCCACCACCCCATCCCCGATGTCCCCAACCTCCCCGTTGTCCCCAACCCCGCTGTCCCCAACCCTTCTGTCCCCAACCCCACTGTCCCCAACTGCCCCAGTGTCCCCTCCCCGCCCTCCCCCACTGTCCCCGTTGTCCCCAAGCCCCGCCCCGGTGTCCCCACCATGAAGTCGGCGTGGGCCAGGATGTCCTCGCCGTGCTCCTGCGCCACGCAGGGGTGGGCCACCTCCACCACCAGGTCCACCGCCCTGGGGACACGGGGACACCGGGGGACACCGGGGTGTGGGGGGGGCAGGGGGTGGCACTGGGGGACACTGGGGTGTGGTGGGGACAGAGGGTGGCACTGGGGGACACCGGGATGTGGTGGGGACACGGGGTGGCACTGGGAGACACTGGGATGTGGTGGGGGCAGGGGGTGGCACCGGGGGACAGGGGGGGACACCGGGGTGTGGTGGGGACAGGGGGTGGCATTAGGGGACACCGGGATGTGGTGGGGACAGAGGGTGGCATTAGGGGACACCGGGATGTGGTGGGGACACGGGGTGGCACTGGGAGACACTGGGATGTGGTGGGGACAGGGGGTGGCACTGGGGGACACCGGGATGTGGTGGGGACAGGGGGTGGTACTGGGGGACACTGGGGGACACTGGGATGTGGTGGGGACATGGGGTGGCACTGGGGGACATGGGGTGGAACTGGGAGACACTGGGATGTGGTGGGGACAGGGGGTGGCACTGGGGGACACCGGGATGTGGTGGGGACATGGGGTGGCACTGGGGGGCAGGGGGTGGCACTGGGGGACACTGGGATGTGGTGGGGACAGGGGGTGGCACCGGGGGTCAGGGGGGGACAGGGGGGGACACTGGGGGACACTGGGATGTGGGGGGGACAGGGGGTGGCACTGGGGGACATTGGGACATGGTGGGGACAGGAGGTGGCACTGGGGGACACTGGGACGTGGTGGGGACACTGGGGGTGACACTGGGGTCCTGGGGGGTGACATGAGGGTCCGGGGGGGGTGACATGGGGGTCCTGAAGGTGACCTGGGGGACCTTGGGGTGACATTGGGGTTCATGGGGTGACACTGGGGTCCTGGGGGGTGACATTGGGGGTCCATGGGGTGACCGTGGGGGGGTCCTTGGGGTGCATGGGGGGTGACAGGGGGGGTCCGGGGGTGACAGGAGGGGACGGGGGGGGGGTCTTGGGGTGGGTTGGGGTGACGGGGGGGGTCTGGGGGTGATGGGGGGGGAGGATTTGGGGTGCCGGGGGGAGGATTTGGGGTGCCGGGGGGGGGGATTTGGGGTGTCCCCCACTCACATTTGGGGCAGGAGGCTGAGGTCCCGCAGGCGCAGGGGGGGGGGCAGCCCCTCCAGAGCCCCCCCGTCCCGCGCCCAGACGAAGGCCAGAGCCAGCCCCAGGGGGGGGCCCCGAGCCAGCAACTGCCCCGCCAGGAACTGCCCTGGGGGGGGGGACACGGGGGGGACCCCCCCAGTTCTCCCAGTCACCCCCAGTTACCCCCAGTCACCCCCAGTCACCTCCCAGTTGCCCCCAGTTACCTCCCAGCTACCCCCCCAATTGCCCCCATTACCCCCCCGTTGCCCCCCCCAATTGTACCCTCTGCCCCCCCCAGTTGCCCCCCACCTCCCCCTTTTGCCCCACAGCCCCCCCCTTGCCCTTTAATTGCCCCCACAGCCCCCCAGTTGCCCCCAGTTACCCCCCCACAGCCCCCCAGTTGCCCCCACCCTGCCCTATTGCCCCCCAATTGCCCCATCCAACTGCCCCCACCCCCTAATTACCCCAATTGCCCCAATTACCCCCAGTTGCCCTAATTACCCCCAATTGCCCCAATCCCCCCCAATTGCCCCATAGACCCCAATTGCCCCAATTGCCCCAATTACCCCCAATTACCCCCAATTGCCCCAATCCCCCCCAATTGCCCCAATTGCCCCAATTATCCCAATTACCCCTAATTGCCCCAATTAGCCCCAATTGCCCCCAATTACCCCAATTACCCCCAATTGCCCCATAGCCCCCAGTTACCCCAATCCCCCCCAATTGCCCCAATTGCCCCAATTACCCCAATTGCCCCAATCCCCCCCAATTGCCCCAATCCCCCCCAATTGCCCCAATTATCCCAATTACCCCTAATTGCCCCAATTACCCCCAATTGCCCCCAATTACCCCAATCCCCCCCAATTGCCCCATCTGCCCCAATTATCCCAATTACCCCAATTGCCCCAGCCCCCACAAATTACCCCAATTATCCCAATTACCCCAATTGCCCCAATTACCCCAATTGCCCCAATCCCCCCCAATTGCCCCAACTGCCCCAATTATCCCAATTACCCCAATTGCCCCAACCCCCACAAATTACCCCAATTACCCCAATTACCCCAATTATCCCAATTACCCCCAATTGCCCCATAGCCCCCAATTGCCCCAATCCCCCCCAATTGCCCCAATTGCCCCAATTGCCCCAATTATCCCAATTACCCCTAATTGCCCCATAGCCCCCCATTACCCCATAGCCCCCAATTGCCCCCAATTGCCCCAATTACCCCCAATTACCCCCAATTGCCCCAATCCCCCCCAATTGCCCCAATCCCCCCCAATTGCCCCAATTGCCCCAATTATCCCAATTACCCCTAATTACCCCAATCCCCCCCAATTGCCCCATAGCCCCCAATTGCCCCAATTACCCTTAATTGCCCAAATCCCCCCCGGTTGCCCCCTACCCCCAATTGCCCCCCCTACCCCCAATTGCCCCCCCTACCCCCAATTGCCCCCCCCGCCCCTAATTGCCCCCCCTGCCCCTAATTGCCCCCCCCCGTACCCAGCCGTCCGTAGCCCAGGATCCCCACACGGCGGCACCGGGGGGGCCCCGCGTCCTCCGCCATGGCTGTGGGGTCAAAGGTCAGGGGGCGGGGGCAGGATCAGGGGGTTGGGGCAGATGGGGTCAAGGGTCAGGGGGCGGGGGCAATGGGGTCAAGGGTCAGCTGGGTGGGGCTGGGGGCACTGTGGGTCCTGGCTGCCCCATAACTGCCCCCATTACCCCATAACTGCCCCCATAACCCCATAACTGCCCCCAATACCCTATAACTACCCCAATACCCATAACTGCCCCCATAACTGCCCCCATTACACCGTAACTGCCCCCAATACCCCATAATTGCCCCCTTCCCTGCCCCCATACCCCCATAACTGCCCCCAATACCCTATAACCACCCCAATACCCCATAACTGCCCCCATTATCCCATAACTGCCCCCATTACACCATAGCTGCCCCCAATACCCCACAACTACCCCCTTGCCTGCCCCCATACCCCCATAACTGCCCCCAATACCCTATAACCACCCCAATACCCCATTACTGACCCCATTACCCTATAACTGTCCCCAATACCCTATAACTACCCCAATACCCCATAACTGCCCCCTTGCCTGCCCCCATTACCCCATAACTGCCCCCAATACCCCATAATTGCCCCCTTGCCTGCCCCCATACACCCATAACTGTCCCCATAACTGCCCCCATTACCCCATAATTGCCCCCATTACCCCGTAACTACCCCCTTGCCTGCCCCCATTACCCCATAACTGCCCCCAATACCCTACAACCACCCCATTACCCCGTAACTGCCCCCATTACCCCATAACTGCCCCCCTTGCCCCCTTTACCTCCCCCCATTGCCCCCCAGCTGCCCCCCAGCCCCACAACCACCCCTTTAACCCCCATAACCCCCCCAAGCACTCCCTAACTGCCCCCCCTGCCCCCTTTCTACCCCCTCTCCACCCCACAACTGCCCCCCCCACCCCATAACTGCCCCTTTTACCCTCCCAGCCCCTACCCCCTACAATTGCCCCCCAATAGCCCCTAATGCCCCCCCAAAGAGCCCCCTTTGCCCCCCAACAGCCCCCCCACTTCCCCCCTAAGTGCCCCCCCCGACCTCTAACTGCCCCCTAACTGCCCCCCCCCGCCCCATAACTGCCCCCCCAGCCCCCACCTGCCCCACGTCCCGCAGTCCCAGGGCCCGGCTCGACCTTTGTCCCCCCCCCCCCGGGGGTAGTTAATGCTCAACCAGACCCAATGAGGGGGGGGGGGGGCACAGGGGACCCTTTTTTTGGGGGGGGGGTCCCAGGGGAAAGGGATTTGGGGGGGGGAGGCACCTGGGTTTTTATTTTGGGGGGGGGTCGGACACCTGGACCCCTATTTTGGGGGGGGGTCTTGGGGAGGGGGCAGGCAGATGGATCCCATTTTTTTTGGGGGGGGGGGGGCAGACACCCGGGTCCTCATTTTGGGGGGGGTCATGGGGGGGTCAGACTGATGGATCCCTATTTGGGGGGGGGGCATTGGGTGGGGGGTGGACCCTAGGTCCTTATTTTTTTTTTTTTTTTTTGGGGGGGGGACACAGACACTTGGTTCCCTATTTTTGGGGGGGCTGGGGGGGGTCAGAGGGCTGGATCCCTATTTTGGGGGGGGGTCAGACACCTGGACCCCTATTTTGGGGGTGGTTTTGGGGGGGGGTAGACACACGGGTCCCCATTTTGGGGGGGTTTTGGGGGGGGGTAGACACACGGGTCCCCATTTTGGGGGGGTTTTGGGGGGGGTAGACACACGGGTCCCTATTTTGGGGGGGGGGGGGGTCAGCCACCTGGACCCCTATTTTGGGAGGGGGGGGGTCTTGGGGAGGGGGGGCAGTCACCTGGATCCGCTCCCCATTTATTTTTTTTTTTTTGGGGGGGGGGAGCCCAAATGCTTGGGACCCACCTGGAGGGGACTTTTTTTTAGGGTGGGGGGCCACCTAAAACCCCATGCCCCCCCCCCAGAGCCCCCCCCAAACCCCATCACCAGGCCCCGTTGCCATAGCAACGCCTCCGCATCCCCCCCCCACACCCCCCCCAACCCCTCCCGTTACCCCGGCAACGGCTCCGCAGCGCCCCCCCCCCCCCCCGCGGTTGCCATGGCGACCGCTCTGCAGCACCGTTGCCACGGCAACCGGGAGCGCTCCCCCCCCGCCCCCCCCCGTGCAGCGTTGCCATGGCGACCGCCGCAGTGCCCTCCCCATCCCGGCGTTGCCATGGCGACGAGCATCCGCAGACCGGTGGGGAGGGGGAGTTTTTTTGGGGGGGGGGGGATTTTTTTTTTTCTTTTTTTTTTGGGGGGGGTGGATTTTTTTTTCTTTTTTTTTTTTTTCTTTTTTTTTGGGGGGGGGAGATTTTTTTTTTGTTTTATTCTGTTTTTTTTTGGGGGGGGGACTTTGTTTTGTTTTGTTTTGTTTTTGGGGGGGAGATATTTTTTTGTGGGGGGGGACTTTTTGTTTTTGTTTTTGGGGGGGGATTTTTTTTGGGGGGGGGATTTCTTTTGGGGGGGGACTTTTTGTTTGTTTTGTTTTGTTTTGTTTTTGGGGGGGGATTTTTTTTTGGGGGAGGGATTTCTTTTGGGGGGGTTGGGGGGTACTTTTTTTTGTTTGTTTTGTTTTGTTTTTTGGGGGGGAGATTTTTTTTGGGGGGGGACTTTTTTTTGTTTTGGTTTGGTTTTTTGGTTTTTTTTGAAGGGGATTTTTTTGGGGGGGGGGATTTTTTTGTTTGTTTTTTTTTGTTTTTTGGGGGGGGGGATTTTTTATTTATTTTTATTTTTTTTTTTTTGGAGGGGGGGACACACCGCTGGTTGCTATGGCAACAAGGGGAGCCCCCCCCCTCCTCTCCCCCCCCCCCCATCCCTACATCCTCCTTCACGTGTGCGCACCCCTTGGCGCGTGCGCCCCCCCGCACCTGCAAAAAAAAACCCAAAACACCCCCAAATTCACCCCAAACCTGCCCAAATTTTTCCCAAATCCTCCCCAATTCACCCCAAAAAAACCCTCTAAGGACACGCCAAGCACACGCCTTCCTCCCCCCCCCCCTCCACCACCCCCCCCCCCAGAGAGGCTCCCGGCGGCGGTTGGAAACACCGTGATGGATTTTATTAAAATAGGAAAGTGTCGGCCGCGGCGAATTAAAAAATCCCCCCCCCGGGCCTAGAAAAGCCCCCCCTTGGCCCCCCCCCAGCCCCTCCCCTCCCCCCCTTTGCGCCCCTTCCCCCCTTCCCCCCCCCCCCCCTTTTTATTTCTGCCCCCTTGAAGGGGGGTGGAGGGGAGGGGAGGGGGGAGGGGGGGCGGCGTGGGGGGGGCCGCAAGCAAGCGAGAGCGCGGGGGGGGGGGCGCGGGGCGTTGCACGAGGCCCTTGCACGAGGCCTCGCCTTGCACGAGTCCGTTGCACGAGGCCTTTGCACGAGGCCCTGCGTTGCACGAGGCCGGTGCACTTGTCCATGGCAGGCGGCCACTGCACGAGGCCCCGTGTTGCACGAGGCCGGTGCACGAGGCCGGTGCACGCAGCCACGCGTTGCACAAGTCCATTGCACAAGAGCCCGTGTTGCACGAGGCCGCATGGTGCACGAGGCCACCACGTCTGTGTCTCTCGCACGGTCTCGGGGCACTCTGGAGGGGTTTGCAGCTCCACAACCATTGCACGAGGCCCCCACATTGCACGAGGCCCCCACGTTGCACGAGGCTCCGTGTTGCACGAGGCTCCATGTTGCACAAGGCTCCGTGTTGCACAAGGCTCCGTGTTGCACGAGGCTGCCGTTGCACAAGGCTGCTGTCACGTGACGTCACCGTTGCACGAGGCCCCGTGTTGCACGAGGCCCCCCGTTGTCCAGGCCCTCCCTTCTGCGTCCCTTGCACATCCTCCTTGGAGGTGCTCACGAGGGGGGCACAAGGCTGCACGTTGCACGAGGGCTGAGCGTCTCCTGTGGCAGCCATCGCACAATGCTGTGCATTGCACGAGGCTGCCATTGCACAAGGCTAGGCATTGCACGTGGGGCTGGGTGGCACAAGGCCGTGCTTTGCACGAGGCCCTGTGTTGCACGAGGCTGTGCTTGGCACGGGGGGGGTTGTATTGCATGAGGTTGTGCATCGCACGAGGCCACACGTTGCATGAGGCCACACATTGCACAGTGTCGTGCCTTGCACAAGGGCTCCACAGCACAAGGTTGTGCACTGCATGGAGCCGTGCATCGCACGAGGCTTCTGTGCACTGCACAGTGTTGTGCACTGCACGATGCCCTTGTTGCAGAACACCGTGCACTGCACAGCACCATGCATTGCACGATTTTGTGCATCATGAAAGTGGTCAATTGCGAAAGGCATTGCACAAGGCTGTGCATTGCACAAGGCCGTGCATTGCACAAGGCCGTGCACTGCACAAGGCTGTGCGTTGCACAAGGCTGTGCATTGCATGAGGCTACCATTGCACAACGCTGTGCACTGCACCTCCAGTGCAGAAGGTTGTGCACCACACAAGCAGTTCATTGCTGAACCCTGTGCATTGCACAACCCTGTGGATTGCACGAGGCCACCACTGAAGAACACTGTGCATTGCACAAGTCCTTGATTACCAGAAGCTGTGCATTGCACAACCCCAAGCATTGCACAAGTCCTTCAATGCAAAAGGCCATGAGCTGCACAACGCCAGGCGTTGCACAAGTCTTTCATTGCAAAAGGCCATGCACTGCATAACACTGTGCATCGCACAAGCCCTTCATTGCAAGAAACCTGTGCATTCCACAAGGTAGTCATTGCAAAACACAGTGCATTGCACAACGCTGAGCATTGCACAGCTACTTCACTGCAAAAGGCTGTGCATTGCACGAGTGCTTCATGGCACAAGGCTGTGCATCACAAAACTCCACACATCACACAATTCCATCGTTGCAAGAAACTGCACCACAGAAGGTCTTCTTTGCACAAGGTTGTGCATTGTACAGCACTGTGCATCACACAAACCCCTCATTGCAAAAGGCCACGCGCTGCACAAAGTCTTCATTACAAAATGCTGTGCACTGCATGATACCGTGCATTACGCACTTCCTTCAATGCAGATCATGCATTGCACAGCACTGTGCATTGCAATGCTGCTTCACCACAGAAACCTGTGCATTGCACACGGTTTTCATTGCAGAAGGCTGTGCATTGTGCAGCACTGTTCATTGCACGAGTCCTTCACTACTGACAGTTGTGCATGGCACAAATCCTTCACTGCCAAAGTGCATGCATTGCACCAGGCCTTCACTGCAAAAGCCTGTGCATTGCACGACAATGTCCATTGCACAATTCTTTCATTGCAAAACCCTGTGTATTGCATGGCACTGTGCACTGCACAAGGCCCTCATTGCAGAAGCCTGTGCTTTGCACAACACTGTGCATTGCACAACTGCTTCACTGCAAAAGCCTGTGCACTGCACAATGCTGTGAGTTGCACAAGTGCTTCATTGGAAAAGCCCGTGCATTGCACAACACTGTGCATGGCACAAGTAGCACAAGTCCTTCATTGTAAAGCCAGTGTTTTGCACAACACATTGCACAACTTTACTGCAAAAGCCCGTGCATTGTGCAATGCTGTGCATTACACATCGTGCAGCACTGTGCATTACAAAGGGCTTCATTGAAGGCTGTGCTTTGCACAACAATGTGCATTGCACAACTCCTTCACTGCAAAAGCCCGTGTATTGCGCAATGCCATGCATCACACAACTCCTTCATTGCAATAAGTTGTACACCGCATAACCTCATTCATCGCACAAGTCCTTCACTGAAAAAAACTGTGCACTGCACATCACTGTGCATTGCACAAGTGCTTCTTTGCAAAAGCCTGTGCACCGCACAATACTGTGCATTGCACAAGTGCTTTATTGCAAAGAGCAGTACATTGCACAACACCATGCATCACCCAAGTGTTTCATTGCAAAAAGTCTGCGCATTGCACAACACTATGCATTGCACAAGTGTTTCATTGCAAAAATCAGTGCATTGCACAGTGCCGTGCATTGGACAGGTACCTCATTGAAAAAGTCAGTGCGTTGCACAACACTGTGCATTGCACGGGTACTTCAATGAAAAAACCTGTGCATTGCACAACACTGTGAACTGCACAGGTACTTCATTGCAAAAGTTGCTGCACTGCACAGTATTGTGCATTGCACAAGTACTTCATTGCAAAAGTTGGTGCACTGCACAGTATTGTGCATTGCACAAGTACTTCATTGCAAAAGTTGGTGCACTGCACAGTATTGTGCATTGCATGAGAACTTAATTGCAGAAGTCAGTGCATTGTACAACACTATACACTGCACAGGTACCTCATTGCAAAAGTTGGTGCATTGCACAACACTGTGCACTGCATGAGAACTTCATTTCAGAAGTCAGTGCGTTGCACGGTGCCATGCATTGCACGGGTCCTTCACTGCAAAAGCTGGTGCATTGCACAACACCGTGCATCACACACGTTTTTCACTGCAGAAAGCCTGTGCACTGCACATCACCGTGCCTTGCACGAGAACTTCTTCACTGCAAAAGTCAGTGCGTCGCACAACCCCCTGCACTGCACAAGCGCTTCGCTACGACCCCCTGTGCGTCGCCCACCCCTGTGCACCGCACAAGCGCTTCGCTGCAAAAAGCTGCGCGTCGCCCACCCCCGCCGCAGCCCTTGGCCCCGACCCCATGCACCGCCCGCCCCCGTGCACCCCCCTGCTCCCTCCATCGCCCCCCCTAGGATGGGGGGGGGAGAAGGGGGCAGCGTCGGGGCGGGGACGCGGGGCGGGAGGGGGAGTTTTGGGGTGCGTACAGGGGGGGGGAGGGGGGGTCAGATCTGCGTCTCCTGCACGTTCTCCTTGGAGGGGCTCTTGAAGAGCAGCGGTTCGTGCACGGAGTTGAGCAGCGGGTTCTTGCCGCAGCCCAGCGCCGCCCCGCTGTTGCCGTAGTGGGCGGCGAAGGCGGCGTAGCGGTCGAGGTGGTCGCGCTCCAAGGCCGGCAGCGCCAGCCGGCTGTCCCCGGCCGGCCCCCCCCCGGCGCCCCCAGCCGCCCCCGCCAGCTCGTCCTCCACGTTGACGATCTCCACGGCGCGCGCGGGGCCGCCCCGGTGCTTGTGGCGCTGGTGCTGCTTGCGGAGCTTGTAGAAAGCCACCAGCATGACGGCCGCCATGAAGGTGATGGCCACGAAGCAGCCGATGATGATCTTGGTGGTCTTCAGCACGTCGTCCAGGTCCTGCAAGCCGCCGCCGCCCGCCCCCCCCGCCGCCGCCGCCGTGATGGGGACGGTGAAGGGCTTGCCGGTGGCGCGGGTGGCCGGGGCCGCCGTGGAGCCGCCCGCCGCCTCCCAGCCCGCCGTGGGCGCCGGGGCCGTCTGCGGGGCCGGCTCTTCGCCGCCGGCGTCGGTGGTCTCCACCGTGACGGTGGTGAAGTAGGTGTAGCCGGTGGCGGCGGCGGCGGCGGCGGCGGCGGCGGCGGCGGCGGCATCGGCGGCCGAGACGTTGAGCGTGGCCGAGGCGGTGGTGTTGCCGGCGGCGTTGGTGACCATGCAGGTGTACTGCCCCGTGTCCTGCACGGTGACGTTGGTGAAGTTGAGCGTGCCGTCGTGCAGGACGGAGATGCGCACCCGGTAGGAGCCGTGCGTCATCAGCGTCCCGTTGGGCGTCAGCCAGTTGACCGAGGTCATGGCGGTGCCGGTGCGGCACTTGAGCTCGGCCGCCATCCCCTCGGTGACGTTGAGGTCGGCGGGGGGCTCCACGATGACGGGCGCGTAGCAGGTGAAGTGGCCGGGCTCCAGCTCGCCCAGGTAGCGTCCCCGCAAGGGCGGCGGGGCGTGACAGCGGGCGCAGCAGCTGGTGTTGCTGGGGACGGTCTCGCGGAGCCACCAGGACAGCCAGAGGACGTCGCAGTCGCAGCGCCAGGGGTTGTGGTGCAGGTGGACCCGCTCCAGGCGGTGCAAGGGGGCGAAGAGGTCGTGGGGCAGCGAGGCCAGCTCGTTGTGCGCCAGGTTGAGCTCCTCCAACGCCTTCAGGTCGTCGAAGGCGTTGCGCTCCACCGCCGCCACCCTGGCGTGCATCAACCACAGCTTCCTCAAGCTGCTCAGCCCCTGGAAGGAGCCCGGCCGGACGCGGCCCAGGCGGTTCCCCGAGAGCTCCAGCTCCTCCAGGCGCACCAGGGCCGTCAGGTTGGGGATCTCCTTCAGGTTGCACATGCCCAGGTTCAGGTAGCGCAGGTTGACCAAGCCCTCGAACGCCGCCTCCGAGATGTACTCCAAGCGCTTCAGCTCGCCCAGGTCCAAGCGGCGCAAGGAGGGGACGCGGTTGAAGGCGTAGGAGGGGATGCTCTCGATGGGGTTGTTGCGCAGCCACAGCTCCCGCAGCTTGGAGAGGTACTCGAAGGCCTGGGTGGGCACGGTGGTGAGGCGGTTGTCGAAGAGCTCCAGCGTGTTGAGGTTGGGCAGGCCGTTGAAGGCGCCCACCTCCACCTTGCGCACCAGGTTGCGGCTCAGCTGCAGGATCTCCAGGTGCCGCAGGTGCTTGAAGGTGTCGGTGCGGATCACCTGGATGTGGTTCTCCTGCAGGTTCAGGTAGCGGGTGTTGACCGAGATGCTGGCCGGCACCTCCAGCAGCTCCCGGCGGGTGCAGATCACCCGGCTGGCCTGGTTGCTGCACGAGCAGGCGGCGGGGCAGGAGGTGGGGGCGGCCGCCGGCGCCGCCGGGGCCAGCAGCAGCAGCAGCAGCAGCAGCAGCGCCGGCGCCGGCGGCAGCGGCATCCTAAGGGGCGCCGGCATGGCCAAGGGGCATCCTCTGGCTTCAGGGGCCCGGGTGGTGCTGCAAGGCGAGGGGAGAAGGGTTAGAAGGGGGGGCAGCAAGAGGGGGAGCAAAGGAGGGGGTGCGGGGCTGATTGGGGGTGCCCTGGTGGTGCAATGAGCCATGCATGGGCAGCTCGGTGCAATTTGCACCATGCACGGGTGATGCAACATGTCGTGCATAGGCAACGTTGATGCAATTCATCGTGTATAAGCAGTTCCATGCAACATGCACCATGCATGGATGGTGCAACGTGTCGTGCATGGGCATGGTTGATGCAACGCATCGTGTAGAAGCAGTTCTGTACAATATGCACCACGTGGGAGCAGTGCAAGGTAGCATGCATGGACATGCTTGATGCAGTGCACTGTGCACGGGCAGCTCAGAGCAATATTCATGCTGCATGGACCATGCAACGCATTGTGCATGGGAAAAGTTGACGCCATGCACCATGCACAGGCAGCTCTGTGTAATATGCACCATGCATGGTTGGTGCAACATGTCATGCATGGGCAAGGTTGATGCCATGCATCGTGCATGGGCAGCTCCGTGCAATATGCACCATGCACAGGCAATGCAATACGTTGTGCATGGGCATGGTTGATGCAATGCGCCATGTACAGGGAGCTTGGTGCAATGTGCACTGTGCATGCCCAGTGCAATGGATTGTGCATGGGCATAGTTAATGCAATGCACCACATACAGGCAGTTCGGTGCAATTTGCACCATGCACAGGCAGTGCAACCTGTGTCATGCATGGGCACAGTCAATGTAATGTAATGCATCATGCATGGGCAGTTTGGTGCAATATGCACAGTGTATGGTCAATGCAACATGTCATGCATGGGCATGGTCAATGCAATGCATTATGCATGGGTAGCTTAGTGCATCATGCAAGGGCAATGCAACATGTTGTGTGCGGGCATGATTGATGTGCTGCACTGTGCACAGGCCATGCAATGCATGTTGCATGTGCATGTGCAGTGCAATGCATCCTGCATGGCCACCTTGCTGCGATATGCACCATAAAGAAGCAATGAAAGGCATCCTGCATGTGCATGAGCAGTGCAATGCACCATGCACAGGTAGCTCAGTGCAAATCTGCACCATGCGCAGGCCATGTAATGCACAGCATGTGTGCACCAAAAAAGCAGTGCACCAGCCACAGGCAATGCAATGCACTGTGCACGTGCACAGGCAATGAAATGCACCATACTGGTGTAAAATGCATGGGCGACGCAACGCATTGTGCACATGCAAACGCAATCCAAAGCAATGTTCATGGATACCTTGGTGCAATGTGCACTATGCAAGGGCCATGCAATGCATTGTGAGTGTGCGAAGCAATGAAATGCACTGTGCACAGGCAGCTTGATGCAAAATCACCGTGCAAGGGCTGTGCAATGCTTTGCACATGTGTGTAAGCAATGCAGCTGCACTTTGCACAGCCATGTCAGTGCAATGTGGGCCATGCAGTGGCCGTGCAATGCACCTTGCATGCATGATTGCTGCAAGTCCCATGCCTCCCAACAGCACCCAGCACCATGGAGCGCCCATGAGTGGCTCCCAGCACTGCACACGTGTGTGCATGCACATCCCTGCACACACCAAGGTGCCTGCAGTTGCGCACACACACACACACAGCCTGTTGTGACACAAGCACATGTGTACACACCTCCATGTGCAAGTGCACACGTTTGGGCAGCCAAGCATGCATACACGTGCACACGCACCCAGGTGTACACCTGTGGGAGTGCAAGCAGGTGTGCAAGCACACACATGTGCAACCCCCTCCCTGAACACTCCCTCCTCATCCTTGCACATATCCATGTATGTGCACACGTGTGTGCAACACCATGCCAGTCCCAAACACACATCCTGGAACACATCTGCGTGCACGCACAGCCACACACTCCTCCTTGCATACATCCAGGTGCACACACATGTGCAACCCCATTGCTTCATAAATCCACATGCACACACTTCTACGTGCACACACACACATGTGCAACTCTCCAAACAAATGCACACACACCTCCCTGCACACTCACACTCGTGTTTGCCCACTTATGCCCACATACATCTCTGTGCACAAACACTTGTGCAACTCCATCCTTGCACAAACGAACATGCGCTTCTCTGTGCATGCAGACACGAGTGTGCAAACCCATCAGTGCACACATCCATGTGCAAATGTGCAATTCATCCATGCACGCACACCTCCCTGCACAGAACCACGTGTGCCACACGTGTGCAACCCCACCCTTGCACACGTGTGTGCTCACCTGTGCATGCACATGCACGCAACCCCACTGCAGCCCAGATGCATGCACACACCCATGTGCAAGCACAACGTGCGTGCAACCCCATCTCTTCACATATCCACGTGCAAACACCCCCTGCGCGCACCCACACCATGCACACGCGTGTGCAGCCGCATCCTTGCATCCATCCATGCACCCATGTGCGTGCACACGCGTGTGCAACACCACCTCATACCCTCGCCACGTGCATGCTCCTCCCTGCACACACCCACGTGCATGCACACACGCGCGTGAGTCCCCCCCCCATCCCAAATTTCCACGCTCACATCCACCTGCGTGGTGCACGCGCGCGTGCAAACCCCGCCCGTGCGCACGCCCACGCCTGCGCCCCCTCCCTCCTCCCAATCCCTGCACCCTGCGCGCGCCCGGCCCCCTTCCCCCTCCCCATTCATGCGTGCTTGTGCACATCCCCCCCCCCCCCCGTGCATGCACACGCGTGTGCAACGCCCCCCCCTCCCCTCCCCGCACCCATGGGTGCCAACGCACGCACCGTCCCCGCCGGGGGGGGGGGGGCCCCGCCTGCACCCAGCACCCTCGGCCGCGCCGCCTTCGTCCTCCTCCTCCTCCTCCTCCTCCTCTTCCTCCCCCCTTCCCCTTCCTGCCCTCCCCCTTCCTGCTCCCACCCCCCCCGCGCCCCCTTCCCCTTCCTGCCCCCCCCCCTTTTGCGCCCCCCCCCTCCCGCCGGCTTCTCCGCTGCAGCCCCGGCCTGCACCGGGGGCTGCGCCCAGCGCTGCGGCCCCGCTCCCTGCACCCCCTCTTGCCCCCCCCACCCTTTCTGCACCCCTTTTTGCACCCCTTTTTGCACCCCTCCTCCTCGCACCCCCAGCTTGCATCGCGTTCTTGCACCATTCCTTCTTTGCACCTGCAGCTTGCATCATTTTCTTGCATCCCTCCTCCTTGCACCCCCTTCTTGCACCCCCTCCTGAACCCCTTCTTGCACCCCCCCTTCTTGAATTCTTCACCCTGCCATCCCTTCTTGCACCCTTCCTCCTTGCACCCCTCTCCTTCGCACCCCTCTTTTGCATCCCTTTTTTCCTGCACCCCATCTTGCACCACTTCCCTGGTGCCCCTCTTGCACCCCCCCTTCGTGCACCCCGTCTTGCAGCCATCCTCCTTGCACCGCTCCTCCTTGCACCTCCTTTTTGCACCCCCCCCTCCTTGCACCCCCTCCTTGCACCCCCCACCAACTTGCACCACACTTTCTTGCACCCCATCCTGCATTTGCCCTCCTTGCCCCCATTTTTCTTGCCCCCATTTTTCTTGCCCCCCCTCCTTGCCTTGTTTTACCTCGCCCCCCCCAACTTGCATCACTTTTGTGCCCCCTCCTTGCTCCCCGCCTCCTTGCACCCCTCCTTTGCACCCCATCTTTCTGCACCCTCCCCTCTTCCGTCGCTCCTTCTTGCACCTCTTTTTGCACCCCTCCTCATTGCACCCCTTCTCCCTGCACCCCCCCTTGCACCCCCTTTGCACCCCAATTTCTTGCACCCCTTCTTTCTGCCCCCCCCTCTCTTGCAACGCCCCTTGCGCCCCTTTTTGCATCTTTCTTGCACCCCAGCTTGCATTACTCCTGTGCACCCTCCTTTCTTGCAGCGCTGCTTCTTGCACCCCCCTTGCACCCCCCCTTTGTGCACCCCCTTTTTGCCCCCCTTCCTTGCCCATCCCCCCCTTGCACCCCCCCTTTGCGCTTCCTTGCACCCCATTTCCCTCCCTCCCCCCCCCTTTTGCCCCCATCTTCTGCCTCTTCCTCGCACCCCCTTCTTGCACCCCTCCCTTTCTGCACCCCCTTTTTTGCATCACTTCCCCCCTTACCCCCCCCCAGCCCCCCCCCCCCCCCTCATTAGTCTTTCCAAGCACACGGCGGTGCAGCCCCCGCCGCCCCCCCGGCCCAGCGGCCCCCGCGGCTGCCGCGGCCCCGAGCAGCAGCGCCCGTGGCCCCCGGCACTGCATGGACCCCCCCAGCACTGCACAGACCCCCCCCAGCATTGCACAGACCCCCCCCAGCACTGCACAGACCCCCCCCAACATTGCACAGCCCCCCCCGGCATTGCACGGACCCCCCCAGCATTGCACGGACCCCCCCAGCATTGCACAAGGCCCCCGAGCATTGCACGGAGCCCCCGGCGCTGCAAGCAGCACCTCCCGGCATTGCATGCCCCCCCCCAGCACTGCACAGCCCCCCCCTCACTGCAAAGACCCCACACACACTGCAAAGACCCCCCCCAGCATTGCACACAGCCCCCCCCCCCCCCAAATTGCACGGGGCCCCCCCAGCACTGCACACACCCCCTGGCATTGCACGTGTGTGTGTCCCCCCCCCCACGTGCACTGCACCCCAAAGTGCACTGCACCCTCAGCTGCACCAAAATCGCTGCGCTGCACCCCAAAATTGCATTGCACATTGCACTGCAACCCCCCCAATTTGCACTGCACGATGCACTGCACCCCAAAATTGCATTGCACACTGCACTGCACCCCCCCATTTGCACTGCATGATGCACTGCACCCCGAAATTGCATTGCACACTGCACTGCACCCCCCCAAAATTGCGCTGCACATTGCACTGCGCCCCAAAAATTGCACTGCACGCTGCACTGCACCCCCCCATTTGCACTGCACGATGCACTGCACTCCAAAATTGCACTGCACACTGCGCTGCACCCCAAAATTGCTTTGCACACTGCACTGCGCCCCCCCAAATTTGCATTGCATGATGCACTGCACCCCAAAATTGCACTGCACACTGCGCTGCACCCCAGAATTGCACTGCACACCCCTCGTGCACTGCACCCCCGAGCAGCGCTGGGCCGTGCACCCCAAAATGCCCCCGTGCACTGCACGCGTCCCCCGTCCCCCCCCACCCCCCCGTGCAGTGCACTGCACCCGGCAATGAGTTAATTGAGCGTTAAATTAACGAGCCGGGCCGCGCACGGGGAGCGTGCAAGGCCGGGTGCAAGCCGCCGGGGGGGGGGGGTGCACGAGGAGCGTGCGAGGCGGCCGGCTTTGCACGAGGGCGTGCACGAGGGCGTGCACGGGGGGGGCACGAGGGTGCAAAGCTGGGCCGTGCGCGCGCGTGTGCACGCTTGCACACACACGCTCGTGTTTGCACACGCACAAGCACGCAAAGCACACGTGCAACCCCCTCCCCCCCCACGTGCACACACACGCACACACGTGCACACACACACACACCCCCCCACGAGACACCCCCAGTAGAGCCAGGGAACTGGGACCAGTTTGATGGTCCTGGAAGGAAGCTGGGGGCCCTATAGCCCCTATAGAGCCTGGGGAGCCCTACGGGGGGGTCCTAGAGAGTCAAGGGGAGCCCTATAGGGTCTAGGGGGTTCCTATAGCCCCTATAGAGCCAGGGGAGCCCTATGGGGGGGTCCTATAGAGTCAGGGGAGCCCTGTAGGGTCTAGGGGGTTCCTATAGCCCCTATAGAGCCAGGGGAGCCCTATGGGGGTGTCCTATAGAGCCAGGGGAGCCCTATAGGGTGAGGGGGGGTCCTATAGCCGCTATAGAGCCAGGGGAGCCCTATATGGGGGTCCTATAGAGCCAGGGAAGCCCTATGGGGGGGGTCTATAGAGTCAGGGGAGCTCTATAGGGTGAGGGGGGTTCCTATAGCCCCTATAGAGCCAGGGGAGCCCTACGGGGGGGTCCGATAGAGCCAGGGGAGCCCTATAGGGTGAGGGGGGGTCCTATAGCCCCTATCAAGCCAGGAGAGCCCTATAGGGGAGGTGTCCTATAGCCCCTATACAGCCAAGGGAGTCCTATAGGGTGAGAGGGGTCCTACAGCCCCTACAGAGAGCCAGGGGAGTGCTGTAGGATGGGGAGCCCCGTATCCCCTATAGAGCCAGGGAAGCCCTATAGGGTGAAGGGGTCCTAAAGCCACCATAAAGTCAGCAGAACCCTATTGGGGGGTGTCCCAGAGCCCCTATAGAGCCAGGGGAACCCTATAGGGGGTGTGTGTGGGGCCCCTATAGAGCCAGGGGAGCCCTATAGGGTCGGGGGGGGCCCTATGGCATCTCTGGAGTAGGGGAAGCCAGGTAGCACGTGGGGGGACCCCTATAGTCCCTATAGGGCCGGGGGGGGAGCAATAGGTTGAGGAGGCCCTATAGCTCCTCCAGGGCTGCAAGGGGAGGCCCCGTCAGGCCGTTGGGGGGGCAATAAGGACAAGGGGGACCCTATAGCCCCTATGGGGTGGGTGAGAGCTGGACAGCGCCTGCTGGGGGGCCCTATAGCCCCTATAGGGCCAGGGGGATGGGGGAAGCTACAGCCCGGCGAGGCTGCAGGGGTCCCTATAGCCCCTATGGGGGGGGGATGACTGGAGGGACCCCTATAGATTTTATGGGGCTGGGGGGCGCGGGGGGTCCCTATAGCCCCTGTGGGGAACCTGATGGGGGGGGTGGGGCTATAGTCCCTATAGGGTCAGGCAAACGGTCCCTATAGGGCCGGGGAAGGGGCCCTGCAGCACCTATAGGTGAGGCTGGGGGTCCCTTAGAGCCTCTATGGCAGGAGGGGGGGGGGGGCAGGAGGGGGCCTATAGATCCTATACATCCGGGGGTGCCCCTATGGGGTAGAGGAGGACCAGAGCTGCCCCTATAGGGCCGGGGGGGGGACCTATGGGGTGAGAGAGGCCGGGCAGAGAGCCCCTATGGAGCCGGGGGGGAGGGGGGGGTGGCCCTATAGGATGAGCGGGATGCCGGGGGGTCGGCAGCCCCTATAGCTCCTATAGGACCAGGGAGGGGGGGCAGGAGAGGCCCTACAGCCCCTATAGGGCCCGGGGGGGGGGGGCAGCAGGGCTGGGGGGGGGGCTATAGGGCCGGGGGGGACACCAGCAAAGCCCTTATAGGTCCTTAGAGCTCCTATAGGGCCGGGGGGGGGGGGAGGGAAGCCCCTATAGAGGCTGGGGGGGGGTCAGGCCTCACCGCATCCCCCCCCCCATCTCCATGGGCTCCCGTCGCCGCGGCAACCATCACCGTGGCGCTGCGCATCCCCCCCCCCCCAAATTGGGGACCCCCAAATTGCCCCCCCCCCAAATTGGGGACCCCCAAATTGTCCCCCCCCCCCCCCCGCCCCTCCCCCCCCCCATAGGGGAGGGTCCCCAGAGCGCGGGGGGAGGGGTTGGGGGGTTGGGGGGGGGAACTGGTTTGTACTGGGGGGGGATGCAGGGAGGGATTGGGTTGTACTGGGAGGGGATCGGTCTGTACTGGGGGGATTGGGCTGTACTGGGAGGTGGGGACTGGTTTGTACTGGGGGGAGGAAGATGGGGAGTGGTTCATACTGGGGGATGCCGGGCAGGGACTGGTCTATACTGGGGGGGTGCCAGGGGGGACTGGGATATACTGGGAGGGTGGATGAGGAGCTGGCCTGGGCAGGGGGGTTGCAACGGGGGGGACTGGTTTGTACTGGGAGGGATGCAGGGGAGGGAACTGGTCCCTCCCAGGAGGGCTGCAGGGGAACTGGGAGGGATTCAGGGGCACTGGGCTGGACTGGGAGGGATGCAGGGGCACTGGTCTGTACTGGGAGGGTGCAGGGAAACTGGTCTATACTGGGAGGATGCGGGCACTGGTCCATACTGGGCGGGGGATGCAGGCACTGGTCTATACTGGGAGGGATGCAGGCACTGGTCTGTACTGGGATCCCGGGGCCGCACTCACCGGGCCGGGCCGCAGCATCGCGCTCAGCCCCCGCCGCGCTCCAGGGGCGCCGGGGCCGCTCCGGTTCCGCTCCGGTTCGGCTCCGGTTCGACTCCGCTTCGGCTCCGGCTCCGGCTCCGGCTCCGGCTGGGGTCCGGGCTCGGCTTCGGAGCCGCTCGGCTCCGTTCGGCTCCGTTCGGCTCCGCTCGGGCTCGGTTCGGCTCCGCTCGGCTCGGGTTCGGCTCGGGTTCGGCTCCGCTCGGGGGCTCGGTTCGGGTTCGGCCGCCTTCGGGTCCGGGTTCGGGCGCCTTCGGCTCGGCTCGGCTCGGGTTCGGCTCCGCTCGGCTCGGGTTCGGCTCCGCTCGGCTCGGGTTCGGCTCGGCTCGGGCTCAGCCCGAGCGCGGCGGCGCTGCCTCGGGGGGAGGGGAGGGGGGGAGATGGGGAGGGGGAAGGGGGGAAAGGGGGTGGGGCCTGGGGAAGGGGGCGGGGCCACGCCCAGCGCGGGACCCCGCGCTGCGACCCCACGGCGGGCGGGTGTCCCCCGTGTCCCCAAATCCCCAAATCCCGGTGTCCCCGTGTCCCCAAATCCCAGTGTCCCCATGTCCCAATGTCCCCAATGTCCCCCTGTCCCCATAGCCATGTGTCCCCCATGTCCCCGTGTCCCCAAATCCTGGTGTCCCCGTGTCCCCAAATCCCAGTGTCCCCAAATCCCGGTGTCCCCGTGGCCCCATATCCCCGTGTCCCCAAATCCCGGTGTCCCCGTGTCCCCAAATCCCAGTGTCCCCATATCCCGGTGTCCCCATGTCCCAATGTCCCCAATGTCCCCCTGTCCCCATAGCCATGTGTCCCCCATATCCCCGTGTCCCCAAATCCCGGTGTCCCCGTGTCCCCAAATCCCAGTGTCCCCATATCCCGGTGTCCCCGTGTCCCCATGTCCCAATGTCCCCCTGTCCCCATAGCCATGTGTCCCCCATGTCCCCAAATCCTGGTGTCCCCGTGTCCCCATGTCCCAGTATTCCCAATATCCCCAATGTCCCCCTGTCCCCATATCCCCATGTCCCCAAATCCCAGTGTCCCCATGTCCCCAAATCCCAGTGTCCCCGTGTCCCCATGTCCCAATATCCCCAATGTCCCCATATCCCTGTGTCCCCAGTGTCCCCATGACCCCATAACCCCACAGGCATGTGTCCCGGTGTCCCCACATCCCCATGTCCCCATATCCCTGTGTCCCCGTGTCCCCATAGCCATGTGCCTCTGTGTCCCCATACCCCCATATCCCCATGTCCCCATATCTCTGTGTCCCCATGCCCCCGTGTCCCTATATCCCCATGACCCCACAGGCATGTGTCCCGGTGTCCCCATATCCCCATATCCCCATATCCCCATGTCCCCATGTCCCCAATGTCCCCAATGTCCCCATATCCCCATATCCCCATGTCCCCATGTCCCCATATCCCCATGTCCCCATGTCCCCATGTCCCCGTGTCCCCCATCTCCTCCCACCCCATTGTCCCCCCACCCTTCAGCCCCGTGTCCCCACTCGTGCCCCGTTTGCCACCCCCGTCCCCACGTCCCCCGTCCCCACAGCCCTTTGTCCCCTTGTCCCCGTGCCCCCTCGTCCCCATAAACGCGTCCCCACCCTGATCCCCTCAATGGCCCCAAATCGCTGTCCCCATGTCCCTGTCCCCATCCCAGGTCCCCTTTCCCCGTGGTGTCCCCAAACCCCGTGTCGTGACCCCGTGTCATCGTGCTGTGTCCCCAAATCACCGTGTTTTGTCCCCATACCCATGTGCCCACGTCCCTGTGACCCCCTGTGTCCCTGTGACCCTATATCCCCGTGTCCCATGTCCCTTTGTCCCCAACACGTTCCCGTGTCCCCATAACCCCGTGTTCCTCAGTCCCGGTGTCCCCATGCTGCCGTGCCCCCATCTTCGTGTCCCAGTGACCCCATATCCCAATGTCCCAGTGTCCCCATGTCCCAGTGACCCCATATCCCAATCCCCCAGTGTCCCCACATCCCAGTGTCCCCATGCCCCAGTGTCCCCACATTCCCATATCCCAGTGTCCCCATGTCCCCATGCCCCTGTGTCCCTATATCCATGTGTCCCCGTGTCCCCGTGTCCCCGTGCATCCATGTCCCTGTGTCCCCCATCCCTGTGCCCCCATATCCCCATATCCCCATGCCCCCAAAACCCTGTGCCCCCATTTCCCCATGTCCCCATATCCCCGTGTCCCCATGCCCCCATATCCGTGTCCCCATAGCCATGTGTCCCTGTGCCCCCATATCCCCATAACCCCATATCCCCGTGTCCCTATAACCCCGTCCCCGTGTCCCCGTGTCCCTATATCCCCGTGTCCCCATAACCCCATAACCTCATTTCCCCTCATCCCTGTGTTCCCATAACCCCCTGTCCCCATATCCCCCTATCCCCATAACCCTGTGTCCCCATATCCCCATAACCCCATTACCCTGTGTCCCCATATCCCCGTGTCGCCGTATCCCTGTGTCCTCATAACCCCGTGTCCCTATATCCCCTGTGTCCCCATAACCCCATATCCCCATAACCCCGTGTCCCTATAACAGTGTCCCCATATCCCCCTGTCCCCATATCCCTGTGTCCCCATATTCCCGTGTCCCCATAACCTCATGTCCCTATAACCCCGTGTCCCCATAACCCCATATCCCCCCTGTCCCCATAACCCCGTGTCCCTATAACCCCATAACCCCGTGTCCCTATATCCCTGTGTCCCCATATCCCCCTGTCCCTGTGTCCCCGTGTCCCCATAACCCCATAAACCCATATCCCCGTGTCCCCATAACCCCATATCCCTGTGTCCCCATAACCCCCGTGTCCCCATAACCCCATATCCCTGTGTCCCCATAACCCCCGTGTCCCCATAACCCCATATCCCTGTGTCCCCATAACCCCCGTGTCCCCATAACCCCATATCCCTGTGTCCCCATAACCCCGTGTCCCCATAACCCCGTGTCCCTATAACCCCATAACCCTGTGTCCCTGTGTCCCCATAACCCCGTGTCCCTATAACCCCGTGTCCCCATATCCCCGTGTCCCCATAACCCCGTGTCCCCATAACCCCATAACCCCGTGTCCCCATATCCCCATAACCCCATAACCCCGTGTCCCCATGACCCCGTGTCCCCATAACCCCATAACCCCATAACCCCGTGTCCCCATAACCCCATAACCCCATAACCCCGTGTCCCCCTGTCCCCATAACCCCATGTCCCTATAACCCCATAACCCCGTGTCCCCGTGTCCCCGTCCCCGGTGCAGGCAGGCGCAGGCGGCTCCTGGGGTTTATTGGGGGGCTATGGCTTCTGGGGCCCCCCCGGCCCCGCACGCAGACACAGACTGGGGGGGGGGGGGGGAGACACAGGGGGGCTTTGGGGGGGCCCCGGGTACATCGGGGGGGCTCCCCCATACACAGACATCGGGGGGGGGGGCCATACACAGACGGGGGGGGGGTTTGGGGGGGCCATACACAGACATTGGGGACCCCCCCCCTATACACAGACACTGGGGGGGGGCACACGGAGACACTGGGGGGGTGGGGGGGGCGCCCCCATACACGGATACTGGGAGCCCCCCCCCCCAGATATTGGGGTGGGGGGGGGTTGGGGGCGTCCCCGTACCCAGACATTTTTGGGGGGGGGGGCCCATACACAGACATTTGGGGGGGGCCCCATACACAGACATTTGGGGGGGGGGCCCCCATACCCAGACATTTGGGGGGGGGCCCCCATACCCAGACATTTGGGGGGGGGGCCCCCATACACAGACATTAGGATGGCTCGGGGGGGGGGGGGGGCTCCCAGACACCTGCCCCCCCCCTACAAACACAGTGGGGGGGGGGCCCTAAAAACACACGAGGGTTTTGAGGACCCCCCCCCCATACAAACACATGTGTTTTTTTTTTTGGGGGGGGGGGCGTAGAAACACATGGGGGTGCCCCCCCCCCACATTCACACACGGGGGGGGGGCTCCTGGGTCCCTCCAGGCCCCCCCCAGGCGCCGGGGTTCACAGTGGGGGGGGGCCGGGCCCCCCCTTGTCGTGCAGGGCAGGGGCCGGGGGCCCGGGGGGGGCCCCTATGGCTTCGGTGTGGGGCCCCCCCGGCCGGGCCGGCCCCGCCGCCTGCGGGAGAGAGGGGTCAGCACCTGCCCAGTATGGCCCAGTGCCCCCCAGTATGGTAAAGTGCCCCCCAGTATGGTAAAGTGCCCTCCCAGTATGGTAGAGTGAGCTCCCAGTATGGCCCAGTGCCCCCCAGTACGGTAAAGTGCCCTCCCAGTATGGTAAAGTGCCCTCCCAGTATGGTAGAGTGAGCTCCCAGTATGGCCCAGTGCCCCCCAGTATGGTAAAGTGCTCTCCCAGTATGGTAAAGTGCCCTCCCAGTATAGCCCAGTGCCTCCCGATATGGTAAGGTGTGCTCCCAGTATGGCCCAGTTCCCTCCCAGTATGGCCCCATGTCCCCCAGTATGGTAAAGTGCTCTCCCAGTATGGTAAAGTGCCCTCCCAGTATGGCCCAGTGCCCTCCCAGTATGGTAAAGTGTGCTCCCAGTACAGCCCAGAGCCCCCCAGTACAGCCCAGTGCCCTCCAGTATGGCCCAATGACCCTCAATATGGCCCAGTGGCCCCCAGTACAGTCCAGTGGCCCTCCCAGTATGGCCCAGTGCTCCCCAGTATGGTAAAATGCCCTCTCTGTATGACCCAGCAGCCTCCCAGTATGGCCCAGTTCTCTTCCAGTATGTCCACATGCTCTCCAGTGCCCTCCCACTATGGCCCCATATAGTAGTGTCCCCTCCAGTATGGCCCAGTGCCCTCCAGCATGGCCCAGTGCCACCCCAGTATGGCCCCGTGCCCTCCCAGCATGACCCAGACCCCTCCCAGTATGGCTCAATGCTCTCCCAGTATGGCCCAGTGGCCCCAAGCATGCCCCAGTAACCTCCCAGTATGGTACAGAGCGCTCCCAGTGCCCTCTCCCAGTTTGCCCCGTGCCCTCCAGTATGGCCCAGTGCCCTCCAGTATGGCCCAATGCCTCCCCGGTCCCTCCCAGAGCCCTCGGTGCCGCTCCCAGTGCTCCCAGTGCTCCCAGTACCGGCTCGCTGGGGCTCAGTCGGGCTCCACCACGATGCTGGGTTTGTCCCGCGCCGTCCCCTTGGCCGCCAGCCCCAGCGCCTTCTCCTGCACCGGGACGGGGACACCCGTATGGGGACACCCGTATGGGGACACCCGTATGGGGAGGGGGACACCCATATGGGGACGGGGACACCCATATGGGGACACCCGCATGGGGACAGGGACACCCATATGGGGACAGGGACGCTCATATGGGGACGGGGACACCCGTATGGGGACACCCGTATGGGGACGGGGACACTCGCATAGGGACAGGGACACTCATATGGGGACGGGGACACCCGTATGGGGACGGGGATGCTCATATGGGGACAAGGACACCCGTATGGGGACGGGGACACCCGTAAGGGGACAGGGACACTCATATGGGGATGGGGACACCCGTATGGGGATGGGGACACTCGCATAGGGACAGGGACACTCATATGGGGATGGGGACACCCGTATGGGGACGGGGACACTCATATGGGGATGGGGACACCCGTATGGGGACAGGGTCACTCATTAGGGACAGGGACACTCGTATGGGGACACCCACATCAGGATGGGGACACTTGTATGGGGACACTTGTGTGGGGACAGGGACGCTCATATGGGGACGGGGACACCCATATGGGGACAGGGTCACTCATATGGGGATGGGGACGCTCGTATGGGGACACCCACATCAGGATGGGGACACCCGTATGGGGACACCCGTGCGGGGATGGGGACACTCGTATGGGACGGGGACAGTTTTATAGGGATGGGGACAATCGTATGGGGACACTCATATGGGGACACTTGTGTGGGGATGGGGACACTTGTATGGGGACAGGGACACTCATATGGGGACACCCACATGGGGATGGGGACCCTTGTCCAGGGACAGGGACCCCCAAAAGGGGACACTTTATGGGGCCACGTTATGGGGCCACGTTATGGGGTCCCTCACATGGGGACCCTCGCAGGGGACAAAGACACTCGCACGGGGACGTTTACCCGATGGCGCACCCGTGCACGGCTGCATGGGTGCCCCCGGGGTGCTGGGGGGTCCCATGGGTGCCAGGGGGGTCCCATGGGTGCTGGGGGGTCCTATGGGTGCTGGGGGGTCCCATGGGTGCTGGGGGGGTGGTCCTATGCGTATTGGGGATGTCCTATAGGTGCCAGGGGAGGGGTGTCCCATGGGTGTCAGGGTGGTCCCATGGGTGCCAGGGGGGTCCCATGGGTGCTGGGAGTTCCTATGGGGATTGGGGATGTCCTTTGAGTGCTGGGGGGTCCCATGGGTGCCAAGGGGTCCCATGGGTGCCAGGTGATCCTATAGGCATTAGGGATACCCTATGAGTACTGGGGGTGTCCTATGGGTGCTGGGGGATCCCATGGGTGCCAGGGGATTAACATAGGTGCCAGGAGGATCCCGTGGGTGCTGGGGGGTCCCATGGGTGCTGGGGGGGTGGTCCTATGCGTATTGGGGATGTCCTATAGGTGCCAGGGGAGGGGTGTCCCATGGGTGTCAGGGTGGTCCCATGGGTGCCAGGGGGGTCCCATGGGTGCTGGGAGTTCCTATGGGGATTGGGGATGTCCTTTGAGTGCTGGGGGGTCCCATGGGTGCCAAGGGGTCCCATGGGTGCCAGGTGATCCTATAGGCATTAGGGATACCCTATGAGTACTGGGGGTGTCCTATGGGTGCTGGGGGATCCCATGGGTGCCAGGGGATTAACATAGGTGCCAGGAGGATCCCGTGGGTGCTGGGGGGTCCCATGGGTGCCAAGGGGTCCCAGGGAAGCCAGGTGATCCTATGGGTACCGAGGGGGGTCCTATGGGTGGTGAGGGTTCCTATGGGTGCCAGGGGTGTCCTATGGGTGCCACGGGGTCCTATGAGTGCCAGGGGGTTCCTATGGGTACTGGGGGTTCCTATGGGTGCTGGGGGGATCCCATGGGTGCTGGGGGGGTCCCATGGGAGCCAGGTGATCCTATAGACATTGAGGTTGTCCTATATGTACCAGGGGGGTCCTATGGGCACGGGGGTTCCTACGGGTGCCAGGGAGGTCCTATGGGTTCTGGGGGATCCCATGGGTGCTGGGGGGTCCCATGGGTGCCGGGGGGTCCCATGGATGCCAGGCAACCCTATAGACATTGGGGGATATCCTATGAGTACTGGGGGTGTCCTATGGGTGCCAGGGGGGTCCTATGGGTGCTGGGGGATCCCATTGGTGCTGGGGGATCCCATTGGTGCTGGGGGGTCCCATGGGTGACAAGGGGTCCCATGGGAGCCAGGCAATCCTATAGACATTGGGGGATAGCCTATGGGTACTGGGGGATCCCATTGGTGCTGGGGGGTCCCATGGGTGCTGGGGGGGTCCCATGGGTGCCGGGGGGGTCCCATGGGTGCCGGGGGGGTCTCACCTCGACCAGCGTGTGCCAGTGCTCGATGGGTTTGCGGGGGTTGGCCAACATCTCGGCCCAGTGCTCGCGGCCCGGCCCCTCGGCGTCGCTGCCCACCCGGCACATCCCGATCACCTCGTTGTGCCCGATGCTGCGGGAGCCACGGTGGCACCCAGGGGACCGGGGACACCCCCGGGACCCCAAAAGCTCCCCGTGACCATCAGCGGGACCCAAATGTCCGGGAGAAACCCCAATGTGGGGACCCAGGTGCCTTGGGACCCCAAAACGCTCCCCATGCCCACCAAGGGGACCCAGATGTCCAGGGGTCACCCCAATAGGGGGACCCAAGTGTCTGAGGACCCCAAAAGCTCCCCATGCCCCCCAATGACACCCAGATGTTCGAGAGTCCCCTCAATATGGGGACCCAAGTACCTGGGGACCCCAAATACTCCCTCGGCCCACCAAGGGGATCCAGATGTCAAGGGTCACCCCAATACGGGGACCTGAGTGTCTGGGGACCCCAAATTCTCCCCATGACCACCAAGGGGACACAGATGTCCATGGGTCACCCCAGTATGGGGACCCAAGTACCTGGGGACCCTAAAAGCTCCCCATGCCCCCCACTGGAACCAAAATGTCAAGGGGTCACCCCAATATGGGGACCCAAGTGCCCAGGGACCCTAAATCCTCCCTCTGCCCACCAAGGGGACCCAGATGTCCAGGGGTCACCCCAATATGGGGACCCAAGTACCTGGGGACCCCAAAAGCTCCCCATGCCCCCCAATGACACCCAGATGTTCAAGAGTCCCCTCAATATGGGGATCCAAGTATCTGGGGACCCCAAAAGCTCCCCATGCCCCCCAGTGGAACCAAAACGTCAAGGGGTCACCCCAATACGAGGACCCAAGTGCCCGGGGACCCCAAACGCTCCCCATGCCCACCAAGGTGACCCGGGTGAACAGGATCACCCCAACACGGGGACTCAACAGCCCGGCGACCCCGAAACCTTCCCGTGCTCCCCCCCCAAGGGGACCCAGCCGTGCTCGGGACCACCCCGAGACGGGGCAGGACCCCCGGCACGAGGGCGCCGACCCCCTCACCAGTCGTAGTCGACCACGGCGATGGTGAGGCTGACGTGGTGCACGCTCTCGTGCGGGACGTCGAACACCAGCGCCTCGTTGTAGCTGGGGTTCAGGGTGTTCTTCTTGATGGACGTCTTGCGCTTCTTCAGCCGCCGGCCCTCCGCCATCAGCGAGGCCTTCACGTAGGGGTCTGGGGGGGGGCAGCCCCACGGCACCCCCCTAAAGCCCCGCGGCCGCCACCACGGCGCCCCGCGGCCGTTTGACGGCATCTCAGAGCCCCACGGCCATCCCGTGGTGACCCACGGTCATCCCTTGGTGTCCCATGGTCATCCCATGGTGCCCTATAGAACCCCATGGCCATCCTATGGTGCCCTATGGTCATCCTATGGTGTCCTACAGAGCCCCACAGCCATCCCATGGTGTCCTAGAGAGCCCCACGGCCATCCCATTGTTCCCTACCATCATCCCATGGTGCCCTATAGAGCCCTCCGCCATCCCATGTGTCCTACAGAGCCCCACGGCCATCCCATGGTGCCCTATGGTCATCCCATGCTGCCCTACAGCCATCCCATGGTGTCCCATGGTCATCCCATGATGCTCTACAGTCATCCCATGGTGCCCTATAAAGCCCCACGGCCATCCCATGGTGTCCCATGGTCATCCCATGGTGCCCTACAGCCATCCCATGGTGTCCTACAGAGCCCCACGGCCATCCCATTGTTCCCTACCATCATCCCATGGTGCCCTATAGAGCCTTCCTCCGTCCCATGGTGCCCTATAGAGCCCCATGGCCACCCCATGGTGCCCTATGGTCATCCCATGGTGCCCTATAGAACCCCACGGCCATCCTATGGTGCCCTATGGTCATCCCATGGTGCCCTACAGCCATCCCATGGTGTCCTACAGAGCCCCACGGCCATCCCATTGTTCCCTACCATCATCCCATGGTGCCCTATAGAGCCCTCCTCCATCCCAAGGTGTCCTACAGAGCCCCATGGCCATCCCTGGTGCCCTATGGTCATCCCTTGGTGCCCTATAGAACCCCATGGCCATCCCATGGTGTCCCATGGTCATCCTATGGTGTCCTATAGAGCCCCACAACCATCCCATGGTGTCCTACAGAGCCCCACAGCCATCCATGGTGCCCCATTGCCATCCCTTGGTGTCCTATAGAGCCCCATGGCCAGCCCATGGTGGTGCCCTATGGTCACTCCTTGGTATCCTACAGAGCCCTATGGTCATCCCATGGTGTCCTACAGAGCCCTACGGCCATCCCATGGTGTCCCATGGCCACCCCATGGTGCCCCATGGCCACCCCATGGTCATCTCATGGGGACAAGTTGGACACGCCGCGTCCCCCAGCGCCCTTATGTCCTCCGTGTCCTCCTGTGTCCCCACATCCCTCCACATCCCCTTACCCTGCCGTGTCCCCATGTCTTGCCATGTCCCCACGTCCCTCCGTGTCCCCGTGTCCCCCCCGTGTCCCCGTGTCCCCGGGGGTCCCCGTGTCCCCTCTCACCCGAGAAGCCGGTCAGGTCCATGGCGCGCAGGTTGGAGGCGCGGATGACGGTGACCGTCAGGCGCCCGGCCGTGGGCAGGTAGCACAGCGAGAAGTTCACCTCCCCCAGGTCCGCCTTCTCCTGCCGGGGGCAAAGGGCAGCAGGGGTCAAAGGTCAGCGGAGTCCAAGGTCATGGGGTCAAAGATCGGTGGGGTCAACGGGCATCAGGTTTGGGGATGGGTCCGGGGGGAAAGGGGACGGGGGAGGTTGGGGGTGGCACCAGGTTTGGGGATGGGGGCAAAGGGATCAGGGGTCACGGTGAGGTCGGAGGTCGATGGGGTCAGGGATCACAGGGGGGTCAGAGGTCACGGGTAGGGGATGCTTCTGGTTGGGGTTCAGCTCCTGCTCCGGGACTGAACTGCACACGCGCCTCCAAACGAGGCTGGCAATGCACGTGCAAGTGTGCACGCACGTCTGCAACCCAGGCTGCGAGTGCAGCCAGAGGTGCAAACACATCAGGCAAGACTGACGATGCATTTGCAAGCACATCTGCAAATGCACCTGCGAGTGGCGCTGCAAATGCATCTACAAACGCACCTGTAGCTGAAGGAAAAATGTGTCTGCAAACAAGGCTGGCAATGCATCTGCCGATGCACCTGGAAATGCATCCATGAGCACAGCTGCAAAGGCATCTGCAAGTGCATGTAGGGCTGGAGCTGCAAATGCACCTGCAACTGGAGCTGCAAATGCATCTGCAAACAAGGCCACGATGCATTTGTAAATGCACCTGCATCTGGAGCAGCATTTGCAAATGCATCTGCAAATGAGGCTGCAAATGCATCTGCAAATGAGGCTGCAAGTGCATCTGCAATGAAGGCTGTAAATGTGTCTTCCAAATACATTTTCAAATGTGTCCATGACCAGTAATGCATGCAAATATAAATGAAAAAATGTGTGACCGGAGCTGCAAATGCATCCTCAAGTGCATCTGCAAATGCATCTGTGACAAGAGCTGTAAATTTATCTGAAAACAACAGTACTAATGCACCCTGCAACTGCATCTGCACGTGTGACTGGAGCATCAAATGCATGTGTGAATGGAGCTACAAATACATCTGCAAATGAGGTGGCAAATGTATCTTGCAAATGCATCCTGCAAATACATCTGCAAATGCATGTGAGACCAGAGGGACAAATGCATCTGCATTTGAAGCTACAAATGCATCCTGCAAATGCATCTACAGAGGTATCTGCAAATAGATGTGAGAGCAGAGATAAAAATGCATCTATAAATGATGTTTTGTAAACATGTCTTGCAAACATATCTGTAAATGCATCCTGTAAATGCACATGTTAAACCAGAGGTACAAACATCTGTAACCAAGACTGCAAAAACATTCTGCAAACACATCCTCAAATTAATGTAAGACCAGAGCTGCAAACGTATCTTCAAAATATTGTCTTGCAAGCATGTTTTGCAAATTCATCTGCAAATGCATCTACAAATGAATCTACAAATGCTAATGAGACCTGAGCTACAAATGCACCTACAAACGATGTCTTGCAAACACTTCTCGCAAACGCATCTCCAAATGCACCTGCATGTGCATGCAAAACCAGAGGAACAAATGCATCTGCAACCAAGACCGCAAACACATTCTGCAAACGCATCCTCAAATGCATGTGAGACCAGACTGCAAATGCATCTGCATTTGAGTCTGCAAACACATCCTGCAAATGTATGCAAATATTTGTGAAACCAGAGGTATAAATGCATCTATAAATATTGTCTTACAAACATATCTGCAAATGCACCTGCAAATGCACCTGCAAATGCATGTGAGACCAGAGGTACACATGCATCTGCAACCAAGGCTGCAAGTGCATCCTGCAAATACATCTGCAAGTGCATCTACAAATAATGCCTTGCAAACATGTCTTGCAAACAGATCTGCATCTGCAAAAAAAAACATCTGAAAAGGCATGTAAGACCAGAGGTGCATTTGATTTTGATTGCAGAGCTTCTGCAATCAAGGTTGCAAATGCGTCCTGAAAATGCATCTACAAATGCAATTGAGACAGGGGATACAAATGCATCTGCAATTGAGGCTGCAAATGCATCTGCAAATGCATCCCATGAACACATCTGCAAATACATCTTTCAAATGCATCTACAAATGCATGTGAGACCAGAGGTACAAATGAGTCTTCAATCAAGGATGCAAATGCATCCTGCAAAACCATCTGCAAGTGCATCCTGCAAATGGTGTCTTGCAAGCATGTCTTGCAAATTCATCTCCAAATGCACATGAGACCAGAGGTACAAATGCATCTGCGATCGAGGATGCAAATGTATCCTGCAAATGCATCTACAAATGTACGTGAGAATAGGGGTACAAATGCATCTGCAACCGAGGCTCCAAACGTACCCTGAAAATGCATCTTGCAAACACATCTGCAAATGTATCTACAAATGCATCTACAAGTGTTGTCTTGCAGACATGTCTCACAAAGGCATTTACAAATGCATGAGACTAGAGGTGCAAATGCACCTGCAACCAAGGCTGCAAATGCATTCTGCAAACACATCCTACAACTGTTCAAACACATCCTGCAAATGCATCTACAAATGAAAGTGAGAATAAAAGTGTAAATGAGTCTGCCTGCAATCAAGGATGCAAATGCATTTGGCAAAAGTACCTGCAGATGCATCTACAAATGGTGTCTTGCAAACATGTCTCACTAAATAATCTGCAAATGCATCCTACAAATGCATGTGAGACCAGAAATGCAAATGCATCTTAAACCGAGGCTGCAAATGCATCCCATGAATGCATTTGCAAATGCATCTTGCAAACACATCCTGCAAACATCCTACAAACACATCTGCAAATGTATGTACAATTGGTGTCTTGCAGACATGTCTTGCAAATACATCTGCAAATGCATTTGCAAATGAACACGAGACAAGAGATACAAATGCATCTGCAAGCAAGGCTGCAAATGCATCCCATGAATGTATCTGCAAATGCATCTACAAATGGTGTCTTACAAACATGTCTCACAAATTCATCTGCAAATACATTCTGCAAATGCACATGAAACCAGAGGTGAAAATTAACCTACAATTGAGGCTGCAAATGCATCCTGCAAACACATCTGGAAATGCATTTGCAAATGTATGTACAATTGGTGTCTTGCAAACTTGCATCAAACAAATGCATCTGCAAATGCATACACAAATCTATCTGCAAATGCATGTGAGACAAGGTACAAGTGCACCTGCAACCAATGTTATAAAGGCATCCTGCAAATGCACCTGCAAGTGAATGTACTACAAATACCACAAATGCATGTGAGACCAGAGGTATAAATGTGTCTGCAACTGAGGCTGCAAATGCATCCCACAAATGCATCTCCAAATGCATTTGAGACAAGAGGCGCAAATGCATCCGCAACCAAGGCTGCAAATGCATCCCATGAACACATCTGCAGACACATCCTGCAAATGCATCTATAGATGCATGTGAGACCAGCAGTGCAAATGTGCCTGCAACTGAGGCTGCAAATGCATCTGCACATGCATCTACAAGCGTATGTGAGAACAGAGGTGCAAATGCACCTGCAAATAAGGCTACGAACAAATCCTGCAAATGCATCTGCAAACGAACGTGAGAACAGAGGTGCAAACGCATCTCCAACTGAGGCTGCAAACGCCTCCCGTGAACACATCTGCAGACACGCACCCGCACCGGAGCCCACCAGCATCCCCGTCCCCCCCCCGGCGGCCGCCTCACCGCGGTGGCCTCCAGGATGTCCCTCCAGATGGGCGTCTCGCCGTCGCGCTCGGCCGCCTCCAGCAGGTTATCCAGCACCACCTGCCCGATCAGGTCGTGCCGCGAGAAGCGGTCGAAGTCGTAGACGCTGAAGTGCAGGCGGCGGGCGGGCAGCTCGGCGAAGGGCACCCCGAAGCTGAAGGTCTCGTCGAAGACGGGGTTGAGCGTCCGCCGGTGCACCTTGGTCTGGAATTTCTTCTTGCGGTCGGGCAGCAGGTACATCTTGACGTAGGGGTCGGAGAAGCCGTTGGCGTCCTTGGCGGGGAGGTCGCGGGCGCGCAGGACCCTCACCACCAGCTGCTCGGTGCCGTAGGCGTAGCGCAGGGCGACGCTCAGCCGCCCGCAGGGCGTCCCCCCCCCGGCGCCCCCCGCACCCCCGCGCCGAGCGTCGCCCTCGCCGGGCTGGTAGAGCTCAGGTTGGATCTGGCCGATGCTGGTGCTTTGCTCGGGTTTCTCCTCGAAAAGGTTCGGGGGGTCCGGGCTGGACGGGCGGGGGGCCGGGGGGTGTCTGGGGGGGGAAAAAGGGTGGTCCTGGTGATGGAGATGGGGTGGGGTCTCCGGCTGCCCCCCCACGTGTCCTTGCGGACCCCCATCCCCGTGCCAGTCCTGTCCCCATGTCACGCAGCCCCCGTCTGTCTCCATCTCCATGTTCACCCCGTCCCCATCCCAGTCCCCACCCTATTCCCATCCCCAATCCCCAGTCCCAATCCCAATCCCCTCCCCTCCCATTCCATCCCGACCCAACCCCATTCCCATCTCCATCCCAGTCACCGTCCCCATGTCCTCCCATCCCATCCCATCCCATCCCATCCCATCCCATCCCATCCCATCCCATCCCATCCCATCCCATCCCATCCATCCCAATCTCCACCCCACCCCATCTCCATTCAACCCTATTCCAATCCCAATCCCAATCCCATCCCTCCCAATCCCCATCCCATCTTTATCACATCCCAATTGCCGTCCGATCCCTATCCCATTCCAATCCCCATCCCATTTCATCCGCATCCCATCCCCTTCCCCACCCTATCCCCATCCCAATCCTATTCCATCCCCTCCCCATTCCATCCCCACCCAACCCCATTCCCACCTCCATCCCCATCCCCATCCCATCCCATCCCCATCCATCCCAATCCTCATCCCAATCCCCATTCCATCCCATCCCATCCCATCCAAATCCCCACTCCATCCCCATCCCATCCCATCCCATCCCATCCCATCCCGATCCTCATCCCAATCCCAATCCCAATCCCATCCCAATCCCCAACCCATTCCAAACCCATTCCCATCCCATCCCATCCCATCCCACCCCATCCCATCCCATCCCATCCCCATCCCCATCCCCATCCCATCCCATCCCATCCCACCCCATCCCATCCCATCCCATCCCCATCCCCATCCCCATCCCATCCCAACCCCATCCCAACCTCAATCTCACCCCACCCCAATCCCCACCCCACCCCACCCCACCCCCTTCCCCCTTCCCATCCCCATCCACCCCAACTCCATCCCCATCTCCCTCCCCACCCCATCCCCTCCCACCCCCGTCCCCCTGTCCCCCCGTGTCCCCATCCCTGTCCCCACCTGCCCCCGTGTCCCAGCGCCGCCACCTGCTGCTGGGAGGTGGCGCTGGGCAGGGCCCCCCCGGCCCCGTCGCGCTCCAGGGGCAGCTCGGGCGACGTCTGGCTCAGTTTTAGGGCGGCCTCAGGGCAGGACCCCATATCCAGGTAGGAGCGTTCGGGGGCTTCGGCGCCCGCTTCCCCTCGCTCGGGTTCCCCGAAAGGTGTCGGGTGGGGGGGTTCCTTGCGGGGGGCGGCCCCCGCGCCCCCCTTGTCGCGCCAGGGCACCCAGCAGAGCTTCCAGGAGACGAAGAGCGAGACACCCAGCAGCACGATGCCGCAGAAGGTGACGATCACCGACAGCAGGCTCACCGAGATGTCTGGGTGGGGGGACGGCCCGGGGGGTCTCCGTCACCCTCCGGGGGTCCTCGTCACCCTCTGGGGTCCCTGATACCCTCCTGGGGTCCCTGATACCCTCCTGGGTCCCTGACACCCTCCTTGGGTCTCTGATACCCTCCTGGGGGTTTCTGATACCCTCTAGGGGTCCTTGATACCCTCCTGGGGTCCCTGACACCCTCTGGGGGTCCCTGATACCCTCCTGAGTCCCTGACACCTTCCTGGGGTCCCCGTCACCCTCTGGGGGTCCTCGTCACCCTCTGGGGTCCCTGATACCCTCCTGGGGTCCCAACCGTGATCCTCAGGTTCCCAGATGGAGGACATGGGGGTCCCATCACCTTCTTGGGGTCCCCACCACCCTCCGGGGGTCCTCGTCACCCTCTGGGGGTCCCTGGCACCTTCCTCAGGTCCCTGTCATCCTCTTGGGGTCCCATCACCCTTTTGTGGTCCCCACCAACCTCTGGGGGTCCCCATTACATTCCTGGGGTGCCCACCACCTTCCTGGGGTCCCCAGGTGTAGGACATGGGGGTCCCATCACCTTCTTAGGGTCCCACCACCCTCTTGGGGTCCCTGTCATCCCCCTTAAGGTCTTACCACCCTCTTGGGTTCCCAGCACCCTCCCTGGGTTCCCACCACCCTATTGAGGACCCCACACCCCTCCTTGGGATCCCACCACCTTCCTTAGGGTCTCCTCATCCTCTTGGGGTCCCACCACCCTCTTGAGGACCCCACCACCCTTTTTGGGATCCCACCACCTTCCTTAGGGTCTCCTCATCCTCTTGGGGTCTCACCACCCTCTTGAGGACCCCACCACCCTTTTTGGGTTCCTGTCACCCTCCTTAGGGTCTCCTCATCCTCTTGGGGTCCCACCACCCTCTTGAGGACCCCACACCCCTCCTTGGGATCCCATCACCCTCCTTAGGGTCTCCTCACCTTCCTTAGTGTCTCCTCATCCTCTTGGGGTCCCACCACCCTCTTGAAGACCACCCCAACCCCTCGATCACCCCCTCCTCCCCCTCAGGACCCCCCCTCACCTGCATCGGCGGGCCGGGGGTGCCCGCGGTGCCGCAGGAGGTCGGTGAACTCCAGGCACTGCTGGTGCTGGGCGCGGGCGCGGGGGGCGAAGCAGAGCTCCTGCACCAGGCGCAGGGCGCTGCGGCACACGTCCTCCTCGTAGTCCCCCGACATGGCCACCCACCTGCGGGGGGCACCGGGGCGTGGGGGGGAGGGCAGCGCCTTTGCACGCCCCCAGCCACCCCCTCCCCATCCCCAACCCCTCAGGATTTGCGTGCAAGGGGGCGCGGGGCTGTGCAACGCACAGTGCTGCGCTCGTGCGTGGGGCTGGGCTTGCACGCCTGCAGGGGGTTGTGCTGATGATTGTGCACGTGGTTGTGCATGCAAGTGTGCACAAGGCTGTGCTTGCGCAGGCAGTGGTGCTCGCAGTCATACACACCATTGCATTTGTGTGTGGTAGTGCTTGCAAGTGTGCACAGGGCTGTGCTTGTGCATGCAGTGGTGCTCGTAATCTTGCATGCCATTGCATTTGTGCAGGGGGCTGTGCTTGCAAGCGTGCATAGGATTGTGCTAATGTTTGTGCCTGCAAGTGTGCACAGGGCTGTGCTTGTGATCATGAGCATGCTCACCATCATGCATGCTGTTTCACTCGTGCATGGAGCTGTGCTTGCACGTGTGCATGGGGACGTGCTAGCAATTGTGCACGTGGCACAGCTTGCAAATGTGCACAGGGCTGTGCTCGTGCATGCAGCCATGCTTGTGATTGTGCATGCCACTGCACTTGTGCAGGGGCTGTGCTTGCACGTGTGCATGGAGATGTGCTAACAACTGTGCACATTGTGCTTGCAAGTGTGCACAGGGCTGTGCTTGTGCATACGGTGGTGCTCACAATTGTGCATGCTGCTACATTTGTGCATGGGGCTGTGCTCGTGCATGCAGTGGTGCTCACAATCACGTGTGCTGTTGCACTCATGCATGGGGCTGTGCTTGCAAGCATGCATGGGGACGTGCTAACGATTGTGCTTGTGACAGTGCTTACAAGTGTGCACAGGGTTGTGCTTGTGCATACAGTGGAGCTCATGATTGTGCATGCCATTGCATTCATGCATGGGGCTGTGCTTGCACGTGTGCACGGGAACATGCATGTGATGGGACTTGCAAGTGTGCACAGGGCTGTGCTTGTGCATACGGTGGAGCGCAGGATTGTGCATGCCATTGCATTCATGCACAGGGCTGTGCTTGCAAGGTGCATGGCTTTGTGCATGCAACAGTGCTTGCAAGCGTGCATGTGGCATGCTCGTGCATGGGGCGTGCTCATGCACATGGTGATGCTCACAATCATGCACGTAGTCACATTTGCACGTGGGGCTGTGCATGCAAGTGTGCATCGGTTTGCTAATGAGTGTGCATACAATAGTGCTCGCAAGTGTGCACAGAGCTGTGCTCATGCATGCAGCAGCACTCGTGACTGTGCACACTGTTGCATTTGTGCACGGGGCTGTGCTTGCACGTGTGCACGGGGACGTGCTAATGACCGTGCACGTGGTTGTGCTTGCAAGTGTGCATGGGGCTGTGCTTGTGCACACAGCTGTGCACACGTGTGCACGGGGCTGTGCTTGCACACGTGCACGGGGCTGTGCTCACGACTGCACCCCGTTACGCCCCCCCCCACCCCTCGCACGCCCCCCCATGCACCCCCCGCCCCTCGTGCAAGCCCCTGTGCAACACCATCACCTGCTGGGCGGCTCCGGGGGGCCGGGGGGGTCAGCGGGGTGCAGGGGGGGGCGCGGGGGCCTGGCGGGGCCGGGGCCGGGCCATGCAGCGTCTGGGGGGGGTCGCACGAGGGGTCCCCACGCGCCGGCCGCCTGAGGGGGGGGGAGATGGGATTTGGGGGGCACCTGGACCCCCCCCCCGCCAAGTGCAAGGTGTGGGGGGGGGGTCTTGCCCCCCCCAGTGCATAAAGGCTGTCATCACTGGGGGGTGGGTACCCCTAATTGCCCCCCCTCCAGACCCCTAATTATCCCCCCAAAACCCACAATTGCCCCCCCTTTCTCCTCTACTGCCCCCCCCAGGACCACAATTGCCCCCCCCAGGCCCACCCCTCCCCCCCCAGCCCTACAATTGCCCCCCCTTTGCTCCCCTTATTGCCCCCCCACCCCCCCACCTGCCCCCTTTGCCCCCCTATTGCCCCCCCCAGACCCTCCCCTGCCCCCCCAGAGGCTGACCACTGCCCCCCAAATCCCCCCCCCCAGCACAGGCAGCCCCCCCCCAGCATTGCAGCCCCCCCAAAAATCCCCCTTACCCCCCCATATGCCCCCCTCCCCCCCCAATATTCCCCCTTCCCCCCCCAAATTCCTCCCCACCCCCCTATAACCCCCCCAACCCCCCTCACCCCCCCCACCCCTCCAGCCCCCCCCCATTTCCACCCAGCCCCCCCAACCCCCCCCCCACCCATTTCCCTGCCCCCCCCCTCCCCACTGCAGCCCCCCCCCCCCAATTCCCGCCCCCCCCAGGGGCTCCCCCACGCCCTTACCCCCCCGCCGCCCCCCCCCCGTGCACAGAGACCCCCCCCCAAATTCTCCCCCCTCCCCTAAATTTGCCCCCCCCCCCCTCAGAGCCCCCCCCGGCTCCCCCCAGCCCCGGCCGGGCCCGCGCTCACCTGCCGTACCGAGCCGAACCGGGCCGAGCGGAGCCGAACCCGGCCGAAAGGAGCCGAAAGGAGCCGAAAGGAGCCGAAGGGAACCCGAACCCGGCTGAAGGGAGCCGAACCCCCCCCGAACGGAGCCGAACCCCCCCGAACGGAGCCGAACCCTCCCGACTGGTTCCGGACGGTTCCGAACGGAGCCGAAGCCGCCCCCTTGGCGGTCCCGACCCCTCCCGAATGGTTCCGAAAGGAGCCGAAGCCGCTCGGGGCGGCCCCGAACCCTCCCGAACGGTCCCGAACGGTTCCGAACCGGCCCGAACCGGCCCGAGCGGCTGCCTGGGGAGGGAGACCCCTATGGGGGGGGGGGGCGGGGCTATAGGGGAGGGGGCGGGGCCTATAGGGCCTATAGGATGAGCACCCCCCAAGGGAGGGGGCACCTATATAGGGGATATAGATAAAATGGGGGGGGGGGCACGTATAGGGGGCACCTATGGGGGTGGGGCCCCTATATATAGGGGGCACCCTATATATTCTATAGGGGGGTGGTGGGACCTATATGGGGGGCAGGATTGGGGGGGGGGGAGCCTATGGGGGAAGCAGCTGTGGGATGCAGAGGAACGTATAGGGTGGGAGGACACCTATAGGGGGTATATATGAGGGGATCTATAGGGTGGGGGGGATGTATAGGGTGGGGGGGATGTATAGGGGGCACCTCTATTGGGGGGGGAACCTATATGGGGTCGAGGGGATCATATATGGTGTGGGGGGGCATATGGGGGGCACCTATAGGGGTGGTGCTCCTATATATAGGGGCACCCCATATATAGGGGCACCCAACATATTCTATAGGAGGGGACCCTATAGGGGGGGAATTCTATAGGAGGGGACCTATAGGGTGGTAGTGGGACCTATATGGGGGAGCAGCTCCATGGCTGGGGGGGGAACCTATGGGGGAAGCACCTATGGGATGCAGAGGAATGTATAGGGTGGGAGGACACCTATAGGGGATATGTATTGGGGGGGGGTCTATAGGGTCGAGGGGATCATGGGGGGGACGGACATATAGGGGGCACCTCTATGGGGGTGGGATTTATGTGGGAACCTATAGCATGTAGCTTCGGGGGGGGGTCTATGGTGGGAGCACCTATGGGGGCACCTCTATAGGAACGTATAGGAGCCTCTATAGGGACCTATAAGGTGGGAGGACGCGTGTAGGGAGCACCTATAGGGGGACCTGTAGTGTTGAGGGGGGCATATAGGGTGGGGGGGGACATATAGGGGACACATATGGGTGTACCTCTATGGAGGATAATCTATAGGGTGGGGGGGAACCCTATAGGGCACTCCTATGGGGGGGGCTCGATGTGGGGCACCTCTATGAGGTGGAATCTATAGGGTCGGGGGGATCTATAGCGGGCACCTATAGGTGGGGGGGATGAATGGGGAGGGGGACACCCCTATAGGGAGTCCCTGTAGGGGGTGTGGGGGGGGGCATCTATGGCGGGAGGGGAACACGTCTATTGGGGTCCCTATAGAGTGGGGGTCACCTATGGAAAGGGGGGGGCACCCCTATGGGGAGGCTCCATAGGGGAACATATAGGGAGGGGGTGGGTCTATAGGGGGTGCATATGGGGAGGGGGGCAGCAGCCCTATAGGGGGGGGTCACCCCTGTAGGGGAAGCCCCTATAGGGTGGGGGGAGGCCCCTATAGGGTGGGGGAGGCCCCTAAAGGATGGGGGGAGGCCCATATGGGGGGGCACCCATGGGGGGGGGGACCCTATAGAAGGGTCCCTATAGGGGCAGGGGCGGTCTCTATGGTCCCTATAGGGCCTTATGGAAGGGGGCGGGGCTTGTCCGAAGAGGGGGCGTGGCCTCGCGCTGCTGCGTCACTGCGGGGCGGGGCTGGATGCGGGCCCCGCCCCCTTTTCCCAGCCGGGCCCTTTGCACGCTCTCGTGCGCCACTTGCACGCCCCTTTTGCAAGCCCCGAGGCCTTTGCACGACCTTTGCACGCTTGTGCACCCCACTTTGCACACTCACGCCCCCTCCTTTGCACACTCGTCCACCCCCCCTTGCACACTCGTGCACCCCCCGCTTTGCACACTCGTGCACCCCCCTTGCACACCCGTGCACCCCCCCGCTTTGCACAGGTTTGCAGCCCTTTGCACACTCGTGCACTCCCCTTTGCACACTCACACCCCCTTCTTTGTACACTCGTGCACCCCCCTTGCACACCTGTGCACCCCCTCCCCTTTGCACACGTCTTCAGCCCTTTGCACACTTGTGCACCCCCCACCTTTGCACACTCACGCCCCCCTCTTTGCACACTCGTCCACCCCCCCTTGCACACCCGTGCACCCCCCACCTTTGCACACTCGTCCACCCCCCCTTGCACACCTGTGCACCCCCCCACCTTTGCACACTCGTGCACCCCCTTGCACACCTGTGCACCCCCCCCCTTTGCACACTCGTGCGCCCCCCCTTTGCACACCCGTGCCCTCTTTGCACGCCCCTTGGTGCCCCCCCCCCTTGCACACTCAGGCCTTGCACGCCCGGGGGGGCTCTTTCTCCGATAATTTATATTTGCAAATAAAATCCGGTCATTAATTAATTACACCCGATCCTCTATACACGGGGGGGAGGGGAGGAGAAGGGGGGGCAGCGTCGGCAGTGCGGGGGAGGGGGCAGATAGCGGGGGGGGGGGGGCACCAGTTTTGGGGGGGGCCCGGACGCCTGGGGGCTTCCTATGGGGGAGGCGGGGGGGCCCCCATTGCCCCTATGGGAGGGGGGAATTAAATGGGGGGTGGGGGGGCAATAACCCCTGGGGGGGGGGCAATAACCCCTGTGGGGGGGACAATAAACCTTTGGTGGGGGCAATAACCCCGGGGGGGGGGCAATAACCCTTAAAGGGGGGGGCATAACCCTAGGGGGGGCAATAAGCCCTACTGGGGGGGGTAATAACCCTGGGGGGGGGCAATGACCCCTATGGGGGGCAATAACCCTGGTTGGGGGGTAACAACCCTCGGGAGGGGGTAATAACTCGGGGGGGGGGCAATTAGCCCGGGAGGGGCATTTAACCCGGGGGGGGGGGCAGTTACACCCGGAGGGGGGGGGGCAGCAAGAGCCCAATTGCCCCCCCTTGCAATTTTGGGCTCCCCCCCCCCGGGGTCACAGTGTTGCGGGGGGGGGGGGAGGGGGCGTCCAGGCGCCGGGGGCCCCCCCGCCCCCCCCCCCCGGTGCTATTTTTTGGGGGAGGGGGGGGGGTCGTTGGGGGGGGGGGGGGGGGCACTGGAAGACATCGTGAGAGTGGTCGCTGCCTCGGGGGGGGGGGCGCGACGACGCGAGAGCCCTTAGAGACGGCCGGAGGCCGGGGGGGGGGCACGGGGACGGGGGGGGGGACATGGGGACATGGGGGGGAAGGGGGGGACGTGGGACACCGGGGGGGGCGTGGGGGGACACGCGTGCATGCGTGTGTGCATGCACGGGCACGTGGGTGCGTGTGTGCAAGGGGCACGGGGGTGTGGGGGGGGCTGTGAGTGTGCAAGGGGCATGGGGGGGGTGTGAACGTGTGACGTGTGTGCAAGGGGTGTGTGTGAACACGTGATGTGTGTGCAAGGGGTGTGTGTGTAAACACTGTGTGTGTGCAAGGGACATGTGTGTAAACACATGATGTGTGTGTGCAAGGGGTGTGTGCAAGGGGCACGTGTGTGTGTGAACACGTGATGTGTGTGCAAGGGGTGTGTGCAAGGGACGTGTGTGTGCAAGGGACATGTGTGTGTGAACATGTGATGTGTGTGCAAGGGACGTGTGTGTAAACACATGATGTGTGTGCAAGGGGTGTGTGCAAGGGATGTGTGTGTGTGAACATGTGATGTGTGTGCAAGGGACGTGTGTGTGCAAGGGATGTGTGTGTGTGAACATATGATGCGTGTGCAAGGGGGTGTGTGAACACAGGATATGTGTGCAAGGGACACGTGTGTGTGAACAAGGACATGTGTGCAAGGGGTGATTGTGAGCATGAGGTGTGTGCAAGGTGTGTGAACACATGATGTGTGTGTGCAAGGGATGTGTGTGTGTGAACACGGGGCATGTGCAAGGGACATCTATGTGTGAAGATGAGTGTGCAAGGTGTATGTGAAAGGGACACGTGTGCAAGGTGTGTGTGTGCAAGGAACATGTGTGCATAGGGGCATACATATGGGTATAGGGATGTGTGTGCAAGGCGTGTGTGTATGTAAGGTGTGTGTGAACATGGGGTGTGTGTGTAAGGGACACGTGTGAACACAGGATGTGTGTGTAAGGGGTGTGTGTGTGCAAGGGACACGTGTGAACACAGGATGAGTGTCTAAGGGGTGTGTGTAAGGGAAATGTGTACATGGCAATGTGTGTAAGTGTGTGTGCACAGGGACATGTGTGTGCAAGGGTGTGTGCAAGGCACAGATGTGTGTGCACGAAGATGTGTGCAAGGGTTATGTGTGCGTGTATGAGTGTGTGTGTGCATGGGGGGTGTTTTCTAGGGGCACGTGTGCATGCATGTGTGCAAGGTACGTGTGTGTGTGTGTGTGCAAGGCACATGTGTGTGTGTGCAAGGGACATGTGTGTATTCACAGGGACTTGTGCGTGTGTGTGTGCAAGGGCACAAGTGTGTGCACAGGGCCATGTGCACTCTGGAGTGCACGCATGTGCACAGCTCACGTGTTGCATGCCAGGGAAACACACGCATGTGTGTACTTGTGTGACACGAGTGCACGCGGCACACGCTCTCACCACGCACACACAAACGTGGTGCACACATGCAATCGGTGCACACGCACTGCCAGTAAAGCCGAGCCTGGTGCAAGGACGTGCGAGCCATGTGCACACACAATCAGTGCACACGCAGGGACCGTGCACACGTACAATCAGTGCACACGTGCGATCGCTGCAGCACTTGCACACGGGCCCGGCACAGACATGAGCAGTCGTGGCACACACACAATCTGTGCACACGTGCAAATCCACACACGTGTGCAATCAGTGCAAGGCTTGCACACTGCCCCCCTGCAAACAGGCATGAGCCAAGTGCAAGCACAATCAGTGCACACGCGTGAGCTGTGCACATGCACAATCAGTGCACATGGGCCTGCTGCAGGCACACCTGAGCCGTGCACGTGCGTGTGCACACGTGGCCTGCCTGGAGATGGGGGGAAGGGGTCCCTTGGCTGGGGGGGTGTCCCTGGAGGTCCCGTGGGTCAGGGAGGGGTCTGCAGCCCGGGCACAGCCCCTTGCACGTCCAGGTCCTGTTGCACGTCCTCTTGCACATCCTGTTGCACGTCCGCATCCTGCTGCAGGGCCTGTTGCACACCCACATCCCATTGCACACCCCATTGCATGCCCACATCCCGTTGCACGCCCCACCGCATGCCCGTGTCCCACTGCATGCCCATATCCTGTTGCACACCCATGTCCTATTGCACTCCCATGTCCCGTTGCACGTCTATGCCCTGTTGCAAGTCCAGGTCCTGTTGCACATCCAAATCCTGTTGCACGTCCACATCCGGTTGCACGTCCATGTCCGGTTGCACACTCCACTGCCCATCCACATCCCGTTGCACATCCAAATTCACGCCCCATTGCACGCCCCGCTTCTGCTGCCTGTCCATGCCCCATTGCACACCCATGCCCTGTTGCACACCCAGTTTCCACTGCATGTCCACGCTTGCTTGCACCCTCCACTGCACATCCTGCTTCCGTTGCATGTTGGAATCCTGTTGTACACCCATCTCCTTTTGCACGCCCCACTGCACATCCAAATTCTGTTGCATGCCCGTCACTCCTTGCACACCCATGCCCTGTTACACCTCCAATTTCCATTGCATGTCCATATCTGTCTGCACGCCCAAATTCTGTTGCACATCCAGGTCCTGTTGCACGCCCCATTGCACATCTCAGTTGTCTTCTTGCATGTCCATATCCGTTTCCACACCCATATTTCATTGCACATTCCATTGCACATCCAGGTCCAGTTGCACGCCCCATTGCACATCCCAGTTCTCTTGCATGTCCGTATCCCTTTGCACATCCATATTTTGCTGCACATTTCAATTTGTTGCACACTCCATTGCACCTCCAAGTCCAGTTGCACGCCCCATTGCACACCCCAATTCTGCTGCATGTCCATATCCCTCCGCACATCCATATTTCCTTGTACACTCCATTGCACATCCAAGCCTGGTTGCACATCCAAGTCCATTTGCACATTCACTTCCAGTTGCACGCCCAAGTCCCATTGCACATTCAATTGCTGTTGTATGCCCAAGCCCAGTTGCACAATCGATTGCTGTTGTACATCCAAGTCCAGCTGCACATTCAATTCTCTTTGCACATTCAATCCCATTGCACACCCAAGTCCAGTTGCACATTCAAATCCCATTGCACATCCAATTGCTGTTGCACATTCAATTGCTGTTGTACATCCAATTCCCATTGCACACGCGTGTCCCGTTGCACATCCAATTCCCGTTGCAAATTCAATCGCTGTTGCATGTCCAATTTGTGTTGCACATCCAAGCCCCGTTGCACCTCCGATTGCTGTTGCATGCCCACTTCCCGTTGCACATCCGAGTCCCGTTGCACGTCCGAGTTCGGTTGCACGCCCAGGTCCCGTCGCACGCCCGCTCCCCGCCGCCTGCCCGCTCCCCGCCGCCCCGGCCATCACCTCTCGAGGAAGAGCTTGAGCGCGCGGTCGATGTTCATGCGGTGCCCGACGCGGGTGACGCCCAGGTCGATGTAGTCCTCCTTGGTGAGCGAGGGCAGGTGGGAGCCGTCGATCTCGTTGTGCAAGAAGCGGTCCCGGTGCTCGCCCAGGTTCAGGTACTCCAGCCAGTCGGCCACGTCGAATTTGCTCCAAAAAGCCAACGGTTTGGCGCCGAAGGGTTTATCGGGGGGCGGCGGGCGGGTGGGCGAGAGCGAGCGGGTGGGGGGCAGCTCGCCGAAAGCGCCGGGGCCCCCCCGTAGCTCCAGGAGGCCGGCGTAAAGGGGGCCGCTGGGGAGGGTGGGCAGCGAGGCCGGGCGAGGCGCGGGGCTGCCGCGGCGCTCGCTGGGCAGGGTGGCGGGGCTGGGGGCGCGGCGTAACGGGGGGCGCACGTCCAGCTCCCCCCCGGCCCCCGGGGGCTTGGGGGGCGGCCAGTTGGGGAAGAGGGCGGTGGGGGGCTTGGGGGTGGATGGGGAGGGGGTGGTGGCGTCGGGAAGCCTGTGGGGGGGGGAAAGGGGGGTGAGTTAGGGGGTGGTGCAGGCGTGCAGGGGGTGTAGGGTGCAAGGCTGCAGCACGGCCATGCAGTGGGTGCTGGGTGCAATGGGTGTTGGGTTGCAATGCAACAGCACAGCCATGCTATGGGTGTTGGGTGCAATGGGTGCTGGGTGCAATGGGTGCTGGGTGCAATGGGTGCTGATGTGCAAGGAGTTTGGATTGCAATGCAACAGCACGGCCATGCAAGGGGTGCTCGGTGCAATGGGTGCTGATAGGCAAGAGGTGTTGGACTGCAATGCAACAGCATGGCTATGCAAGGGGTGCAGAGGTGCAAGGTGTGTTGGGGTGCAAGGGGTGTTGGATTGCAATGCAACAGCACGGCCACGCAGTGGGTTCTGGGGTGCAATGCAACAGCATGGCCATGCAATGGGTGCTGGGTGCAATGGGTGCTGATATGCAACGGGTGTTGGGCTGCAATGCAACAGCATGGCCATGAAATAGGTGTTGGGGTGCTGGGTACAATGGGTGTAATGCAGCACCATGGCTATGCAATGGGTGCAGGGTTGCAAGGGGTGCTGGGTGCAATGGGTGCTGGGTTGCAATGCAACAGCACAGCCGTGCAATGGGTGCTGTTTTGCAAGGGGTGTTGGGTTACGATGCAACAGCACAACCATGCAGCAGGTGCTGGGATGCAACAATTGCTGGTTTACAATGCTATAGCACAGCTACGCAGTGGGATGCAGTGGTTGTTGGTGCACTGCAACAACGTGGCCATGCAATGGGTGCCAGATGCAATAGGTGCTGCAATGACAACACCCATCTGTGCAACAACTTTTGGGGTGCAATGGATGCCGGGTGCAGTGGGTGTTGGGGTGCAATGAGCACTGGCTGCTATTGGTACTGGGATGCAATGGGTGCTGTGCTGCAATGGGTACTGGGATGCAGTGGGTGCCGTGCTGCAATGACACTGAGCATCCATGCAACAACTTCTGGTGTGCAACAGCTGCTGGAATGCAACAAGTCCCACGATGAGACAACACCACACACCCATGCAACAACTTTTATGGTGCAATGTGCGACTGCAGCGACAGCTGCTGGGATGCAACGAGTCCCACTCTGCAACGCCCCCGTGTGCCCATGCAACGATGTTTGGTGTGCAACGGGTGCCGGCTGCAGGGATGCAATGAGTCCGGCGCCACAACGATCCAGTGCATCCATGCAACGACTTTTGCAGTGCAATGGGTGCCAGCTGCAGGGATGCAATGAGCCCCGTGCTGCAACGCCCCCGTGCACCCATGCAGTGATTTTGGGGCGCAGCAGGCTCCCCACCTACCTGTGCCTCCCCAGCACTCCGCTCCTCTCCGCCCCGTAGCCGGCCTCGCCGCCCCCCCGGGGCCACCCCCCACCGCTGCGCCCGGCCTCCTCCCAGGGCAGCGTGGGCGAGCGGCGCGGGGGGCCGGCGGAGGGGATGTGGGGGGGGGGCTCCCCTCTCCTCCCCCCCCCTTCCCCGGCCCCAGCCGCCCCCCGGGGTCGCCCCCTCGCCCTGGCTCGCTCGGGACCCTCCAGGAGGGCGGCGAAGGCCGGGGGGGGCTCGGCGCTTTCGGGGGGGTGGTCGCTGCTGCTGCGGCTGTCCACCTCCTCGATGCCGGAGTCGGTCACCGCTTCGGTCCCCTCGGGGGGCACGGCGGTGACCAGGCCGCCCCCCCCCGGCGGGGCTCGGCCACCGCCTGGGTGAGGGTGGCCACCTCGCTGTCGTAGGAGGTGAGGCTGGAGGCCGTCGAGTCGCCCACGGGTGCGGCGCCCTCGGCCGCCTCGAAGCTGTTGGAAAATTCCAGGGGGGGCGGCAGGGGCTCGGCCAGCAGCAGCTCCTCGTCCCCGTCCACCGAAGGGGCCGGGGGGGGCAAGGCCAGCAGCCCCCCCGCCTCGGCGAAGCGCACCCGCAGCTCCAAGCGAGCCTCCGCGCCCCCCCCCGCCAGCCAAGGCTCGGCGGGCGACGGGGGGCGGCTGGAGCGCCTGGGGGGGTCCGGGCGCGGGGAGCCGGCGGGGGCGGCTTTGGGGAGCGGAGGGGGCGCCGCTTGCAAAGCCGCTGCCCCCCCTTGCAACGCCCCGCCTTGCAGCGCCCCGCTCTGCAACGGCGCCGGCGCCGCTTGCAACGGCGCCGCCTTGGAGGCGCCCGCCGGCAAGGGCAGCGTGCCGGCCTGCAGGGCCTGCAGCGAGGCGAGGTTGGGTTGCAAGGCCAGGGCGCCGGCTTGCAACGGCGCCAGCCCCGGCTGCAAGGCCAAGGCGCCGGCTTGCAGTGAGGCCAAGCCCGGCTGCAACGGCCCCAAACCCGCCTGCAGCGGCCCCAAACCCGACTGCAGCGCCGCCAGCCCCGACTGCAGCGAGGTCGCCCCCGAGGGCAGCGGCACGCCGCTTTGCAGCGGCGCCAGCCCCGGCTGCAGCGGCGCCAGCCCGGCTTGCAGCGACATGGCCCCGGCTTGCAGCGGCATGGTGGCCGCTTGCAGCGCCGCCAAGCCCTTGCACCCCGGCGCGGCGTGCAAGCCGGCGCCCGAGCGCAGCGATGCGGCGGCGCCGCCGTGCATGGGCGCCGCGCCGGGGTGCACCGGCGAGCTTGCACCGTGCATGGGCGAGCTCGGGCCGTGCATGGGCGAGCTTGCACCGTGCATGGGCGAGCTTGCACCGTGCACGGGCGAGGGGGCGCCGTGCATGCCCGGCGCGCCGCCATGCAGCGGCGCAGCCCCGGGGTGCAACCCCGCTGCGGCTGCATGCATGGGTGCTGCTGCTGCATGCATGGGTGCTGCGGCGGGGTGCCCCGGCACGCTGCTGAAGGCGCTGCCGGCCCCCCCTTTCCCCCCCCGGTACCCCCGCGGGGGGAAGGCGTCGGCGGCGAACATCCCCTCGTCGATGCTCTTGGAGTGGCGCAGGCGGGGGGCGCCCACCGAGCCGGGCACCCCCCCGGCGCCTTCCTCCTCTTCCTCGGTGGAGAGGAAGAGCGCCGAGCGCCTCCTCGACGCCTCCCCGGGCCACTCGCGCTCCCGCCTGGCCGCCCCCACCAGCGCCGCCCCGAACTGGGAGGTGAAATCCAACTGGGGGGCGGCCGGCGACGGCGGCGGCGGGTGGGGGGCACCGGAGGAACCGGGGGAGGAAGGCGGGGGGCCAGCGGCGGAGGGGGGGGACACCCCGCTTTCGGTGGCCCCCCCCGAGCCCGGGGGGGTCCCTTCGGCTTCCACGCTGCTGCCCCGGCTGCTGCGGCCGCTGCTGCTGGTGGAGGGGGCTTTGACCACGATGGTGGGGATGGCGATGGAGCTCTTCTCGCCCCCCCCCGGCGCGCCCCCCCCGCCGCCTTCCTCCACCTTCGTCTGCTTCACCAGCGGGCCCTTGCGGCGGAGAGGTTTGGGGGGGCCCCCTCCCACCCCCGGACCCCCCCCTCCGCCGCCACCGCCTCCAGGGCCGGGCCCCCCCCCGGCTTTGGAGGTTGTAGAGGCGCCAGGGCCCCCCCCCGGCGGGGCCGCGGCCGGTGGCACCCATGGGTGCCGGGGGGGTGCTGTAAGGGGGTTCCGGGGGGGAGGTGGTTGGGGGGGGGGGGATGTCGTCGGAGCCCGGCACCGAGAGGCTGCGGCTGAATTTGCCGCTGGGGGGGGCCAGGAAGGGTTTGTCGTCCTCAGCAGCTCCTGGGGGGGGGAACAGGGGGTGCCCCCCGGTCACAACCCCCCCCCCCAAAAAAAAAATTTTGGGGGTAGAGATTGGGGGGAGGAGGGACACGGGGGGGGGGGGCAGCTCATGCATTGTATAGGGGTGCATAAATTGGGGGGGGGGGGTACAAGGGGTCGGGGGGGGGGTCCCAGGGGTTTGTATGGGGGGGGTCCCAAGGATCTGGGGGGGTCGCAGGGATTTGGGGGGGGTCCCAGCACCCAACTCTATAGGGGTGCATGCATTGGGGGGGGGCGTGGTTTTTTTTTGGGGGGGGTCCCAGCACCCACATTGCATAGGAGTTCATGCACTGGGGGGGGGCCCGGGGGTCTGGGGGGGTCGCAGCACCCAACTCTATAGGGGTGCATGCATGGGGGGGGCAATTATTTTCTGGGGGGGGGGGTGTCCCAGCACCCACCGGCCATAGGGGTGCATGCAAAGGGCTTGGGGTGGGGGGGTCCGAGGGGGTCAGAGGAGGGTCCCAGGGGTCTGGGGGTGCCCCCAGGGATCTGGGGGGGTCTGGGGGGGTCTGGGGGGGGTCTGGGGGTGCCACCCCCCCCCACTCACCGATGGATTTCTGGCGCAGCATCAGGCCGTGGGGGGGCCCGGGGGGCAGGAAGGGGCGGTCGTAGCCCCCCGGCCCCATGCGGTGCGGCTCGAAGGACGCCTGGGGGGGGGGACAGGGACAAGGGGGGGGACACACACATCAGGAGACCCCCCCACGGGCACCCAATGCCCAGGGACCCCCCCCAGGTGACCCAGAGATTTGGGTGCCCCCACCCATGGGAACCCAAGAGCCCCCCCCCCCAAGAAAAGGCACCCAAAGGTGCAGGTGCCCCCCCCCCCACTTGGGTGCCCCCCCCACCCAGAGCACCCAAGACCCCCGAACACCCATGTACCCCCCCCCCCGAACACCCAAGACCCCCCCAAAGGGCACCCAAAGCTCCAAGGAATCCGCCCCCCCCCAAAAAAAAGCACCCAAACCCCCACCCCAATGGGCCCGAGGCCTTTGGGTGCCCCCGCACCCTTGGGTGCCCCCTAGGCTTTTAGGTGCCCCCCCCCAGCCCTTGGGTGCGCCCCCAACCCCTTAGAAGCCCCCCCCTTGCCATTGAGTGCCCCCCCCCCAGGCCTTTGTGTGCCCCCCCAAGCCTTTGGGTGTCCCCCCAGGCCCTTGGGTGCCCCCCCCCCCAGCACCCTTGGGTGCCCCCCACCCACCTCAGGCCCGAAGAAGGCCTTGGGGCGCGTTTTGCCCAGGGGGGGCAGGGGGGCGCCCGGCCCCTCCCCCGCGCTGATGCTTTGCTGCGCTGCCGCCAGGATCTCGTCCAGTTTGTCTGGGGGGGGGGACATGGGGGGGGGGGGGGGGGGCACCCAGGGTCACCCTGGGGGCGTGGGGGCACCCCCCCTGCCACCCCCCTGCCAGGGGACACAGGTGACAAGGGGGGCAAATGGGGGGGGGCAGGGGGGAAGGGGGGGGGCAGGTGACAAGGGGGGGCCCAAGGGGACAAAGTGGGGGGGGACAGTGAACAAAGGGGGACCCAAGTGATATGGGGGGGGCAGGTGACATTGGGGGGGGTTAGGTGACAAAGGGGGGGGCAGGTGACAAAGGGGACCCAGATGCCCGAGCCACCCATCCCCCTCGATGGGACACAGGTGACAAGTTGGGGGGGGGCACCCAGGTGACACAGGGGGGCACCCAGGTGACATTAGGGATGTCTCAGGTGACACTTGGGGGGGGCACCCAGGTGATGGGGGGGCACCCAGGTGACATGGGGGGGAACCCAGGTGACATTGGGGGGCACCCAGGTGACATTGGGGGGGGGGCACCCAGGTGATGGGGGGGCACCCAAGTGACACGGGGGGGCAGCCAGGTGACATTGGGGGGGAGCACCCAGGTGATGGGGGGCACCCAGATGACACTGGGGGGGGCACCCAAGTGACATTTGGGGGGGGGGCACCCAGGTGACATTGGGGGAGGGGACCCAGGTGATGGGGGGGCACCCAGGTGACACTGGGGGGGGCACCCAAGTGACATTTGGGGGGGGGGGTTACCCAGGTGATGGGGGGGGACCCAGGTGATGGGGGGCACCCAAGTGACACGGGGGGGGACCCAGGTGACATTGGGGGGGGGGGGCACCCAGGTGACACGGGGGGGGCACCCCGGGGTGTCCCTCACTCAGCGCCATCTGGTACACCGTGCGCTTCTTCTCCGTGGCCGACGCCGGCTCGTACTCTGCGGAGAGGGGGGGGCGGTGGGTGCTGGGGGGGGGCAGTGGGTGCTGGGGGGGGGGTGATGGGTGCTGGGGGGGGTGATGGGTGCTGGGGGGGAGCTGGGGGTGTGATGGGTGCTGGGGGGACAATGGGTGCTAGGGGAGGGTGATGGGTGCTGGGGAGCAATGGGTGCTGGGGGGGGAAGTGGGTGCTGGGGGGGGTGTAATGGGTGCTGGGGGGGTTAATGGGTGCTGGGGCGGTGCTGGGGGGTGTAATGGGTGCTGGGGGGTGTGATGGGTGCTGGGGGGGCGATGGGTGGTGGGGGAGGGTGATGGGTGCTGGGGGGGGTGATGGGTGCTGGGGGTGTGATGGGTGCTGGGGTTGTGATGGGTGCTGGGGGGTTGTAATGGGTGCTGGGGGTGTAATGGGTGCTGGGGGGGGAAGTGGGTGCTGGGGGGGGTGTAATGGGTGCTGGGGGGGGCAGTGGGTGCTGGGGGGTGTAATGGGTGCTGGGGGGGATGATGGATGCTGGGGGTGTGATGGGTGCTGGGGTTGTGATGGGTGCTGGGGGGTTGTAATGGGTGCTGGGGGGGTGCAATGGGTGCTGGGGGGGTGCAATGGGTGCTGGGGGGGGTGATGGGTGCTGGGGGGGGGCAATGGGTCCTGGGGGGGTGTAATGGGTGCTGGGGGGGTGTAATGGGTGCTGGGGGGGGCAGTGGGTGCTGGGGGGGTTAATGGGTGCTGGGGGGATGATGGGTGCTGGGGGAGGCAATGGGTGCTGGGGGGATGTGGGGAGGGTGTAATGGGTGCTGGAGGGAGTGATGGGTACTGGGGGGGGCTAAAAGGGGTGGTGGGGGGCACAGTGGGTGCTGGGGTGCAATGGGTGCTCGAGGGTTGCAATGGGTGCTGGGGGGTGTGCAATGGGTGCTGGGGGTGCAACTCAGTGCTGGGGGGGTGCAATGGGTGCAGGGGGGTGCAATGGGTGCTAGGGGTGCAACTCAGTGCTGGGGGTTCAATGGGTGCTGGGGGGTGCAATGGGTGCTGGGGGGTGTGCAATGGGTGTGCAATGGGTGCTGGGGGTGCACTCGGTGCTGGTGCGTGTGCAATGGGTGTGCAGTGGGTGTGCAATGGATGCTGGGGGGGGGGGGGGTGCAATGGGTGCAGCAGCCCCCATGGCGGCGCATGGGGGTGCGGCGAGCGTGCAAGGCCCTTGCACAGGCTTTGCACGAGTGTTGGGTGGGCGTGCAAGGCCCGTGCGAGCTGCACACGGTGGGTGGGGGGGGGAGATGAGTGTGCAATGAGCGTGCAACGGGCGCGCGGGGCCCGTGCGAGCTGCAGGCGTGGGGGGGGGGGGGGGGGGCGTGCGATGAGTGTGCAATGGGGCGAGTGTGCAAGGAGTGTGCAAGGAGTGTGCAAGGGCCGTGCAAGGGCCCCACTCACCAGCGCGTTTCTTCCAGGGAGAGACTGGGGGAGACACGAGAGGGCGTTACTGGGGGGGGGGGGGCATTGTGGGGGGGGGGCACAGGGTGAAGGGGAACCCCCCCCTGGGGGGGGGGGCACCTTTCCGGGTCATGGGGGGGTCTCCAAGATTTGGGGGGGTCATGTTGGGGGGGGTCTGTGGGGGGGGGAACCCCAAGACCCCCCCTCCCAGTGCCCCCCCCACTCACCCTTTTCCACTGTGCCGTCATCAGGGGGGCGGGGGGGGGGGCAGAGAGCAAAGGTCAGAGGTCAGAGATGCAGCCCCTCCCCCCCCCCCCCCATGATGCCCCCTCCCCAAAACCCCCTGGGACCCTCCCCGCTCCCCTGCACCCCCCCCAAACCCAAGGGTCCCCCCCCCAAGTTCCCTTAGGGACCCCCCCCAGGACCCCACAAGAGCCCCCCAGGACCCCCCATAGCCCCCCCTAAAGCCCCCCAAGAGCCCCCAGAGCCCCCCAAGACCCCCCCCAAAGACCCTCAAGCCCCCCCCCCAGCACCCCCAGGACCTTTAAACCCCCCCCCAACCCCTTCAGGGACCCCCCCCACCAAAAAAAAAAAAAAAAAAAAAAAAAAAAAAAAAAAAGTCCCTTAATCAGCCCCCAAAGCCCCTCCCCACCCCCCCCAAGCCTCTTAAAGCCCCCCCCCAAAAAAAAAGCCCCCCCCCCGGACCCCCCCTCACCCATCTCCTCCAGCTCCGAGGTCATGGACTTGGAGCGCAGGGAAATGGCCGGGGCTGGGAGGCGCCGGGGCTGCGGGGGGGCCGCTGGGGGGGGGGGGGGGGGCACGAGGTGTCAGGGACCCCCCCCCCATAACGAGCACCCCCCCCCTTAACCCCTTATTGGGGTCCCCCTCCCCATAACCCAAGGTATTGGGGTGCCCCCCCCCATACCCCCACTGGTGGGGACCCCCCCCAATGCGCCCACGTTTTTGGGTTGTCCCCCCCCATGGACCCAAATTTTGGGGACCCCCCCCCAATCCCAAACTATTGGGACCCCCCCCAAAAAATCCCAGAATTTGGGGTCCCCCCCCTTATCCTAAACTATTCAGGACCCCCCCAAAACTCCCAATTTTGCCCCCCCATCCCAAACCATGGGGGACCCCCCGTGGAGCCCCATTTCGCCCTCACCCATCCCAGATGTCGCCCCCCCCAATTTTGGGGTCTCCCCCACCCTAAAATATCGCCCCCCCCGACTCCCCCAAATCAGAAATATTGCCCCCCCCCCCAATTTTTACCCCCCCCCCACTCCAAGGACCCCCTCGAACACCCCCATTTTTCACCTCCCCAGCTATCAGGGTCACCCCCACCCCCCAAGATCCCAAGAGGGGGGTCCCCGTTGCCCCCCCCAACCCATTTTTTTTTTTTGGGGGGGGGTACCCCTTCGGCGGGGGCCCTCCGGGGCCTCGGGGTGCCGCGTCACCATGACGACCTTGAGCACCAGGCTGTTCCCCCCCTGCCGGATCATGTTGACCACCTGGCGGTGCCCGACCTTCACCACGTTCTGCCCGTTCACCTGCAAGGGGGCACGCTCACACCTTGCACGCGCACGGGCACACGTGCAAATGCATGCACGTGTTGCTGCACGCACAAAGATGCATGCACACAAGTCAACGCGGCTGCAGCTGCGTGCACAGTGGTGCATGTGCTGCAATTGCATGTGTTGGTGCATGCATGCGCTAATGCACATGTGCAAATGCACATGTTGCAATCGCATGTGCTGCTCCACATGCACAGAGATGCATGCATATGAGCATATGCGCCTGAAAGTGTATGCACTTGGATGCACCTGCTGCATTTGTGTGTGTTGCTGCATGCACATGGAGATGTGAGCAAGCATATGCATCTGTTAGTGCGTGCATGCACACAAATGCATGTATTGCAACTGTGTGTGATGCTGGATGCAGGGGGAGATGCATGCACACGAGTGTATGCACCTGCACGTGCAGGTACACAAATTCACCTACCGCTATTGCATGTGTTGCTGCATACACGTACAGATGCATGCATGTGAGTGCATGCACCTGGGCAAATGTGTGCAAATGCACCTGCTGCAAGTTGCATGCATTGCTGCATGTGTGCGCCGGTGCAGGTGTCTCTGTTCACCTGCAAATGCATGCACATTAGCATGCATGCTGTGCTCACATGCATCCCTGCACTCAAATGGAGATGCATGCACGCAGATGCACGTGCTGCATCCATATGCATCGCTGTGCACAGAGCAATGTATGCACAGGAGCGTGCACATCTGCATGTGAGCGCACAGTGGTGTGTGTGCTGTGATTGCATGCATTGCTGCACAGAGATGCATGCACGCACATGTATGTGCCTGTAAGTGCACTCATGCAAACAAATGCATTGCACCTGCATACATTATTGTATGCACAAGGAAATGATCACATCAGAGGACGCACACCTTCAAGTGCATGCACACAGAAGCACGTGCTGCTGTTGCATGCATCGCTGCACAGATTTGTGTGAGTGTGAGTGTACATGCCTGCAAGTGGCTGCACAGGAAGGCACATTATGCAATTCCTTGCATTGCTGCATGCACACAGAGGTGCAGCCTTGCACGTGCATGCACACAGATGCATAGCAAGTACATGCATGGCTGTGTGTATGTGGAGGTGCATGTGTGCAGAAACAAGCACACATGTATGAGACCATATGCATGCTGCAAATGCATGCATGGCTGCACTCATGTGCAGACTTATGCATGTGAAGGCATCTGCCTACAAGTGCATGCACCCAGATGCACATGCTGCAACTGCATATGCTTGAATACAGCCAAGTGCAAGTGTATGCAGAGAGACAACCATGCTGCAAATACAGGCACGCCTGCATGCACACAGAGATACATGCATGTGGGTATATGCACCTGCAAATGCATGCATCTGCTGTGAATTCATGTGTGGGAATGTCTGTGCCCGCAAGAGCATGCACATGCAAGCACATGCTCATGGGTGCATGCATGGCTGCATGTATGTGGATATTAATATACAAGAATGTTTGTGCATGCAAGTACATGAACATTATGCAAATGCATGCACGGCTGTACACATATAGAGATGCATGGACATGGATACACATGCCTGCAAGTGCATGCAACCAAATGCACGTGATGTATGCTGGAGGTACATGCACATGAGTGCATGCAGCTGCGAGTGCACGCACACAGATACATATGCTGCAAATGCATGTAAATGTATGCACTTTGAATGAATGAATGGTTGCGTGCACACTCCCTGCAAGTCCTTGCACGTAGATGCATGTGCTGCAAGCATGTGCACATGGCTGCACACATGCAGGTGCTTGCTTGTGAATGAGCATGGAGATAAGTGCATGCACAAAAAAGGCATGTTACAAATGCACACCAGCAAGTGTGCATGCGTAGATGTAAGCACATACACATGCAGATGCATATAAATGCAAACCTGCGCCTGCATGCACTTAAATGTATGTGCTGCGAATGGAAGCACACAAGTGTGCTCACGGATGCATGTGCATGCATACAGCAGAACGCATGTGCAGATGCACTTGCAACCATGAACATACAACGAACAAAAAATGCACAAACAGCAAATGCTTGCACATATGCAAACCTAAGTGCATGTATTCACAGAAGTGCACGTACATGCACATGGATGCACCAACAGTGCACACACACACACACATGTGAACAAACGCACACAAGCGTGTGAATGCAAACATACAAAAACATGAATGTATACATCAGTACATGCACAGAATTGTGCAGTGCAGATGCACACAGCTGCAAATGCATGCACGTGAATCTGGATGCAAGCCAATACATGGACGTGACTTCACGGATGTGCAAGTATATGCACAAGACCCTATCTATAAAAATGGATGGGCATGCAAGCAGACGGATGTGCATGCATGCAAAAAGCATGCACATTAACCAATGCATGTAGACGCATGGAAGTTTGCAAACCCATGAAACGCATGCCTGCAAAAGGCATGTGCTGCAAATGCATAGGGGTGCATGTGCAGACGCATGCACATAATTAAAGTATGCGCATGCATGTGTGTGCATGCACAAAGATGCAGATGCAGGCGCATAAATGGGCACGCATACATGCAAAATATGCGTTCACCAACGCACACATTGCACATGCACCACACATGCATGCAAATGTGGATGCACAGCAGCTCACAAGCCTGCGGTCTGCAAGCAGGAGGCAGACCTGCTGTAAGTGTGTTGCAAGCGTGTGCATGCTCATGCATGCAAGCAGGTGCTCGTGCATGCTCGTGCGTGCATGTGGGTGCTCGTGCATGCTCGTGCACACCTCGATGAGGAAGTCACCCATGCGCAGCCCGGCCCGCCAGGCGACGCCGCCCTCGTCCACCGACTCCAGGTACTGCAGGGCCGGGAAGGCCGGGGTGGGCGTGAACTCCTCGATGGGGGTCTGCGCTGTGGGGGGGGCGGGGGTCACCCCGATTGCCTCCCCCATACACCCTGACCCCCCCCCCCAGCATCCCCTGTCACCAGGACCCCCCCTCATTGCTCCATTAGCACCCAGGCCCCTGCCCAGGGAACCCCCCAACTACCCCCAAGCCCCCATGACCCCCCTTAGGCCCCCCCCAGGGACCCCCAACGCCCCCTCATGCACCTCTGAGACCCCAAACAACCCCCCCAAAGCTCCCCCAGACCCCCCAAGGTCCCTCCAGGGATCCCCAATTCCCCCCTCCAGACCCTCTAAAAGCCCCAGGACCCCTCAGGGACCTCCCCAAGCCCCCCCCCGACCCCTCTAAGATAACCCCAGATCCCCCCCCCAAAAAAAAAACAGGACCCTGAAATTTCCCCCAAACCCTTCTGAGATACCCCAAAAACCCTCAAACCCCTCAAAGCCTCCCCAGACTCCCCTGAGAGACCCCCCCAAAACCCCTCAAAGCCCCCCCAAACCCACCCCAGACTTCCCCAAAACCCCCCCCAGACCCCCTCAAAACCCCTCCAGGACCCCCAAAGAAGCCCCCAGACCCTACAGACCCCCCCCCCAAAAAACCCTACAAGGAACCCCCAAATCCCCCAGACCCCTTTGAGAGCCCCCCAAAAAAACCCTCTAGGACCCCCAAAGCCCCCCCCCAAGGACCCCCAAAGCTCCCCCAAGGCCCCTCAAAGCCCCCCCAGGACCTCCCCAAAAGCCCCAGGATCCCTCCCAAAAGCCCCAAGACCCCCCCCAAAAAGCCCCAGGACCCCCCAAAAAAGTCCCAAGACCCCCCCCAAAAGCTCCAGGACCCCCCAAATGTCTCGGGACCCCCCCAGGACCCCCCCCACTCACCCTTGGCCCCCCGCAGGACGAAGCCGAAGCCCTCGTTGTCCTTCTTCTGCAGCAAAACCGTCTTCTCCTTAATGATGTAATCACTGGGGGGGGACACGGGGGGGGACATGGGGGGGGACACAGGGACACGGGGACACGGGGGGGACACGGGGGGCATGGGGGGGGACAAGGGGGATACGGGGACATGCGGTATATGGGGACACACACACGGTGGGGGGGGGTGTGGGGACATGCACGGGGGACACGGGGGGGGGGGGACACAGAGGGTGACACGAGGTGACTCAATGTCCCCAGGGTGTCCCCCCCCCCGGCCCCCCGCGTGCACACGCACACTCGCACAGGCCCCACACGTGGGACACTGTCACGTGTCCCCTGGTGTCCCCCGGCGTGTCCCCACGCGTGTCCCCATGTCCCCACACGTGTCCCCATGTCCCCATGTCCCCGTGTCCCCACGCGTGTCCCCGTGTCCCCACGCGTGTCCCCATGGTGTCCCCATGTCCCCACATGCATACACAGCCATGTCCCCATGGTGTCCCCATGGTGTCCCCATGTCCCCATGCGTGTCCCCACGCGTGTCCCCATGTCCCCATCCACATCCCCACGTCCCCACACGTGTCCCCACGTGTGTCCCCATGTCCCCACGCGTGTCCCCATGCCCCCACACGTCCCCACACGTGTCCCCATGCATGTCCCCATGCCCCCACACGTGTCCCCATGTCCCCACGCGTGTCCCCATGTCCCCATCCATGCCCCCCCGTCCCCACGCACACCCCCCGTGCCCCCCATGCACACGCGTGGCCCCGTCCCCACGTCCCCATGCGTGTCCCCAGGCCTGCCCCCCCCCGTGTTGTTGTTGTCCCCCCCCCAGTGTCCCCACGTGCATGCACAGCCCGGTCCCCATGTCCCCCCCCCCCATGTCCCATACATGTCCCCACGCCCCCCCCCATCCCCATGCACCCCCCCCACGTCCCCCCCCATGTACCCATGCCCCCCCCATGTCCCCATGCCCCCCCCATCCCCATGCACCCCCCCATCCCCCCCCATGTCCCCCTCCATGTCCCCATGCCCCCCCCACGTCCCAATGCCCCCCCCATCCCCATGCACCCCCCCCATGTCCCCATGCCCCCATGCACCCCCCCCACGTCCCAATGCCCCCCCCATCCCCATGCCCCCCCCATGTCCCCCTCCATGTCCCCATGTCCCCCCCCCATGTCCCCACGCCCCCCCCATATCCCCCCCCCCACCCCCCCCAGGCCACCAGGACCCAACCGACAGTGACAAAAACAGTCGGGGGGGGGACAATAAGATGGGGGGGGGACAACACAGAGCAGGGTCACAACATGGGGGGGGGGGGACAACATAGAGCGGGGGGGGGGGGGACAACATGGGGGGGGCACAAGATAGTGGTGGGACAAGATAGGGGACGGCGTGGGGGGGGCACAACATTGGGGACAAGGGGGGGGGACAGGTTGGGGGGGGACAGGTTGGGGGGGGGGGACAAGTTGGGGGGGGGGACAACATAGGGGACAAGGGGGGGGGGATGAAGCGGGGGGGGGGCAAAAGGGACAAGGTGGGGGGGGGACAAGCTGGGGGCACGATGTGGGGGAGGGGCAAATCGGGGGGGGCACAGCATGGGAGGGGGAATATTGGGGGGGGGGAAAAACTGGGGGGGGGCGATAAGAGGGGACAATATGGGGGGGGGGGGGGGGGGCGACACGGGAGGGGGGGGGGGGTGGGAACCCCGCGCGTGCAGGAGGGGCGGCGAAAACGGGGGTGGGGGGGGGACCCCCTGGCGTACCTCTAGGGGTGGGGGTGGGGGGGGGTCCGTTGCCCACCCCCCCCCCCCCCACATCATCACCCCCCCCCCCCCGTACCTGTAGATGTACCAGACGCTGCGGCGGCGCGGGCCCAGCGCGGGCCAGCTGGAGGAGAGCGCGGGGGGGGCGGCGGGGGGGGGCGCGCCCCGCCGGGCCATGGCGCTGCCGGGGGCTCTGCCGCATCCCCCCCCCCCCTTCTTCCCCTCCCCCCCCCCGCCCCCCCCCCCCCAGCGCACCACACACACCCCCCCCCCCCCGCGCCGCCCCGCGACGCCGCCCGCGGCCGCTGCGCCGCTCGCGTACGGATGGGGGGGGGGGGAGGGGAGGGGGGGATGGAGGGGGGAGGGGGGGGGTGGGGGAGGGGATGGGGCTGGGATGGGACCAGTATGGGACTGGGATGGGGCTGGGAGGGGAGTGGGGGGAGGGGATGGGAGCAGTATGGGGCTGGGAGGGGACTGGGGGGGAGGGGATGGGACCAGTATGGGACTGGGATGGGACCAGTATGGGATTGGGAGGGGACTGGGGGGCTGAGATGGGACCAGTATGGGACTGGGATGGGACTGGGAAGGGACTGGGAGGGAGGGAATGGGACCAGTATGGGACTGGGAGGGGACTGGGAGGGGACTGGGATGGGACCGGGAGGGAACTGGGAGGGCTGAGATGGGACCAGTATGGGATTGGGAGGGGACTGGGAGGGAGGGAATGGGACCAGTATGGGACTGGGATGGGACTGGGAGGGGACTGGGATGGGACCGGGAGGGAACTGGGAGGGCTGAGATGGGACCAGTATGGGACTGGGAGGGAACTGGGAGGGGACTGGGATGGGACCGGGAGGGAACTGGGGGGGCTGGGATGGGACCAGTATGAGACTGGAATGGGACTGGGAGGGGACTGGGGGGGCTGGGATGGGACCAGTATGGGACTGGGAGGGGACTGGGGGGGAGGGGATTGGACCAGGAGATAACTGGGATGGGACCAGTATGGAACTGGGATGGGACTGGGATGGGACTGGGAGGGGACTGGGGGGGCTGGGATGGGACCAGTATGGGACTGGGGGGGAACTGGGGGGGCTGGGATTGGACCAGTATGGGGCTGGGGGGGAGGGGATGGGACCAGTATGGGACTGGGAGGGGACTGGGGGGGAGGGGATTGGACCAGGAGATAACTGGGGGAGACCAGTATGGGACTGGGATGGGACTGGGAGGGGAATGGGATGGGACCGGGAGGGGACTGGGGGGGAGGGAATGGGACCAGTATGAGACTGGGATGGGACTGGGGCTGAACTGGGGGGGCTGAGATGGGACCAGTAGGGGACTAGGGGGGGCACTAGTGTGGGAATGGGGGGTCTGGGATTAGGCCAGTATGGGACTGGGGGGAGGGGATGGGACCAGTGTGGGACTGGGATGGGACTGGGAGGGGGCTGGGGGGAGCTGAGATGGGACCAGGAGAGGACTGGGATGGGACCAGTATGGGACCGGGAGGGGACTGGGAGGGGACCAGTAGGGGACTGGGGGGGACCCCTAGGGGACTGGGGGTGGACTGGCAGGGACTGGGGGAGGACTGGGAAGGACTGGTGTGGGACCGGTATAGGACTGGAGGAGACTGGGAGAGGACTGGGAGGAGACTGGGGGACTGGGATGGGACCAGTAGGGGACTGGGGGGGGACAAGTAGGGGACTGGGATGGGACTGGGAGGCTGGGGGCACATGATGGGACCAGTACAGGACTGGGGGGGGACCAGTATGGGAATGGGGGTGACTGGTATGGGACCAGTATGAGACTGGGAGGGGACTCGGGGGGACAGAAGATGGGGGGAACCAGTATGGGACTGGGGGGAACCAGTATGTGACTGGGATGGGACCAGTATGGGACTGGTAGGGAACTGGGGTGGGACCAGGGTAAAACCAGTAGGGGACTGGTACAGGTCCAGTATGGGACTGGGGTGGGACCAGTATGGGACCAGCAAGGCACCTACTATGCCACCAGTATGGGACTGGTATGGCACCCAGTGTGGGACCAGTATGGGCCATGTACAGGACCAGCATGGCACCAGTATGGCACCCAGTATGGACCAGTCTGGCACCTAGTGTGAGACCAGTACAGACCAGTACAGGACCAGTACAGAACCAGTGTGGGACAAGCATGCCATCAGTATTGCACTCAGCGTGAGACCAGTACAACACCAGTAAGGGACCAGTACAGCATCAGCATCCAGTATGGCACCCAGTGTGGCACCAGTACAGCACCTCCACAACACCAGTACAGCACCAGCACCCCCAGAACAACACCAGTACAGCTCCAGTACAGCTCCCAGTATGAAACCAGTGCAGCACCAGCACCCAGTACAGCTCCAGTGCAGCTCCCAGTATGAAACCAGTGCACCACCAGCACCCAGAACAGCAGCAGTACAGCTCCCAGTATGGAACCAGTACAGCTCCAGCACCCAGTACAGCTCCAGTACAGCTCCCAGTATGGAACCAGTACAGCTCCAGCACCCAGTGCAGCTCCAGTCCAGCTCCCAGTATGAAACCAGTACAGCTCCAGCACCCACTGCAGCACCAGTACAGCTCCCAGTATGGAACCAGTGCACCACCAGCACCCAGTACACCTCCAGTACAGCTCCCAGTATGGAACCAGTACAGCTCCAGCACCCAGTACAGCTCCAGTACAGCTCCCAGTCTGGAACCAGTACAGCTCCAGCACCCTGTGCAGCTCCAGTCCAGCTCCCAGTATGGAACCAGTACAGCTCCAGCACCCACTGCAGCACCAGTACAGCTCCCAGTATGGAACCAGTACAGCTCCAGCACCCTGTGCAGCTCCAGTACAGCTCCCAGTATGGAACCAGTACAGCTCCAGCACCCAGTACAGCTCCAGTACAGCTCCCAGTCTGGAACCAGTACAGCTCCAGCACCCTCACAATACCCAGTACGGCACCAGTACAGCACCAGCACCCAGTACAGCACCACTGGGGCACCCTAAAATCCACCCCGAGCACCCAAAATCCAGCACCGCGACCCTATCCGGGCACAAGGGCTTGCACGGGGATTTGCACGGGGATGGGCACAGGGATTTTGCACGAGGATTTTGCACGAGGATTTGCACAGGGATTTGCACGGGGATTTTGCACGAGGGTTTTGCACGAGGATTTACACGAGGGTTTTGCACACGGGTTTGCACGAGGGTTTTGCACGTTGATTTGCACAAGGGATTTGCACGGGGATTTGCACGAGGGTTCGCACGCTGATTTGCACGAGGGATTTGCACGAGGGATTTGCACGAGGGGTTGCACGGGGATGCACACGAGGGATTTGCACGAGGACACCCGGTACCGCACGCGTGCACGGGGACACGGGACGGCACACGCGTGTGGGGCACACGCACACACACTCACACGCAGCCCCCCCCCCCCTTGCACGAGGCCCCCCAGCTGCCCCCCAGCCCCCCAAACCCCCCCAAGCTGCACAAGTGCCCCCCCAGCCCCACAACTGCCCCATAAGCTCCTGCCCCACAGATCCCCCAGCCCCCCAGCCCAGCTGCCCCCCAGCCCCATAACTGCCCCCCCAGCCCCATAACTGCCCCCCCAACCCCATAACTGCCCCCCCAGCCCCATAACTGCCCCCCAGCCCCATAACTGCCCCCCCAGCCCCATAAGTGCCCCCCCAGCCCCACAAGCAGCTGCCCCATAGACCCCCCAGCCCCACAGCACCCCCCAAGCAGCTGCCCCACAGACCCCTCCAGCCCCATAACTGCCCCCCCCCCCCCATGCAATTGCCCCATAACTGCCCCAGCCCCCCAGCTGCCCCCCTCCCCCCCCCCACAGCCCCCCCAACTCACCCCGGCTCCTCCGGCCCCATGGCGCCGGCCGGGGGGTCCCACAGCACCCATGGGTGCCCCCGGCCCCCCCTCAGCGCCCCGAAGCCACCGCCACCGCGCCCCGAAGCCACCAAAATGGGACGGGGGGGGGGGTGGGGGTGGGGGAGGGGAGGGACATGGGGGGGGAGGGGAGGAACCAGGACAGGACCCAGGGGAGCCCCTCCCCCATAGCCGGAGGGGGAGGGGCACGGGGAGGGGGGGTGGGGGGGGATTTGGGGTGATCGGGGGCACTTGGGGTGTTCGGAGGGGATTTGGGTTGGTTTGGGTGGGTTTGGGGTGTTTTGAGGGGTGTGGGGAGTTTTGAGGAGATTTGGGGTGTTTTGAGGGGATTTGGGGTGTTTGGGGTGGATTCGGGGTGTTTGGGGTGGATTTGGGGTGTTTGGGGTGGATTACAGAGGATTTGGGGTGGATTTCGGAGGATTTGGGGTGGATTATGGAGGAATTAAGACCATTTAGAGCCCTTGGGGTTATTTTGGAGAGATTTGGGGCGTTTGGGGTGGATTGGGGCCATTTGGGGGCATCGGGGGTGGTTGGAGGGATTTGGGGTGTTTGGGGAAAACTTGGGATGTTTTGGCACAATTTAGGGAGATTGGGGGTGTTTGGGGAGGATTTGGGGTATTTGGGGAGGATTTGGAGTGGTTTTGGTGATTTGGGGGAAATTAGGGTGTTTTGGAATGTTTGGGGGAACTTGGGGGAATTTCAAGGGTTTGGGGTATTTTGGGAGCATTTAGAGGGGGTGGAATTGGAGGGTTTGGAGGAACTTGGGGAGTTTTGGGTGGATTTGGGGTGCTTTGGGTGGATTTGGGGAATTTGGGGGATTCTGGGTGAATTTGGCGAGTTTTGAGGGCTTTGGGGTGTTTTCAGTAGATTGGGGCCATTTGGGGATTTGAAGCGTTTTGGGTGGATTTGGGTGGATTTAGACTCTTTGGGGGGGATTGGGGGCATTTTGGGGGCATTTGGGGTGTTTTGGGGGAGAATTTGGGTGTTTGGGAGTATTTGGGTTGTTTTGGGTGGGTTTGGGGTGTTTGGGGCTGTTCTGGGGGGATTTAGTGGTGTTTTGGGGGTGCTGGGGGGACTTGGGGCATCCTGGGGGTGTTTGGGGCAATTTAAGGGGAATTTGGGGGCATCGGGGGGATTTGGGGGGGATGAGGCTCTTGGGGGGGGGGGGGGGGGGAGCACCTTGGAGGATTTGGGGTAAATTTGGGAGGATTTGGGTTTGGGAGACACTTTTGGGGGGGGGGGGGTGCATCGAGTCTTCTGGGGAGCATTTTGGGGCGATTTCATGGCTTTCGGGGCTGACTTGGGGCATTTTGGGGACAAGTGGGGGGGGATTTGGGGATTTGGGGTTGGGGAGGGTCCTGGGGTGGGCTTGGGGGGGTTTTGGGGTTTGGGGGGGCCTCACCTGGGGGCGTCGAAGCTGTCGTAGGAGCCCACGGTGTAGTGGCGGAAGAGGCGCTTGGCTTTGTCACTGCGGCTCTCTGGGGGGGGGCACACAGGGGTCGGGGGGGCCCCGGCACCCCAAAAACTTGGGGGGGGTCCGGGGAGTCCGGGGAGGGGGGGGGCAGCCCAAAATGAGGGGAGTTTGGGGCAGTTTGGGGACCCTAGGAGAGGGAGGAATTGGGGGGGGGTCCCATTGGGGGAGGGGGCCCAGACTTGGGGGGGGGGTCTCGTGCAGGGCTTTGTTTTGGGGTCCCCCCAGGGCTTTGTTTTGGGGTCCCCCCCAGGCGATGGGTCACATTTGGGGGCAAAATTTTGGGGTCCCATTTGGGGGTCTGGGGTTGTTGGTTTTTTTTGGGGGGGGGGGTCCGTACCTGCCTTCCCTTCGGGGGTGCGCGCGGGCACCTCCTCGACGCACTCGGAGGGGAACCAGCCCACCCGGCCCCGCGCCTGCCCCTCCCAGAACCCCCCCTCGCCCACGCTGAGCACTGTGGAAAAAAAAGGGGGGGGGGGAATGGGGGTGGGCACGGCACCCCCAGACCCCCCCCCGTACCCCTAACCCCCCACCCCGCACCCCTAAATCCCCCCCCACTCCAGGGCGTGCACCCAAGCACCCTGTGTGCCCCCCCAAAATGGACCCAAGTGTCCAGGGCAGACAAAAACGCACAGAATGGACCCAAAATCGGCTCAGGTCACCCAACAGCCACCCAAAATGCACCCAGGGGCACCCAACGCCCAACCCAACGCATGCACCCAGGTGTTGGGGCACCCAATGCCCACCCAAAATGCACCCAGGTCACCCAAAATGCACCCAAGGTCACCCAATGTTCACCCAAAATCGACCTAGGGGCACCCAATGTCCACCCCAAATGCACCCAGGTCGCCCAACATCCACCCAAAAATGATCTAAAATTCACCCTAAAATGGACCCAACACCCAACCCAACGCATGCACCCATGTGTTGGGGCACCCAATGCCCCACCCAAAATGCACCCAGGTCACCCAAAATGCACCCAAGGTCACCCAATGTTCACCCAAAATGGACATGGGTCACCCAATGTTCACCCAAAATGCACCCAGGGGCACCCAAAACCCAACCCAACGCATGCACCCCAGTGTTGGGGCACCCAATGCCCACCCAAGATGCACCCAGGTCACCCAAAATGCACCGAGGTCACCCAATATCCACCCAAAATGGCCCCAGGGGCACCCAAAATGCACCGAGGTCACCCAATATCCACCCAAAACGCACCCAGGGGCACCCAACACCCAACCCAACGCATGCACCCTGGTGTTGGGGCACCCAACGCCCACCCAAAATGCACCCAGGTCACCCAATATCCACCCAAAAAGCACCCAGGGGCACCCAACACCCAACCTAACGCACGCACCCTGCTGTTGGGGCACCCAATGCCCACCCAAAATGCACCCAAGTCACCCAAAATGCACCCAGGTCACCCAATATCCACCCAAAAAGCACCCAGGGGCACCCAACACCCAACCTAACGCACGCACCCTGGTGTTGGGGCACCCAATGCCCCACCCAAAATGCACCCAGGTCACCCAAAATGCACCCAGGTCACCCAATATCCACCCAAAATGCACCCAGGGGCACCCAACGCCCAACCCAACGCATGCATCCATGTGTTGGGGCACCCAATGCCCACCCAAAATTGACCCAGGTCACCCAAAATGCACCCAGGTCACCCAATATTCACCCAAAATGGACATGGGTCACCCAACGTGCACCCAAAATGGACCTGGGTCACCCAACATCCACCCAAAATAGCCCCAGGGGCACCCAAAATCCACCCAAAATAGACCCAGGGGCACCCAACACCCAACCCAACGCATGCACCCTGGTGTTGGGGCACCCAATGGCCACCCAAAATGCACCCAGGTCACCCAATATCCACCCAAAATGCACCCAGGGGCACCCAACCCCCAACCCAACGCACGCCCCCGGGCGCTGGCCACCCACCACGCACCCCTGGGTGCCCCCCCACCCCCCCGTGACCCACCTACCCTTGATGCGCTCGCCCTTGCTGAGCGAGAGCTCGCCCTCGCCCTGCGCCTGGTAGGGTCGCACGGCCAGGAAGGAGCGGCCGGGCACGGCCGAGTACAGCTTGCGCTTCACGCCCCGCGGGCCCAGAGACCCCCCGGGGGCCCCCGGCTCACGACCCCCCCCGCTCGAGCTGCGGGGGCACCGGGGGGTTGGGGGCAACCCGTCAGGGTTGGGGGGTCCGGTGGTGTCCGCCCCACAGCGACCCCATTGTCCCCAGCATCCTCATCATCCTCATCGTCTCCATCGTTTCTATAATTGTCTCCAGCATCCTTATCATGATCTCCATCATCCCCGTTGTCTCCATCGTCCCCATCATCTCCATCACCCCCATTGTCCCCAACGTTCCTATCATTTATCTCCATCGTCCCCATCATCTCCATCATCCCCAATATCCTCATCATCCCCGTTGTCCCCATCATTTCTATCATTGTCTCCATCATCCCCGTAGTCTCCATCATCTCCGTCGTTCCCATCATCTCCATCATCCCCATTGTCCCCAACGTTCCTATCATTTATCTCCATCATCCCCATCATCCCCAATATCCCCATCATCCCCAATTTCCTTATCATCCCTGTTGTCCCTATCATTTCTATCATTGTCTCCATCATCCCCATCATCTCCATCATCCCCATCATCTCCATTGTCCCCGTTGTCCCCATCATCTCCATCATTGTCTCCATCATCCCCACTGTCCCCGTAATTTCCATCATTATTTCCATCATCCTTATCATCTCCATCATCCCCATCGTCTCCATCATCCCCAATATCCTCCTCATCTCCATCGTCCCCACCATCTCCATCATTATCTCCACCGTTCTTATCAGTATTCCTATCATCCCTATTGTCCCCATCATTCCCATTGTCTCCATCATCTCCATCGTTATCTCCATCATCCCCATCATCGCCATTGTTTCCATCATCCTCATCATCCCCATTGTCTCCATCATTTCTATCATTATTTCCATCATGCCTATCATTGTCTCCATCGTCCCCAACATCTCCATCATCTCCATTGTCCCCATCATCCTCATCATCTCCATCATCCCCATCATTTGTCCTCATTTCTATCATTATCTCCATCATCCTTATCATCTCCATCATCCTCATCATCCTCATCATCCCCATTGTCCCCATCATTTCTACCATCTCCATCATCACCATCTCCATTGTCCCCATTGTCCCCATCATTGTCATCATCCTCATTGTCCCCATCATCCCCATCATTATCACCCCCATTGTCTCCATCATCCCCATCATCCCTATGGTCTCCATAATCTCCACCGTGCCCATCACCCCCATCATCCTCATCGTCTCCATCACCCCCATCATCTTCCTTATCTTCATCATCTCCATCATCCCCATTGTCTCCATCATCCTCATCCTCATCCTCAGTCTCCATCATCCCCATCATCTCCATTGTCTGCATCATCCTCACCATCTCCATCATCTTCATCGTCTCCATTGTCCCCATCATCCTCATCCTCATTGTCTTCATCATCCCCATCGTCTCCATACTTCCCATCATCTTCATCATCCTCATCATCTACATCACCCCCATTGCCTCTATCATCCCCATCATCTTCATCATCCTCATCATCTTCATCACCATCCTCATCTCCATCATCCCTATCATCTTCATCACCATCCTCATCTCCATCATCCTCATCATCTCCATCATCCCCATCATCTCCATCATCCTCATCATCTCCATCACCCTATCATCTTCATCATCCTCATCCTCATCATCTTCATCACCATCCTCATCTCCATCATCCTCATCTCCATCATCCCCATCATCTTCATCATCCTCATCCTCATCATCTTCATCACCATCCTCATCTCCATCCTCCCCATCATCCTCATCGTCTCCATCACCCCCATCATCTTCATTATCTTCATCATCTCCCTCATCCCCATCACCCCCATCGTCCCCATCACCCCCCTGTCCCCATTGCCCCCATCACCCCCCCACCCCCAAGTCCCCCCCCCACCCCCCAATACCTGGGCCTCCCCCGGGGCTGCCTGCGGGGCTCCTCGGGGTGCCGGCCCCGGGATGGGGAGCGGGCGCGAGCCCCCCGGGGGCTGCTGGCGCTGCGCAGGGTGCCCGTGGGGGCGCGGGGGGCCGGGGGGGCACCGGGGGGGCCCCTCAGAGCCCACTCGGGCCCCCCCGCCCCGGCGTCGCTGTTGGCCCGCAGCAGGCGCTGGGGCAGGGGCAGCGCCCCCCGCGCCCCCTCCCGGCGACGCCCCGCGAATTGGGGGCTCTCCTGGAACGGCACTGGGATGGGGGGGGGGGCACCCATGGGTGGGGGGGCACCCATGGGTGTGGGGGGGGCTCCCGTGTCCCCCCTTAGCTCCCCTGTCCCCCCCCCATCCCTTTATATCCCCCCCATATCCCCCACGCCCCCCAATGTCCCCATGTCCCTAACGCCCCCCCCATGTCCCTAACGCCCCACCCCATGTCCCCAGCGCCCCCCCCATGTCCCCAGCGCCCCCCAAATGTCCCCACGCCCCCCCCCCACTCACCCACATCCGAGTCCCGGTGGTTCTTGATCAGCTCCCCCAGCTCGAAGTTCCCCGCGATGACGGCCACCTGGGGGGGGGGACACGTTGGGGACACACTCAGCTGGGGGTCCCCGCGCCCCCCCCACCCTCGCCGTGTGTGTCCCCTCCCCCGTGTCCCCGTGTCCCCACCTGGAAGGGCGTCTGCCCGCTGTTGTTCTTCACCTCCTTGTTGGCCCCCCGGTACAGCAGGATGCGGGCGCAGCTCTCCTGGGGGGGGGGCACGGCACGTGGCCCCATAGCCCATAGCCCATACCCCTATGTCCCCCATGGCCCCATATCCCCTGTCCCCAATCCTCTTGTCCCATATCTCCATGTCCCCATGTCCCATGTCCCCGTGCCCCCAATCCTCTTGTCCCATATCTCCATGTCCCCGTGGTCCCCCATGGCCCCATATCCCATGGCCCCGTGTCCCCAATCCCTCTGATCCCATATCCCCATGACCCCAAGTTCCCCATGGCCCCATATCCCATACCCCTATGTCCGCCATGTCCCCATATCCCCTGTCCCCATCCCTGTGTCCCCGTCCCTATATCCCCCATCCCCATGTCCCCATCCCCATCCCCACATCCCCGTGTCCCTGTCCCCATCCCCATATCCCTGTCCCTGTCCCCATGTCCCACAATGTCCCCATGTCTCCATCCCAGTCCCTGTGTCCCCATCCCCATGTCGCTGTCCCCATATCTCCCATCCCCATATCCCCATGTCCTTGTCCCCATGTCCTTGTCCCCACTTCCCTGTCCCCATGTCCCCATCCCCACATCCCCATCCCCATATCCCTGTCCCCATATCCCGTCCCCATGTCCTTGTCCCCATTTCCCTGTCTCCATGTCCCCATCCCCATATCCCCTATCCCCGTGTCCCTGTCCCCATATCCCCTGTCCCCATGTCCTTGTCCCCATGTCCTTGTCCCCATTTCCCTGTCTCCATGTCCCCATGTCCCCATCCCCGTGTCCCCATCCCCATATCCCCGTCCCTGTCCCCATGTCTCCATCCCATCCCCATGTCCCCATCCCCGTGTCCCCATCCCCGTGTCCCCATCCCCGTCCCCCCCAGTGTCCCCGTCCCCACCTTGTTGTATAGGGCGCAGATGTGCAGCGCGGTGTTCCCGGAGGCGTTCTGCGCCGCCGCCTCGGCCCCATAGAAGAGGAGGTGCTCGAGGTGCTGCGAGTGGCCGTGCTGGCACGCCTGGGGACACGGGGACACGGGGCGTGGGACACGGGGACGCGCCGGGGGGTGCGGGGGGCGCTGGGGGTGTGGGGACATTGGGGGATGCTGGGATATAGGGGAGGTAACTGGGGAATGGGGGACACTGGGGACATGGGGATATTGGGGGGCAGTGGGGGACACTGGGGGACAGGGGGACATTGGGGGGCATTGGGGGACACTGGGGGACAGGGGGACATTGGGGGACATTGGGGGACACGGGGACATTGGGGGTCACAGGGAGATTGGGGGACACTGGGGTCATGGGCGAGATACTGGGGAACATGGGAGGGACACTGGGGATACTGGGACATTGGGGGACACTGGGACATGGGGACACGAGGACACTGGGGGACACTGGGGGATATAAGGACATTGGGGGAGATACTGGGGTCATGGGGGAGATACTGGGGAACATTGGGGGGCACTGGGGACATTGGGGGACATGGGGACATTGAGGGGACATTGGGGAGCATGGGGACATGGGGAGGACACTGGGAAGCATGGGGACATTGGGGGACACTGGGGCCATGGGGCTATGGAGGAGATACTGGGGAACATGGGGACATTGGGGGACACTGGGGATGATACTGGGGACATTGTGGGGGACACTGGGAAGCATGGGGACATTGGGCAACGTGGGGACATTGGGGGACACTGGGGACCACGGGGAGGACATGGGGACCATGGGGACATGGGACATGAAGGATATGGGGACGTGGAGGATATAGGGACACAGGGACATGGGGACTTGGGGACATGGGGACAGGGGGACATGGGGACATGGGGACGCGGTGACCTGGTGGATCTCCTGCCAGCCGTTCTCGTCGACGGTGCCGATGTGGGCGCGGTTGTAGAGCAGCAGCTCGCAGCAGCGGGGGTCGCCCCCCACCATGGCCGTGTGGTACAGGGGGGTCAGCCCCCGGCGGTCCTTGTAGTTGGGGGAGCCCCCCAGGTCCAGCAGCGCCTGCGGGGACGCCCAGCACCCAGCACCCGCTGCACCCAGTGCCCATTGCACCCATTGCACCCAGCACCCGCTGCACCCAGTGCCCATTGCACCCATTGCACCCAGCACCCAGTGTGCCCATTGCAACTGGCACCCATTGCACCCATTGCACCTGGGTGTGCAGCGCCCACTGCACCCAGCACCCATTGCACCCGGTGCCCATTGCATGCATTGCACCCATCACCCATTGCACCTGGCACCCACTGCATCCATTGCACCCAGCACCTGGCACCCATTGCACCCAGTGCCCATTGCACCTGGCACCCAGCACCCATTGCACCCATTGCACCCAGCACCCACTGCACCTGGGCATGCAGCTCCCATTGCACCATGCACCCAGTGCCCATTGCACCCAGCACCCATTGCACCCAGGGCCCATTGCACCCAATGCATCCAGCACCCATTGCACCCAGCACCCATTGCACCCAGCGCCCATTGCACCCATTGCACCCAGCACCCATTGCACCCAATGCACCCAGCACCCATTGCACCCATTGCACCCAGCACCCATTGCACCCACTGCACCCAGCACCCATTGCACCCAATGCACCCAGCACCCATTGCACCCATTGCACCCAGCACCCATTGCACCCAGTGCACCCAGCACCCATTGCACCCATTGCACCCATTGCACCCAGCACCCATTGCACCCAATGCACCCAGCACCCATTGCACCCAGCACCCAGCACCCATTGCACCCAGCTCCTATTGCACCCGTGCAAGCACAACACCCGCGCATGCATTGCACACGTGCACCCATTGCACACGTGCACCCACTGCACCCCCTTGCATGCCCAGCACCCACCCATGTTGCAGCAGCACGCACAGCACCATGCACACCCATGGGTGCCCGTGCACACTCCTGCACACCCATGGGTGCCCCTGCATCCTTGCAGGTGTCCATGCAAGCTGCTGGGTGCTTGTACACACTCCTGCACACCCATAGGTGCACGTGCACACTTATGGGTGCCCACACAAGCCGATGGTGCCCATCCATGCTCCTACAGACCCTTGGGTCCCCGCCACCCATGGGTGCCAGTACACACTCCCACACACCCATGGGTGCCCATGCAAGCCAATGGGTGCCTGTGCAAGCTCTTGCACACCCATGGGTGTCCATGCACACTTATGGGTGCCCATGCAAGCTGATGGGTGCCCATGCACGCTCCTACAGACCCACGGGTCCCCGCCACCCATGGGTGCCCATGCATGCTTCTACAGACCCATTGGTGCCTGCACATGCTCCCCCACACCCAGGGTTCCCTGCCACCCATGGGTGCCTGTGCATGCTCCTACAGACCCACAGGTGCCTGTGCACCCTCTCACACCCAGGGGTCCCCAACACCCAGGGGTCCCTGCCACCCATGGGTGCCCATGCACCCTCCCACACCCATGGGTCCCCACCACCCATGGGTGCCCGTGCACCCTCCCACACACCCAAGGGTCCCCATCACCCATGGGTGCCCGTGCACCCTCCCACACCCCCATGAATCCCCGCCACCCAGGGGTCCCTGCCACCCATGGGTGCCGTGCACCCTTCCACACCCCCATGAATCCCCACCACCCAGGGGTCCCTGCCACCCATGGGTGCCCGTACACCCTCCCACACCCAAGGGTCCCCACCACCCATGGGTGCCCGTGCACCCTCCCACACCCCCATGAATCCCCACCACCCAGGGGTCCCCGCCACCCATGGGTGCCCATACACCCTCCCACACCCAAGGGTCCCCATCACCCATGGGTGCCCGTGCACCCTCCCACACCCAAGGGTCCCCATCACCCATGGGTGCCTGTGCGCCCTCTCACACCCAGGGGTCCCTGCCACCCATGGGTCCCCATCACCCATGGGTGCCCGTACACCCTCCCACACCCAAGGGTCCCCACCACCCATGGGTGCTCGTCCACCCTCCCACACCCCCATGAATCCCCGCCACCCAGGGGTCCCCGCCACCCATGGGTGCCCCCCGCCTACCAGCAGGGCGGGGTAGCGGCGGGTGCAGACGGCACGGTGCAGCGCGGTGGCGCCGTCGCGGGCGCGGAAGTCGAGGTGGGCGCCCCCCAGGCACAGCAGCCGGATGATCTCCACCTCCCCCGGACCCTCGCGCTGCGCCGCCAGCGTCAGCGGCGTCTCTGGGGGCACCCAGCAGCACCCACGTCACCCGGGGGGCACCCAAGGGTGCCCGGTGGCACCCACGTCAACCCCCCGGGGAAAGGGAGCCGGGGGCGTAATGGGGCAGGGGGGTTGCAGGGGGCTTGGGGACGATGGGGGGCGCATGGGGACATGGGGAGGGAGGGGGTGACAGGCACCCTGGGGTGTCACCAGGGGTATGGGGGTGGCCCCAAAGGGATAAGGGACATCCCAGGGGTGTCCCCAAGGGGATTAGGGACATCCTGAGGGTGTCCCCAAGGGGTTTGGGGACATCCCAGGGGTGCCACCAGGGACATGGGGGTGTCCCCAAGGGATGTGGGGGTGTCCCCAAGGGGATAAGGGACACCCTGGGATGTCACCAGCAGTGTGGGGGTGTCCCCAAAGGGGTAGATGACACCCTGGGGTGTCACCGGGGACATCCTGGGGTGTCACCAGGGGCTTGGGGGTGTCCCCAAGGGGATAAGGGACATCCCAGGGGTGTCCCCAGGGACAAGGGGGCGTCCCCAGGGGGCTTGGGGACATCCCAGGGGTGCCACCAGGGACACAGTGATGTCCTCAAGGGTCTCAGAGACACCCTGGGGCTGTCCCCAGAGACACGGAGATGTCCCCAAGGGGACATGGAACATCCCAGAGGTGCCACCAAGGACGTGGCAATGTCCCCAGGGGGCTTGGGGACATCCTGGGGGTGTCCCCAAGGATACGGGGGTGTCCCCAGGGGGCTTGGGGACATCTCAGGGGTGTCCCCAGGGATATGGGGGTGTCCCCAGGGATACAGGGGTGTCCCCAGGGATACAAGGGTGTCCCCAGGAGGCTTGGGGACATCTCGGGGGTGCCACCAGGGGGCTTGGGGACATCCCAGGGGTGCCACCAAGGATATGGGGGTGTCCCCAGGGATACAGGGGTGTCCCCAGGGGTGCCACCAGGGCCATCAAGTCCTCCCCAGGGACATGGGGCCGGGCTGCCAGGGCCACCGAGGCACAGGACGGGGGACATGGGGACACGGGGACGTGGGGACACAGGGACAGGGGGACAGGGGGACATGGGGACAGGGGGACACTCACCCCCCGAGTCGGAGTCGTGGTAGTTGGGGTCGAGGCCGCGGTCCAGCAGCCGCGCCACCTTCTCGGCCGAGCCGTGCTGCACGTAGTCCAGGAACTTGCGCAGCCCCGTCTGGGGACAGCGGGGGACATGGGGACACCGGGGGGGACACCGGGGGGTCACCGGGGGGCAGGGGGACACCAGGGGGACACCGGGGGGCAGGGGAACGGCTAGGGGTCACTGGGGGACAGGGGGACACCAGGGGATGTGGGGACACCAGGGGGACACCGGGGGACAGCTGGGGGTCACTGGGGGGCAGGGGGACACCAGGGGACATGGGGACACCGGGGGGACACCAGGGGACCAGGGAGCATCTGGGGGTCACTGGGGGACATGGGGACACTGGGGAGTCACTGGGGGGCAGGGGGACACCAGGGGGATGTGGGGACATGGGGAGAGCTTGGGGACATGGGGGGATATGGGGACATTGGGGGGCAGGGGGTTACCAGGGGACATGGGGACACCGGGGGGACACCGGGGGACAGGGGGACACCAGGGGATGTGGGGACATCATGGGGACACTGAGAGGACATTGGGGGCGTAGGAGGTGTGGGGGGACACTGCGGGGACACTGGGGGGATACTGGGGGGACACTGGGGCCATGGGGACACCGTGGGGTCACGGGGCCACCACGGGAGCCCACCGCCTACGGGGAACCCATGCAGGGGGCGTGGCCACGAGGAAGGGGGCGTGTCCCAGAGGAGGGGGCGTGGTCAGATTAAAAGGGGGCGTGGTCAAGGGGCGGGGGGCGGGGCCCACCTTGGTGTGCAGCTTGGCCAGCTGCTTCTCGTCCAGGTTGGTCTGCTTGTACACCCGCGTCTTGTACCGGAACTGGGGGGCGGGGTCAGCCAGGGGCACGCCCCCTCGGCAGGGACACGCCCCCCTGGAGGACACGCCCCCAAGAAGGACACGCCCCCACAAAGGCCACGCCCCCTCCCATTCAGCCCATGCTGCACCCCCAGGCTCCACCCACTCCTCGCCCAGCCCCGCCCCTGCCGCAGGTCACGCCCCTGCTCCAAGCCCCGCCCCCAAGCTCGAGGAGGGCGTGGTCGATTGGGAGACACGCCCACATTTAGCCACACCCACTCAAGCTCCTCCCACTGCCCTGGGGGTGACCCCACCCCTTGCCCCTCCCCAGGCCACCCTTTTGTCTCCGCCCCCAGGTGCCCCACCCATCCTGGCCACGCCCCTTTTGTCCCGCCACGGGAGGCCCCGCCCACCTCTAGCCCCTCCCACTTTGACGCAGACCACGCCCACCCCACACCCCAGAGCCACGCCCACCTCATTCCCCAACCCCACCCTTTTTGACCCCACCCCCCTGAGACTCCGCCCCCAGAGTCCCCACCCCTCTGGCCACACCCAGTCCTGGCCACGCCCCCTGAGTAGGCCACACCCCTTTCTCCCCAGAGCCCCTCCCACCTCCCTGCCCCCACCCTCACTCCACCTTTTTTCCCCCACCCCTTGAGACTCCACCCCCGGAGACCCCACCCCCTATGGCCCCGTCCCTTAGGACCCCTCCCCCAGAGGCCCCGCCCACCTCTGACCACGCCCCCTGAGCCTGACCACGCCCTTCCAGAGCCCCCAGACCTCCTCCCATTCCCCAACCCCACCCCCTTGTGCCCAACCCTTTGAGGCCCCGCCCTCTCGCGCCCCACCCCTTCAGGCCCCGCCCCTTTTAAGCCCCTCCCACCTCTTGACCACGCCCCCAGAGCCTGACCACGCCCTTCCTGAAGCCCCCAGACCCCCTCCCATTAGACCCTGCCCTCTTGCACCCTGCCCCTCTAGGCCCCGCCCCATTCAGGCCCCACCCCCTTTAGGCCCCGCCCACCTCTTGACCACGCCCCCTGAGCCTGACCACGCCCTTCCAGAGCCCCCAGACCTCCTCCCATTCCCCAACCCCACCCCCTTGTGCCCAACCCTTTGAGGCCTCGCCCCCTCGCGCCCCACCCCTTTAAGCCCCGCCCCCTCAGGCCCCGCCCCCTTTAATCCCCGCCCACCTCGAGGTAGGCCACGCCCTTCCAGAGCCCCCAGACCTCCTCCCATTCCCCAACCCCATCCCCTTGTGCCCAACCCCTTGAGGCTCCGCCCCTTGAGGCTCCGCCCCTCCAGGCCCCTCCCCCTTTAAGCCCCGCCCACCTCTTGACCACGCCCCCTGAGCCTGACCACGCCCTTCCAGAACCCCCAGACCTCTTCCCATTCCCCAACCCCATCCCCTTGTGCCCAACCCTTTGAGGCTCCGCCCCTCCAGGCCCCGCCCTTTTAATCCCCGCCCCCTTTTATCCCCGCCCACCTCGAGGTAGGGCACGCCCTTCCAGAGCCCCCAGACCCCCTCCCATTCCCCAACCCCACCCCTTATGTCCCAGCCTTTGAGGCCCCGCCCCCTCGCGCCCCACCCCTTTAGGCCCCGCCCCTAGAAGCCCCTCCCACCTCTGGCCACGCCCCCTGAGCCTGACCACACCCTTCCAGAGCCCCCAGACCTCCTCCCATTCCCCAACCCCACCCCTTGAGGCCCCACCCTTTGTGCCCCACCCCTTTAAGCCCCACCCCCCTCTCAGGCCCCGCCCTTTTTAGCCCCGCCCCCTTTAAGCCCCGCCCACCTCGAGGTAGGGCACGCCCTGCTCGAAGCTCTGGGGGTAGTCGCGCAGGGGCCGCTCCTCGTCCAGGAATTTGGCGTCGCGGCCGGCGGCGGCCGGCTGGAAGAGGCCGTAGTTGAGGCCGTCGTGGAGGCCCTCGGTCAGCGTGCACAGCACCTGCTGCTTGGCCGCCCACACCGCCGCCCCCGGGTCGAAGCGCAGGCACTTCTGGGGGGGGGGGGACACGTTAAAAATTAGGGGGAGGTGGGATCACCCCCCCCCATCCGGAGTGATGGGGAGGTTGAAATGGGGAGGTGGGGATGGGGAAGGGAAGGGCAGCAGTAAATGGGGGTGGGGGGGTGGGGGGTGGGGGTGGGGGGGGATGCCCCCCTAAATGGGCCCGGGGGGGTGGGTTGGGGATGGGGACCCCCCCCAAAATGTACCCATAGGGGGTCCTGGGAATGGGGACCCCCCTAAATGGACCTGGGGGGGGTCCTGGGAGGGGGAACCCCCCATAAATGTACATGGGGGGGGGGCTTGGGGATGGGGACACCCCCTAAATGCACCCATGGGGGGTCCTGGGAATGGGGACCCCCCCAAAATGTGCCTGGGGGGGGCTTGGGGATGGGGACACCCACTTAAGTGTAGCCATGTGGGGTCCTGGGAATGGGGAGTGCCCCTAAATGGACCTGGGGGGGGTTTGGGGATGGGGATCCCCCCCTAAATGTACATGGGGGGGGGGGCCTTAGGGATGGGGAGTGCCCCTAAATGGACCTGGGGGGGCAGTTTGGGGATGGGGACCCCCACCTAAATGCAGCCATGGGGGGGCCTGGGAATGGGGAGTGCCCCTAAATGGACCTGGGGGGGGGGGCTTGGGGATGGGGACCCTCACCTAAATGCACCCATTGGGGGTCCTGGGAATGGGAGCCCCCCCAAAATGTGCCTGGGAGGGGCCTTGCAGATGGGGACCCCCCCCTAAATGCACCCATGGCATGTCCTGGGATGGGGACCCCCCCTAAATGGACCCGGGGGGGGTCCTGGGAATGGGAACCCCCCATATTTCCAGCCCCCCCCCCCATTTATGGGGACTGCCCTTATTTTTGGGAGACCTCCCCCATTTATGGTGCCCCCCCCCTCATTTTGGGTAGACCCCCATATTATGGGGAACCCCCTCTTTTGGCCTAAGCCCCTATTTGGGGGGAGATACCCCATTTGTGGGACCCCCCCATTTATGGGGACCCCCCCGCTTATGGACCCCCTATTTTAAGGGATGCCCCCCCTACATTTGGGCACTCCCCCCCTTATGGGCACCCCCCACTCTTTTGGGGGACACCCTCCCTATTTGGGTACTCCCCCCCTTATGGGCATTCCCCCTTATTTTGGGGACCCTCCCCTTATTTTTGGGGGACCCCCCCTTATTTGGAGACCCCCCCTAAATTTGGGGACCCCCCCCTCACCGTCTGGTGCAGGTCGGGGATGCCGATGCGGAACACCATCATGCTGAAGTGGGTGTCGTCGGGGGCCGGGGGGGGTCTGGGGGGGACCCCTCGGGGTCTGGGGGGGCCCGGGTTGGCTCCGGGGGGGCCCTCGCGGGAGCTCCCCGAATCCGAGTCGCCCTCGGGGTACTCGGAGCCCCGGCCCTCCTCCTCCTCGCTGGAGGCCGGCGTGCGCGGCATGCTCCCGGCGCCCGCTGCACCATCACACGCTGGGGGGGGCACAGGTGGGGACCCCCCCTCAGCACCCCAAAACCTCCCCCCGGCACCCCAAAAGCGCCCCCAGCACCCACAGGGTCACACGCGCGTGTGCAAACGGCTGGGGGTGCACGGGGGCGCTGCCAGGGTTGGGGTGAAACGGGGGTCAGGGTGCTGGGAGGGACCCCCCCCCGCACCCCAAAAGCCCCCCTGCGCCCCCCCCCCCCCCCCACTCCTCAGCACTCCCAGGCTTGCACGCGCGTGTGCAAACACATTGGGGTGCATGGGGTTGCTGCGCCAGGATGGGACTCATATGGGGTCAGGGTGCTGGGAGGGGGGGAGAAAGTGGGGGACCCCCCCCTGCACCCCAAAATCCCCCCCAGCACCCCAAAATCCCCCCTCAGCACCCCCAAATCCCCCCCTTAGCACCCCCAGGCTTTCACACGCGTGTGCACACATGGGGGTACGTGCGTGTGCACGGGGTTGCTGTCCCAGCATGGGGCTCATATGGGGTCAGGGTGCTGGGGGGAAAGTGGGGGGACCCCCCCAGCACCCCAAAACCCCTCTCAGCACCCCCAAACTCCATCAACACCCCCAGGTTTGCACACGCGCGTGCACACGCTTGGGGGTGTGTGCATGTGCATGGGGTTGCTGCACCAGGATGGGGTCCATACGGGGTCAGGGTGCTGGGAGGGGGGGGGAGAGAAGTTGGGGACCCCCCCTTTGCACCCCTAAACCCCCCAGCACCCCCAATCCCCCCCCCATAGCACTCACAGGCTTGCACACACGTGTGCACAGAGCTGGTGCTGCGTGCGTGTGCACGGGGTTGCTGCACCAGGATGGGGTGAGAGGGGGGTCAGGGTGCTGGGGGGGGGTTGGCAGAGGCAGGGGACCCCCCCCAGCACCCCCAGCACCCGTGCACTTGCACCCCTTGCACACGCGTGTGCACACACCAGGGGTCACGCACGCGCGTGGCAGCACCTGGGGCCACTTGCACACGGCTTGGGGGGGGGGCAGCACCGTGTGCCCCCCGGTGCCACCCTGGCACGCTCGTTGCACGCCCCCGCCCGTGCCCCCGCCCGGCCCTCGCACGCTCGCCCCCGCCCTCGCACGCCCGGCCCCGCGCCCCAGTTCTGGTGGCGGGAAGTGGGGCGCGTCCCGGGGGGGCCCAGCCCCAGATCGGCGCCGGCGCCGTGACCTTGGGGGCCCTTGAACCAGTTGTGGCGGCGCCGGGGGGGGTTGGGGGCACGGGGGGGGGCGCGTGTGCAAACGTGGGGAGCACACGCGTGTGAGCATGCCGAGGCGGGGAGGGCACGTGTGTGTGTGTGCATGCACAGGGAGCAATTTGGTAGCACCATGGGCGTGCAAGGTGCAAGCGTGTGCATGCACCAGCAAGTGTGATAGCACGGGCGTGCAAAGTGCAGGCGTGTGCAAGCGTGTGCGTGCACAAGGAGCAAGTGTGTTTGCACGTGTATTGAAGGTGCAAGCACGTGCATGCGTGAAGAAGTGTGCATTTATGGCATTTACGGAAGGCACACGTGTGTGCAAGCGTGTGCATGCATGGGGAGCACGTATCTGCTAGCATGTGCACAAAAAGTGCGTGCGTGTGCAAGGGTGTGCACAAAGGCTGCGTGCATGTGCACACGGAGTGTGTCTGTGCACCCTGAGCATGGATGTGCATGCACAGGGAGTGTGTGCATGTGCAAATGTGGGCTTGCACAGGGAGCACACACGTCTGTGCATGATGCGTGTGCACGAGCGGTGCACGCGTGTGGGTGTGCAGCCCCAGGGAGCACTGTGCAAGCGTGTGGCTGCGCAGGGAGCGCACACCTGCAAGCGTGTGCATGCATGTGAGCGGGTGTGCAAGCCAACGCACATGTAGCAGCGCGTGCACCAATAGTGAGCACACGTGTGCAAGCGTGTGCGTGCAAGGGGCACATGCGTGAACGTGCAGGTGCAAGCGTGTGCACGCACGGTGAGCACCTGTGCATGCGTGCACGGGGGTGACACGTGTGTGGGAGCACACGCATGCAGCGACCCTTTGTGCAGGGCCGCACACGCGTGTGCAAGCACGAGGGGGCCGTGCACGGCGGTCGTGCGACGCCCGGCCCCGTGCTGGGCTTTTTCCCAGGCTCCTTTGCCGTTTCCATGGCAACCGTCGGGCGCTGCAGGACCGGGCGTCCGCGCACACGTGAGCGCGCACACCCCCGTGCAAGGTGCCCGGCACGTGCAAGGCACACGCGGCCCCCGTGCAAGGCGCTCACCCCCCCGTGCAAGGTGCGCTCAGTGCCCATGCGACGCACACGTGGCCCGGGGAGTGTGCACGCGCCCCCTGCACGCGCCCCTTGCACGCTTGCACACGCGTGTGCCCGGCCACAGGTGCAGCCCGGGTGGGGGGAGGGGGGGGGGCACTGGCCGGCTGGCCCCACGTGCGAGGCTTTTTTTGGGGTGGAGGCGGAATCGAGGCCAAGCGAGGCCAAACGAGGCCACGGCGCCGCTCGCACACGCGTGTGCACCGCCCCCCCCACCGGGCCACGTGCAACGCACGCCCACGGGTGTCGCCGCCCCCCCCCCCTCCTCCTCCTCCACGCCTTGCACGGATCCTGGGGCGTTGCACGGCGCGTGGGGGCCCCCCTTTTGCACGAGCATCCCCCCCACCCCACGTTGCACGCCCCCCCCCTTGCACGACCGTACCCCCGTTGCACCGCTCCCCCCCGTGCCTTGCACGCTCGCCCACCCGCCCCCGTTGCACCGACCTCCCCCGTGCATTGCACGGCCCCGGTGCTCGCGCCCTTCCCCCGCACGCTTTGCACGCCCTTCCCGGGGCTTTGCACGGCCGTGCACGCGCGGATCCCGCAGCCGGAGCCTTGCACGCCCCCGTTGCACGCCCCTGCCCGGTGCAATGCACGCTGCTGCCGGGGCACTGCACGCCCCCGGGGGGGCATTGCACGGCCCGGGGGGGAATTGCACGGCTCGGAGGGGGGGGGTTTTGCACAACCTGGGGGGGCTTTGCACGGCTCGGGGGGGTTGCACGGCCCGGGGGGGCCTTTGCACGCCCCTCCCCGTGCATTGCACGCTCCTCCCGGTGCATTGCACGCCCTCGGCTCCTTGCACACCCCCCCGGCTCCTTGCACGCCCCCCCTGCTCCTTGCACGCCCCCCCGGCTCCTTGCACACCCCCGTGCCTTGCACACCTCCCCCCCCCCCCGTGCCTTGCACGCCCCGCACGGCCCCGACCCCCCCCCCCCCCATTTCCACCCTCGCCCCTCCCGGCCCTGCTCCGGAGCCCCCCCCGGAGCCCCCCGGGCCCCCCCCCTTTTTGCACAGCCCCCCCTCTTTGCACGCCCACCCCCCCTTTGCACGCGCCCCCCCCCCCCTTTTTGCACGCCCCCCCCCTACCTGCGGGGTCCCCCGGAGCTGAGCGGCTTCGGCCCCGCCGGCGGCCGCCTCCGCCCGGCCACGCCCCCCCCCCGCCGTGGCCACGCCCCCACGGCCACGCCTCCTTTAGCGCCGCAGGCCACGCCCACCCCGGCGCCACGCCCCCTCCTGCATCGCCCGCCCCCGCCCATGGAGCGAGGGGCGAGGCCACGCCCACTGCGAGGCCACGCCCGAGTGTGAGGCCACGCCCACCGAGGCCACGCCTCCTGTGTGAGGCCACGCCCACTGAGCCCCCCCCACCTGGTGCCCTTAGCCAAGGGGGGGGGAGAAAAGGGGGGGGGTAAAAAGGGGGGGGGGGGTAAAAAGGGGGGTAAAAAAGGGGGGGGCAAAAGGGGGGGGTAAAAAAAATGGGGTAAAAAAGGGGGGGGGGGAACTGGGGGGGTAAAAGGGGGGGGTAAAAAATGGGGGGGGTAAAAAGGGGGGGTAAAAAAGGGAGAAAAATGGTAAAAAGGGGGGGGGATAAAAAAAAGGGGGGGGTAAAAGGGGGGTAAAAAAATGGGGGGGTAAAAAGGGGGGGGTAAAATGGGGGGGTTAAAAAAGCAGGGGGGTTAAAAGGGGGATTAAAAAGGGGGGGTAAAAGATGGGGGGGTAAAAAGGGGTAAATGGGGGGGTAAAAAGGGGGGGGGTAAAAAAAGGGGGGGGTAAAAAAGGGAGAGTTAAAAAGGGGAATAAAATGGGGGGGGTCAAAAAGGGGGGGTATAAAAATGGGGGGTAAAAAGGGGGTGAAAAAAGGGTGAAAAAGGGTAAAAAAGGGGGGGTAGGAAAGGGGGGAGGGGTAAAAAGGGGGGTAAAAAGGGGGGTCAAAAAGGGGGGGGTCAAAAAAGGGGGGGGTCAAAAAGGGGGGTAAATGGGAGGTAAATGGGAGGGTAAATGGGGGGGGTAAAAAAAAAGGGGGGGGTAAAAATGGGGGGGGGTAAAAAATGATGGGGGTAAAAAGGGGGTAAAAGGGGGGGGTAAAAGGGGGGGGGGAAAAGGGGGGGGTAAAAGGGGGGGGGTAAAAGGGGAATTCCTGTGCCCCCCCCCTCCAAGGGACCCCAAAATGGTCCGGCCTGCCCCCCCCCAATATTCTAGAACGGGGGGGGGGCCCAGCCGTTTGTGCCCCCCCCCTCCCCACATTTGTGCCCCCCCCCCCCCCCAGTCGCTAAGCGGTGAGTGCCCCCCCCAGCAGGCAGCAGGCGGAGGGGGGGGGGGCACAGAGCTTTATTTACCGCCAGGCCCCCCCCCAAAAAAAAAAAAATGAGAGGGGGGGGGGGATGAGGAGGGAGGGGGGGGGGCGAGCTCAGCGCCCCCCCGCGCCCCCCCCACCCCCTGTGCCCCCCCTTGCCCCCCCCGCGTCGGGGGCGCCGGACATCATGAGGAAGAGGACGATGGGGATGATGTACATCCACTGGGGGGGGCACAAATGGGGGGGGGGTCAGGGGGGCGAACCCCAAAACTGACCCCCCCCCTCCCCACCAAAGACAGCTGACCCCCCCCCCCCGGGGTGGAAAATGGGGGGTTGGGGGGGGTTGGGGGGGGTGGGAGGGGGGTGGGGGGGCACCCAAAGGGGTTTTGGGGTCCCAGGGGGGGGTTGGGGGGGTCCCAGGGGGGTTTGGGGGGGGTCCAAAGGGGTTTTGGGTCCCACGGGGGGAGTTGGGGGGGGTCCCAGGTGGGTTTGGGGGTCCCAGGGGGGTTTTGGGGTCCCGGGGGGGTTTGGGGGGGGTCCCAAAGGGGTTTTGGGGGTCCCACGGGGGGGGTTGGGGGGGGTCCCAAAGGGGTTTAGGGGTCCCAGGGGGGTTTTGGGGGGGGGTCCCAAAGGGGTTTTGGGGTCTGAGGGGAGCTTTAGGGGGGGTCCCAGGGGGTTTTGGGTCCCAGGGGGGTTTAGGGGGGGGTCCCAAAGGGGGTTGTGGGTCCCAGGGGGGTTTTAGGGGGGGTCCCAAAGGGGTTTTGGGGTCCTAGGGGGGTTTCGGGGGGGGGTCCCAAAAGGGTTTGGGGTACCAGGAGGGTTTGGGGGGGGTCCCAAAGGGGCTTGGGGGTCCCAGGGGGGGGTTGGGGGGGGTCCCAAAGGGGCTTTGGGGTCCGAGGGGGGCTTTAGGGGGAGTCTCAGGGGGTTTTTGGGGTCCCAGGGGGGTTTTGGGGGGGGTCCCAAAAAGGGTTTGGGGTCCCAGGGGGGTTTGGGGGGGCACCCAGGAGGAGTTTGGGGGTCTCAGGGGGGCTTTGGGGGGGGTCCCAGAGGATTTTTAGGGGGTCCAGAGACGTTTGGGGGCACCCAGAGGGGTTTGGGGGGGGTCCCCAGAGGGATTTGGGGGGTCTCTGGGGGGGGGTCCCAAGGGGATTTTGGGGATCCCAGAAGGTTTTGGGGGGTCTTGGGGGGGCTTTAGAGGGGATCTGGGGTGGTTTGGGGAAGGGTCCTGGGGGTGTTTTGGGGTCTGGGGGGGACTGGGGGTCCGGGGGGATTTGGGGGGGGTCCCAGGGATTTCGGGGGTCTCTGGGGGGGGTCCCGGAAGGTTTTGGGGGGTCTTGGGGGGGGATTTTTGGGGTGGTTTGGGGAAGGGTCCCGAGGGTGTTTTTGGGGTCTGGGGGGGGATTGGGGGTCCCGGGGGGATTTGGGGGGGGTCCCGGGGATTTGGGGGGTCCCTGGGGGGGGGTCCCAAGGGGATTTGGGGTGAACCCAGAAGGTTTTGGGGGGTCTTGGGGGGGATTTTTGGGTGGTTTGGGGAAGGGTCCCGGGGGTGTTTTGGGGTCTGGGGGGGACTGGGGGTCCGGGGGGGATTTGGGGGGGTCCCGGGGATTTGGGGGGTCTCTGGGGGGGGGTCCCAAAGGGATTTTGGGGGGATCCCAGAAGGTTTTGGGGGTCTTGGGGGGATTTTTGGGGTGGTTTGGGGAAGGGTCCTGGGGGTGTTTTGGGGTCCGGGAGGGATTGGGGGTCCCGGGGGAATTTGGGGGGGGTCCCGGGGATTTTGGGGGGTCCCTGGGGGGGGGTCCCAAGGGGATTTGGGGTGAACCCAGAAGGTTTTGGGGGTCTTGGGGGGGATTTTTGGGGTGGTTTGGGGAAGGGTCCTGGGGGTGTTTTGGGGTCCGGGGGGGGATTGGGGGTCCGGGGGGGATTTGGGGGTCCCGGGGTGATTTGGGGGGGGTCCCGGGGGGGATTTTGGGGGGGGGGGGGGGCACGCACATATCTGGCGAAAAAGGATTTCTGCTCCTGGGGGTTCCGGGCGCGCTGAGCCTGCTCCTGCTCCAGGTGCTTGATGAAGGCGGCCGTCTCGGGGCTGGGGGGGCCCGGGGGGGGTCAAAACCCCCCCTGCCCCCCCCCCAGGGGGGTCCCCAAAACCCCCCCGTCCCCCTCCAAGGGCCCTAAAACCCCCCTGTCCCCCCCCCAGGGGCCCTAAAACCCCCCCTGCTCCCCACCCCATGGGCCCCAAACCCCCCCCGTTCCCCTATTGGGGGGGGCAGGGGGCCCCAAATCTGTGTCCCCCCCCCTCAGGACCCCCCAATTAATTCCCCCCCCCCCCCAAATTTGTTTAGGGGCACCGGGGGGTCCTCGAGGTGGGTATGGGGACACCGGGGGCTGACC